>NC_057832.1:115728651-116353651 GCF_910594005.1 Cervus elaphus
CATGAATCGCAGCACGCCAGGCCTCCCTGTCCATCACCAACTCCTGGAGTTAACTCAAACTCATGTCCATCTAGTCGGTGATGCCATCTCATCCAGCCATCTCATCCTCTGTCATCCCCTTCCCCTCCTTCCCTCAATCCCTCCCAGCATCAGGGTTTTTTCCAAAGAGTCAACTCTTCACATGAGGTGGCCAAAGTATTGGAGTTTCAGCTTCAGCATCAGTCCTTCCAATGAACACCCAGGACTGATCTCCTTTAGGATGGACTGGTTAGATATCCTTGCAGTCCTTGGGACTCTCAAGAGTCTTCTCCAACACCACAGTGTGGTTTTAATTGAGAAAGATAATAAGATCACAAGTTGCAGATCAGGATTGCAAACATCATATGGGAAATAGTGTATAAAAATGAGTAGCTGGTGGGAAATTGGCGATAAAGTTTTTTTTTTCTTTTCTTTTTATTTTTTTTTTTTAGTTAAAAGAAAGTTTGGCAAGGAGTGATTTGCTAGGTTGTACAAAATCATGGAAGCTTTGAACCTAGTCTAGATTGGATTAGCCATTTAAGAAAAGTTTATTTTCACCTGGAATTTAAAATCATTTTAAAGTTAGTTTTTTTTTTTTTAATTTTCTTTTTTTTTCCCACTTATTTTTATTAGTTAGAGGCTAATTACTTTACAATATTGTAGTGGTTTTTGTCATACATTGACATGAATCAGCCATGGATCTACATGTGTTCCCCATCCTGTTCCCCCCTCCACCTCCCTCTCCACCCGATCCCTCTGGGTCTTCCCAGTGCACCAGGCCCGAGCACTTGTCTCATGCCTCCAACCTGGGCTGATGATCTGTTTCACCCTAGATAATATACATGTTTTGAAGCTGTTCTCTTGAAACATCCCACCCTCGCCTTCTCCCACAGAGACCAAAAGTCTGTTCTGTACATCTGTGTCTCTTTTTCTGTTTGGCATATAGGGTTATCGTTACCATCTTTCTAAATTCCATATATATGTGTTAGTATACTGTATTGGTCTTTATCTTTCTGGCTTACTTCACTTTGTATAATGGGCTCCAGTTTTATCCATCTCATTATAACTGATTCAAATGAATTCTTTTTAATGGCTGAGTAATATTCCATGGTGTATATAAACCACAATGAGGTACCATTACATGCCAGTCAGAATGGCTGCCATCAAAAAGTCTACAAGCAATAAATGCTGGAGAGGGTGCAGAGAAAAAGGGACCCTCTTACACTGTTGGTGGGAATGCAAACTAGTACAGCCGCTATGGAGAACAGTGTGGAGATTTCTTAAAAAACTGGAAATAGAACTGCCATATGACCCAGCAATCCCACTCCTGGGCATACACACTGAGGAAACCAGATCTGAAAGAAACACATGCACCCCAGTGTTCATCACAGCACTGTTTATAATAGCCAGGACATGGAAGCAACCTAGATGCCCATCAGCAGACGAATGGATTTAAAGTTAGTTTTGTTGATCTATATTAACTATCATAAGAAATTGTATATGTTTGCCATATTGACAATAATTGCTGACTTTAAAATAATTCCTAAGTTTTATATTAATTATCCCTACACTCTAGTTGGGCTTCCCTGGTAGCTCAGCTGGTAAACCTGCAATGCAGTGGACCCCAGTTTGATTCCTGGATCAGGAACATCTGCTGGAGATGGGATAGGCTATCTACTCCAATATTCTTAGGCTTCCCTGGGGGCTCAGGTTGTAAAGAATCCACCTGCAATGCAGGAGACCTGGGTTCAATCCCTGTATTGGGAAGATCCCCTGGAGAAGGGAACAGCTACCAACTCCAGTATTCTGGCCTGGAGAATCCCATGGACTATACAGAGTCGGACACAACTGAGCAACTTTCACATTTACTTTTCACATTCTAGTTGCTAAGAAAATATAACTGATTCTGTTCTCTCACAAACACTTCTGGTAAATTGAAATAAATTGTACATGACACACTAAAATGGAGAACTGTTTTCAAATGCCTTCCAAAAAATTTTTTGATTTGAAACCAGTAACTTCTAAAATCATACTTGTTTCAAGAACTTTTAAAATGGCTAATTACTGAATGTTTTAAATATTATAAATATTAGAAACTATGTCTGTGATATGATATGTGATGTGTTATGATGTGTTTAGATGATGCCATCAATTCATTGTATGTTGTTGTATCAGTCAGAGTCTAGTGAGGAAATAGAACCATCTAGTTATTTCATCTAAGAAACTTCAAGAGAGAGAATGACTAAATAGACATTCAGTTCAGTTCAGTCGCTCAGTTGTGTCCGACTCTTTGCGACCCCATGGACTGCAGCATGCCAGGCCCCCCTGTCCATCACCAACTCCCAGAGTTTACTCAAACTCATGTCCATTGAAGTGATGCCATCCAACCATCTCATCCTCTGTCGTCCCCTTCTCCTCTCACCTTCAATCTTTCCCAGCATCAGGGTCTTTTCAAATGAGTCAGCCCTCTGCATCAGGTGGCCAAACTATTGGAGTTTCAGCTTCAGCATCAGTCCTTCCAGTGAACACCCAGGACTGATTTCCTTTAGGATGGACTGGTTGGATCTCCTTGTAGTCCAAGGGGCTCTCAAGAGTCTTCTCCAACACCACAGTTCGAAAGCATCAGTTCTTTGGTGCTCAGCTTTCTTTATAGTCCAACTCTCACATCCATACATGACTACTGGAAAAACCATAGCCTTGAATGGATGGACCTTTGTTGGTAAAGTAATGTCTCTGCTTTTTAATATGCTATCTGGATTGGTCATAACTATTCTCCCAAGGAGTAAGCGTCTTTTTTTCTCATGGCTGCAGTCACCATCTGCAGTGATTTTGGAGGCCCCAAAAAATAAAGTCTACCACTGTGTCCACTGTTTCTCCATCTATTTGACTTGAAGTGATGGGACCAGATGCCATGATCTTTGTTTTCTGAATGATGAGCTTTAAGCCAACTTTTTCACTCTCCTCTTTCACTTTCATCAAGAGGCTTTTTAGTTCTTTGCTTTCTGCCATAAGGGTGCTGTCATCTGCATATCTGAGGTTATTGATATTTCTCCCAGCAATCTTGATTCCAGCCTGTGCTTCTTCCAGACCAGCATTTCTCATGATGTACTCTGCATATAAGTTAAATAGCAGGGTGACAGTATACAGCCTTGATGTACTCCTTTTCCTATTGGAAGACTTAAAAAAAAAAAAAAGCAAAAGGATGCTAACTGAGGAAACACAAGTATAGTAATTCTTGAGAAATGCAGGGAAGACATTGGGTTATTAGAAGACAGAGGTTTGGAGGAGGGCTCTTGTAGAACTAGAAATCAGACTTCTGCATAAATGAGTTGAATGTTGAGAGGGATTTAATTAATAGAACATACAAGTTATCACTAAGGATTTAATACCTTCTGTAAATACATGAATAACCATTAGTAAAGAATGTTCATGGGGACAATATTATGTGTAATTAAATATGGTAAATAATATGCATTATATCCTGTCAAGGCTATCATGTCCATGCTCATATAAATGCATTCTTGTGATATATATGATAAAACGTACTACATTCTACATAAAATGAACCATGTATTCTAGCAGTGCATATATTAATGGGAAAGGAGGAGATGTTGCCCAGCTTTGTTGATACCTGTTGAGATGGGAAGAAGGATTCTCAGGATCAGGATTGGTCGTCTAAGTACAGATGCCTACCAGTGTGTGCTGACAGGTCTCAGGGTATGGGAAAATCCAGAAGCGATAACCAGGTGCTACTGGTACCAGTTACAGGCACACAGGTAAAGAGACACGTGTGTGGCACCCCTGAGAACAGCAAACTAAAGAAGGAACCAGCTCCTTTTTCCTCCTGTCTCACAGTCTTCCTCTAGCTCCCACTTGGTAGAATCTAAGATAGAACCAGCTGATTCTCTGAGAAAGGAGAAATGTGGTGTTTAGACTCTTATAGGGAGCACCACAAAAAAAAAAAAAAAAAAAAAAGAGAGAGAGAGAGAGACAGAGAAACATAGTTTTTTTGACCTAGGAGACAATATCTTTTGGCCTCTCAAATACATGTTTTGGCCTAAACTAAAAATCATGTTCAGTTGCCAATTCTGATACTGAACAAATCGATGAATCCCCAAAAGTTTCTGTGATCATTTAGGAGAATTCAACACCTACACTTCAAGAGGGAAATAAACACAGAAATGAATGCCTGGTTCTCATCTCTGAAATTTCACAGATGCTGTACTTAAACAGGTATTTTAACTTAGTGTTCAGGCATAGGAGACGGGGCTCCCAGAGATGGGCTATTGTGTATACTTTAAGCTACAAGCTATATCCCTTTAGTAATTAGCTTGTAGCAAAGGCTGTAGAATATAGAGGTTAAAGTTAAAGAGATTCAATGTGGAGTCAAATTTGTCCTTCCCTATTACAAGAAGAACTGTGTCTGCTTCCGTGTCTACTCTTCTTCTCCAGTAAAACTCAGATCATAAACACACCTGGCTCCATGCTCCATTTGCTTCTGGGCATAGGTCTTTAGTATCCTGCTAATTCCAAGAGGAAAAAAAAATATCTATCTTCAAGAAATTGTCAACAAGAATGACTTTTAGTTATTGCCTCTTTGATCTCATTTCTGGGTGGCCAAGAAGGTCCTCCCACCCCACCTGCAGGTCTCCAAAGTGTGATAAGCACATGATTCCAGAAACATTAGTTTTAGAACATTATTTCTCTCCATTGTGATGAACAGGGGTTTTAACTCCCTGTTAAAATGCTTCCAGAAGAAGTTTCGCATCTTTTTCCCTGAGAACCGATTTTGGTGTGAATAGTGTAACAGAAATAATCAGGAGGGAGATGATACTGAAAAGGGAAGATAAAAAGTTAGCCTGCCTGGAAACAGATGTAACTTTGGTAAAGGTCAGTACCTTCTGTAAATGCACTTGTCATGTTTCTTTTCATTCTCCAGATTTGAGGCACTTTTTCAAGTCGTTCTTTCTGAGCATTCTACTCAAGGCTAACCTCTATTTTCTGTTATTGAACTTTATTTCCTTTAGCATTCCTCTTTTTGAGGTATATTTGATTATAGTATTGTATTAGTTTCACATATACACCGAAGTGATTCAGTGTTTTTACAGATTATACTCATTAAAAGTTATACTAGATAATGGCTGTCATTCCCTCTGTTGGACAACATACCCTTGTTGCTTATCTGTTTTACACAGAGTAGTTTGTGTCTTTAAATCCCATACCCCAACTTGCTCCTCTTCACTTCCCTCTCCCCGCTGAGAACCACTGGTTTGTCTTCTGTGTCTGTGAGTCTGATTTACTATGACATTCGTTTGTATTATTTTTTAGATTCCACACATAAGTGACATCATACAATATTTGTCTTTCTCTGACTTATTGTATTAAGCATAATAATCTCTAGATACATCCTCATTGCTGCAAATGGCAGAATTTCCTTCATTTTTGTGGCTAATACTTCATTATATATACTACATCTTCTCTATTTGTGTGTTGATGGACAGTAGGGTTGCTTCTGTATCTTGGCTCTTGTATGGCTTCTGTATCTTGCTGTGAACATTGGGGTGTGTGTGTGTGTCTTTTTGAATGAGTGTTTTCATTTTTTCTGAGTATATACCCAGGAGTGGAATTGCTGGATTACACAGTAGTTCTAGTTTCAGTTTTCAGAGGAAAATTCCATACTGTTTTTGTAGTGGCTGCACCAGTTTACATTTCCACCAACAGTGTGCACAGGTTCCTTTTCTCCACATCATTGCCAGCGCTTGTTATTTGTAGACTTTTTGACAGTAGCCTTTCTGACAGGTCTGGGATAATACTTCAGGTAATGCTTTACATTTTCAAGTTGTCATGTAGTTGCAGTGTTTTTATTACTTCTTTAGAACATGAAAAGCATATAAACCATGTTTGTTATTGCTTATTTAATGTGACATTATTAATATACTTAAAGATGAATCTCATGTCCCACTGACATGCTGCTCATGGCGGCTGTCCTCTGCATGTCCATGGTCATCAGTGATGCTGACTGAGTGGCTCTCTGTGCGCCTGCTGACCCATCTGTATTCTCTGAGAAAATAGCTATTCAGGTCTTCTGACCATTTCTTGGATTCTTTGTTGGTGGTGTTATTATTTTTTTTTCTGTTGTTGAGTTTTATGAGTTGTGTATAAATTTTTGATATTAACCCCTTGTTGGTCTTATCATTAACAAATATTTTCTTCCATCCCATGGGTGGTCTTGTCATTTTGTTTCTGGTTTCCTTGGCTGTGCAAAAGCTTTTAGGTTAAATCTCATTTGTTTATCTGTGCTTTTATTTCTTTTGTCTTAGGAGACACATCCAAAATACTATTGCTATGGTTTATGTCATAGCATAAGAGTGTTCTGCCCATGTTTTCTTCTAGACTTTTATGGTGGTCAGGTCTTACATTTATATCTTTGAGCCATTCTGATTTTATTTTTGTATATGGTATAAGGGAATGTTCTACTCTTATTGTTTTACACGCAAGTGTTCAGTTGTCCCAGTGCCGTTTATTGAAGAGACTTTTCTCCATTGTATATTCTTGCCTCCTTTGTTGTAGATTAACCATAGGTGGAAGGGTTTATTTCCCAATTCTCTATTCTGTTCCTTTGATCTGTATGTCTGTTTTTGTACAAGTACCATGATATTTTGATTACTGTAGCTTTGCAGTATGGTTCTTTACCATCTTTATTATTTTTAAGTGTGATTGCTTTCCTTCAATTTTTGTTTCTTGTTTATCACTAACAAAAGCTCTTTGAGAATCAGGATTCCACATCCTGTTTCCACATTGTTTCCCAGGAGTCTAGTCTTGCACCAAACAGTGATATACATGTTCAGTGCACTTGGCTAGACAGATAAACAAATGGTGTAAGTGAGTTTCAGATACCTTTTATGCCACCAAATATAAATGCCTGTATTTATCAGAAAAGGCATTATAAATTATTAAACTTCAATTCAGATTTTTACATTACATATTTATGTTTTTATTATCAGTAATTCAATTAGTGGCTATGTAGTGGGACACTATATTGATTTTTTTAAGTATGTTAATAATGTATTATTAAATCAGCAATAACAAAAGCAGTTTATATGGTTTTCATGTTCTAAAAAAGGAATAAAAACACTACAAGTAAATGACATTTTAATAATGTGAAGTTTTATTTACAAATCTCTCATTTCTTTGTGTTCATACTGACACTTTTTTTATAACTTTCCCCAGCAATTTCTTATCTTTAGCTTTTAAATGGAAAAGTGATTAAAAACGTCAAAACAAATAACTCTGCATTTTAGTTTTTCAAGTAAATTAAAATTTCATGGGCCTCTGGAAGACAGTCATATGGAAACATCCAATAATAACCACATCAGCTTCTAATGGAATAAGTTTTCACCAAGCTCAAAAGACCTTTTATGTTTTTATAAATCCTTTTTGAGCGATAGCTGAAAAAAAAGTTCAGCTCATCCCTAATAATGCTATTTATGATAATAGTTCTTCAGAGGGTTTATTTCTGTAGCATGGATTATATGCACAACAGGCCCTTGTACTGCATTCATTTATGAAAAGAAACCACTTTTCATACTGCTCAGGTAAATCACATCTTATTCTGCTGACCTGAGATTCAGGACAATTAACCTATTCATTAGTTGTGAATAAGATGGGACATAAAGTGGTGGTTTAATGCAAGCATTAGCCCATCTTAAAACGTAGATATTTGTTTCTCAGGGTGATTTTTCTTCAGTATTAAAAAGCATCAGCAATACCTAAACCTATAGCAAAAGCTGCAAAGGTGGAATTTTCTGTCTGTCATTCTTCCTTCCTCTGGTTGCTGGGATGAATTGTGTCCTATGAAGCATCTCCTGGGGACCACGCACCAAGAAATGCACTTAGAAGATATTGAGAGGAATAAAACAGGCTCCCAAAGCAGAAAGTTTATCCACTAAAGGAGGAAACAAATTTCAAACAAAAAATTATAATGTAGTGTTGCAAATTCTATTAAATATGCATATAGATTGTTTGCATACAACAGCAGTATACCTGCTTCCTTGGGGGGACCCGAAACATAGTGGGAAGTCAGGGTTCTCAATTTGAGCAGGGGGTCTTGACAAGACAAGAGAACAGCCTTTGCCTAGTATAAAGTTACATGACCCTTCAAGGAAGTTTAGGGGTGTCTGGAGCACAGGAACAATACTGAAGAGAAGCAGGAATTTCTTACACTATTCAAATTGGAAGTATTGTGTGCCCTCTTAGGGAACTTTGATCTTATTCTGTGTGTAGCTCTTAGAACTATGTAAGTAAAATAATTATATTGTCAAATGATTACATGATAATTTGCATTTCAGAAGTGTGATTTTTTGAGTACGATTTAACTTATGTCACCAGTTTTTTAAAGATGTGCAAGTTATTCAAATTTCTACTGGAGATGAGGGGCCTATAATAAGGTAAAACCAAAGAAAGAGAACATTTAGAAAGTCAGATATACCTATTTATCTGTGGTGCTCAAATATTGTGTAATTTGGCTAAGCCTTTTAACTTGTAACTCCATGGCTGATTCATGTCAATGTATGACAAAACCCACTGCAATGTTGTGAAGTAATTAGCCTCCAACTAATAAAAAAATTAAAAAAAAAATAAATAAATGGAAAAAAAAAAAGAAAACTTTTAAGACCTATAATTGATCATACTCATTCCTCAATGTTGATTACATTTATCAATCTTATTTTAAAATATTATAAACATTTATATATTTAATATAAATATATAAGCAAAGTACAGTATACCATCTTTTTCAGCCATAACAATATTTTCTAAAAATCAGAATCAGTGCATGATCTACAGATATATTTATACTTATTCATTCATTTGTACAATATGATTGACCCAGGTATTATTACTGAACTTGGTTGTATGGACACTGCTCATGCCCTAGCCTGGCTGAGGGTCTCTTCCTTGGCAGGGCAGGGTTCTTTTTCCATTCCTTTCCAGTAGGTGAATAACTGAGGTCAACACAGCAAAAGCTTTATTCAGTGGCCGGAGGATGGAGACATGTAAAGTAGGGAAGTAAGTTCACATTAACTCCTTGCCCGTTTCTGGTGAGAGTGATTTAATTTTAAAAGTAAAGACAAGAGGAGGAAGAGGGAGGCTAATAATGATGGGGGGCAGCATATGCATTCATCCATCAGGGAAGGAGCAGGGCTTTTTCCCTGAGAAAGTCGGGTGCCCACCTTCTTTTTATCCTTTTTTGATCTTTAATATCTGGTCTTGGCCACTGGGAGGTGTGTCATTTAATGTGCTCATGTAGTAAAATCAACATATAATGAGACTCAGGGTCTGTTGGAGGTCAGATTCACCTTCATCTCGATCCCAACTGGTTCCATCTGTTCCTATTTACTTTGTATGTATGTTTGTAGCTTCATTTCTTATCTATGGACCCTTTAACAGTGTGCTCATCACCAGAACTGTAGAGATTTAAAACCCTGAAAGTGTTCAGAATTTAATAAACAAGATATAAAATTACAATATTGTACACTAAGTACTGTAAGTATGCATTTTAAAAAAGCAACCAAGTCTTAAAGGGGGGTGGGATAAACTGGAGGTTTGAGACATTTATTTTTTATTATTAATGCTTAAGCCAAAAAACTGTATGCATAAAAGAGTGGGCAGGAGGAAAGGTAATGATTTTAGTGAGGTCAGAATACACAAATTCCCAATGATGCTTTGGTACTCAGAAGCCTAGGAGGAGAAGAAAGAAGCAAGCATTGCATCTGTTCGTAAGTAAAGAAGTGACTGAAAAGTTTTGCGTTCCATGTAGAGAAAGCTGGCTTACCTCCTGAAAGTACTGGGAAACCATTAAAAGCTTTGAAAGTAATATCATTTTTTGTTATTAGCAGCAGTAGAAATGGTGAGAAGGGGACAGAATCATGAGATAGCAGAAAAAATGTAAAGTATTTGGTGACTAGTTGGATGTGTGGTAAGCAAGAAAAGGGGAGGTGATGAGGGTTCCCTGATTTAAGAGATAGGTAACTTGATGAATGATATTGATAACAGTGATACAAAATACAGAAGATAGAAATGAGGATGCACAGTTTAAGACATGTTGTGTTGAAAGTGCCACTTGGACACCCCAACTCAAATTGCATTATGCAAAAGTAGGAGACTGTAGATCCTTCTCCTGGTATGTTGGTATGAAGGG
The DNA here is from genome assembly GCF_910594005.1 of Cervus elaphus. Lineage (NCBI taxonomy): Eukaryota > Metazoa > Chordata > Mammalia > Artiodactyla > Cervidae > Cervus > Cervus elaphus. The sequence continues at coordinate 115,738,868 of NC_057832.1, forward strand.
TAAGGGTATGTAATCCTTCTGGGAGGGTGTTTTATGTCCTGAGTAATTTTGTTGAGCTGTGTCTCCTTGGAGCACATATGTACGTACAAAAATGTATATGGTCATGCATCTGTAAGTTACATAAGTCTATCACTTTGCACTTGGGGTGGAGTGCGGTGCCTGGCACATAATAGAAACTCAACTCCAGTGTGTTGGCGAGTTCTAGGATCTACCCAGCCTTTATTCCTAGGAGGGATTTTTCTGAATGTCTCAGTTCAAGTTGTTTTGTTTCTAGTCCAGTGGAAGAGAAAAAAAGCTAATGCAGCCTACTTTGTGCTCTCTGGGTAAATACTAGCATCTTTACTGGATGGTCTGTAGACTTCCTTATTTAGTTAGCTCCCCTGTCCTTAGTTTGAAGAGGTTATTTCTGCTTTACATAAAATTTAAATCTCTTCCTGTAAAGTATTCCATCCCAGAATTTTCCTTATACATTATCATGTAGATCTTATCCCAAGAAAACCTTCTGTATGTGTGTTGAGTCGTTTCCAACTCTTTGCCTCCCCATGGGAGCCTGCCAGGCTTCTGTGTCCATGGAATTCTCCAGTCAAGAATACTGGAGTGGGTTGTTTCCTCTTCCGGGGATCTTCCCAATCCAGGGATCAAACCTATGTCTCTTACATCTCCTGCATTGGCAGGCAGATTATTTACCACTGTGCCACCTGGGAAGCCCCCAAAAGAACTTGACAAGTTTAATTAATCTTTAATCCTTTTTCGTCAAGAATGCCATTTCCATTTGTTATAAGCTATCTGCTGTGATTGTCACTCTTGCTCCACAGCAAAAGAAGGAAAGCACAGACAGGGTTTGTGTTGCTTTGTAACCCTTGGATTATCATAGAGTAGGGACTTGGATTTGCCCCTTTTTTTGACCAGAGCTTGTATTATGTCTAGAATATCTTTTTATTTAAAAACAACAAGAACCAGACCCAGTGTCTTTTCTGTTAAAGCCTCTTTGGCAATTCCTTCCTGGTTTTTTTTTTTTTTTTTTTTGCATACTAACAAATGTTTCCCCATTTCTTCCTAAAGTTTATCCATGTTCTACTCTGAGCAGATGGAAACACCATTTACAGCTAGTCTAGTGAATGGCCCATCTTTATTCTTATGTAGCTTGGTGTTTATGTGCATCCATTTATCACTGCTTAAATATTATTTTTTATTTTTTTATTTTTTTTCACTGCTTAAATTTTAGTGTGTAGATTATTGGCAGAGCTCACTTAGTAAATGAAAAAAAAATGTCTTTAACTTATGAATAATGTTGTCTAGGACAAAATAAGAGAAAAAGCTCACTTTCTCTTCATAAGCTAATAGTTGTTCTTACTTCTGATCTGGTAATAATTAGTCAATTAATTATCGATGGCAAAAGCAACTCAGTCTTCCTCCATGCTTTAACACATGAGTGTAGACAGGTATAATCTGAGCAACTGAAAATACCATCTGTAATTATGCAGGAAAATTTGGTTGTGATAGTTACACATACTTACCGTCCACTTTAATTTTCTGTATCTCCACCTGACAGTGGGTCACATGGCATCTCAAATTTGGGGTTGGAGGTAACAGTTCAAAGCACCCTCAAATCATTATACAGATTTAGCAAGCCTCGAAGCACAGATATCTGTAATTTTGCCTAATGTATGTCAGCTGATCTAAGTAAGCATGAAACTTGTCTGACTCTTAGAAAAGCCACTGGACTGTCTGACTTAAGCAAATGCATTAATAACAATGTTTCACTCTAGCCCTGCTATACAAACAGAGACACTTTATAAGGGCAGGGACTCACTGTCCTCACTCAGATGTTTTCACAAGCTGCGGTTGGGTTCAAGTCCCTTCCATGTGCATCTCATCCTGGGATCAGTGAATTTCTGAGGTCTGCTATTCTCACATGATGGCATACTCATGCTACCCTAAACCAGACCACACAAAACACAAGCCTTTGTTGTGAGAACTAGGGAAGGGTGAAGGAGAGCCAGGAAAGCTAAACTCGGGCTGTGTAGCTGCTCCCTGTGGGGTCATCTCTGTGAGAACCAGGACAGCGGAGGCACAGCACGTTAGGACAGCTGAGAGGGGCAGGAGCGGGAGGGAGGGGACCTCCAGCCGGCCGTCCTGGAGAGTGAGAAGAAACGGACTACCGTGTTCAGTGTAGAAAGAAGGAAAGTGTTTAATAGTCCTCTCCTTGACATGTCTGAAAATAAGTTTTCTGAAACTCATCCATCAAACTAGGTAAAATAATAGTTATCCTCTGTGTCTATGAGGAATTGATCCTAGAACGCCCATTAGATCCCAATATGCACAGATGCTCAGACTCTTAAATAAAATGGTGGCGTAGGGTCAGCCTACTGGATCTGGTTGGCGGAATCCGTGGATGCAGAACCCATGCATACACAGGGCCCACTGTGTAGTAGTATGTGGCATATCCTTTTAGAGTCCTATTTTGTTGTATTAAAATTAATACGACTCTAACAGTACTCTAACAGATTTTCTTATTAGCTTTTTTTTGTCAACCCTAACTTACTTAGATTTTTGTCTTCCAAAATGTTTATCAATCCCCTGCAGCTGGGGAAGAACTCTCACCTTATGCAAAACTCCTTTGTTATTCTAGCATACAACTATTTAGATCTCATCTTGCCACAAAAAATTTTTTTATGACTATGTCATCACAGTAATTAAATTGTAACTTTCTCTAAGGCAGGCGATAGATTGCATCTTCTATGGTGTCAAAAAGATTACTTTGAAGTTAGGTGTTGAAGAAACTTCTGTCAATGAGCATGTCCAATATCAATGTTTAATCAAGAAAAGGCTTTTATCAGAACATGTTCAAGAGTTATATAGATTAAGCCACATTGAACAAAGCACAGTCATTAACTGCTTTGTGTTAGAGAAATCACTTTGATATTGGAAGACAGTCCTTTATTTTTATACCTCTCCAGAATTGTCGTTACTTGCTGTTCAAATGTATTCTCTCTTTATGTAACCTTAATGATGGAAACAGACATCCTACTTTGAAAATATATAAGCTTGTATGATTTCTAAATTGGACATCTTATCTAGCAGAACAGAGTGAGGAACTTACCCCTAGACCCTTTTCCCATTTTCTTTCCTAACAAAATTGTTTTAGCTTTTCTGACTCAGACATTCAGTTGTACCAGGTTGAATTTATGAAAGTAAGATGCATTTTGAAACTCGAGAAAATGAAAATCTGTTCTGTCGTAAATCCCTCCACAACTGGAGGCAGACATACTGACTTTTTTTTTTTTGCTATCAGAGCTTTACATGACAGCTGTTTGGGCCTGAACTATTCCACAGATAAATGGAATATTTTATTCTCAAGTGATCTTTGCATGTCCATGTTGAAAAAGCAAAAGCATAATTGAAAGAAAGCTTGTTTTCAAAGTTTGGTAAGTTAGAAAACAAAGGGGGGCTATTTGTAACTATTTCTCCTATTTTGAAAGCCTCTTATTTCAGTTGTCATTGTTTAATAGGACCAAGTTTACAAAGCAGGTCCAATAGAGCCTGCTTATTTATTTCCAAACACCAGGCCTACCCTCAGGTAAATAGAACGTTGTTTATGGTGGATAAAACAAGTAGTTAAGTTCGGTTCTAAGTCTGGTAACAAAGATCTTCATGAACACATGGTTTCTATTTAAATGTGCTTTTATTTTAAGAACATGTGGTTATTTTTTAAAAGGACAGAATACTGCCAAAATGCATACCAACAGCCAGTGATCACTCATCACTCTTTAAATTTTTAATCTAAAAAAGAGTTCAAGAATACTGCTATGTGCACAAAGGATAAATCTCCAAAAGCAGATGAGTGAAAGACGTCAGACAGAGAAAAAACTAGATACCAGGTGACTGCATTTTTATGAAATTCCAGAACAGACAAAATTCATCTGTTGTGATAGAAATAAGGATAATGGTTGTCTTTGAAGAGGGAAGCTTCTGGAGGGCTGGAAATACCCTGAGAATGGATCTAGACGAGGGTTAGATGGATGGACATGCAGTGAAGATTCATTGAGTTGTACATTTCTAATGTATGCACCTACTGTGTATAACTCAAACCCTAATAAAACTGTTCTGAAGAGTTCAAAAAAAAAACCACTACATAATGAAATAACATTTGATTTTACACTTTACTGTAAAATATAGTTAAATGTAATGATGAATAATATTTAAGTGAATGTAACATTTTAAATAATGTTTAAGTAATTGGCTCACCGGTAAAGAATCCACCTGCAGGTTCGATCCCTGGGTTGGGAAGAGCCCCTGGAGGAGGAAATGGCAACCCACTCCAGTATTCTTGCCTGGGAAATCCTATGGAGAGAGGAGCCTGGCAGGCTACAGTCCAGTGGGTGCAAAAGGGTCAGACATGGCTTAGCCATTAAGCAACAAAATAACAACAAAGATTTAAGTAAATGTAATATTTAAGTAAATAGATTTTTAGACTTGCAGATAAAATTTAAGTCTACTTAGTCAACACTCTTCATCCTAAATATGAGAAAATTGATGTCACGAAAGGTTTAAACCATATTCTCTTCCACTTGTTGTGGATTCCAACTTAATTTTACTCTTCAGATTGAAGGGTCATCATCAAATTTTGGCTGAGATTGGTCCTTCCATGATTTTTTGCTCTGTTCAAGTCTCCAGACAGGCTCCCTATGCTTCTGTAAAGCTTTCAAATGAAACCTAAGACTTGGTAAGAAAATTTGTTATTTTCAGAATCATTTTCTTTCCTTAAGAAAGTAATTTCCTTATACTCCTAATCTCATTACCCAAGACACTTGCCAGTGAAAAAATAAATTTTGCTTGACAGTGATTTAACTTAGCTGTTCCAAGGAGACTGAGCAAAGTTGAGTGCCATCATGCATATTATTGAAAAACTCCATGAGAGATTACAATGTGGACCCCTTTTTAAAAGCTGTTGATAAAGCCCAGCATTCTTAATTCAGAACTAAGAGAATTAGTATGGTTTGCCCAAGTTCTAAACAAATGTAATAGTGGTATTTAAATATTATATCTGGAATTAAATCCCAGTTTAAGACTGCTTTTTCCCCCACTTCATTTTCTTAATTGGATCTTATGGAAATTTACATTTTTTTTTTTTTGTCTCTCAACCTTTCTCGTCCATACATCTTTGATTTTTACATTAATGGTTGGTATCATTACTTTTTTTCTCCCCATATTTCTTATGCTTTCACACTTTAGAATCTCAATGTTCTTTGCCAGAATTCTGAGAAAGATGGTGTAATGGTCTGCCTCCCATATTAAATGATGGACTTTTCATAATGGAGTAGATTTTTTAAAAATGGACTTGATTTTCTTTAACATTTGTAGTCACTTTTAGTCTGTTGATTAGATCGTTCAGTTGTAATACTGATGGCAAACTACAAAATATGTTTATAACTAGATTTAAAGGTAGGTTTCAAATGTCTCTATGTAATGTCAGATATAGGCAATTAAAAAGATAGGAGTTATACAAAGCTTTTAAAATAATATCAATATCATTTGTTTTGTAATGGAAGAAGTTGCCATGGTAAATATGGATTTGTTCCTAATTAATTCAGACATAAGAGCAGTTACTTACCTAATTTTCTCCTAAATGGACTTTGGTATGTAAGTATTTACAGTCACAGCATATGACAAAGTTTAAGTTCATTTCTAAAACGTCTGAGGAGTTTCATGCTCTTTCTGAAAGTGAACGAAATTCATGTGAGGATTTGAAAGATTTTAGTGTTTTATATTGGAGTTTTATTTTTAACCTTTTCCAGTTACTGTAATATTAGGAAGAAAATGTACATTCTGTACCTCAAGTTTTAGAAAGTAGTGTGTTTTCTTTTCCCTAATTGCTAATGAGAAAATAATTCCAATGCATTTGTCATCTTTTCAACAGATTGTTGGAAGCCAAATGCAAGGCCTTATCAGCTAGAAATTTAGTTTGTTCCCTTTGTTGTGCAATGCTTAGTCACTCAGTCATGTCTGACTCTTTGAGACCCCATGGACTACAGCCTACCAGGCTCCTCTGTCCATGGGGATTCTCCAGGCAAGAATACTGGAGTGGGTCGCCATGCCCTCCTCCAGAGGATCTTCCCAACCCAGGGATAGAACTCAGGTCTCCTGTATTGCAGCCCAATTCTTTACCATCTGAGCCACCAACCCTAGTCCCCTTTGTTAGTCTTCTGTAAATATGACTCCAGTGAGGGAAGAGCAGTGCTTTGGTGAGCATTCTACATCGTATGCGATAATGCGTTATGGTGATTGGTCATACCCAAATCAGTGCCTTTATAAGAGAAAATCAGTGTATCAACCTCAGATTAAACAAGCAAGTCCTTTTTAATCAAGTGTGATTATGTTTACTCTTTTAAGTAATCCCAAATGTGTAATTCATAATGGTTGTGAGAAACTAGTAAAAATAAATGTGTTACTCTTCTGAATATATGTGGAAATTTGGATTCCAGTCTTGTCTTTTTTTTTTTTTTTTTTTTTTTTTTTTTCTGTTCATCTGTACAACTCTAATGAAACCATTTTGGCCTAGGGAAACTAATAGACTTGGAGTGGCTAAATCTCTACTATTGAATCACAAGTGTTCGCTTAAATGGTAAGTTCTAGTTTCATAAAGAGGAAATCTTACAGAATCAATGCACAAGGATGCCTGCAAAGGAAATCAAATCAGAAAACTTACTCAGGTTCAAATACACAAATAACCAAAAAGTGATAAATTTAGTGATAAATGGTACAGGGTTTTCTGGTATTTTCTCCTATTTTTGTTTTTTCCCTTTGAAGCTTAAATCATGTGGCTGGTTGGTTTGGTTACAAGTATGAAAAATCTCCTTAGCCTCTGTGTTCTCCAACTGTGTATGTGGTGTGTGATATATAAAATACCTTTTCTATTTGAGCTGCTATAACAGAAAAACCAAAGATTGGGTGGCTTATAAATAACAGAAACTTACTTCTTACAGTTCTGGAGTCTGGAAGTCTGAGAGCAGGAGGCCATCCTGGTCTAATTCTTGTGAGGGCCTCTTGCAGCTTGTTGACAGCTGACTGCTTATATCTGCATGTGCTGGAATGCAGAGAGAGGAAGCAAGAGCTTTGTGAATTTTCTGTGGGCTCCTCCCTCACGACCTCATCAAATCCTAATTACTTCCCAAAGGCCCACCTCTTGGAGCAATCACATTCAGAGGGTAGAGTTTCAACCAAGGTGGAGAGAGACAAAAATATTCAATCCATAACAAGGAGTTTGGAGCTTAGAATAAAGCAAAACCAGTTTCTAATTAAAATAATATCAGGAATTATTTATTCTTTTATTACATCACGACCATGAGACCTAAAAGAGAAATATGTATCTTAGGAAAAAATGGGGATACCTGCAATTAAGGGCTTCAGTGATAAAGATTCTGCCTGCCAATGCAGGAGACTTGGGTTCAGTCGCTGGGTCAGGAAGATTCCCTGGAGAAGGAAATGGCAGTCCTCTCCAATATTCTTGCCTGGGAAATCCTATGGACAGAGGGGTCTGGTGGGCTATAGTACACAGGGTCACAAAGGGTTGGACACAACTCAGTGACTAAACAACAACAACCTACAATTGAATAACTTAAAATGCTGTTTATTCAGGACATATTTGCTGAGTGCCAAAAAATTTAAGGCATTACACTAGATGCTGTTGAGGATACAGAGGTGATTAACATGATATTTCTGCCCTCCCTCGTTAATATTAGTTCATTTTAATTTCTACTTATATTACCTTTCTTGTTGATGCTCTTCTCAGTTGATAACTCTGAAGATAAGCAGATTTTCCGTGACTATCTAACATGTACCAACGACAGTTTTATTCTCTGTTATATGTCTGCATGAAGAGACTGAGCTTTATTCTTTTCTTGACATTTATGGCATCCGTGTACCTGTACTCCACGAAAGGTTACCTAAATCAAATTTATTCCAAATGGCCAACATTTAACATTAAAAGTGTGAAAGGCAAGGTAAGGTTCTCTATAGGTCAGCACTGAATTGACTGACTGAATTATAACCAGGGAATGATGAATTACGCACTCCCTTTTAGTTTCAAATACTGGCTAACAGATGTATTGATTCTAATACTTACTCTGTTGTTCAGTAGAATTACTGCCATTACTTACCTTTCGATTTTGATCAAAATATTTTCAAAGTCATTTGTAACTCCATTGTTACAATTTCTCAATTCATGTTAGTATATGCTTTGGAAGGTGTTCCATTGTTCGGGTAATTATTCACAATTAAGCACAAAGACAAGGTCATTACCTACCTAAACAACAAAAAAAAGTTATCAAAATTTTCCCATGGAGAAATTCAGACTGAAAAATAAACCTTGTTAGATGTCTTGGAGTTGAACACAAGAATTGAAACTAAGAGAAGAGCTCAGGATGTTTTTGTAACTTAATGTTGGATTTTTGTATCCATGTGTTACAAGCTCCTTCAACAAGCTACACTCACCAGCATCCTGACATCAAGGGCAGACACTGTACCACCTGCATCATTTGGTATCTGTTTACTCTGCTTCTTTAGAAATTATAACCTCTTACCACAAACCATCTTAATAAATCTGGAACAGAAGATAAGAAGGAAAGAAAGAATATACACTGTCAGGGTTAATCTGTATTTTATGTAATTTGGCATGTTTAACTCTGTACCTGTTGGCAGAAAGACATAAAAGGAAATACAAAAATTACATAGATTTTATCAGAAAGAAAGAACCATACCTCAAGCAATAAATGTTTTTTGATGGCATTAAAATCTTCAGCTTCTCCCTTGCGTCTCAAGATGGAGAAGGAGGCACTATTCTCAACAACTCTTTATGACACCACATTCAGAAATGGATGTGTTAACTCTAAGGACATAAAATTGAATCCAGTGAAGTCTTTTCTCTAATATGATGCAGATATAGAGGTTTCTGATTATCCATGCCTAAGCTGATTTGCTTCAGTTTCCCATCTGTCTTCCCATAAACTGGTCAGTACATCACTCCAGTCACCCTTACTGACTCACCAGTCCTACACACCCAGTTCCATAAAAACATAGCACTAAATTTATGTTTCAGCTTTCATTTCCTGATCAACTGAAACCTGCTGTCTTCCCTACTTTAACAGAAATGCTGGATTTAAATTTTGCCATTTTTATGCCCAGGTCAACTGAAAATTGTTTTTCGCTCTTACCTCAGGGACACTCTCTGCTACACTATATACTGGACCAGTTAACTACTCTCTGAGAACTCTCTCTCCGCTGATTTCCTGGACACCTTGCTTATTTATTCTTCACATGCTACTCTGTCCAGTCCTCCTGAGTCTCCATTATGAGCATTCTGATGTCTCCTTTTCCGTGTCCAATCTCCTATCCAGTCCAAGACCTCCTGATATTTTCTCTCTTAAAATGTTCTATAGCGCAATGTTTTTCTCCATCTTTACTATATTTATCCTGAGTTCTGGCTGTCATGTCTGTTAGTCATATAATCATAGTTTATTCCCATCTATAGTTAACTTCCAGGTTTTCTTTAGATTCCTTTTTTTTTTTTTCTTCTTCCAGACCACTTACCTTCTATTCTACTTTAACTGCAAAGCTAATTGTGTTATACCCTGCTTGACATTTTCAAATGTACCAACCCCTAGCTACTTGGATCTTTCTTTGTACACAGCATTGCTTGCTGCCAGGCTGCTACAGCCCTTTGGGACATCTGTCCTGCTTGCAGTCTTCTTTGACTCATCTTTTGAGAGTAGAGATATGCTCTCCTGTTCTTACTATATTTATCATGTATTTTAATATAGCTTATTTGTGTTTCTGCTTTTCTTATAATTTGAGAATAAGTCCATGCGGTGCTTAATATTTGTTTAATAAATGACTGAATAAAGGAATTGTGAATGTATTTAAGAGAATTCAAAATTTATAGTATAGTGACTGAGGAGAGTATGCTTCTTAGTTTTCTTTGTAAACACTTTTTTAAGACTTTTTAGAAACTGGATAGCCAATGGCTTCAAAGTATATTGAGGTCCCAAAGTGAGAACTTTTAAATACAGTTAACATTAAGATTTTTATCCTTAATCGCCATACAATAAGATTTATTATGACCTCCTTGATAACTAGGATTGATATGAAAAAATCAATTTGATTTTAATGAATGAGTCAGTCACATGGTTTAGTAAGCCTAAGGTATATTTGGGTGTTTACTTAAGCTGTACGTATACTGTTTTTCTACCTATGACATCTCCTGTCTTAATAAACTGCTGTTTTAACAGTTCCTGCCTCAGTCCTAATTTCCCAATAAAATCCCTAAGAAGTACCTGGAAAATAGATGTTGAAGATTATAGTGAGACATAGGAGTAGAACTACTTTGATCTGTTTCCTGGAAGGAATTTCATTCCTTATAAGGTGGTAATATTAGATTTATAAAAACAAATGGGGACCGCGCATGAGGTTTCTGCCAGAAACAGGCCTGGTGTGGGCACCAGAAAGTGGAAGAGAAGGAGTTTGCATTTCTTTTCCTGTCCCTTCACTCAGAAAGGCTTGGCCTGTACCAGCCATAAAGCCAGACAGGCATCTACCTGGCAGATGCTGGCATTTCAAAGTAGCCAGAGTAATAATGTCTCCAGCCCTCCAGGAGCACCTTCTTCCAACTCCTGTTCAGAGATCATATAATGACTGGAAGTAAATCGAGGTGAGGTATCATCTTAGGATGCAGAAGACCTGTAAACAGACATCCTTTGACTGCCGTGGGAGCTGGGGGAATTTGCATCTCCTGAAATCCTATACCATTGCCATTTCTCATGGGATCCATTACTTAATACTGTCAAGGGGTTGGGGACTGAGTATAGATGGAAAAAAATTTTGTTTTAGATGCAACAACTAGTAAATAACAATAGAATTGTATTTTAAAAAAAAATGTAACTCACAACATCACGAGCAGCATAGAGAACTAACTATGCCTCAAACAGGGGTGGATCCTCTCTAATCTGACCTCTGAACTGTATCCTCAAAAATTCCTATCAGTACAAGCTCAACTACTCTTCCTTCTGCTAACCTCCTTAATTGTAATCATGGCATCATAATATTACAGTCATTCTGACTTAGAGTTCTCAGCTTCTATTTTCTTCCCACCATCTAGCTACCAGTCACCTCCTTCCCAAATTCTGCTTCATACCTGACTGATTTTCCCCATGGCTACACCACAGTCCAAATCCTATTACCTCTGAATAAAATCAGTAAATTAGCTTCCAAAAGGATATTTCTGATCCAGCATACTTTTTTTTCCCCCAAGTCATTCTAAATCTGGCGTGACCACATTTAGCTGTAGTAAATAAAGCCCAACTCTGATCAGGTCACTCTGCCCATGCTTTTCAGTATTTCACTGTGAATCTTGAGAGGCCTTAAATTACTAAGCAGGCAAGGCTCAACTGTGTTTTCTATCTTCTGATCCTTTTGTTCTATTAAAAAAAAAAAAAAAAGAGCCGTGACTTATGAAGTAGCCCTGTGAAATACAGTGAGAATCAAAAATCCACATAAATGATAGAGATGCTGCTTTTCCAGTGTTTTTCAGATTTTTGGACTCAGCACCATTTGGACAAAATAAAGAACCTCTGGATTGCTTATGCCAGCTATTCACCATCAAGAAAAAGAATTTTGATACATGACAGTTTAAAAAGACAAATACTGTGTATACTATAACTCTTTAGACTACTCCTCTGTAATATTGGGGACATCCTAATGAGTATAAATTTACAATACATCACACTGTAAGAAGCAATAGTAATGAAAGCTGTCAGGGTTCCCTAAAATTGAGGTTGAAATACTACTCAAATCAAGAGCATTGCTGATTCCATTACAAATGAGGGAACATCTCAGAGGTCTTTTATGTAGTAAAATTTCCTCCCTAGAGAAGATAAAGACATGTATAAATGCTGTGCAGTTGAAAGAGGACATATTGCTGGGGATGGGCAGTTTAAACAGTTACACAGTTTGTTAGTGTGTGTTAAATATTAATTCTGGAATCTCCTGGTCTCAAAATACTTAAAATTAAACCTTCCAAGATAAAAACAAAATTGTCTAGTCAAATACACCTAATGGAAATATGTGACCCTTCTGTTCACCTCCCCCCCCCCAAATTCCATTCATCCTTCAAAATTTTTCCCTTTTAAAACCTTTCTGACTATTCTGGGCTGAAGTCTTTCATCAGCACCCTAAACTTTGGCTTAAATATTCATTGCGTCAAGAACCATGGGTCTTCTGTGAGATGCAATTACTCAGTTTTCTTTTAAAACTGTACATTTCCTATGCATATTTTTGTACATTTATCAATCTCTCTCTCTATACACAGAACATGCCCCTCCCCACACCATGAAATCAATGAAAAATAGTGAAGGATGAGGAGGGATACAGAGAAAGAAGTCACAAGTGTGCCTGGAGCTGGCCCTTGGTCCCCTCACGGCATTGCAGGCATGAATTCCGGAGGGCGGGTGCAGTAACAACACCCCTACGTCTCAGGGTGAGCTCTTGAGCATTGTTGGATGGGAGTTTAAGGGATGGGACGGTTTGATCCTCCTACTTCCTGTGGTCATCATACTGCTCAGCAGATAAAACTATGTAAGAGTCTCTAGCAGTTAGGACTAATAGGACAAGCTCTCTAACAATCTATAATCAGCATCAATATTGTTTTGCAAATCTATCAAACTTTTTCCAACTTCCTTTCACAAGCTAATCAGAATGACCTGAATTCCTGATCAATGGTAGGTCAAAGTAATCCTAGTATCAGTGCTTACATGGAGTGGAGGAATAGTCTCTTATGCCCCTACTCCAGATGGGATTCCAGAAGCTCTTCACATGCCAGCTTGTGCATTTAGTAGAATTTCCATATTCAGCTACATTTGAAAGGAACCTCTTCCTCTCAGGGTAATGATTCCCTTTGATGAGGACTTTTCTGAAGATACTTTCCTGGAAGATGTGAAAGCCTGCCCTGAATCAACTTAAAGACGTAATTGAGTAGGAATGAAGATCATTCACCCCATCACTTGGAAAATAAGTATTTCTCAACATAAAAGGGTAATTAAACTTGATGCCTTCAGTACTTCAGCAATTACTATACTGTTTAGCCTTGTAGTTTTAATACAAGTTTCATTTCCCACTTACTCTGTAATTAACCATTTAATTATTTTAATTAATCACTAAAGAGACATTTACTTGTGCTAAGTCAGGTATTGTGCTAGGTGGATGGTTGATAACTTAAAAGATTCATATTCTTTAAGGCAGAAAATTTGTAGTACATACAGCACATATATATGTTTTCTTCTTTTTCCCATTTCTGCCATTAGCTAGTTATGTGAAATGGACAAAATAGATCTCTCTCACACACATGTACACATACAAACTTCTCTTAGAATAATATTCTTTTATCTTTTCTATTTAATCTCATGTCATTTTACTCCTCCACAGAGACCATATCTTTCATCCTATTGATAGAAACAAGTACTTTATAACAATTACTTCTTGCTCCTACATTCAATGATTTGTGGATATATACTTTCCTTCTTAAACTTTAAGATAACAGTACTTGATTTCCTTTTCCTCTTCAACCCCAAATGTGTGGAGGATACATAAACTTGGTGTTTGTTGATAAGGTGAGTTGATTTCAACTTTCAGTATGTAAGGTACATTCAAAGATTAAAGGACACCCAAGTTAGGTAATATGGGTAGGCTTATGGGTATAGTTCTTATATCAAAGGTAAATATTTAATGCAATCCTGAAGAACTGAGATGAGTTCATCTCCTGTTGCTCGTTGCCTCTATCCCTATAAATATTTAAAATACTTTATCCAGAACATATTATTCTGATCATAAATCTAATTATAAAGCTTTACATGTAGAGAATATACTAGTCTCCACCCTACCTTTCAACTCCTTCTGTGGTAGACAGACTAATACCCCCACTCCCAAAGATGTTCATATGCTAATCCTTGGAGCCCGGTAATATAAGTTACCTTCCATGACCAATGGGACTTGGCAGATGTGATCTAGGTTATAGACCTTGAGGTGGGGAGGTTGCCTTGTTTAGCCAGGTGGACTCAAGCCATCCTGTGAGTTCCTTAAAGTAAAGACCTCTTCCAGGCTGTGGTCTGAGAATGATGGGACAGGCGAAGAAGAGGCAAGAGTGTTAAAGTCCTGAGGATTCTGTCTGCTCTTGCTTCGAAGATGGAAGACGGTGACCAGGAGTCAAGGCGTGCACTCCACCTTCAGAAGATGGAGAACGATCTTCCCGAGAGCCCCCAGAACAGAAAGCAGTTCTTCTGACAACCTTGGTTTTAGCCCAGTAAGACTCACACCAGACTTCTGACCTAAAGAAGTCTAAGATAATAAATTTATCCTATTTTAAGGCATAAAGTTTGTGGTAATTGTGCGTGAAAGCAATTTAGAAAATTAATATACCATTCAAAATAGCGTTCGGAGTTTAAGTTTCTGAATGCATATATAAGGCTAGGAAGAAAGGAAATTGCAGTACTCTGCCAGCCCTACCCAAATGCTATCTCTATGCTTAGGAAGAGATCCTTCCAGTGTCTCATTAGTCCAGAGTTTGGGCCTCAGAAACAGGGAGAAAAAAAAAGTTTATTTAGAAAAAATTGAAGTAATAATATCACTGTTGTCTCAGATAAGAAGTTTTGTGGGTTTTTGTTGTTGTTGTTTGGTTTCCTTTTTTTTCCTATTAAAAGCATAAAGCGCCTACATTGAGAAGTTAAGATCTGATTTGGCAAATTCATAGCCAGAGGCTAACTCTGATAGAATTGAAGGCTCCAGATTAGACAGGAGTTATTACATCTTAATCAGAGGACGGACTGATCACTATAGAAAGTCAGCTGAGTTCTTCTCCCAACTCCAGTGGTGTAGCCTAGGACAGTCAACTGACCTGAGATTCCACATCCTCGTTTGTTAACTCAGAGTTATATGTAATATCCTCTTAAGACACTTCCCAATCTATATGCCAATAATTCCAATTATTATTATCTCAATGTTTATGCAGTGAGAAATTATCATTTACCAGGGTTGGAAAAACAACAAAGGTGCTCTCGGAACAAACAAAATGGTAAACTATTGAAACTCCAAGTTCAGTTTGACATTGTAGTATAGGAACTAAAAGTAAAGAGGTTGTTGTGTTTAAGATGGGTGAAGGCAGTGAAAGAAAGCCTCCAATGCAAAGATGATTATCATAATGAAGCAACTGTAGAGAGAACTACTTAGCCTTGGAAACATTAGGGGAAGAACTCTCTAGGTTGAAGGAAAACTAAGCATTAAGGTTCTGAAATGAAACCATCTCTCAGATTCTAGGAACCAGTGAATGTCTGGGTAGAGGATTAGGAACCAGGAAAAGATACTGAGAAGGTGTGACAAGCAGTGAGAGAGAAAGATAATCTGATTTCAGGAGAGAGAGAAAAAATATGAAATAGTCACTTCAGAAAGTGAAAAATAATGACATTATCCAGCAGTGTTGTTGCACAGCAGTGTCGAGTGACAAGTTTGTGATCATAAACTTAAAGTGGAACTAGTTGTCCCATTCTGTGATTTTTCACAAATAAAAATTCACTGAGAAAGAGTGGAAAATTGGCTTCAACAAATTGAGTTTCTGTTTGTTAGTATGAAAGAGTGGACAAGAGAGCCCTTGGGACGTAGTAAATCACTTGATAGACAATGAAATATAAGCTGAAAAGGTAGGAAATGAATATAGGAGAAGGCTGATAAATGGGGAAAAGGGAACAGAGTCAATGCAATCAAACCTTTTATGGGTTACAATAGTTTAGTAATAGAGGTACTAGAATAAGTGATCTGGAGAGGGAGATGCCTTATGGAGAATGGGATGTTTGAAATCCAGATGTCAGATGTGCTACTGTTTCAGGTTATGAAAAAAGGTCAAGTTGAGGCCTAAGAAGGTTGAGTAAGATGGCATGAATTTCACCTTCTCTCACAAACATACCAAAAACATGTCTTATAAAAAACTAATTGGAAACTTGCAGAACTGTACAACCAAGACTGCAAGAAAGGTTCCTACATCACTAGGTAGGATTGGAAGAAAAGCATCGGGTTGGGACGTATGCCCCTAAAAAGGGGCTAAGAAGAAGGAAAATCACATAGGCGGACACTCACCCTGGGCAGTGAGCAGGTCGAGCCACAGACTGGACATCCCAGTCCAGGTGTCTGTGCACAGGTGACTAGCCCACTTGGCTACTTAGGAAACTGCTGAAACGGTTAGAAAGGCCGGAGATGCCTAGACTCCACTCATGCACACGTCCTGGCATGGGCTGCCACCAGCAGTGAAGAGAGATGGATACCTCCTCACGGAGCTCCTGAATTGGAGCTGAGTGAACCCTTGTCCCACTCACTCCATGCCGTGGCTTGGCACTGGATTTAGGGCAGTCAGTTCTTGGCAAAAGACTCAATTTAGGGACACAGAGATGGCCCAGGGACTTGGAGTGTGGTCCAGATCGAGTAGCACTTTCCATTGTTGGAACTTAGGCAAAAAGTGTCACAGAAGCAGCCACTTCAGTTCCTGCAACCAAATGCCATGATCCCTAATGCTAGCCGAAGGGATGCTCTGGCCCTGCCCATTCCACACCACCACCTTTCACTGGAGGTAGGATGACCACAACAAGAGAAAAGACACAACCGTATTGCTACATCTGAGTGGAGTCACAGATAGCCACACAGGCTGTCTGTCTGTCTATCTGGTATATCTATCCTATGGATATCTATCTATCCTATCTGGATACCTATCCTGATATCTATCCTATCTGGATACCTATCTATCCATCCAATCTCTGTAAGCACATGCACCCCATTTACTACAGTACTCCCCTCCTTTGGGGCAGGGAGAAGGAAGAAGATACAAAAAGTGAACATAAGCCTAACCCTCAGGGCATCCACTCCATCAACTTCAGGACAGACCCCACCCTTGAAAGAGCAACTGCCAGGGAGTCCCACTCATACTCAGCACTGACTTTAGATCCTCCAAAACAAACCACACTTCCTATCAAGGTGACAGGAGCCTACACACCCTGAGGGAAAATGTGGTGACCAACTTTAGACCCTCCAACACAAACCACACTTCCTATCAAGGTGACAGGAGCCTACACACCCCGAGGAAAAATGTGGTGGACATCTACATCAAATCCAGTCTTGTATCGAAGATCAAATAAAAAAAAGCCTTGCATGTAGGTCACACCATCTACATAGGCATGCTATCACAGGAAAACAACCACTCAAGACCACAATAAATAACTTCCATCTAGATTATAGAGTTAAGTAAAATAAAAATGCAGAGGAACTACTCCCAATTGAGAGAGCAAGAGAAAATTTTGGAAAAAAACAATGAAACAGTGATAATCACTCTAACAGACAATAAGTTCAAAAAGTTGGTAATAAAAATGCTAATTAAGAGAATCCAAGCACAGATCATTTTAACAAGGAACTAGAAGCTAGAAGGAAGACCCAATCAAAAATAGGTAATTGTTTCTGAGATAAAAACACTCTAGAAACCACGAATAGCAGACTAAATGACACAGAAGGCCACTCAAATGATCTTGGAAGATAGAATAATGGAAATCACCCAGTCAGAAGGGCAGACAGAAAGGCAGGTGAAACAATGAAAGTGACACACAGGATCTATGGGATAATATAAGATGCGCCAACATTTGCATTATAGGGGTTCCAGAAGGTGGAGAGGGAGAAGGGGATCTAAAATATATTTGAAGAAATGATGGCTGAAAACCTCCCAGATATAAAGAAGGAAACATATCAATGTACAGAAGGTATAGACAGTCTCAGATAAGATGAATCCAAATAGACCCAAACTAAGACATGTTAATATTATAATTAAAATGGCAAAAGTTAAAGGAAAAATTCTAAAAGCAGCAAAAGAAAAAGCATCAGTTACAAGGGAATCCCCATAATTCTATCAGTTGATTTCTCTGCAAAAGCTCTGCAGACCAGAAATGAGTAGCATGATATATTCTACATGATTTTTCAAAGGGAAAAGCTTGCAATCTAGGGTATTCTATCCATCAAAAGTATCATTTAGAATAGAAGGAGAGTTTCCCAAGCAAGCAAATGCTGAGAGAATTCAGCAGTATTAAATATACCATAAAAGAAATGTTGATGGGTCTACCATGTATAAACTAGCTAGCTAGTGGGAGGCTGTTGTGTAGCGCCAGAAGCTCAGCTCCACACTCTATGATGACCTAGATGGGTGGGATGGAGGGGTGGGGCGGGGGAGAGGTCTAAGAGGGAGAGGATGTATGTATACATATAGCTGATTCACGTCATTGTACAGTAGAAACACAGAATTGTAAAACAATTTTACTCCAATTAAAAAAATTAAGAAGAATCTATAAGAAAGGAATAATTCCAATAGGAAAGGCAAATATCTAAAAGGACTGAAGATCACTTGAATAAACCTTTATGTAGATTAATAACGAAAAAAAGTCAGAAAAGCAACAATAACTACAAAGACATACTGTATGATATCACTTATATGTGGTCTCTAAAAAAATAATACAAATGAAGGTATATGCAAAACAGAAGCAGACTCAGAGACATGGAAAACAAACTTGCATTTCCCAAAGGAGAGAGGGAAGGGGGAAGACAAATTAGGGGTATGGGACTAACAGCCCCAAAACTCTGCATATAAAATAGAAAAGCAACAAGGATATACTATACAGAACAGAGAATTACACCCACCAACTTATAATAACCTATAATGGAGTATAATCTGCAAAAATACTGGATCACTATGCTATACACCTTAAACTAACACAATATTGTAAATTAACTATACTTCCATTCACAGAAAATGCAGGTTGTGTCAGTGGGGATTTAGCGTCAGGGAATTGGAGGAATCTGTTGTTGGAGGGGGTCATCAGAACCTCACAAGCCCAGGTGTGTGATGTGCATCTAGTAAATGCTGACAATCAGAGTCTGTCCCGGAAAGACCAGGAGGAGGCAGCTGGCATTGAATTGCAGGGGTTCTCAGGAACATAGAAACAATCTCACAACTACCCAGCCCATGGCACTTTTTGTTTATTTCCTCAAAGCAACAACAGTATTTTTTCAATTCCTCCCCAATTTAGAGTTTAAGTTCTTTCCTTTCTGTTTTTGGAAGCTGAAAATCCTGGACATTTTTGTCAACAACTGATCAGGCCCTTTTCATATTATTCAAAAAAATGCGACATTATGAACCTTAATTTTCTTGGAAATTACTATTTCCATTGAATACACTTTGGAGTATATCACAACTATAATTTAGTACATTTTGTCATCAGACACCAGGAAATCATCTACATTATAGCACCTCTACTCACTACCTCCCACCATTTCTTCCAGGCACACTCATTGCAGATGTTTGCTACAGTAATGTACTAGTTGTTATAATTTATGGCATAACATACTAAAATAATTTCTCCAACTCTAATTTATATTAAAGTTTTAGTTTACCTTATGTTTACCCAATATTATAAGCTGATTATTTTGAAAAATGTAAGTATAAAATATTGAATTAAGTATTAATTCTATTAGAAATATTGCATTTTCTTTTTAGTAATTACCTAATACTGCTGGATACTCAGTAAATGCTATAAAATAATATTTTAATTTCTAACATAAATTATTTAATCTTCTTTCATTGCCTGATGGGATTTTTTAATTCATTAATTTAAAACTAAACCTTAGTATTGCATGCTTTTATATGCATATATTGCTCACATGGTTCATTTTTTCTTCTTTCACAAGAAAGAATATATATATATATATATATATATTCCCAAAATCACTTCCTGAACTGTGTCTATTTCAGTGTTATTGATCTGTATTATTCTTGGTACAGATTTTTATGTGAATGTCAACAGTTTTTAACCTACCTGAGTTTCTGCTATCAATGCTATAAAATCTCAGTAATACAGTATCTCACTGAAATTATGAGAGTTAAATTATATGATGCAAATAAATGGAATTATAAAGATGTCTAAAAAAAAGCATTATAATATGTAATAATCAATACCATGCATAAATTGATTCACATATAATCATGTCCTGTTTCCATTTGATGTAAGACCCTGAGCGAGTCCTGGCCAGGCCTCTTTCCTGATTGCCCTTGGTCTTTTAGATGAAATTCATATTTAAACAAATGAAAAGACACACAATGTGATGGCTAATTAATGGGGCAAAGTAAAATAATTATTTCTAAGGATTTTAAATGGTTGGCTAAGGTATTATTTTTAAGTTAAATAAAATATTTCCTAAAATTTACTCTAAGATTTTCTGTACATCTAATGGTAACCCATTAGATACCTGAACTCATCTGAAATCATTACACTATATTACTGGGTTTAGAGGAATAGAACTAACAGGATTTCAGTCTGTCAATCTACATAGAAAGAAATGTTTCATAAGGAATTGGCTTTTGCAATTGTGGAGGCATAAAGATTCCATTTCCAAGCTGGAAACACAGTTGTATTTTCCAGTCTGAGCCCAGAGTGTGAGAACCAGAAGAACTGGGGATGTATGCCCCAGTCTGAGGGCACCCATGTTTCAGCTCAGTCAGGAAGAGAGAGTGGATCCCGCTTTCCCCACATCTTTGTTTTTTTCCAAGCCCTCAGCATTGGATGAAGCCCGCTGACACTGCGGAGGCAGTCAGCTTTACTCAGCCTGCTTCAGACGCCACCTCATCCAGAAACACTCACAGACACACCAGAGATAACATTTAACCTCCCTGAGCACACCAACATACACACCTATAATCCATATTTAGATATTAGCTTATTAAAGGACTTCCCCATCACATTGAAATGAACCTTCATCACAACTTAAAATTACAAAATTTCTAAGATCCCCTAGTTTCTTCCAAGATCCAATTAGGAAAACTGTATGTACAGCAAATTATGTTGTTCTTACTTGTTTTGAAAGCACGTTAACTCATAAACTTTATATTTTATCCCAGTGTAACAGAATTTACTAACATCACCATCAAAGTGAAGTGAAATTTGCTCAGTTGTCTCTGACTCTTTGCGACCCCATGGACGATGTAGTCCATGGAATTCTCCAGCCCAGAATACTGGACTGAGTAGCCTTTCTGTCCCAACCCAGGGATCCAACCCAGGTTTCCCACATTGAGGGTGGATTCCTTACCAGCTGAGCCACAAAGGAAGCCCAAGAATACTGCAGTGGGTAGCCTATCCCTTCTCCAGAGGATCTTCCCAACCCAGGAATCGAACCAGTGTCTCCTGCATTGCAGGTGGATTCTTTACCAACTGAGCTATCAGGGAAGCTGATACACACACACATACACAAAACGATGGGCTTTGAGAATGATCTGTAATGTGTTTATTTTTGTTTATTTCTACTTCTGGGGACAGAGTGTCAACATTTAAACTTTTTGTTTTCAGTTAATTTCTAGAGCTTAATTGCAGAAAGTTCATCAACACATCTTTCAGATTATCTGTTATATGCCATAAGCTCTTCTCTGGGCTGGATGTAGAAGAATAAAGAAGAAAACCAGGGTCTTTAGTCCCAGAGGTCACTGCAGTCTAGGAGGAAGACTTGGATCATAAGCAAGCAAACCTACATAAAAATATAATTTAAGATTATGACCGTGTCATGAAGAAGGCAAATAGTAACACAGTAGAGTGTCCTGAGAAGCAGTGGAAGACCGGATTAGGATATGTGGTTAGGAAAAACTTCTCAGAGATGGTAGTTAACCATGTGATGGCAAGAGATACATGGCTCTCAGATGAAAGAAAATTGAAGACAGTGGCAGCTTCATGGAATAGGAAATAAAGTAAAATAATATCAGGGATCAATGAATTAAGCAACAAAGATACACTAGAGTATATTAGACTTCAAATGTCCAAATATTATACACACTCTTCCTGAAAATACAATCATTTACAAGGCTGGAATACTCTTAATATCAAAACCAGATAAAATCACTAAGAGAGAAGAAATTAAAGCCCATGTTATACTTGACATAATACAAAAGTCCTCAACAACATATAAGGAAAGGGAATACAATAATCTATGAAAAATTTGCTACTCCATGACTAAGTTATATTTAGACTTTATGTATAAGGACATATCAATATTGGAAAATCCCATAAATATAGTAAACATATTGCCAGCCTAAAAGGAAAAAAACAGTCATTCCAATATATATCTAATAATATGTAAGACCCATTCTTTATTAAAAATAAAATTTAGTAAATTGGGAATAGAACTTCAGCTTGATTAACAGTAGCAATTTAAAACATATAAATACCATCATATATTTTAATCCTGTGATAGGATCTTAGTAGAGGCACTTCTATTCCATTTTTAATTGGAGATTGAAGCCAGCATTCTAGGAAAGGACTATCAAATTAGTGGTGTTAGAATGGAACTACTCATTATTTGCTGATGTTGAAAATATTTACAAAGTACTGAAGAGGCTCAGCTGGTAAAGAATCCACCTGCAGTGTGGGAGACCTAGGTTCAATCCCTGGGTTGGGAAGATTCTCTGGAGAAGGGAAAGGCTACCCATTCCAGGATTCTGGCCTGGAGAATTCCATGGAATGTTTGTCCATGGGGTCACAGAGTCGGACATGACTGAGTGACTTTCAATTCACTTCAAAGAATATAAAGAAAAATTATTATCAAAATAGGATGATTTAGCAAAATGATTGGATATAAAACTAGCATACAATACACCAGTAACAAACACTTAGAACATAAAATATAAAAAATCATAACATTATTACTAGTGATTGTTTTAGTAATATTATTAGGAATGGATATAACCAAAAATGTACAGTACTACTCTAGGAAAAACATATTTTAACATATTATACAACATTAAAAGGAAGTAACTTAAAAATTATACAATGAATATGAATATAAACATTGTCAAAAGACAAGGTCTGTTTTATACATAACTGAATCATCGTGCAGTACACCTAACATGTGTTGAAACTAAAACATTGTAAATTACTATACTCCAATAAACTTTTTAAAAATAAAGAAATAAAAAATTTTAAAAAGGTCTGGTCAAATTAACTTATATAGGTAGTGTAATGATAGCAATAGTCCCCAAATATTTTTAATATTTAGAATTATATAAGCCGAAGAATTGATGCTTTTGAATTGTGGTTTTGGAGAAGACTCTTGAGAGTCTCTTGGACAGCAAGGAAATCCAACCAGTCAATCCTAAAGGAAATCATTCCTGAATACTCATTGGAAGGACTGATGCTGAAGCTGAAACTCCAATACTTTGAACAGCTGATGCGAAGGACTGACTGATTGGAAAAGACCCCGATGCTGGGAAAGATTGAAGGTGGCAGGAGAAGGGCAAGACAGAGGATGAGATGGTTGGATGACATCACCAATTTGATGGACTTGAGTTTGAGCAAGCTCCAGGAGTTGGTGATGGATAGGGAGGCCTGGTGTGCTGCAGTCCATGGGGTTGCAAAGAGTCAGACACGACTGAGCAACTGAACTGAGCTGAACTGAAGCAGATTCTCTGATCCATGCAGGACAATAAAGACTCAAGACTATTAGGATATCACTTTGGAGTGAAAAAAAGGACTACAGCCTATGAATTGTGTGAAGACAATTGTGAGGACAGTTTTGATGACAATTACAAGATTGTAGAGATTGAGAAAACGTAACTCCAGGGGATAAAGAACTTGGCTGATAGATGAGAATAGGAAGCCCAGAAAAAGACTGAGTCTTTAACCATGATGGCATATCAGATCTACATCCAATAAATGGAGTTAGGAAAGAAGTCGTCAACAGCAAGTGATCCAGATATTTAAAACATTAACTCAAGACATTTAAGGCTTCAATGTTAAAAAATAAATTTTGAAATTCTTATAAATATGTACAGGTATCTTTTAGATTTGGGGTTGGGGAAATTTTTCTTATGGAAGACACAAAGGACTGACCATAAAACTTGATACATTTAATAATTTTTCTTATCAAGAGATATGTTAAAGAAAGTGAAAAAATTTTAAAAATGCCAGAAGATATACATCCAACAGACAATTAGTTTATAATAATGATATATAAAGAACTATAAATCTATAAGTAAAACACTGCTGATGAATGGGGAAAAAAGACAAAGAAGAGAAACAAGCAATTCCTAGAAGTGGAAAAATTAATGAAAAAACATATTTAACTTTATTTGGAGTTAGGGAAAAATTAAAGATCACATAAATAAATGAGGTATCATTTTATATATAATCAATAGGCAAATTTGAAAATATTGACAATATAAAGAGTTAAACATATAACTTAATATGAGGCGTTTAAGAGCATGCAACTTAAAATTGGAAAGATTGACAATAGCATATAATTTAACAGAAGGAAAATTTTTAAAAAAGGAATGAGAGGAAGAAAAAGATTAGACTGAAATACAGGCAGAAGCCAAATTATGTTGGACTTTGACTAATGTGGTAAAGAATTGGTATTTTATTCTAAGTAAATGGCAATTCAGCATGAGATAGTCCCAGAAATATACTTTAGAGAAGTTACATATTATCACTTATGAGTTTATGACAATGCATATTTAATTTTTCATTGAAATATTATGGTGTAATTATATGTAGATCATACACAATCAAGAAGGTTGTATTGTATATACTGTATATATATATATCTCACATATATGTAAGATATATATTATATATCAGATTGTATGTAGATGATATACAAGCAATCAACAAATCAACTCTTCATTTTAACATCAATTTTGGGGGCCCTTTTATGCCAATGGCTTTGTTGTAGAAGTTACATCTGACTGCATTCAGATTTTTCTTATAAGAAGAATCAGGTAGTTGACAAATGCTAAAACAATCACCATGGTCTATTTTATGGACATTTGAGCTTTTGACAGTTCATTCATGTGTATGTCCTTTGTATTGCTGTAAGGACAGCAGAGGATGAGGTGGTGAGATCACATCACTCTCTCAGTGGACATGAATCTGAGCAAACTTGGGGGAGATAGTGAAGGACAGAGGAACCTGGCAGGCTGCACTCCATGCAGTTGCAAAGAGTTGGAAATGATTTCACAGCTGAACAACAAATATCTCTTGTGAGCTGTATCTCCATGTTAAGTGTACCCAAAGTACAAACGCTAAGACTGGACAAAGAATTTACTTGAATAATTGGATTTCTATTCTCTTCATCTGGGAAATTGTTATGAAGGACATCATGTAAAAATAGGCAGTAGTCTATTGGCTGCTGTAACAGAAAATCCTGACATCTCAGTGGTTTTAACAAAATAGAAGTTTACTTCTCACTGGCAGAAAGCCCAGTTGATGGCAGCATGCAGGGAGGGGAGCACTCCTTTACATGGTCGTTTAGGGTGTAAAAGCCACACCAGGAGTGGAAGGATAGGATGGCGATCATGCTTATAGGTTTTTAGAGTCTAGCCATGGAAGGGCACATCGCTTCTGCCTGTGTTCCAATGACCAGAGCCTAGTACAATGCTACCAACACCCCTGCCACATACACCTGCTGGACACAGGCAGTGGCAGGACACAGTCTGCACAGGCGCTCGCTTCCCCGCATCACCGTCTCACTCCGGATGGATGGCCGTAAACAGAGCCGGTGATGGACCACACAGAAGAGAGGGGACACTGCAAAGGTGGGAAAGTGTAAGTAGGTCCAGCCTGGAATGAGTCATCATCGTTGTGGTTTTTGCCATACCAACATTGTAAAGTCATTAGCCTCCGATTAAAATAAATACATTAATTAAAAAAATAAGTCATCATAAAAGACAAGGAGTCTTATAACGCTGCTGACTTCAGGAAGATGAATCTGGAAGCAGGGTTGCACAGAGAGACCAGAGGCCAGAGAGAAGAGAAAATGCATGACTGTTGTGCAAGGGGCAGAGCAGGTGCTGAAGAGAAAACAAAGAATCATACCTAAAGCAGTCCTCCTCCTAGAAGTGGGTGGAGGGAGTCTTAGCACATATTTTAGGCATTAGAATCCACATAGATATATTGTTTTATTAGGAAAAAAAATATTTTCTCCCTCCTTAAAATTTAAAAGCAAAATTACTTAAAACATTTGCCACATTCAGAAAATAGAAGTCTCTCTACATCTTTAGATCTTAAATACAACAGGTTTAAGGAAATTAAAGGAAATATTTACCAACTTACAAAACCTATCGTTGACATTGACTCAAGAAGAGAATATATTAATAACACTGAGAAAGAGTTGAATGAAATGGTGATTTTTTTTTTTTTTTATTAAGCAGGGGAGGTACAAAGGAGTTTTGATGGAGGACATTTTACTTTATTAAGAAATTCATCAAAATGCTCTTTTCATTCTCTGAGTTGCCAGGGTATGAGAGGCTTTCATTTTCAGTTCTTTTGGAAAATGTTATAAAATGTTCTGAGGCATTCCTCTATAGAAGGGCTGAAAGTTACAAATCAAATGGAGGTCTTTGTCAAAGCCGAATGTGCTCAAGAGTAGCTTCATATTAAACCAGAGAAATAAGAGCAAAAGGAAAGCACCCTGGTTAAGCGAAGCCCGTTAACACTAATTAGCCAGCATTGCACACTTGTGGTAGTGCAGCCTATTAATTAAAGAGAAAAAAAATCAATATTAACCTGTTCTTTTTCCTCTGTAAGTCCTTTTATAAAGACTACTGATATTAATTTGTTATATTTTTAAATTACCTTTTTAATAAATTTCATTAGAGAGGCTGGAATAATTATACTACCTAAAAATAAAGTAGAATCATGAAGCATATTTTAAAAAACAAATATAACCTCTTTATCAACAATTAGTTTAATTTTTGAACCCCATTTTTCAATTTGTAGTTCTTTTCCAGTGTTCCATGTTTCCATAAGTACTATTATTTACTAAAGTCTATTAGTTGCCTTTGTGTGTGCTAAGTCGCTTCAGTCCTGTCCGAGTCTTTGCAATTCTATGGACCATAGCCTGCCAGGCTCCTCTGTCCCTGGGATTCTCCAGAAGAAAATACTGGAGTGGGTTGCCATCTCCTCCTCCAGGGGATCTTCCCAACCCAGGGATAGAACCCACGTCTCTCATGTCTCCTGCATTGGCAGGTGGGTTCTTTATCTCTAACACCACCTAGGAAGACTAGTGGCCTTAGACTAAAACTTAACTATCTTTTGGGGTGTATCTTTTCCTTTGCTATGGTATAGAAGCAAGTTGTTGACCTTGAACCTTGGTTTTTTTTTTTGGAAGATATTTTTTGTCTGCTCTGTGTCTAAAACGTCATTATTTATTTATTTATTTATTTTTAAATGTCATTATTTATATAATAGGCTGCTTCTGTTTTAATCTTGTAATTCATTTTTCCTAAAGTTTAGTACTCCCTTTTCTGTATTACATGACAGAAATAATTTCAGTGTTTGTGAAAGCAGCATGTATTCAGTACATAAGAATGGAAATGAATTAATCATATTCATACTTAGTAGGAATAATATTTTTATTATTCAGTCAGTGACTCAGACCTATCACCCAAGTGGTTTTAAAAAATAAATATGATGCTATATAGAGTGAAGTAAATCAGAAAGAGAGAAACAAATGTATATTAACACATATATATGGAATCTAGAAAAATGGTACTGATGATCCTATTTTCAGGGCAGGAATAGAGACTCAGATATAAAGAAAGACTGTGGATACAGTGAGGGAAGGAGAAGGTGGGGCAAATTGAGAGAATAGTACTGAAGTGTATACATTCTATACATTACCATATATAAAACAGATAGCTAATGGGAACTTGCTGTATAACATAACTCGTACTCTGTGACAACCTAGAGGGGTGGGATGGGGTGGGGATTGTGGGGGGAGGTTAAAGAGGAAGGGGACATATGTACGCTGCTGCTGCTGCTGCTAAGACGCTTCAGTCGTGTCCGACTCTGTGCGACCCCTTGGACAGCAGCCAACCAGGCCCCTCTGTCCCTGGGATTCTCCAGGCAAGAATACTGGAGTGGGTTGCCATTTCCTTCTCCAATGCATGCACACATGCTAAGTCGCTTCAGTCATGTCCAACTCTGTGCAACCCCATGGACAGCAGCCAACCAGGCTCCTCTGTCCACGGAATTCTCTAGGCAAGAGTACTGGAGTGGGTTGCCATTTCCTTCTCCAGGACATATGTATACTTATGGCTGTTTCATGTTGTATGGCAGAAGCCAACATAATATTCTAAAGTAATTATCCTCCAATTAAAAATAATTTTAAAAAAAATGTTTTTAAAATGTGATAAATATAGTATTTTGAAAGCCATAAGTGGTTCATTTTCATCTAGTTTTATCATTGCAATTTCTTGAAAGTTGCAGGAATTTGTGTTAATGTGTTACCTACCCGTAGTTACTCCAACTAGCTAACAGCTGAGAACAAACTTGAATAAAGTTCAATCTGCAAGAGTGGATAATGATAGCCAATATGTAGGAGCCATAAAAAGCAGGACATTGAACTATGTGTCATCTAAGTTAGAGTTGAAAAGAATCCCTAAAATCCATTTTTACTGTATGTCAAAATACCATCATCTGTATTCTAATTCAAGTCACCAGTAATGTCTTGAAAAATGTAAGCAGAAACAGGCACTGGCTAGCAGCTAAAAAAAAAAAGAAAATAGATGAATCATAAATAAGGAGTATCTTCAACAGCTCAGTTTAGTAAAGCCTAATTAAGATTTATAATTGGAAAGTTAAGTTATACATCAAATCAGACTTGGAAGGGCCGATATGCCATCTAGTTCACCCATCTCGTGATACAGATGGCCAACCTAGACTTCATTCTCATTACCTGTAGTTCTCAACGTGCCAGAGCTGTTCATGGGTATATTCAGCCAATTTGTTAAATAAGGGTATTTATATTTTGAGACAAAGTTTGATAAGATATTAAATTCTCCCCTGCCCTAACTCTGGGACAGGCTCTGTAGTTTCTAAATGGAGACACTACCTGAGCTGTGAAATGAGGATGATAACCTCTCAGAGAATCACTGTGTCCCATTGAGGCTGGAATGTAGTACTCACCAAGTAAAGAAGTGGCTATTATACTTAGCTTTTATTCAAGCCCATTCCTTGTATCAAGCCAAACAGACAATACATGGTAGGAATACTCAGCAATTCTCTGTATGTACTATACATTAGGGATAATTTGTGAGCCTTTTCTAAAAAAACATATGCTTCTGATCCATCACAGGAATGTCACCCACTGCAAGAATCGGACATAAGGGTATGTAATTACCCATCAAATAATTTGGGGGTGAAATAGTGACTAACTTTCAGCATAAGCATTGATAAGCCTCAGTTCCTGTAAAATGGCCTCGGGGATTTTGTCTGCCTTTATAGCTCCTACACTCTTCATCTGAACCACAAATGAGAGTTGTGCAAAGATGCATAGGAATCACCTCCCTGCTACTTTGTTACAGTGAGAAGGGCTTAGCACGTCTCTAGAAAGACTAGATTGCTCCCACAGCTACCTGCTTCTGAATCTTCCCCTACCTGGGTCCTTTACTGATAAAGCAGCTGGATTTGGATTCTCTGGCTTGAAACCAATGGGGCTTATCTGATGGACATTGGAAAAGTGTCAAAACAGACTGAACGTCTGTAGGACCTATTAATGGACCTTGTAAGGTATGTCCTTTATAGTGAAAGACTCTTAGAGACAGTGTGTGTGTTAGTCACTTCCAGTGTGTCCAACGCTTTGGCATGCCATGGACTATAGCCGGCCAGACTCCTCTGTCCATGGAATTCTCCAGGCAAGAACACTGGAGTGGGTTGCCATACTCTTCTCCAGGGAATTTTCTTGACCGAGGGATAAACCTGGGTCTCTTGCGTTACAGGCAGAGTCTTTTCCATCTGAGCCACCAGAGGCCAGGTAAATAATAAAATGACTGAAGCAGACTGCAGACAGCCCATCCTAAAGCGGGGAAGAGTGGCATCATGGTACAGATTCCAGCCATCCCTTACCTTGTAGAAGTCCAGGCTGGGATAACAATGGGCACACTAAACAGAACTTGTGAGTCCTCATATTCCTTGAGTGAGGTAAGGAGTGAAGAAAGGATGGAGGAAGGAGGAGACCAGACAGAGGGAGAGGGGACAGAGCAGAGAAGGAGGGGATAAGGGAGACCCAGAGAGAGAGAGAGAAAGGGAGAGAAGAGACAATAGAGGGAAGAGCTAAAGAGAGAAGGGAGAGAAAAAAGTAGAGGCAGGGAGATGTAATTCAATGAAATATCAAGAACAACATAACATTTTTAAAAGAAAGGACATACTTGGAAAATTTGACACTTCTAAATGCCCAGAACAAATAACTTATTGTGGAAATGTAAAATACTTAAAACTAAGTGATCTTTATCAACCACAATTCAAAATTAAAACACTGATGTGTGCATGTGTGCTCAGTCCTGCCCAACTCTGTGATCCATGGACTATGGCCTACCAGGTTCCTCTGTCCATGGGATTATCCAGGCAAGAATACTGGACTGAGTTGCCATTTCCTCCTCCAGGGGATGTTCCTGATCCAGGGATCAAACCTTTGTCTCCTGTGGCTCCTCCTCCGCAATCCACTCAGGCAGATTCTTTACTGCTGAGTCACCTGGGAAGCCCCAAAAAACGTTGATACCACTGAGAAAATGTAGGTGATGCCACTTTATAAATACTGCCTATATAAAATAGAAATATAATCTAAGATTTAGAGCTGGAATGAAACATTTTAAAAGGATAATTATGGACCAAGGTGTTAGTTGCTCAGGTATCTCTGACTCTT
Organism: Cervus elaphus; assembly: GCF_910594005.1. Lineage (NCBI taxonomy): Eukaryota > Metazoa > Chordata > Mammalia > Artiodactyla > Cervidae > Cervus > Cervus elaphus. The sequence continues at coordinate 115,769,666 of NC_057832.1, forward strand.
TGTGACCCCATGGACTGTAGCCCACCAGGCTCCTCTCTCTGTGGAATTCACCAGGCAATAATGCTGAACTGGGTAGCCATTCCCTGCTCCAGGGGAATCTTCCCCAAAATTCCATAAACTAGAAAGTCATCTAAAATGATTCTTTTTTTTCCCCCATTTATTTTTATTAGTTGGAGGCTAATTACTTTACAATATTGTAGTGGTTTTTGCCATACATTGACATGAATCAGCCATGGATTTACATGTGTTCCCCATCCTGATCCCCCCTCCTGCCTCTCTCTCCATCTGATCCCTCTGGGTCTTCCCAGTGCACCAGCCCTGAGCACTTGTCTCATGCATCCAACCTGGGCTGGTGATCTGTTTCACCCTTGATTGTATACTTGTTTCAGTGCTATTCTCTCAGGACATCCCACCGTCACCTTCTCCCACAGAGTCCAAAAGTCTGTTCTGTAGATCTGTGTCTCTTTTTCTGTTTTGCATATAGGGTTATCATTACCATCTTTCTAAATTCCATATATATGCATTAGTATACTCTATTGGTCTTTATCTTTCTGGTTTACTTCGTTCTGTATAATGGGCTCCAGTTTCATCCATCTCATTAGAACTGATTCAAATGAATTCTTTTTAATGGCTGAGTAATATTCCATGGTGTGTATGTACCATAGCTTCTTTATCCATTCGTCTGCTGATGGGCATCTAGGTTGCTTCCATGTCCTGGCTATTATAAACAGTGCTGCGATGAACATTGGGGTGCACGTGTCTCTTTCAGATCTGGTTTCCTCAGTGTGTATGCCCAGGAGTGGGATTGCTGGGTCATATGGCAGTTCTGTTTCCAGTTTTTTAGGGAAGCTCAACATGTTCTCCATAGTGGCTGTACTAGTTTGCATTCCCACCAACAGTGTAAGAGGGTTCCCTTTTCTCCACACCCTCTCCAGCATTTATTGCTTGTAGACGTTTGGATAGCAGCCATCCTGACTGGCATGTAATGGTACCTCATTGTGGTTTTGATTTGCATTTCTCTGATAATGAGTGATGTTGAGCATCTTTTCATGTGTTTGTTAGCCATCTGTATGTCTTCTTTGGAGATGTGTCTGTTTAGTTCTTTGGCCCATTTTTTGATTGGGTCATTTATTTTTCTGGAGTTGAGCTGCAGGAGTTGCTTGTGTATTTTTGAGATTAATCCTTTGTCTGTTGCTTCATTTGCTATTATTTTCTCCCATTCTGAGGGCTGTCTTTTCACCTTGCTTATAGTTTTCTTTGTTGTGCAAAAGCTTTTAAGTTTAATTAGGTAACTCTCACTGTTTGCAGATGACATGATCTTCTACATTGAAAACTCTAAAGACTCTATCAGAAAATTACTACAGCTAATCAATGAATACAGTAATGTTGCAGGATATAAAATTAACACACATAAATCCCTTGCATTCCTATACGCTAACAATGAGAAAACAGAAAGAGAAATTAAGGAAACAATACCATTCACCATTGCAACAAAAAGAATAAAGTACTTAGGAGTATATCTACCTAAAGAAATGAAAGACCTGTATATAGAAAACTATAAAACACTAATGAAAGAAATCAAAGAGGACACAAATAAATGGAGAAATATACCGTGTTCATGGATTGAAAGAATCAATATTGTGAAAATGACTATACTACCCAAAGCAATCTATAGATTCAATGCAATCCCTATCAAGCTACCAACGGTATTTTTCACAGAACTAGAACAAATAATTTCACAATTTGTATGAAAATACAAAAAAACCTCAAATAGCCAAAGCAATCTTGAGAAAGAAGAATGGAACTGGAGGAATCAACCTGCCTGACTTCAGGCTCTACTACAAAGCCACAGTCATCAAGACAATATGGTACTGGCACAAAGCCAGAAATACAGATCAATGGAACAGAATAGAAAGCCCAGAGATAAATCCACGAACCTATGGACACCTTATCTTCGACACAGGAGGCAAGGATATACAGTGGAAAAAAGATAACCTCTTTAACAAGTGGTGCTGGGAAAACTGGTCAACCACTTGTAAAAGAATGAAACTAGAACACCTTCTAATACCATACACAGAAATAAAATCAAAATGGATTAAAGATCTAAATGTAAGACCAGAAACTATAAAACTCCTAGAGGAGAACATAGGCAAAACACTCTCTGACATAAATCACAGCAGGATCCTCTATGACCCACCTCCCAGAATATTGGAAATAAAAGCAATAAAACAAATGGGACCTAGTTAAACTTAAAAGCTTTTGCACAATAAATGATTCTTAAAGAGAATGTTATCTTCAGAAACTCTGATATTAGAAAGCAAGAGTTAAAAATTAAATATCAATCTTAAGAAATAAGAAATAGAGCACAATAATGTATCCTAAGAAAGTAACAAGGAATAAACAATAAAGGTAAGAGGAGACACTAATTAAGATGATCAAAAGACTGCAAGTTCTTTACAAAGGCCAATTTACACAGTGAACACATTCAACTAAAGACATAACATATTGGAAACAGATTTGACACTACCTCGTATAGTTAAGCTTGTGCTAACCTACAGATCAACAACTCCAACTTAAGTAGATACAGTAGAGAAATTCTCACATAGGAATAGAAAACCTGTACAAAGTGTTCACATTAACATTGTTCTATATTATGCCAAGTAAGATAAGTCAGGCAAAGAAAGACAAGTACTGTGTAGTATCAGTTATGTGTGAAATCCAAAAAAGCCAAACATAAAAACAGAAAGGGATAATGGTGATTACCAGAGGATGAAGAGAGTAGGGGGAAAGGACAAATGTTTAGGCTATAAAACTTGCAATGAGTAGTAAGTAAGCCCTAGAAATCTAATGAACAGTATGGTGAATATAGGCAACAATATTGTATATCATCAAACTTACTAACAGACTAGAACTTAATGATTCCGGCCACTGAGAAAGGAAGGATCATTATGTAATATGATAGAGGTTCAAATTATCACTATAATGATACTCATATTACAATATGTAAATATGTCAAATTTATGTTGCATACCTTAAAGTTGCCATATATTATGTGTCAAATATATTTCACTTTAGAAAAGCACTGTTCATAACAGCAAAATCTGGGAACAACCCAAATGTTGTCATTATACTAATGACAGTATACTGCTAACTAAATTATGAATTATCAAATGCCTGAGTATTATCCAATAGTAACATTCACAGAAAACTAATCAAACTGATCACATGGACCACAGCCTTGTCTAACTCAATGAAACTATGAGCCATGCCATGTAGGGGCACCCAAGATGGACAGGTCATGCTGGAGAGTTCTGACAAAATGTGGTCCACCGGAGAAGGGAATGACAAACCACTTCAGTATTCTTTCCTTGAGAACCCCATGAACAGTTAGAAAAGGCAAAAAGATATAACCCTGAAAGATGAACACCCCAGGTGGGTAGGAGCCCAATATGCTACTGGGGAAGAGCGGAGATATAGCTCAGGAAAGAATGAAGAGGCTGAGCCAAAGCAGAAACAACACCCAGCTTTGGCTGTGGCTGGTGGTGGAAGTAAAGTCTGATGCTATAAAGAGCAATATTACATAGGAACCTGGAATATTAGGTCCATGAATTCAGGTAAATTGGAAGTGGTCAAAAAGGAGATGGCCAGAGTAAACATTGACATTTTAGGAAACAGTGAACTAAAATGGACCAGAATGGGCAAATTTAACTCAGATAACCATTACATATACAACTGTGGGCAAGAATCCCTTAGAAGAAATGGAGTAGCCCTCATAATCATCAGAAGAGTCCAAAATGAAGTAATTGGACGCAGTCTCATAAACAACAGAATGATCTCTGTTTGCATTCCATATCACAGTTATCCAAGTCTATGCCCCATCTACTAATGTCAAAGAAGCTGAAGTTGAACAGTCCTATGAAGACCTACAAGGCCTTCTAGAACTAACCCCCCCAAAAGATGTCCTTTTCATCACAGGAGACTGGAATTCAAAAGTAGGAATTCAAGAGATACCTGGAATAACAGGCAAATTTGGCCTTGGAGTACAAAATGAAGCAGGCCAAAAGCTAACAGAGTTTTGACAAGAGAACACACTGGTCATGGCAAACACCCTCTTCCAACAACACAAGTGGAGACTCTACGCATGGACATCACCAGATGGTTAATACCGAAACAGATTGATTATATTCGTTGCAGCCAAAGATGGAAAAGCTCTATAGAGTCAGGAAAAACCAGGAGCTGATTGTGGCTCAGAGCATGAACTCCTTATTAAATTCAGACCTAAACTGAAGAAAGTAAGGAAAACCAATAGACCATTCAGGTATGACATAAATCAAATCCCCTATGATTATACAGTGGAAGTGGGAAATAGATTTAAGGGACTAGATCTGATAGACAGAGTGCCTGAAGAACTATGGGTGGAAGTTTGTAACACTGTACAGGAGGCTGTGATGAAAGTCATCCCCAAGAAAAAGAAATGCAAAAAGGCAAAATGGTTGTCTGAGGAGGCCTTAAAAATAGCTGAAAAAGAAGAGATGAGAAAGGCACAAGAGAAAAGGAAAGTTATATCCATTTGAATGTAGAGTTCCAAAGAACAGCAAGGAGAGATAAGAAAGCCTTCCTTACTGATTAATGCAAAGAAATAGAGGAAAACAGTAGACTGGGAAACACTAGAGATCTCTTCAAGAAAATTAGACGTACCAAGGGAACATTTCATGCAAAGATGGGCACAATAAAGGACAGAAATGGTATGGACCATATGGAGAAACAATGGAAACAGCAAGAGACTTTATTTTCTTGGGCTCCAAAATCACTGGAGATGGTGACTGCAGCCATTAAGTTAAAAGATGCTTGCTCCTTGGAAGAAAAGCTATGGCCAAACTAGACAGCATATTAAAAAGCAGAGACATTACTTTGCCAGCAAAGGTACATCTAGTCAAAGCTATGGTTTTTCCAGTAGTCATGTATGCATGTGAGAGTTGGACTATAAAGAAAGCTGAACACTGAAGAATTGATGCTTTTGAACTGTGGTGTTGGAGAAGACTCTTGAGAGTCCCTTGGACTGCAAGAAAATCCAGTGAGTCCATCCTAAAGGATATCAGTCCTGAATATTCAGTGAAAGGACTGATGCTGAAGCTGAAACTCTAATAGTTTGGCCAACTGATGCGAAGAACTGACTCATTAGAAAAGACCCCGATCCTGGAAAAGATTGAAGGCAGGAAAAGGGACAACAGAGGATGAAATGGTTGGGTGGCATCACCACCTTGATGCACATAAGTTTGAGCGAGCTCTGAGAGTTGGTGATGGATAGGATAGCCTGGCTTATACTTCAGTCCATGGGGTTGCAAAGAGTTGGACACTCTCAGCCACTAAACTGAATAGTTGCATTCAATTGACCACAGCCACACACAGAAATATGAATATATATAATGAAACCATACATTTCAGTTAGTATACACATGCTAATACAGCTTGCTGAAAAAGAAGAGAAGGAAAAGCATACATTTCAGAATAGTTGTTAATTTCAGGTAAAGAGAATGGAATGGGGCATGCAGTCCAGCTGATTCCTGAACAACATCGGTTTGAACTGTGTAGGTTCACTTATATGCACCTTCTTTTCAATAGTAAATACTACAGTGCTGCACAATTCATGGTTAGCTGAGTCCTCAGATATGGACACATACATAGAGAGGAATCACATCTATGGTGAACTGTGGATACAGCAGACCAACTGTAAGTTATACGCTGATTTTCGTTCAGAGGGTCAGTGCCCCTATCAATTTCTATGCTATATCAATTTATAGTGCCCCTATATGAATGCCTTATTGTTCAAGGGTCAAGCATAGATCAGTCTTAGTGCTAATACCCCAATTCTTATGTTGAGTGATACATTCAAAGGTGTCTGATTGTCACGCTACATAACCTACACATTACATAACTTATCTGTGGGTTTCAAATACTACATGAAGAATTATATTTTTATATTCTATAGAATATATTTTCTTGTTTATGCCTTATATAAATTATCTCATTTACTTTGTGGCAAATTTTTGAGTTATTTATTCCCTCATATTAAAGGTAAAGAAAATAAGTTTTATAGAGAGGGATGACAGGTTTAGGGTGCAGGCCATTTACTCTGTAGCTCCAAAGCCCCTTTATTTATTGTACTGTCTCTCCCGATTCCAACATCTTTCAGAGGTAAGACTAAAGTTGTGGACTCTTACTTTAATATGGAATAAGATGGGCTAAGGGTGAAACATCATGAAAAATTGAAAGGAAACAAAGTAGCATAGAAAAAGATCCACAAAAATATCGACATGGGAACTGAGTATCATAAGATGATTAGAAGTTAGAAAAGATGTTCCAGCCACTGAAAACCATCTGGATAAAGACATGAAGAGGAGGAAACACCTAGGGCATGTGAGAATAGTGAAACACGGAGTCGGGTGGAACAGAAGGGAGTGATGATGAGACAGCAGTTGAGGATGGAACGTAGGTTTTTCTCAGATTTGTAAAGATAGAATGTGATTTTTTTTTCTATCCCTTTAAAGTGGTGTAACAAAAGCAATTTGAATTTTAGAATAAAATATCTATATCCCATAGTGTCTTTACTGCCCCCCTCGGTGACTATATTCACCTGTGTAAGAATAAATATTCTGGTTCTTAGTTAGCTGTATCTTTCATAAAGATGTAGGCTCACCAAATGTGGAAAATATTCAAGGAACTATTACAGCTGACTCCAGTCCTGCAAAGACCTGGGAGGGATTAAATTGAAGATGAAAGACCAGTGAGGGCAGACAGGGTTAGGGTTTCTCACTGTTGAGAATAGTATACCAGCCTGATGCTGATGATGGGGAAGGGTGCGTGGAATTATTATAGTCTAAGGATCCTCAACAACACCTAGGTTCTTTCTGAGATCACAAGAAGATCATCATCTGCAGAGAATAGAGGCACACCCTATTGCTGTGAGCTGTCTTGTCGTCCTGCCCACTTGTAAAGACACATCGGCTTAGCCTTGGGTCTTACAAGGCGTAGTCTGATAATTGGGGGCTTGGCTGCCCAGATACGTTAAAGGCAGTCAGACTTCAGCCCTAGACCTCCCGAGTGCAAGTGAGCCACAGTTCTTTTTAAATCATATTGTTAAAGCTACATACACACATTGTATAACAAGACAAATTCAAACTACTATTCTTTTATCTTGGTGGAGCAGTCAATTTTTTGTATCTAATGTTAACAACTTATAACTGTTTTAGTACTTGTTACCAAAGAACAGATCAATAACCTCAGATATGCAGATGACACCACCCTTATGGCAGAAAGTGAAGAGGAACTAAAAAGCCTCTTGATGAAAGTGAAAGAGGAGAGTGAAAAAGTTGGCTTAAAGCTTAACATTCAGAAAACTAAGATTATGGCATCTGGTCCCATCACCTCATGGGAAATAGATGGGGAGACAGTGGAAACACTGTCAGACTTTATTTTTTGGGGCCTTCAAAATCACTGCAGATGGTGACTGCAGTCATGAAATTAAAAGACGCTTACTCCTTGGAAGGAAAGTTATGACCAACCTAGATAGCATATTAAAAAGCAGAGACATCACTTTGCCAACAAAGGTCCATCTGGTCAAGGCTATGGTTTTTCCAGTGGTCATGTATGGATGTGAGATTTGAACTGTGAAGAAAGCTGAGTGCTGAAAAATTGATGCTTTTGAACTATGGTGTTGGAGAAGACTCTTGAGAGTCCCTTGGACTGCAAGGAGATCCAACCAGTCCATCCTAAAGGAGATCAGTCCTGGGTGTTCATTGGAAGGACTGATGCTGAAGCTGAAAGTCCAATACTTAGGCCACCTCATGGGAAGAGTTGACTCGTTGGAAAAGACCCTGATGCTGGGAGGGATTGGGGGCAGGAGGGGAAGGGGATGACAGAGGATGAGATGGCTGGATGGCATCACCGACTCGATGGGCATGAGTTTGAGTAAACTCCGGGAGTTTGTGATGGACAGGGAGGCCTGGCATGCTGCGATTCATGGGGTTGCCAAGAGTCGGACACGACTGAGCGACTGAACCGAACTGAACTGAACCAAAGAACAGAAACTTTTGTTATAAAGAGGAATGGTTGTGTTAGGATGTGGTAGAGAGAGGGCTGGTGTTGAAAATATTCCAACAGAGAAAATTGACCAGGGATTCTCTTACCAAGATGGTAACCATGGAAAAATTACTTAACCTCCTTCAGACTGTTTCCTCATTGTAAAAATGCAGATGATATCTAAACTTCAATGCTTAGTAATAAGAATTAAGTAAGAAAATATCAAGATTGCCAGGAGAAATATTAACAACCTCAGACATAAAGATAATATCAGTTTAATGGAAGAAAGCAAAGAGGAACTAAAGAGTCACTTGATGAGGCTGAAGAGGAGAGTGGAAATATGACTTAAAATTCAACATTCAAAAAACTAAGATTCTGGCACTGCTCCCATCACCTCATGACAAATAGAAGGGTAAAAGTGGAAACAATGACAGATTTTATTTTCTTGGGCTTCAAAAATCACTGTCCAACAGTGACTACAGTCATGAAATTAAAAGACGCTTGCTCTTTGGAAGGAAAACGACGACAAACCTAACCAGTATGTTAAAAAGAAGAGACATCTTTGCCAACAAAGATCTTTGCCAACAAAGGTCCATTTAGTCAAAGCTATGGTTTTTCTCATCTATACTCATGTATAGATATGAGAGCTGGAAGAAGGCTGAGTGCTGAAGAATTGATGCTTTTGAATTGTGGTGCCAGAGAAGACTCTTGAGAGTCCCTTGGATTGAAAGGAGATCAAACCAGTCAATCCTAAAGGAATCAACCCTGAATATTCTTTGGAAGGACTAATGCTGAAGCTCCAATTCTTTGGCCACCTGATGTAAAGAGCCAGTTCCTTGGAATAGACCCTGACACTGGGAAAGATTGAAGGAAGGATAAGGGGGTGACAGAGAATGAGATGGTTGGATGGCATCACCGACTAAAATGCACTTGAGTTTGAGCAAACCCTGGACATAGTGAAGAACAGGGAAGCTTGGTGTACTGCAGTCCATGGAATCACAAAGAAGTGAGCATGACTTAGCAACTGATCTATAACAAGAATATATCCAAAGACAACTTGCATTCTGAATAGAATATGACTGGTAACAACCAACAGATCAAAAAATAAACTAAAAGGGAAAAAGTTATCTTGAGACAAATGAAAATGGAAACACAGCCTTCCAGAACTTACGGGATGAAGCAAAAACAGTTCCAAGAGGAAAGTTGATAACAATAAATGTCTACATTAAGAGACAAGAAAGATCTCAAACAACCTAACTCTATGCCTTAAAGAATTAAGCATTCAATCCTATTGATTAGATCACCAGTAAGGGAATTAGAAGAAGAACAAAATAAGTCCAAAATTATCAGAAAAAAGGAAATAAGAAATATTAGAGGAGAAACAAATGAGATAGAGAACAGGGGGACAACAGAAAAGATGAACAAAACTAAGAGTTTGTTCTTTGAAAAGTTAAGGAAAAGTAGCAAACTGTTATCTAAACTAACCTACAGAAAAAAGAGAGAGGATTCAAATAAAAAAAATGTATAAATGAAAAAGGAAACATTACAACTGATGCCACAGAAATACAAAGGATCATAAGAGGCTAATATGAACAACTATATACTAACAAACTGGAACCTGGAAGAAGTGAAAACATTATTTGAACATGCAGCCTACCGGAACTGAATCAGGAAGAAATAGACAATGCCAGCTGCACTGGCAACTAGGTTCTTTACCACTAGTGCCACCTGGAAAGCCCAGAATTAACATCAGTACTTCTCAAACCTTTTGCAAAAAGACTGATGAGGAAAGAATATTCCCAGACTTATTTCCTGAGAACAGCATTACCCTGATATCAAAGCCAGGAAAGAACACTATTAGAAAAGGAAGTTAAAAGATGACATCCTTGATGAATATAGATGCAAAAAATCTCAATAAAATAGTAAGAAACAAAGTTCAGCAGCATATTAAAAAATCATTTACCATAATCAAGTGGGATTTATTCCTGGAATGCAGGGGTGGTTCAACATATTCAAATTAATCAATGTGATACATCACATGAATAGAATGAAAGAAACAAATCATATGATCATCTCAATAGATGCAGAAGAAAAAAGCATTTGACAAAATTTAACCTCAGTTCATGTTAAAAATACTTAAGAAGTTAGGTATGAAGAAAAGCACCTCAACCTAATAAAAGCATGTAACCAGTCCACAGCTAACATCATACTCAAAAGTTAAAAAAGAATTCTCTAGGATCAGGAACAAGACAAAGATATACGCTGTGACCACTCCTATTTAATATGGTACTAGAAGTCTTAGCCAGATCGATAAAAGGCATCAAAATTGGAAAGAAATAAAACTTTCTATTTTTTCAGATGACATGATTTTATATCAAAACAAGACTCCACCAAAACAGTTAGACATCGATATTGCATTCAGTGAATTTGCAAGATACTAAATTGCATACAAAAATCAGTAGTATTTCTATGCACTAATAAATTATCTGAAAAAGAAATAAATAAAATGATCCTATTTACAGTAGCATTACAACAAATAAAATACTTAGGAAAACATTTAACCAAGGAGGTGAACAATCTCTATATTCAAAACTGTAAGACAATGAAGAAAGAAATCAAAGCTGACACAAACAAATGAAAAAGTAGCCAGGGGTCATGGATTGGAAGAATTAATATTGTTAATACATCTATATTATTCAAAGCCAACAGCAGGGTCAATGCAATCTCTATCAAGTTTCCTCCCTGAATTAAAGTTACTGTTTTATATATAATCAAACAACAGTAGAAAAAACAATCCTAAAATTTGTGTGAAACTGCAAAGGAACCTACATAGTCAAAGTAATCTTGAGCAAAAAGAACAAAGTGATAAGCATCACATTTCCTGATTTCAAGCTATATTATAATGCTATGATAATCAAAACAGCGTGGTATTGGCATAAAAACAGAAACAAAGATGGATAGAACAGGATTGGAAGCCTAGAAATAAACCATGTATATATAGTCAATTATTATTTGACAAGAAAGCCAAAAACAATGAAGGGAAGAGTCTCGTCAATAAATGGTGCTAAGAAAATTAGTTATTCACATGTCAAGAAATAAAACTAGACCTCACAATTAAACCAGTCACAAAAAGAAACTTGAAGTAGATTAAAGACTTAAATGCATGACCAGAAGTCTTATATAATTTCTAGAAGAAAACATAAGAAGAAAGTTTCCTAACATGGGTCTTGGCGATGGGTTTTTGGATTTAAAACCTGGAACACAAACAACATCAAAACCAAGTGGGAGTATGTTCAACTGAAAAACTGCTGCACAGCTAAAGAAAGGATCAAATAAATAAATCAGTAAAACTAGGGAATGAGGAACATATGTTTGCAAGCCATGTATCTATTAAGTGGTTAATATCAAAACCATTCATTATGATTCAAAAAGAAGTATTTTTTTCCTACTTCCTATAAGTAGGAAATGCCAATTGATATGCCAATTTGAGAGTCAAGAGCAGATAATTTATTATTTAAGCAGTCTGAAATTAATTCTTGAGAAGCTCATATGGCAAAATCAAATATCAAAACTTGTTTTCTTGATGTACTCAGAAAGCAAAACAGGAATGTCCTTAACGTGGTTTTCTATATTGTTCTGTTGCTAAACCTATGCTGCAAAATGAAAGTTTCTCTGCGAATAGAGTGTGTTACAAATTCTGGTTGAGAGACTGTCAAAGTAAGAAATTTGTATCAATTGTTCTTTAGGTCATTATCACATATCATCTGCATGTAATTTCCATAGCAGTGAACACTGATTTTGACATTAGTATTGTGGTAGTGTTGGTCTGAAGGCTGGAGGTATTGATATGCACTCTAGTCATGACAATTCCCAAAGAAGAAAAAAATAATTATACTTTATTTGCATAAATCACTACAAGTACTGGTGTACCCATCACTTTGTCAGTTAGTTTCCAGCATTCAGTTAGCTGGCAAACAAGAGAATTTATGAAGCATTAAACTATGTCACTGTTAGTCAGATTAAATTCACTATAACATTATACTTACATAAAGTGCTCTGTGAAGGAGATATGAAAAATGTTAACTGAACTGATCTCAGAAGACAGAAAAATGATTATGATATAAAACTTGGGTTGAATATTATCCCTTTCCTGGCATAAGCTCATTATGGTTTTAAAAGGACTAAATTCAAATGATAAGGAAAAAAAAAGCAGGACTCTAACCTGGAAGATTGAAAGATATATGTATCAGAGGCAATGTTCTCAATGAGAAAGATGGAAAAAGGAGGGGGAAAGGGATATAAAAATAACTCACTCTGTACATTCTAGAAGGAGAGAACAAGATGGGGAATGGGGTGCCCACAGAGAGTTGAGGGTCCCTGGGAATCCTCTTTGATCTCTCACATTTTGCAGATGGGAAACCAAAGTCTGAAGAAAGCTAGGAGTCTAGCCTAAGGCAAAACAGCTTGCAAGTAACAACCTACTAACTCCTAATAAAGTGTATTTCCAGTAAATCCCAGAGTGATTTTAATTCAGGGAGTAAGCTAAAGACCAATTTTCATAAATTTGGGGTTTAAATTAAAGTTAAATATACTTCATTATACTTCATTAATATAACCAAACTAGGACCAAGTTCTGAAAAAAATTTTTTAATGGGGGTTCTTGTAAAAAGCAAACACTATGTACTTGAGAAGCTTAGCTCACAAAGACTAATATCATTACTTACAGGGCAGGAGTGGAGGCCGTGGACCAATTTTCTGGTGGCCTGTGCTGTGAGCTGCAATTCTAGTGCAAGGAGTCAGTCATATCTTAGATCTCTGGAAAGTCTGCCTAACAATTTGATATCCTGGACATTCGTCTGGTGTGCTTTATTGAAGGCATTCATATATAAACCAGTGAAAAATACTATTTCTGGAGGGCAAAAGAACAATCCAGTTAACTTTGGGTTTTCTATTTCTTCTTTATTTCATTTTTTGCCTTTATTTTTCTATTTTTTCTAACCGTCTCAGAGGAGACTCAAGTGTACATACCCTTGAGGAATTCAGAATTTGCCGAATGCTCCATACTTCTTAACCCCATCTAAACAACACTACCACAGACAGAGAAGTGTAAACAAGATCACAAGGTGGACAATCTTCTTTTTAAAACACCAGAGCTCTGAATTTTATCTCATAACATCCTGTTTTTGCCCGATAGTAAATTATCCTGAGGAGAATGTGTGCCAATGCTTTTTGGAGGGATGGGGGGGTTCACCTTTGTTTATACATGATTATGGGCTTCCCACATGTCACTAGTGGTAAAGAACCCACCTGCCAATGCAGGAGACACAAGAGATGTGGGTTTTATCCCTGGGTCAGTGAGATCCCCTGAAGGAGGGCATGGCCACCCACTCCAGTATTCTTGCCGGGAGAATCCCACGGACAGACGAGCTTGATGAGCTACAGTCCAAAGGGTTGCAAAGAGTCAGACAGGACTGAAGCAACTTAGCACACGTGCAGGCATACATGATTATAATGGACCACATTCATTTTGTCAAATACCCACGACTTCTGAGAGGAAATGAATGTTTAATTAGAAGGAAATAGAAGCATGTAGTATTTTGATCTCAACTACACTCCCTAAACTGGCCAAAGCTCGAAAGACTCAGTATCCATTTCTGTGCTCTGGCTGTCAGAGCTTGCCAGGTGTTTGATCACATTCTATTCCACTTTCTGATGAAACCCCACCTCGGCTTCCTTTCCTCCCAGGTGTGTTCCTCCAGCCTCCCAGGAGGAGCCGGCCCTTGTCATTTTCCAAATGAGCTCCTCCACTTTGTATCTTTCAGCCCATGTCACAGAAACCTGTCTCAGCCTCTGACTACATGCCCTCTTTCTCCTCAAAGTTTTACCTCTTCTTCCTGTATTCTCATCCAGCGGGTCTCAGTGTGGTCCCCTAACCAGCAGCATACATTCTCTGGCTTTATCCCAAACCTACTGAACCAAACTCTGGCCTGGAGCCCAGTGATCTTGTTGGACCAGCCCTCCAACTGAAGCACCAACGCGCCAGTGAATTCCACCTTTTAAAGAATTGCACCACAGCCCAGGCTTCCTTCCCTATTCACATGACTGACAGCTTCCTCCAAGCGCTCGGTCCGTCTTCTTACTCTATTTACTTCTGACTCGACTAATTTTTAAAATCAGTATATTTTTCCTTTTGAGAAATTACACATTTGGATGGATCTTAGCGCTGCCGTCTAATTACAGGGCTACCTAAACCTGGGAGAGTATTTCTAATGATTAATGGATTGCTAGATTCTTTAGCCCTTTCTGACTATAGTTGACATATCATAATGGTCTGACTTAGAACTAGTCCAGAGAAGAAGTACAGTGATGTTCAGTAAACAGGGTTGGTATTTTCTCAGTCTATGATACATATCATTGATGTCATAGAAAAATGCTGTCAGTGACAGTAACTGGAGTTAAGATCCTGCCTCCTTCATTGTGGGATAATAATAATAATTATTAAGAATTTAATTCTAAAAAAAATAAGAATTTAATTCTTCACAATATGCAAGGTTATTTCTGTGTTTCTCATTTTAAAACATTACAGAACTCAATGAAGTAATTTTAGTCTTCATTCCAATGTTTCAGATGAAGAAATCAAAGTTTCAATTTATTATGGAACAGTCTAAGTTAATGTAGTTAAAAGCTTGGCAGTGAGCTGGATTTCAGACCAAGGTCTGTCTCATTCTGTAGGACAGGCTGCTAATGACACCTGTTGGGGAGAGTTGCCTGTGGATTCATCCTTTTGTGTATTCATTAGTTCACTCAAGGCATTTTGTTAAGCCCCTCGCCTTCTGGGCTGCAGTGGGCTAGGCTCTGGGAACACAGAGAAGAAAGACACGGTCCTCAAGGACTCACATTCCAGTGAAGAAGCAAACCATTTCAGTTTCTCAAGGACCGCAATGTAGAGCCATCCAGTGTGTCAAGGGGGGCAGGGAGAACACACAGGGCCTGTTCCCTGGATGAGGAGTCATGGAAATCCTTGTAGGGGCAGTGACATGGCAGTTTTGATAGAGGAAGAGTCAGCCAGGAAACAAATCACAGAGAGAAAACACAGAAAAGGGCATTTTAGGTAAAAAGAATTGCACGTGCCAAGGGGGAAAGTCTGGTAAAACTTGGCACACTTGGACTTCAAACTCAGTATGGCAGAGGGAGATGAGAAGCAAGAGTGGGCAGGGGGAAGACCACAGGGACTTTCACGCTCTGCTAAGGAATTGGAATCCATCCGGAAGGCGGCAGGGAGGCTGGGAAGAGTGTTAAGCAAACAATGGGATTTAGAAAGACTGTGGTACGAATGGTACAGAGAACGGATTTACAAACTGGAAGACATTTCAGTTTTCTGTATCCTGCACTTTTAAGAAGAACCAGCTGTCTGGGTTCTAATTGGATTGAATTGTGTTGCCCCAAATTCAGAATTCATCTGGGCCTCCCAGGTGGCACAGTGGTAAAGAATCTGCCTGCCAATGCGAGAGACACAAAAGCATCAGGTTTGATCCCTGGGTTGGGAAGATTCCTTGGAGAAGAAAACAGCAATCCACCCCTGTATCCTTGCCTGGAAAATTCTATGGACAGAGGAGGCTGGCAGGCTGTAGTCTACGGGACTGCAAAGAGTTGAATACAACAGCACACCCACACAGGTATAGAATATAAGCTCCGTCAGACAAAATTTGGGGGGCTTCCCTGGTGGCTCAGTGGGTAAAGAATCTGTCTGCAATGCAGGAGACACAGGTTTGATCCGTGGATTGGAAAGATCCTCTGGAGGAGGAAATGATAACCCACTCCAGTATTCTGGCCTAAAACAATCCCATGGATAAAGGAGCCTGGTAGGCTACAGTCCATGGGATCGCAAAGAGTCAGATATGACTGAGGGCCTAAGCACACACAAAATTCATAATGGAGGGAGGTTGAAGACATCGCCCACAGTAACTCAGAATGTGTTTGTACACAAGATTTTTCCAGAGGCAATTAAATTAAAATGAGGCCCTACAGGTGAGCCCTATCTAATAAGACTGGAGTCCCTTATAGAAAAATATAAACGATGAGGACAGACCCACACACAGAAGGAAGACCATGTGAAGACACAGGGAGAAGACAGCCACCTACCAGCCCAGGAGAGGGACCTTAGGGGAAACCCATCCTGCCAACAGCTTCATCTCAAATTTCTCACTTCAAGAATTGTGAGAAAATAAATGTCTGCCGTTTAAGCCACCCAGTCTGTGGTACTTTGTTATGACAGCCCAAGCAAACTAATACACAAGCTTTAAATCTCCCATATTTTAATTGGGCTTCATAGGTGGTGGGAGTAATAAAAAAAACAAACAAACAAACAAAAAACACCTGGCTGCCAATGCAGAAGACGCAGGAGACATGGATTTGATTCTTGGGTCAGGAAGATCCCCTGGAGAAGGAAATGGCAACCCACTCCAGTATTCTTGCCTGGAAAATTCCATGAACAGAGGAACCTGGCAGGCTACAGTCCATGTCACAAAGAGTCAGACATGACTGAGCACACGCACATATTTTAAATGATAGCTACTAATTCAAATTAGAAACAGCTATGTATCAGGCATCCTTTTATAACTAGCATCAGGCCCATGAGCACATGTGTGAGTTTGTTAAAAATGAAATGTTAGCTATGAATGGTCATTCCAAGAGCCTATTTTCTTTTTATACATTTGTAAGGGAAAAAATAAACCACAACAGTCTCCCCGCTTCCAACACAGACCTCTCTGGAGGATGAAATAGCGTAACAGACAGAATTTCACCCCTTAGCATGAAGGGATGCTGTGTTCAGTGCAAGCTTATCTCAGTCTTTGTCTCTTGTTGAAGTGGAGAGTGCAAGTATGTGCCCCCTCCTGAATACAAAGAAAGGACACCCCACCTCAGCACTCCTGAGTCATTCATGCCCACTTGAGAATCAATCATCTAGAACTGCCATCTCTACAGAGACCAGCAAAGGCAGCTTCCTTTGTCCATTTCCTACAGAATCAGAAATTACAGAAGGGACCCAGCGTGAAAGAGCAACCACTGAGTGATGTGAAGAACGTACTGCTGAAAATAGTAGGAATGTGCCATCTGAGACTTGGGAGTTGTGGGTGTGAAGTGCATCGTTCATTTCATGATTCCTTGTGCAGGTGGCTTCCTCCTGATCATTATCATTGTCCTACAGAGAGAGACAGGGAAGAAATCGCCAAGAAAGTGTGCAATTTGCCCTCACCTCAATTGCTGCTGGTAAACCAATGGAAGGATTTTTCTCAGAAGACTTAGAACAACCAATAATACCCTCCAGAGAATAGCAAATTTGGTGTGATTCAGTACTACACATATTCTGCCCCACACCTCACATATTTAAGCATAGCATTTGAGAATATTATAATGTCTACTCTATTACTGCCACATGTTTTTCCATAACATTGTTATTAAAGTATGTATTCCTTCCAAAGTTGAGGTAGTTCAGTATTTTTTTTTCCAGTTACTTTTGTCTATTTAAAATTGTCAAAAACATTGGGAGGTAGGATAAATTGGTAAACTGGGATTGACCTACTGTATAGCACAGGGAACTCTACTCAATGCTCTGTGGTGACGTAAATGGGAAGTCCAAAAAAGAGGGAATTATGTATAACTGGTTCACTTTGCTGAACAAGAGAAACTAACACACATTGTAAATAAACTATGAAAGAAAGTGAAAGTGTTAGTCGCTCAGTCGTGTCTGACTCTTTGTGACCCCATGAACTGTAGCCTGCCCACTCTCTGTCCATGGACTTTTCCAGGCAAGCGTACTGGAGTGGGTTGCCAACTATACTCCAATAAAAATTGTCAAAAGCAGTTTGAGTTCAAAGTTTTGAAGATATTTAAAGGCAGCTTTTAATTATTTTAAAAGATTTAAGCAAAAGTCACCTAAGGAACTGGAAAATATGGTATTTTATGGCTAAACATTTTGAAAAGTAGTAGTATTCACTTTTTCTTATTTTATCTATTTTTGGTTGTGCTGGGCTTCCATTGCTGCATTAGCTTTCCTCTGATTGCAGAGAGCAGGCTTGTCTTCATGGTGGCTTCTCTTGTTTTGGAGCTTGGGCTCTAGGGCATAGGCTCTATAGTGTGGCTCACAGGCTTAGCTGCCCCCAGGCATGTGGGATCTTGTGAAATCAGAGATCAAGACTGTATCTCCTGCTTTGGCAGACAGATTCTTCACCCATGAGCCACCAGAGAAGCCCTCTAGCACTCCTAATTGAAGTTGTTTTTTTTTTTTTTTCCTTTAAGAAGCAAACTGAAATTGGTAGATTTCACCATGCTGCTGTTTTGTTTAATGAACTTCAAGTTTATACTCTGGAAGCAACTCAGCTGCACACCGTCCAATAACCCTGTAACAGCATGTGTTTATAGTGATTTCCAGTGGTAATTGATGATATGAATAATGGAATTTAGACTGTGATTCATCCTTATTCATCCAAGGAAAGACTCCTTTAGACTTACTGCAACAAGAAGCCACAATAACAGAGTTTTGAGAGATTTAACAGATGAAATGAATGAAAAATAGATAATTCTGACTAGTCAGAACTGATCCAGAATTTAACCAGTAAGATCAGCATTCTGGAATATTGCACACTGGCTAACTAATCGAAGTTTTAGCATCATGTCATGGTGGTGGTGTTTAGTTGCTAAGTCATGTCTGACTCTTGCAACCCCATGAGCTGTAGGTCATGGTTCCTCTGTCCATGGGATTCCCAGTCAAGAATACCAGAGTGAGTTGCCATTTCCTTCTCCAGGGGATCTTCCCAACCCAGGGATTGAACTCATGTCTCCTGAATTGGCAGGCAGATTCTTTACCACTGAGCCACTAGGGAAGCCCATCATGCCATGAGATGGGGTCAAATAAGTTTCCCTGAGAGAATAAGGGCTATTGATCTCTACAATTAAAAGTATTAAAATTCCATAGCATGGAATCCCATGAAAATATTAATAAATTCAACTCAAATGGTAGGTATTATGA
The DNA here is from genome assembly GCF_910594005.1 of Cervus elaphus. Lineage (NCBI taxonomy): Eukaryota > Metazoa > Chordata > Mammalia > Artiodactyla > Cervidae > Cervus > Cervus elaphus. The sequence continues at coordinate 115,788,774 of NC_057832.1, forward strand.
AATGTAAACTTCCATTTTCAGGAAATATACCACGAAAGCTAAAATAGTATAGTACACTTCAAACTTATATAATAACTATTCAAACATAACAATCTCCTGCTGAGTTTTAAATGTATTATTTTATACATGATTTACTTTTGCTTCAATGAGGGCCATTTCTAAGTTTTGATTGAAGAGTATATTTTTTTCAAGATTGAGTTTTTTGGCTTCGGTTTTTTGTGTTTTTGTTTTTGTTTTTTCCACTGCTGGCTAAATGAGTTCCTCAGAGATTGAGGATGAATGCAGAGAGTCTTTAGAGAAATGAAGTTCGTCTGTTACAATTATGCTGACATGCTGCCTTGAAGGGAGCAGAGAGTACACTGAGATTTAGGGAAGACAAGCTACTTTTTAGAAGTTAGAAAAGTAGTTGCCATTTTCTTTTTCTTTTTAAAAAGCATTTACCTGGGCTTCTTTGGTGGCTCAGATGGTAAAGAATCAACCTGCAATACAGGAGACTAGGGTTCGATCCCAGGGTTGGGAAGATTCCCTGGAGAAGAGAATGGCACCCACTCCAGTATTCCTGTCTGGAGAATCCCATGGACAGAGGAGCCTGGTGGGCTACAGCCCATGGGGTCGAAAACAGATGGACATGACTGAGTGACTAACACTTCACTTCTGTTTCATTCTCTTAGGAAATGTGGAATTAGTTACAGATGGTTGTCTCATTTTTAATTTGAAGAAGTGTGTTTGTGTGAGAATTCATATAAACACATGCTAAGAGGTCTGGTTTACGCTTGTGAGGCGTGGTTAATCACTGGCAACCACACTCAGGAGAGCCGCGCTGAGGCGGCTGGCTGACAGCAGGGTGGGCCGCAGGCTCAGCTGTGAGGTGGACTGAGCTGGTGTTTGGAGCCGCTAACCCCCCACCTTCTCCGGAGCCAATTCCTACCCCTTGTTGTGCCTGGTTTCCTTCCCCTCCAGCACCCACTGTACTCTTTGACCACCTGCTTCTTTTCCGCCCCCTGTTTCCCCCAGTCACACCAGTACTCAGGAAGAAAGAAGAAAACCGATTTAAATGAAAGCATCTTAAAACTCAGATTGACAGAGCAACATCAGGCGTCATGAGGGACCTGGGATTGTTTCCTGCTCATCAGCTAACAAGCTAGCCTGCCACAGTTCTATGGATGGTGGCAGAAGTCCTGGCTTCTGGGTCAGAGACAGAGGACACTTATTATCCATTCAGTACCAGTGGCCAGAGTGTCAGCATTAGTCCCAGGACCCTAAGCTGTAATTTCCACAGGATGGCACCATGGGGGCCAGAGGATGCTTTTCCCCACAGCAGGGTACATGTCAGTAGAGGAGTCCCAAGCTCAGGAAACCCCAATCTTTTATGAAAGGCCACAACAAAACCTGCCCAGCCTCTGCCCCCAAGGGGACATCATCTTAGCTAGAGTGGACATAAACACACATGCACTCTGCTTAGGCAAATGCCACACTACCTTTGTCTTTCAAGGCTGTTCATGGTACAGTATAGGCTGAAAAAGTCCCAGACAAAAGGTGGTCATTGCTGTGCTCATAGAAATGGCAGAAACCCAACAGGCTTCCAGAGAATAGGCATGCCCTCTGTGTGTGTGGAAGGATCTATTAAGGAGTCCGTGAATATATGGTTAAAAGGAACATTTGATAAGTATACTCAACAAAATAATTCCACATTTGCAGTGGGAAGAGGGAAAAATAATCTTAAGTTTTAAGTAAAATATAAAGTTCAAAATAAAATCTTGAGTGGCGAAGATGTGTTCAATTATGTGAATTATTGAAGCATTCTCAACTGAGGGTTGCATGAATGTTTTGATATTTGCATGTTTTAGAAAAGTAAAGATAGACTTACAAAGGTAGAAAAATACTGGCTTAAAGCTTGATTCTTCAACACAGTGTTTTACGTTCAACAGAGACTGAAGCCTAAAGCTCACAGGATAATAGTTAGCCTGGGTATGGGACAGTGTTGTGAGGGTCACAGCCTTTTTTCTTCCCTGAATAACTTCTTTGGGATCTCTAATCTTTATTGTACATACTCTCAGTGTAGAGCATAAATAAATTAGTCCTGTCCCAGTCACCAATTATGCTAGTTTCTGGTATTTTGGAGGCATAAAATTTTCACTTCAAAAGATGAGGATGATGATAATGTTTTTTGTCTTGTTTTGTTTTTTATGCTCAACATCCATTTATGATTAAAAAAAAAAAACTCCCCAGAAGGTAGGCACAGAGTGACCATACCTCAAAATAATAAAGTCTGTATATGATAAACCCATAGATATTATCATACTCAAGGAGGAAAAGCTGAAAGCATTTCAATCTCTAAGGTCAGGAATAAGACAAGGATGCACATTTTCGCCACTTTTATTCAACATAGGTTTGGAAATTCTAGACACAGCAAACAGAAAAGGAAAAGAAATAGAGAATCCAAATTGGAAAAGAAGAGGTAAATCTGTCACTGTTTCTGGGCTGCATGCTAAGTCACGAGTTGTGTCCAACTCTTTGTGACTCTATGGACTGTAGCATGCCAAGATCCTCTGTCGATAGGATTCTCCAGGCAAGAATACTGAAGTGGGTTGCCATTTCCTCCAGATGACATATCACTATATGTAGAAAATCCTAAAGTCACTACCAGAAAACTACTAGAGCTTGTCAATGAATTTGGTTAAGTTGCAGGATACAAAACCAATGCAGAGAAATCTGTTGCATTCTCATACACTAACAATGAAATATGATAAAAAGAAATTAAGGAAACAATCCCATTTCCCATCATATCAAAAAGAATAAAAAACCTAGGAATAAACCTGTCTAAGAAGACAAAAAACCTGTACTCTGAAAACTATAAGATACAGATGAAAGAAAACTAAAATGACACACACAGATGAAAAGGTATACCATGTTCTTGATTAGGAAGAATCAATATTGTTAAAATGACTGTACCACCGAAGACAATCTAAAGATTAAATGCAACCCCTATCAAAGGCTTCTCTGCTGACTCAAATGATAAAGAATCTGCCTGCAATGCAAGAGACCCGGGTTTGATCCCAGGGTCAGGAAGATCCCCTGGAGAAGAGAATAGCCACCCAATTCAGTATTCTTGCCTGGAGAATTCCATGGACAGAGGAGCCTGGCAGGCCATAGTCTATGGGGTCGTCAGACATGACTGAATACATTCTAACAAATTTCCCCAAATTAAATTACCAATGGCATTTTCCACATAATTAGAATGAAAAATTTCAAATTTGTATGGACATGAAAAAGACCCTGAATAGCCAAAGCAACCTTGAAAAAGGACAGAGCTGGAAGAATCAGACTCCCTGACTTCAGACTATATTGCAAAGCTAAACAGTATGGTGCTGGCATAGAAACAGCTACATAGATCAATGGAACAGGATAGAATGTCCAGAAGTAAACACATGCACCTATGTTCAATTGATCTATGATAAAGGAGGAGAGAAAATACAATGAATAAAAGGCAGTGTTTTCACTAAGTGGTCCTGTAAAAACCAGATAGCTGCATCTAAAGAATGAAGTGAGAACATTCTCTAACACCATACACAAAAATAAACTCAAAATGGATTAAAGCCCTAAATGTAAGACCAGATACTATAAAAAATCTAGATGAAAACCTGGGCAGAACACTCTTTGACATAAATCACAGCAATATGTTTTTTAATTCACCTCTTAGAGTAATGGTGATAACAACTAAGATAAACAAATGGGCATAATTAAACTTGAAAGGTTTTGCACACCAAAGGACAGCATAGACAAAATGACAGCCTACAGAATGGGAGAAAATATTTGCAAATGATGCAGCCAATACGTGATTAATTTTGAAAGTATGTAAAAAGCTCAATAAAATTTTTAAAAAGTCAAAAAACAGGCAAAAGACCTAAGTAGACATTTCTCCAAAGAAGTCATACAGATGACCAGGAGGCATATGGAAATATGCTCAATATCACTAATTATGTGAGAAATGCAATTCAAAACTACAATAAGGTATCACCCCTCACTCCAGTCAGAATGGCCATCATCAAAAAGTCTATAGCCAATTGATGCTGGAGTGGATGTAGATAAAAAGAACCCTCCTATATTGTTGGTAGAAATGTAAATTTGTACAGCCACTATGGAGAACAGTATAGAGGTTCCTCAAAAAATTAAAAATAGAGTTATCACATAATCCTGCAGTCCCACCCCTGGGCATATATCTAGACAAAACTCTCATTTGATGAGATACTTGTAGCAGCACTATTTACAATAGTCAAAACATGGGAAAAGTTTAATTGGATGAATGTATAAAAAATATATGGTATATATGGGATGTTGCTTAGCCATAAAAAAAACAAAACAAAACACGAAATAATGCCATTTGTAGTGATGAGGATGGGCCTAGAGATTATCACACTAAACTGAGTAAGCCAGACAGAGAAAGACAAGTAATATATATCACTTGTATATGGAATCTTAGAAATAAAGATACAAATAAACTTATTTGTAAAACAGCAACAGACCCACAGATATTGAAAGCCAACTCGTGGTTACCAGTGGGGAAAGAGGAAGAGGAATAAATTAGGAGATTGGGATTAACATGTGAAAAGTGCTAGTCACTTGGTCGTGTCCAACTCTTTGTGATCCCATGGACTGTAGTCCACAGGGCTCCGCTGTCCATGGAATTCTCCAGGCAAGAATAATGTAATGAGTTGTCATGCCCTTTTATTCTCTTAATTATGTATCATATTCCTAAGAAATATTTAATCTTGGTTTCTGCTATCACACTGTCTAAAGAGACCATTAATAACAGATTTTCTCCTGCATTGATCATGGTTAGAAGAAAGCTTCCCCAGTGCACAGGCTTCGGTGAAGGAGAAGACAGTTGTAGGGTTGTATAACCTTCCGACACTGTCAACAGCAGTATCACTTGGAATTAATCAGATGATAAATGAAAACAACCTCACTAACCCCCCCCCCAAATCTGGATAGGAATGAGGTGAAGGGGAAGAGATCAGTGCAAAGTAAAACACAGAGCCTCCATTTCATTGTCACAATTCAGCAAGATATAGTGTCATATTGTTTATTAATGGTTTTGTAATTGAATTTTTAGAAGGAAAGAAATGACGAAAAAAGACATAATATTGTGCATGAAAGGTAATATATTAGAAAAAGAGGGAAAACAAAATACTCCCGTTATAGCAAAACTTAAAACATATAGTAACAGAAAAGCAAGAAGTGATGACATAGAGCCTTCACAATAGAATAAATGAACTCTATATTGAATGCTACCATATCTGTATTTATCAGTTAATTTCTAACCATAAATATTTGCATTATTATTAGAAGAAAGACTAAACAATGAATATTTGATTAAATGGGGTAGGAAAAGTTCCAAGGTAGCAGGAAAGAGGAAATAATAAAGGCACAAATTAATGAATTAAAAGAGAAATGAAATTAATATTCATAATAGATAAGCTCAGAAAATAGTAAAATAGCACCTGGCTAGTGTGATTTAAAGAGAAGAAATTCAAACAACCAAAAATAGTAATAAAAGAACACAAAATATGAATTGAAAGGGAAAGGAGACATAATTTAAGACATGAGAAAATGAAAATTGTAAGAGAATAGCATTCATGATTCTAAAAAAAAAATATGAAAATCAGTAATATAGATTATTTTGAAGGGAATATAAAAACAGACTAAAATATAGATTGAGAAAGGTAAAATCTCTATCTAATAGCCATAGATCCAAAATATCTAGACCCTCCAAGAAGTATAGAGGAGACTCTGAACATTTACTGGTAAGCTTTGTCAATCTTTCAAGGAAAGGATCAATCCTCTACTGTACATACCTTTCCAAATCATTGGAAAATATGAAAAAAAATCCTCTTTACGTTCAAATAATCCATAACTGATTCCTACACCTGATTAGAATTGTCTACCAAAGTAAAAGTTTTAAGCCAAACTTACAAGTTCAAAAATCAGTATAAAGGGAAACAAAATTAATTTGAGCTGTGTAGAGATATAGTATAATATATCATATTAATAGATAAAATTAGTTTATATAATACTTGCATTGATATGAAAAGTTGATAAATTTAGTACCCATTCTTGATTAAAATTTCTAGTAACCTAGGATTGAATTGTATGTTTTCAACATGAAAAAAGAATCCAATCTGAAATCACTAATTAATACTTGCTAAATGGTGAAAGTGCTGTGATTCATGGGGTCGCAAAGAGTCAGACACGACTGAGCGACTGAACTGAGCTGAGCTGAACTGAAATGGTGAAATAGAGCTATTCCTATTAAACTTGAAAGATCTCTATAACCAATATGAATAATTTCAGAATATTAAGCCATTGCAATTAGAAAAAAACTATTAGAATATAATTTTTAAACTATTATAATTGTCTAATAAGAGATATCTTGAGAATAACTCAAAAAATTTTCCAGAATAATGCTTTCATACACTTTGTTGTTTAGTCACTAAGTTGTGTCCAACTCTTTTGCAACCCCATGGACTGTAGCCCGTCTGGCTTCTCTGTCCGTGGGATTTTCCAGGCAGGAGTACTGGAATGGGTTGCCATTTCCTCCTCCAGGGGATCTTCCTGACCCAGGGATTGAACCCACGTCTCCTGCATTGGTAGGCGGATTCTTTACCACTGAGCTACCTGGGAAGACCATATAATAGAAATTCCTCATACAATTTTAAATTACATTAATGCTCTAAAATGTTTGATTTTGTATTTATATTATCATCAGTATCAAAATAGTCCTACATACAGGAAAAATTAGAAAACAGAAGTAAAATTTAGGTGATATGGAAGCTCAAATACATACACATCATATTTAGACATAAATAAAACTGCTAATTGCATTGTGTTATTGTAAGCATTCCCCTACTGTGCTCTCCTATTAATTATTAGCTAGAATGAAAAGCAATTAAAGATTATTCATGATGGCACAATGTGATAAACTAAATCTGAAGTTAGCTGTAGAAGGAAGGAGATGTGAAAATATATTTTATATTTTTTATAGCTAAAAAAAGTGAGAAAAGTTGTGTCATAGAGGTATGTAGTGTAAAGCTCTTTACTTTCTATAAAATAATTATTATAAACACTTCAAAAAGGTTTTGAAGCTAAAGTGATTCTATAATCAACCTAGAAGAACAATTGTTAAGATGATCAGATTACTCTGAAAGAAAAAAGAGGAAACATTAAAATCTACTTAAACATTCAGTGCATGAAACAATGAGTACTTGAAACAAGAATGGAAAATTATCTCTGAAACAAATTAGAATCCAAAAATATTTGTATGTAAATATTGCATTTAAATTTTAGGGGAGGAAATTATTCAATATATGATCCTGGCAAATGTGTCTTACTATGAAAGTGAAGTTAAATTTAGATCCTTTACTCAATTTTTCAAAGTAAGTGCCAAATAGATAAAGGATGTGTCTATAAAGAAACTAGGAAATAAATTTATCTTAATAAATATCTGTTGAGTCTTGAATTAAGATACTTTCATTCTATATGAAGTGAATAATAGAAACTGCAAAGTAAGAAAATACTGGTAATCTCTCCATCATGAAATAAATTAACAAATATATTGTCATGTTTTAACATGCTAAACTAGCAAAAACTTTTAAACAACTATATAAAATGACGGGCTTCCCTAGTAGGTCAGACAGTAAATAATCCACCTGGAATGCTGGAGACTTGAGTTCGACCCTTGGGTCAGGAAGATCCCCTGGAGAAGGGAATGACAACCCATTCTAGTAATGTTGCCTGAATTCCCTGGACAGAGGAGCCTGGCACACTACAGTCTGTGGGGTCACAAAGAGTCAGACATGACTGGGCAACAAACCCTTTCATTTTCATATACAATGACATTAATGTGGGGAAAGTTCCTTAGGCATGACTATTTCAGTCAGGGTTCTCTCAGAAGACCAGAAACCCCTCTTTTAGTATTTTAAACAGAATGAAATACAAGGGATCAAATTTACAAAATTATTGGGATGAGTGGGAGAACAAAGGTGAGAGAAATTACTGCTTCTTTCAGAAAACTACAAATTAGGGAATTACAGAAAACTGCTAGAGATGATATTACTTCCTACAAGGAAGTGCAGACACAGGAGCAGTAATGACTTCTGCTCTCTGCCTTCTAAACACTACAGAATGCAATGTGGAAACCTGTTATCAGAGATTTGGGGAAACATGGTTCCAAGGTGTCTAACCCTTTAATAAAGGAGAGACCTTAGATGAGGAGGTAATGGTACTGAATTACCAACAGAAATTCTGATGTAACAGGAAAAAGTCAACAGCATGAATGTCAATAGTATCCTATGATGGAATTCTACACACCTATCAAATATTTTATTTTGCAGTGCATGAGAAATACATTTCAATGGCATGAGAAAATATTCACTGTATTAGGTAAATGAAAAAAAATCCCATTTATAAGCAATATACTGTAAACTACATTATTATAACATTAGCATAATTCTATATGATTCCAACTTTGTAGAGATGGTCAAGTTTCTCTAAATGCATGGTTAGATGTTGCAGAAATTGTCCTAAAATCTCATTTTTAAAATGAGGATCTGAATTAAAATGTAAGTTTCTGTTAAGGTAATATGTAGAAAACCTGGAGAATAGCTCTAATATTTTTAGTTTAATGTCACTGTGGGAATCAACTCTAAAATATAACATTGCCCAACTGACACTCTTTTAGTATAGTTGTAGTTACTTTTAAAATAAATGGTGTAGCCTGAAAATGAAAGAGAATATTCATGGTTAGCTTTTTCCAATAACCAGGTGCCTACTCTAGAGATCTCATTAACTTATAAAAACCATAAAATTAAAAATGTTTTCTCAATACCCATGATAATAGAGGAATAAAGTTGCTTCTCTCTGAAGTAGGGCTTTAATTTGAAAGTGTCCTTCAAGAAATACCATCTGTTATCTGGTCCATTATCAAGATGGATGTCACAGGCTACTGTCAGGAGAACAAACCTTCAACAGGCAATCAGTTCTTTATAAAAATTATGGGAGCATATTACTCTGTTTTGCAGAGTAATTATGCCATACGTTTAGTTGTTGTCTGATATGGCAAGTATTTTATTGAAAAGGAATTGTTTACCCTGCGGACTCATTCTGAGTGTCTGCAGAGGGAGTGCAAGTCTTCAAGAGCAGTTTTTCCAGGTCATTCTATCCCTGACAATATTTTTCAGTTATTCTTTTTTCAGTTCTGCTTTGCATATGACTTTTAAATTACCATTGTTGTTTTTGTTCAGTCGCTAAGTCGTGTCCGACTCTTTGTGATCCTATGGACTGCAGCACCCAAGGCTTTCCAGTCCTTCACTATCTCCTAGAGTTTGCTCAAACTCACGTCCATTGTGTCAATGATGCTATTGAACCATCTCATCCTCTGTTGCCCCCTTCTCCTCTTGTCCTCAATCTGTCCCAGCATCAGGGCCTTTTCCAGTGAGTCAACCTTTGTCATCAGGTGGCCAAAGTATTGTAGCTTCAGCTTTAGCATCAGTCCTTCCAATGAATATTCAGGGTTTACTTCCTTTAGGATTGATTGAAGTCAAGGGCCTTAGGAAGCATTACTACAAACAAAACTAGTAGAGATGATGAAATTCCAGATGAGCTACTTCAAATCCTAAAAGATGAGCCTGGAGGGCTACAGCCCATGGGGTTGCAAAGAGTCAGACATGACTGAGCACACACACATATTGCATTAAAAATAGATACAAAGAATTAAAAGAGACTGGGCATAGTTTAAATATTAACAGTTCTTACATAGAAAAACATTGTGATGATTAAGAGATAACTCAAGATAAAATAATTAATTTCCTGCTGTGTTTTATGTGAAGTTTCTTTGTCATCAGGAAATCAAATGAGTTAACTCTCCAAAAACATGTAGAATTTCACAACCCCAGGAAAACTATGTTAGCATTTTTTTGACTCCTGTGATTCTTATCAACAATACACATTGTCTCTAATACTATTTTTCCCCCTCAACTGTATATTTCTTCATGTCTCAAACACTCTAATTGCCAAAAAAATCTCAAAAATTGAACAACTTTCATTTATCTTTACTGGTTCCGATAAAAACATTATCCCTATAAATTTAAAAGAGCGTTAAAAGTTTATAAACTTAAAATAGCCCTGATACAAAGATGGCAGAGTAGAAGGACTTGCACTCATCTTCTTCTGTGAGGACTGCAAAAGTGCAACTCACTGCTGAAGAGCCATTAACAGGAGAATGTTGGATCCCACCAAAAAAATTACCCCACATCCAAAGACAAAGGAGAAGCCCCAGCAAGATGGTAGGGGGGAAAAATTGCATTTTAAAACAAACCCCACATCCAGCAGAGACATTTGGAGGACTCAGACAAAACCGTGTGTGCACCAGAAACCAGATACCCCACAGAGACAGAGCCAGACCTGCCTTTGAGTGTTTGAGTATCTCCTGTGGAGATACAGGTCAGTAGTGACCCGCTACGGGGACAAGGGCTCTGGTTGCAGCAGACCCGGCTCATATAGCGTGTGGCAAGGAGGAGGAGGTGGAGGACGCCATTAGCCCCACCATAGAGCCGCTGAGCAAATGACCCACAAATTGCAGAACAGTTATACCAAAGAAATTCTCGCTCTGTTAAATAAGTTTTAGGACCCACAACAGATTTCTCAACCCGGGGATCCAGCAAAGGGACTGAGACCCCCCCCAGGGAATTTGACTTTGGAGGCCAGTGGAATTTGATTACGGAACTTCCACAGGACTGGGGAAACAGACTCTTAGAGGGCACAGACAAAACTTGTGCACTCCAGAAGCTAGGGGGAAGGAGCAGGGCCCCCACAAGAGACTGAGCAAGACTTGCCACTGAGTGTCCAGAAGTCTCTGGCAGAGGCGTAGGTCGACAGTGGCCTGCTAGGGGATCAGGGGCACTGAATACAATAGTGCATGCACAAATCCTTTTGAAGGAGGTCACCATCACCTTCATTACCCTACCATAGTTTGGCCTCAGGCCAAACAACAGGGAGGGGACACAGCCCTGTACATCAACAGAAAAGTGGATGAAAGATTTGCTGAGCATGGCCCTGCCCATTAGAACAAGACCCAGTTTCCCCCACAATCAGTCTCTCCCATCAGGAAGCTTCCAAAAGCCCCTTATCCTTATCCAAGAGGGCAGAGACAATGAAAACCACAGTCACAGAAACTAAGTAAACTGATGAAATGGATCACAACCTTGTCTAACTCAATGAAACTATGAGCCATGCAATGTATGGCCACCGAAGACAAATGGGTCATGGAGGAAAATTATGACAAAATATGGTCCACTGGAGAAGGGAATGGCAAACCACGTCAGTATTCTTGCCTTGAGAACCCCATGAACAGTATGAAAAGGCAAAAAGATAAGACACTGCAAAATGAACTCCCCAGGTCAGTAGGTGCCCAATATGCTACTGGAGAAGAGTGGAGAAGTAACTCCAGAAAGAATGAAGAGATGAGCCAAAGTGAAAACAATGCCCAGTTGTGGATGTGACTGGTGATGGAAGTAAAATCCGATGCTGTAAGAACAATATTGCATAGGAACCTGAAATTTTAGATTCATGAATCAAGGTAAATTGGAAGTGGTCAAACAGGGGATGGCAAGAGTGAACATCGACATTTTGGGAATCAGTTAACTACAATGGATGGGAATGGGTGAACTTAATTCAGATGACCATTGTATCTACTACTGTGAGCAAGAATGCCTTAGAAGAAATGGAGTAGCCCTCATAATCAACAAAAGAGTCCAAAATGCAGTACTTGGGTGTCGTCTCAAAAAAGACAAAATGATCTCTGTTCCTTTCCAAGGAAAATCATTCAATATCATAGTAATCCCAGTCTATGACCCAACCAGTAAAGCCAAAAAAGATGAAACTGAATGGTTGTATGAAGACTTATAAGACCTTATAGAACTAACACCATAAAAAAAGAACTAACACCATAAAAAAAGATGTCCTTTTCATCATAGGGGATTGGAATGCAAAAGTAGAAATTCAGGAGCTACCTGGAGTAACAGGCAAGTTTGGTCTTGGAGTACAAAATGAAGCAGGGCAGAGGTTAACAGAGCTTTGCCAAGAGAACACACTGAACATAGCAAGAACACTCTTCCAACAACACAAGAGATAACTACACGTGGATGTCACCAGGTGGTCAATACTGAAATCAGATTGATTATATTCTTTGCAGCTGAAGATGGATAAACTCTATACAGTCAGCAAAACAAGACTAGGAGCTGACAGTGGTTCAGGCCATGAACTGCTTATTGCCAAATTCAGACTTAAATCGAAGAAGGTAGGGAAAACCACTAGACCATTCAGGAATGACCTAAATCAAATCCCTTATGACTATACAGTAGAAGTGACAAATAGATTCAATGGATTAGATCTGATAGACAGAGTACCTGAAGAATTATGGACAGAGGTTCATGACATTGTACAGGAGGCAGTGATCAAGACCATCCTCAAGAAAAAGAAATGGAAAAAGGCAAAATGGTTTTCTGAGGCGGCCTTACAAATAGCTGAGAAAAGAAGAGAAGTGAAAGGCAAAAGAAAAAAGGAAAGATATACCTATCTGAATGCAGAGTTCCAAAGAACAGCAAGGAGATATAAGAAGGCCTTCCTCAGTGATCAATGCAAAGAAATAGAGGAAAACAATAGAATGGGAAAAACTAGAGATCTCTTCAAGAAAATTAGAGATACCAATGTGGAACACAATAAAGGACAGAAAAATATGGACATAACAGAAACAGAAGATATTAGGAAGAGAGGTGGCAAAAATACACAGAAGAACTGTACAAAAGAGATCTTCATGACCCAGATAACCATGATGGTGTGATCACTCACTTAGAGCCAGACATCCTGGAATGTGAAGTCAAGTGGGCCTTAGGAGGTATCACTATGAACAAAGTTACGGAACTGATGGAATTCCAATTAAGCTATTTCAAATCCTAAAAGATGATGCTGTGAAAGTGCTGCACTCAATATGCCAGCAAATTTGGAAAACTCAGCAGTGGCCACAGGACTGGAAAAGGTCAGTTTTCATTCCAATCCCAAAGAAAGGCAGTCCCAAAGAATGCTCAAACTACTGCACAATTGCACTCATCTCACACGCTAGCAAAGTTAATGCTCAAAATTCTCCAAGCCAGTCTTCAACAATAAGTGAACCGTGAACTTCTAGATATTCAAGCTGGTTTTAGAAAAGGCAGAGGAACCAGAGATCAAATTGCCAACATCCGCTAGATCATTGAAAAAGCAAGAGAGTTCCAGAAAAACATCTATTTCTGCTTTATTGACTACCCCAAAGCCTTCGACTGTGTGGATCACAATAAACTGTGGAAAATTCTGAAACAGATGGGAATACCAGACTGACCTGACTCTTGGGAAACCTGTATGCAGGTCAGGAAGCAACAGTTAGAACTGGACATGGAACAACAGACTGGTTCCAAATAGGAAAAGGAGTCCGTCAAGGCTGTATATTGTCACCCTGCTTATTTAATTTATATGCAGAGTACATCATGAGAAACACTGGGCTGGAAGAAGCACAAGCTGGAATCAAGATTTCCGGGAGAAATATCAATAACCTCAGATATGCAGATGACACCATCCTTATGGCAGAAGCAAAAAGGAACTAAAGAGCCTCTTGATGAGAGTGAAAAATCTGGCTTAAAACTCAACTTTCAATAAACTAAGATCATGGCATCCTGTCCCATCACTTCATGGCAAATAGATTGGGAAACACTGGAAACAGTAATAGACTTTATTTTCTTGGGCTTCCCTTGTGGCTTATCTGGTAAAGAATCCGCCTGCAGTGTGGGAGACCTGGTTTCGATTCCTGGGTTGGGAAGATCTCCTGGAGAAAGGAAAGGCTACCCACTCCAGCATTCTGACCTGGAGAATTCCATGGACTGTATAGTCCATGTGGTCACAAAGAGTTGGATACGACTGAGTGATTTTCACTTTCACTTTTTCTTTGGCTCTCAAATCACTGCAGATGGTAACTGCAGTCATGAAATTAAAAGATCCTTGCTCCTTGGAAGAAAAGCTATGACCAACCTAGACAGCATATTAAAAAGAAGAGCCATTACTTTGCTGACAAAGGTCCTTCTAGTCAAAGTTATGTTTTCCCATTAGTCATGTATGGAGGTAAGAGTTGGACCATAAAGAAAACTGAGCACTGAAGAATTGATGCTTTTGAACTGTGGTGTTGGAGAAGACTCTTGAGAGTCCCTTGGACTGCAAGGAGATCCAACCAGTCAATTCTAAAGGAAATCAGTCCTGAATATTCATTGGAAGGACTGATGCTGAAGCTAGCTCCCATACCTTGACCACCTGATGTGAAGAACTGACCCATTAGAAAAGACCCTGATTCTGGGAAAGATTGAAGGCAGGAGGAGAAGGGAATGACAGAGGATGAGATGGTTGGATGGCATCACCGACTCAATGGACATGAGTTTGAGCAAGCTCCAGGAGTTGATCATGGACAGGGAGGCCTGTGGCTGCAGTTCATGGGGTCACAAAGAGTTGGACACGACTGAAGGACTGAACTGAAATAGCCGACAGTATCCTGTTCTGTAGCACATCACCACACAGCCAGGCAACAAAGAACAGAGGCTAAGAGCATAGATACTATGCCTGATCCCATAACTGTATGACGCCAAGCCTTTTTATTCACTTCTTTGCCTTGCTTTCCATCTTTGTGAAGCAGAGACAGTAATAGTTGTTACTTTTAGAGTTGGCTTGAGGATTAAAGGTACTTGTATAGGTTAATAAGCATATTGAACTATGTTTGGTAATAAGCACTAAATTATTATTTACAATCATTATATCCTTTTGGGATAGTTTATATGTGTATATAAGGATAAGCTATTTTATGATCAAGAAAACACATTATATCTGGGGTCTGCAGTCCTCTTTTTACATATCACTTTTCTAAATATTTATTTGTTAAATTTATTACTCAGTATTTTTACTTGGGGGATAATTGCTTTACAATAGTGTTAATTTCTGCCATACCTCAACATGAATCAGCCATCGGTATACATGTGTCCCGTCCCTCTTGAACCTTCCTCCAACCTTTCACCCCTACCCACCCTGTAAGTTGTCACAGAACACCAAGTTTGAGCTCATATGTTTTCCTCAATTTATGTTTTTAAATGTGGAGACAAGTCCATCTTATACAGATTTTAATCTTCATCCATTGCCTAGTATATTGCAGGCACAGGGTAGGCTATTTGATACTTCTTCATTGAGATATATTGACTTCAATTAAATTACTTAGAGTTAAGTAAAACATCTCAAATATTGAATCCTCAATAATCTTGCCTCTGTTTACCATGTCCTAAGCCCTTTCAAATAGCAGCCACAATTTAAAAGTTCTAAAATAATTATAGGAATAAATGTGTGGTGCCATATTGTTCATTACAAAGTATAAGTGTCAATTACAAATTCAATTTCCTGTGGCAACATGGCAATGCTGAGAACTATGAAAATGCACTGTCTTGTAACTGACTGGAAATCTTTTGTTGGGGGGGGGGGTCTCCTTTCTTTGTAGTTCTAAATATTTTTAGCATGATTTATTACTTGTCTTGCTAAAACATTTCACTAGCTCAAAAAAAAGTGCGTGGAATAAATATACCTAGAAAAAATGACTTATGTCTCCCTTCATGTGGAGATAATTGTCACCCCATCCAAACAATACAAATCTTGTTTTTAATTATATTTAAAAGGCTCTTTGTAGTTTGACCTTCTCAGTCCACGTGGAGAGAGGTTAATGGGTACAACTGGAATGATTCATCACCCACGCTGCTTTCTATCACTGCAGTCAGTGATATGATCTAAAACTTTTAAAGAACAGACCAAATTGGCTTTAAAAATAAGACCAGCCTTAATGTGAAGCTTCATTAGGATTTGCTGTCTTTGATTTGTATCTGCATCCCCTTCGCTTTACAGTATTGGAGACCAGAATTCTTCCCACATCAAGGAATTCATTAAATGGGGAAAAAAACAAAGAAAAAAAAAGAAGCCATTCATGCTTTGTACAACAGAATGGACATGCAGACAGTCTAACAGGAATTTGAATCCTAATATCATCCCTTAAGCCTCAGTGGTCTCATAAGATATCATTATCCCTTCTTTGAAATGTTCTTGTTAAAATTAGAAATGCAGTTGATCCTTGAACAACATGGGAGTTTTATGTGCATTTGAAAAACTGTATAATTTTGTAGCTGGCCCTCTATATCTGTGGTTTCACATCCTTAGACTCAACCAACCAACCACATATCCTGGAGAACCATTGTATATATTGATTGAAAAAAAATCCATGTATAAGTGGATACATGTGGTCCAAACCCATGTTATTCAAGGATCAACTGCAATTGATAAAACACAACAGATCACAGTAAACCCTCAATAAATGGATGTTGTTGTTTTGGTTGTAATCTGATCACGGTCTTTGTTGACCCTGTGAAACTTTCTACAGTCAGCCCTCTATACCTGCAGGTTCCACATGCTGGGATTCAACCAACCCCAGATAGGAAATATAAGAAAGAAAAAAAAAAAATCCAGAAAACTTCCAAGAGGCAAAGCTTTAATTTGCCATGCACTGACAGTTATTCATATAGCAGTTAAATTGTACTCACAACTGTTTACACAGTATTTACATTGTATTAGGTAATGCATGTAATAAGTAATCTAGAAATTATTTAAAGTATAAGGGAGAATGTATGTGTATTGCTACACAATTTTTATATGAGGGACTTGAACATCCTCTGATTTTGGCATCTGAGGGGTTCCTGGAGCCAGTCTCTGATCAAATACTGAGAGACAACTCTACTTCTTGCTCTAAGACGTTATTTCCTTCTTCCAAATCAGTCTTTGATAAAAAATAAAGTGATTTGTTTGGTGAACCTGGTCTAACAACAATCAATTGCTCTAAGGTTTGGCCCTGCAGTTGGAACCTGAGTTGTATGTAGCATTAGACCTTGACTTGGAAATGAAGCCTGAACAAACAGCCCTGAGCCCTTTTCCTCTCTGATCTCTGATCCCTCCCCAGCCCATTCTACGTTGACTGGGAGCCAAGAAAAAATAAAGCAAGAAAAAATCACTAGAGAAAACTCTCCTTCTTACACCCATAATTACTTTGAATTCAACATATCTCAGGCAGGTACTATTAAGGTCAGTTAGTTCAGTTGCTCAGTCATGTCTGACTCTGCAACCCCATGAACCGCAACACACCAGGCCTTCCTGTCCATCACCAACTCCTGGAGTTTACTCAAATTCATGTCCATTGAGTCAGTAATGCCATCCAACCATCTCATCCTCTGTCACCCCCTTCTTCTGCCTTCAATCTTTCCCAGCATCAGGGTCTTTTCAAATGAGTCAGTTCTTCACATCAGATGGCCAAAGTACTGGAGTTTCAGCTTCAGCATTAGCCCTTCCAATGAATATTCAGTACTGATTTCCTTTAGGAAGGACAGGTTGGATCTCCTTGGAGTCCAAGGGACTCTCAAGAGTCTTCTCCAACACCACAGTTCAAAAGCATCAATTCTTTGGTGCTCAGCTTTCTTTTAGTCCAACACTCACATTCATGGCCTTGGAAAAACCATAGCCTTGACTGGGTGGACCTTTGCTGGCAAAGTAATGTCTATGCTTTTTAATATGCTGTCTTGGTTGGTCATAACTTTTCTTCCAAGGAGCAAGCATCTTTTAATTTCAAGGTTGCAGTCACCATCTGCAGTGATTATTAAGGTCAAGGAGACTATTAAGGTCAAGCAGAGTTTTAAAGAAAATTGTTTGGTCCTCTCCAAACTCCCTTCTTGACCCAATCCTACCACATAGCTTTACCAGTTGCCTCTTGTAGAGGCCTTCAGGGGACTAATCTCTTCAGTTACTATAAGATATTAGTCTTTTCCTATATCTTTACTTTCTCCAGTTCATGCTACTTCAGTATACTTAATGCAAAATTTATTCAATGTTTGACATATTAATTTAACAAACCTTTACTGAGTGCCCTTCTAGCTGTTGAATATGCAACAGAAAACAGAATAAAATTTCCTGCTTCCAGTAAGCTCACAGTCTAGTGGGAGGGTATAGACAATGAATTGAACAAATCACTGTGTGTGTTAGAAGGAAGTGCTGTAAGGAGAAACAAAACAAGAGTGAGGGATAGAAAGTACCTGGAAGGGACTCCCCTGGTGGTCCAGTTGTTAAGAATCTGCCTACCAAAGCAGTGGACACAAGTTCAATCCCTGTTCCAAGAACTAACTAAGGTTGCATGCCACAATTGCCAAGCCTGCACTCTAGAGCCCCTGAGCCATAACTAATGAAGCCCAGACACCTTAGAGCCAATGCTCCATAATGAGAGAAACTACCACCGTAAGAACCCCATGGACTGTATTGAGAGTAGCCCCCACTCGCCACAACTGGAGAAAGCCCACACACAGCAATGAAGACCCAGCAGAGCCAGTAATTTTTTTTTTTTTTTTAATATCTGGAAGCAGAGTTTTAGTATAAAATGTTTGCTAGGAACAGATTCATTGAGATCACTACTGAATAAAATTGTCAATATACGCAGTTCAGGAAGATATAAAGGGGGTAAAGCAGTCTGGATGGGAGAAACTGGAAGTGCAAAAGCCCTGAGGCAGGAAGATTATCCTTCATGGTCTAAGAAGAGTAAGGGGACCAGTGTAGTTAGAGGAGATGAAGGCAAATCAATTAAGGGAGAGGCAGATGGAGAATAGAGCCTTTGAGGGAGAAATGATATGACTTTTGATTTTAAAAGGCTCGTTCTAACTGCCATGTCAGAAATAGACTACAACGAAGGAAAGCAGAAGCAGGCAGACTAGTTAGGAAACTATTACAAATATCCATGTGATGCCATTGGTCAGGCTGGTAGAAGCGGCTGGATTCTGAATGGAACTTGGTAACAGATGGATTGTAGAGAGAATGAGAAAGATACAGTCTTGGATAGCACAAAGGTTCTCAACTAGAGCATTGGAAGGCTAAGAGCTGCAATAAATTGAGATGGCAAACATTGAAAACAGAGCAAGATTTGCATCACTATCAGGATTTCAGTTTTAGGAATGTTGAATCTGAGATGTCTGAGTTATCCAGCAGAGATATTGAATAAGTATATATGTGCTGGATATGTGAGTCTGGACTTTAGGGGAGTCATCTAAGCTGGGGATATAAAACTAGGAGGATCCTCAACATCTAGATGATGTTCAAGTTTGAGAGAATTGATGGGATTGTTGAATGAATAAGAGCAGAAAGGAAAAGAAAAGGTCCAAGTACTGTTTTTTATTTGCACTCTAATATTCAGTAGTTAGTGGGATGAGGAGGAAGCAGGAAGTAGGTGAAGAAAGAAGAATACAGAGTTAGTGTTTTAGATGCTACCACTGAAAATGTTTCAAGGAACTTCAGGTGATCAACAGGTCAAATGCTGCCTATGGATCACAGAAGAGGAAGGCTGAAAACTGAACACTACATGTAGCAATACCAGGTCCCAGATGACTATAAGAGCTGTTTTTGGTGTGCCAGTTTGGAGTAGTTTCAAGAAAGAATGAATGGAAAATAATTGCTATCCATGAGCAAAGATCCTTATTATTTTTAACTTGAGTTTTGCCACAAAAGGAAGTAGATATATGGGGCAATAGCTGGAGAAGGAAAAATGGTTACGCTTTTTTTTTAATGGAAGAAACATGTTTGTATGATGATCGAAATCAATTAGCAGAGAGGAAAACAATTGATAATGCAAGATAAAGGGATGGACATTTCCTTGAGCAGGTGGGAGGAGTCAGGGTTCAATGCTTAAGGGAAGAAAACCATCTTAGAATAAAGGGCAGTTGATCTAATTAACAAGTGTAAAAGCTAAATGTAGGTGAATGGATAGATGTAAAGTCCTCAGCCTTTCCAGGAGCAGTCATACTTAGATATACTATTTAACTAAGTAATATTCTAATCATACAATTTTAGTAAATTTGAAATGAGTTTCCATCAGGAGATGGAAGTAGATTTTTCCGCTAAGATAGAAAAGAAATTAATTAGAGCCTGTTAAATCCTATGAAGAGCTGACTCATTGGAAAAGACTCTGATGCTGGGAATGATTGAGGGCAGGAGGAGAAGGGGATGACAGAGGATGAGATGGTTGGATGGCATCACCAATTCAATGAACATGAATTTGGGTAGGCTCCAGGAGTTGGTGATGGACAGGGAGGCCTGACGTACTGCAGTTCATGGGGTTGCAAAGAGTCAGACATGACTGAGTGACTGAACTGAACTGAACTGAAATCCTACTATACAAATATAACCCTGGGAAAAAACATTTCTCTGCTTAAATGTGCGCCACTTACAGAAGACAGAATTCATGGTTGCCCTTATTCTGACAGGGCCTATAGCAACTCCATTTTATAAATGAGCCCAAGCACAAGGAATAGCTTGAATTAAACTCTTTAAAAACTACCACAAAAATTAAATTCATTACTCAAACTTTTAACTCAACAATTTAAAAGCTCTTTGGTTTTAAATCAATGAAAGCATTAAGATTTGTCAGTTGGGTAGATGGGTGCATGTGTTTGAGTGCATGCTAAGTTGCTTTAATCGTGTCTGACTCTGCGGCCCTGGCTTTAGCCCTCCAGGCTCTTTTGTCTTTGACATTCTCCAGGCAAAAATACTGGAGTGGGTTGCCATGCCTTCCTCTAGGGTATCTTCCCATCCCAGAGCCTGAACTCACATCTCTTATGTCTCTTGCATTGTCAGGTGAGTTCTTTGGCACTGGTGCCACCTGGGAAGCCCAGCAAGGATGGGTGGCCCATTTGTAAATGCTTTGTTATCTCTGAGCCACAGTGAAAACTCTGACCTGACAAAAAGAAAATATACTCAAGCCAAAACAAAACCTCTGGACTCTAGCTTACAGGTTGTTTCAATTGGTATCCACAGATAATAGTGCAAACACAGTGACAGGTTTCAAATGAACTTTGTGGAAAAGGCCATTCATATTTTATCATGTTGGGTTAATGGAATTACAGCTAGAGACAATGTTTTTTTAGGCCTAGCAGAAACCCTAGTAATGAGTACTTTAACACTTAACTGTTGCATTTAAAATATGTTCTTGTCTATGTAGACAAAGGTATCATGTTGAACTTGTAAAGGTAGGTTATTTTTATCTTTTCTGATGATATAGATGAAAGCAGGTTAGAACTGAAACCCCAATATGATAAAGTCAAAATAAATGCTATTCAGGTTTATAAGAAAATGAAACATCTAATCCTTGTCTATGTTGATACTTTACATTTTGTAATTGCAAAATATTTTCCAAAATATTAAACATAAATCCTGCTTAAAAAGGTGATGGGGACTTAGTAATGACTCTCAGTTTAAGCTACCAAACTTCATGAAAAAATATACTTACTAATAAATGTTATTTACAAACATAAAAATGTTTCTAATATTTATATGTAATTAAGTAAATAACTATTACTTCATACATTCACCAAATGGTAAAAGAACATGCTATTGAGAAAATCTGATGCTTCTTATCATTTTCCTGAATTTATTATGCATTCAAAATGTCAAAATAACAGCTTTTATGTTTTGTTTCTCTGAAGAGCACCTGTTGAAATTATCTCGACTGATATATGATTCATAACTGGCAAGCAAACCAAGGTCCATATAGACAAAGCTATGGTTTATCTAGTAGTCATGTATGGATATGAGAGCTGGACCATAAAGAAAGCTGAGTGCCAAATTGATGCTTTTGAACTGTGGTGCTGGAGAAGACTCTTCCTTGCAGTCCAGGGGACTCTCAAATCAAACCAATCAATCCTGAAGGAAATCAATCCTGAATATTCATTGGAAGGCCTGATGCTGAAGCTGAAGCTCCATTACTTTGGCCACCTGATGAGAAGAACCGACTCACTGGAACAGACCCTGATACTGGGAAAGATGGAGGGCAAGAGGAGAAGGGGTTGACAGAGGATGAGCTGATTGGATGTCGTCATCAACTCAATGACACGAGTTTGAGCAAACTCTGGGAGATAGTGAAGGACAGGAGAGCCTGGCATGCTGCAGTTCATGGGGTCGCGAAGAGTAGGACACGACTGAGCGACTGAACAAAAACAAGCAAGCTATAGCCTGTCATGTGGCTCCTCCATTTCCATGGTAATATTCTAGAAACTCAGAATTGAGAACAATGGTTTGATATTCCCATATTTATGAGCAAATCAGACAGACTGTGTTATGATCCAGTCTATGGCTGGATACTTGGCCTCTCAGATTGCTGCTGACGAAAGAAAACAAAACCACATTGAAGAAAAAATTATATGTTCTTTCAATATGATTACTTATTGTTTTCAGAGATGCTTTCCATTATAAAATCAATAGAATAGCCTTATCAACAAACAAGATGAAAAATGCATAAAGGGAAACTACAAGATAAACTGCAGTCCTACCATAGAGAAAATCTCTGATGATCTTTCTTGCTGGGTTAACAAATATTTCCTATTCCTGCCATAAAGTTAGCTGTTTATGTTCATGACAAAGAACATTTGACTCTCAGACTGCTCCCTAGTCATCCGGCAAAGCTGCCGATCCCACTAACTGCACTGCTTATCAAGACTCCTCAATATTTGTTTCCTTAACATTTGACACCATCTTGATTGCCGTTTTAATGCTGCAATTTAAATAAATCGTACATAATCCTAACAAATGTGATACATAGAGAAAATGTTTTCCATGAAAACCTACTTCAATGATTTGTAAAGACTCCCAGCAAAGAATAACTAGAAGTCTTATCTCAAATTATTGTAGTGAGACAACTGCAAAATGTTGACCAAAAAAAGCGTAAGAATAGTAAGAAAAAGCAGAGTAACTTGATGATTACTTGCTTCTTTCTAGAGAAATTATTATATACACTCATTAACACGTTTATTTTTAAAAGATTATGCAGAAATCCAATTAGGAGACCAACATTCAAAAAGAAAAAAGAGAGAAAGGGAGAAAAGTGACCTATATAAGAATACTGGTAAATTACTGAAAATTTATGTTTAAACATAAATTTATGTTTATGTTTAAAATTTATGTTTATTTATGTTTAAATATTTATATATATTAAATATATTTTATAACTTTAAAATAATTTCCTTCCTAAAAGATACAAAGGAAGAAGTAGATGAGAATATATAATAGTAGGAGACTTTAATACCCCACTCACATCAATGGACAGATATTGAGACCAAAAAAAAAATCAATGTCATCAGAGATCCTAAATGATACAATAGAACAGTTAGATTTAATTGATGTTTTCAGGATGTTACATTAAAAAAAATAGAATGCACGTTCTTTTCAAGTGCACATAGAACTTTCTGTAGTAGACTAAACCATATGCCTCTAAAACACCAATGAATCAATGATGAAATCAAAGAAGAAATTAAAAAAAATACCTTGAGGCAAATTATAATAAAAACACAGTCACACACAGTCTATGAGATGGAGCTAAAGCAGTTCCTAAATTGAAGTTCATAGTGATACAGGCCTTCTTAGAAAGGAAAATCTTAAATAAACAATGTAACCCATCACCAAAAGTATTAGAAAAAGAACAACAAACAAAACCTAAAGTCAGCAGAAAGAAGGAGATAATAAAGATCAGAGAAGAAAGAAAATATTTGAAAATATTAGAAAAGCATAAAAATCAAGGGCTGATTCCTTGAAAAGGTAAACAAAATTGACAAACCTGTCCAGGCTCACCATGAAGAAACAAGAGAAGACTCAAATTAAGAAATGAAAGAAAAAAAATCACAATTGATACTGTAGAATTAAAAAATAAAATAAGAGACTACTATGAAAAATTATATGCCTACAAATTTACAACCTAGAAGAAATGGAGAACTTTCTAGAAACATACAGCCCACCAAAACTTAATGAAGAAATAGATGACTTGAACAGATTGATCACTAGAAATAAAATAGAATCTTTAAAAAAAAAAAAATCCTATTAACCAAAGTCCAGGACTAGATGGCTTTACAGGTGAGTGCTACCAAAGAAACACTTGTACTTTTCCATCTCAAATTCTTCCAAAAAACTAGAGAAGGGAACACACCCAAAGACATTCTATGAAACCACCATCATCCTGATACCAAAACCAAAGACACTAACAGAAAAGAAAATTATAGGTCATTATCTTTGATAAATATAGATGTAAAAATTCTCAAAAAAAATTAGCAAATCAAATCCAACAACACATAAAAAGATCACATATCACGACCAAGTTGGTCATCCCAGGGTCACATGGAAGCTTCAATATATGTAAATCAACATGATATACTCATTAGCAAAAGACAAAAAATACATGATCATCTCAATAGAAGCATAAAAACCATTTGATAAAATTCAACATGCATTCATAATAAAAAAAAAAACCTTACAAAAGTGGGTACAGAGGAAACATATCTCAATATAATAAAAGCTATTTATGACAAACTCACAGCCAGTATAATACTCAATGGTGAAAAGCTGAAAGCCTTCCCACTTCCCACTCTCAGTACTTCTCTTCATCATACTATGGGAATTCCTATCCACAGCAATCATATAAGAAGTAAAAGGAATTCAAATTGGTAGAGAAGTGGTAAGATTATCATATATGCAGATAACATAGTACTATATATAGAAAACACTAAAGACTCCACACAAAAACTACTAAAACTGGTAAATTTAGCAAGATACAAGATTAACAGAAATTGGTTGCATTTCTTTACACTAACAATGAAATACAAGAAAGGGAGTGTAAAAAACAATCCTTTTTAAAACTGAATACAAAAAATTAAAATAACTTAGGAATAAACCTTTCCCTGGTGGCTCAGATGGTAAAGAATCTTTCTGGAACACAAAAGACCTGGGTTCGATCCCTGGGTCAGGAAGATTCCCTGGAAAAGGAAATGACAACCCACTCTAGTATTCTTGCCTGGAGAATTCCATGGACAGAGGAGCCCAAGTCAGACATGCCTGAGTGACTAACACTTTCTTTTCAGGAATAAACTTCACCAAAGAGGTAAGAAGCTAATATGTTGAGAACTACAAAATATTAATAAAGGAAATAGAAGATGATTCAAAGAAATGGGAAGCTATCCCATGCTCTTAGATTGAAGAATGAATATTGTTAAAATGGCTATACCACCTAAAGATATCTATAGATTTAATGTAATACCTATCAAGATACCTATGCCATTTTTCACATAACTAGAACAAATAATCCTAAAATTTATATGGAACCATAAAAGACCTAGAATTGCCAAAACAATCCTGAGGGAAAATAACAAAGCAGGAGGCATTTCACAATGCTACAAGACCACAGTAATCAAAACAGCATGATGCTGGCACAAAAACAGACGTGTGGATCAGTGGAACAGAGTAAAAAGCCCAGAAGTAAACCTATACATCTATGGGTAATTAATGTTTGACAAGGGAAGCAAGAATATGCGATGGAGAAACGACAGTATTTTCAGCAAGTGCTGTTGGGAAAGTTAGACAGCTGCATGTAAATCTATGAAGTTATAACACCCCTTCATACCATAAACAAAAATGAACTCAAAGTGGCTTAAAGAATTAAATATAAGAAAAGACACCATAAAACTCCTAGAAAAGAACATAGGCAAAACATTCTCTGACATGAATCATACCAAAGTTTTCTTAGGTCTCCAAGGGAATAGAAATCAAGGCAAAAATAAATGAAACCTAGTCAAACTTATCAACTATTGAACTATTGTACAGCAAAGGAAACCACAAATGAAATGAAAAGACAACCTACAGACTAGAAGAAAATATTTGCAAATGATGCAACCACAAAGGCTTAATTTCTAAAATATGCAAAGAGCTCCTACAATTCAATAACAAGCAAAAAACAATTTTAAGAAATGAGCAGAAGACCTAAATGGGCATTTCTCCAAAGAAAACATATAGATGGCCAATGGGCACATGAAAAGATGCCTCTCATTACTAATTATTAGAGAAATGCAAGTCAAAACAACAATGAGGTCCCACCTCACACCAGTCAGAATGGCCATCATTAAAAATCTACAAATAATAGATGCTGGAGAAGGTGTGGAGAAGAGGGAACCCTCTTACACTATTGGTGGGAATGTAAATTGGCACAGCCACTGTGGAAAAACATACAGAAGTTCCTCAAGAAAACTAAAAATAGAGTTGCCATATGATCTGGCAATCCCACTCCTGAGTATATACCCAGACAAAAGTATAATTCTAAAAGATAAGTGCTCCTAATGTGCATGGCAGCACTACTGATCATAGCCATGACACAGAAACAGCCTAAATGTCCATTGACAGACGAAAGGGTAAAGATGTGGTGTATGTAATGAAATACTACTCAGCTGTAAAAAAGAATGAAATAGTGTCATTTGTAACAACACAGATGGGCCTAGAGATTATCACACTAAGTGAAGTAAACCAAAAAGAAACAAATACCATATGATATCACTTGTATGTGGAATCTAAAATATGACACAAATAAACATACCTGCAAAACAAAACCAGACTCACAGATACAGAGATCAGGCTTGTAGTTGCCAAAGGCAAGTGGAGGGAAGGAAGGATTGGGAGTTTGGGATTAGCAGATGCAAAATATTATATATAGGATGGATAAACAACAAGGTCACACTGTATAGCCCAGGGAATAATATTCAATATCCTATGATAAACCATAATGGAAAAAAGTATATATGTATATGTCTAACTGAGTCATTATACTGCACAGCAGAAATTAACACAACCTTGTCAATCAACTATACTTCAGTAAGATTTAAAAAATAATTTCCTTCTTTAATCAACTGTTTTGATTAAACAACTGTCAGTCCCAAACACATTTCTACTATTTACATAATAGTAATTAGTTGCTATATTCACTCAGAATTTGGTATATTTATTATGCTTCTTTATAACTTTTAGTGAAAAGATTGTTTTTAAGTACTTCTCTTTTCCAAGAGATACTTTGCTTAAAAAATCTGTAGGAAATACTAAATATTATACTTCTTTCTTGGAAATGCAAAACACAAGTTAGCATGGTAAATACTATGAGAAATCTCTGCAGTAAAAAATAATAGTAAGAAATCTAGTTAATGTTTCACTTCTTTCATTTGAAAACAATTTCCAGCTGCAAGATACAGAATAACTTTTTTGCTGATTCATATGAAAATAACCTGATATCCCGTCATTCCTAAATACTGAGTGCCTTTTTCCACAAATAAGGACACTCCCCCACATAACCACTAACCCATTAAAGTCAGGAAATTAATATGATTGTATTACTTCATTATTTTAGTCTTCCTTCTAATCCTCAGATCACATTCAAGTTTTACTGTTTAGCCCAGTAACACCCTTTAAAGCAGAAGGATCTAGTAATACATAGCATTTAACTTCATTCATCCATAGTTTCTTCCCATCTGAAAGACTTCCTCAGCATTTCCTTAAAGTCCCTGCAGGACCTTTCCATTTTAAAGATTAGTGGCCATTTATTTTGGGATATCTCTGCCACTTTGACTTTGTCTTGCGTTACCTCCTGATTCTGTTCAGGTTTTGCGTCTTTGTCAAGAGTATCACTATAGAGATGCTGGGTTGCTTTGCTGATGCACAATTTCACATCATCCCAGGGTTTTGATCACTTGATTAAGGTGGTTTCTGGCCAGCCTTCTCCAGCGTGAAATTATTTTTTCCTTTGTACTTCACTTTATTTTCCATTTATAATTAATACTTTGTAGAGGCTCTTAGAAACATACACATGTCCACACCTTAATAAAATCTTCCATTTACTTCTTTAGTCAGTGTAGATTAATGGTTTCCTACTTTACTGAGTTAAAATCCATTGTTACTTCTATTTTTTGAAATTGATGTTCAGGTTGTTACAGATTTGTCCAGTGGGAGCAGGAAAATGTTCAAAAATACCAGCTGGTATCTGTGTCATTTTATCATGGTCCCATTATGTTTTGAACATTTCCCTGATTTTTGCTACAAACAGGTGTTTTAAGATCATCTACTTTACCTGCCCCAGACTAGAATCAGCATTTTCTTCAGGGAGTCTGTGTTCCTTTTGGTGGAGTGTGGTTTTAGAAGTCCCCATCTGGGTCTTGCTCATTACTATCGTGGTGTTGCTGCTCCCAGATTCCCTCCGTGGACAGTCAGGGAAAACATATAGGTGTACACAGGTAGGTAGCTGGGTAAGTAGACATGTAGGTATCTGCTTATACACACATTTACATCACTATTTAGTTCTTTGTATATTTTTATGTATAGAAGACCATGATCTCATGTAAGTACTTGCTCAGTTTAAGTTTGTTATTCTTTAAACATTTCATGTATCTGATAGTCTATGTGTGATAATTCCTGTATCATTAGAGGCGTTAAATTTTTCTTGTTTTTGCTGACTCTCATTCACTATGGCATCCTTTAGTGAGGTTTTGATTGTGAGTTTGTTTCCACTTTAACCTGTGAGAATCATGATGATCTAAATTGAGTGTGCTATTTCTAGAAACAGACCTATTTTCTTCTGCTTGGAGTTGGGGCAGTGTCAGCTCTTTAGCCTACTGCAGTACTTTCATCTGATACAAGGAAACTTGAGACTCAAGTTAGACTTCTTATATCTCCTTATCTCCCTCATTCAAATAATTGCTCATTTCTTTTAACTCAGCTTCCTAAAATACTCACATCAGTGTTCTAAGTCAGCCCTCCCTTGTCTGTCTTCTATATTCATCTAACTGTAAATCTGGCCCTGTGATCGCCACACCTAAAGTTCTTTAAAGATAAAATCCACACCCTTTGGATTGTCAAATAACATTGTATTGGATTGGCCCAAGAGACCATTAAAGAACTTTTTGGCCAAACCAGTGATTTGTTTTTTTCCTACCTTCCTCTCTAGTCGATTATGTCACTTCCTCCAGCCTTATCCTCTTCAGTTCTATCCAGCAATAACTCTGTCGTTTTCCAAAGTTCTGCACATACTCAGAATACCTGGTTTCTTCTCTAACTAGTGTAACTGCTAGCTCTGCTTCCAAGGATTTTCTTACTTCCCTGGGTGTCTTGAGGCTTTTCTCCCTATTGCTCTCAAACACACCTGAATACAACCCCGTGGCAGCTCATTTCAATTTGTATTACAGACACTTTTGAGTGTCTGTCTTTCCGGTAAAGTGCAAGTTCCTTAAGGCCAGGGGTCATGTCTGTTTACTTGTGAATGACTAGTTCCTATTTCATACTGTTGTTCAGTCACCAAGTCATGTCTGACTCTCTGTGACCCCAATGGACTGTAGCTCTCCAGGCTCCTCTGTCTGTGTGATTCTCCAGGCAAGAATACCTGAGTGGGTTGCCATTTCCTTCTCCAGGAGATCTTCCCTAACCAGGGATTGAACTGCGTCTCCTGCATTGGCAGGTGGGTTCTTTACCAGAGAGCACCAGGGAAGCCCCTTTACAGACCTGCATGCTGTGAAATCTGTGAATAATAACAGAGTCGATTGTGGGCATTCT
The DNA here is from genome assembly GCF_910594005.1 of Cervus elaphus. Lineage (NCBI taxonomy): Eukaryota > Metazoa > Chordata > Mammalia > Artiodactyla > Cervidae > Cervus > Cervus elaphus. The sequence goes on from NC_057832.1 coordinate 115,818,348, forward strand.
TATGTGTAAATTATGGCTACTGCTATTAAATAAATAATGCTATGCAAGTAAATTTGCACACACACACAAAAATAATGGCAGAAGTTTGGTCAGATATATATCCCTATAAAATGCTACAGAAACATTCCTGAACACTTTAAAAATAAGTATACGAGTTATGATTATCCCTGTTCATTAAAACAGTCCTGCACAAACACGTTTAGCCAGGCTGTAAACACTCAACTTGATTCAAAAATCAATAAAAAGTTAATATAAAGTCTAGAAACCTAAACTCCATGGGGGAGTGCTGATGAAAGCATAGTAGTAGACACTAAATTTTGACTTTCACGAGATATATAAATCAAAGTTTCATTCCCGTAACCAGAAACACACACACACACACACACACACACACAGACACACACACACACACACACTCTCCTACACTCCTGTGGGCATACTCTCTAGTTTCCTTAATTCTTTCTTAATAGTCATCTTAATTCTGATGAAGCAGGAAGCAGCTTTCATATTAGTTCGAATGGAATACCGTCAAATTTTTTTTCTTTCTTTTTGCATCAGAATCAATAAATGTTAGCAAACTCCTCTGCTTAATTTTAACAGTGAGAATAGATTTTATCTCTAAATGTCTGTGCCCAATATAGCTTCTGTCTATGACCACACTAGATCTTCAAGATTTAGTCCTGTTATTTGTTTTTATTTCCCGGTAAACATAGTCAAATTCAGGCTCAGACATTCCCTTTTACTAACCATTTATTCCTCCTCCCTGTGTTACCAGATATAGATTCAACCATTAACATCCTGTAAGTTAATAACAAAAGCTATAAAAGCTTCATCCAGTCTACTAAGTTCCTGTGCTTTAGAGTGGAAGAGTTACTTTTAAGTCTTGCTCTTATTATTTACTGTTTTAATATTTACTGTTCAGTCTTGCCTCAGAGTGAACCATAAGAGATTTAGAGCAACTACCCTTAACACCAGTTATAATTCAGTGCAGTTTAATATACAAGGGGATGGACAATCCATTCACTGCCCAACTCAAAGGAGGAGAAATGAAGTGAGAATGCAGGCAATTTTATAGATAAGGAATTTTCTTAAGAGCTTATCAAAGAATCTGGTAGTCAGTAGGCAGATAGAATTCTCTGCACTGGTTCTCTACTTTGATGAAAGTATCACAGAAGTGTTTTTTATGTCTACTGAGCTGGCATTTCAACATTTGCCACCTCATTGGTGTTCATGATTGCGCCTACAAACTTACCATCAATAACCCCTGAGCGTAGTGGACATACAAACTGCCTACAAAATATGGTTGTGCTTAGGATGGACAATACAGTATAGTCAAGTGAATTTTGTTTAATAAATATGTAAGGTTTTATTGATGTTTCTAGAAGTTAACCAGACAGGAAATATGTTATAAGCCCCAAACCATTAATGTGGCATCATTGTCTATGAAACTACACCACCGCCATACACATTTTATAGATACCCTCGTTCTCTTTTCAGTAATTAAAGGCATTTTCCACAGTAGAGTGAAGTGGCAATATGACAGGTGTGAGCGTTGTGTCCATGTAACAATACCTTTCTATGTAATCCCTGCCATCCCCTGGGTGCTAGTGGTAAAGAACCCTCCTGACAATGTAGGAGACATAAGAGACACAGGTTTGACCCCTGGGTTGGGAAGCTCTGGAGGTGGAAATGACAACCCACTCCAGTATTCTTGCCTGGAGAATTCCATGGAAAGAGAAACTGGTGGGCTACAGAGTCCATAAGGTCACAGTCAGACATTCCATATTCCCTCCACTGACTCAGTGCTGAGCCCCAGCAACCTCTGTGATGCTTGAGCCCCCTCAGTAGGTCACGTCTCTAGTACTCAACATCTTCACTAGAGCTACTGCGTTGTCATATTGAATAGGTCTTAGCCGATCAGCTTGGCCCACAGCAAACCACCCACATGATGTTTACTGTCCTAACATCTCTTTAATTATATATTTGTCAAAGAAAACAAATACTGAAAAATACATATTTAAAATTCTGCGCAGAAGGACATTATTCTCACATTATGCTCCATCTCATTTAAACACACAGACCTTCAGGTATCAAAATCTTTGCTCATCTATTTATTGGGTTGGCCAAAAAGCTTTTCTGTAACAGCTTGCAGGAAAACTCAAACAAACAAAAGTTTTTCTATCACAGCTTGCAGGAAATCTCAAAGAAATATTTTGGCCAAGCCAGGATTTACTTTTGTGTAGGGAGAGAAGAGAGGTACAACTTTTATTTTGGTGTCTTTTGTTTTCTGAATCTTGCAAAAGTAAATTGCTCAATCTTTGTATGTATTACTGACTAAACATATTAATGCTGAGGTGATGCCCATACCTTTCCAGTGGGTTCACATCCGCATTTAAAGACCATCAGGTTTGTCTTGACTAGTTGAGATCTGGCTAAATAATTAGGAGATGTTGCTTCACAGTATAGTATGAAGCAAATTAATCTTTATAGAAATCTCTTTCGTCTTGGGGGAAGACCTCTCCCTTTAAGATTAAGGACAAACATAACTTTCCCATCTTTGAAATCCTGACCCCTTCTGCCGAGCTCTTTAAATTAAAGCAGTGAAATTTCAGGTTCAGTCCTACATGCAAGTTCTAATTATGTCTCCTTATATAAAAATCTTTTTTTTTTTAATTTTTACTCCTATGGGGCTGAATTTTTGTTGCCCTGTATTTTTGCAACTTTTGTTTTAGGGTAAAACTGATTAAGAGAGGTAAAAATGATTGAGAGGTGAAATCTCAGTGAATCTGATTTAGAATTGCCAAAATACAGGATGCCCAGTTAAATTTGAATTTCAGATCACAATGAAAACAATGATTTTGTCCAAGTTTATCCTATGCAATTTAAATTTACCTTGGTCTGTATTGTTATTTGTTAAATCTGGCAAGCCTGATCTGTTATTGACACACGTTTATTAAACAGAACAAACATATGAAAAGTGAGTTCTGTGGTTATTTCTTCTCACCATGCAAAATTGCTAAGCATCCTCTTGATTTGAATTTACTTGCTGCATGAATATCTGCCCTCATTGTCTGCCTCCTTTTTACAATGCTATCAGCTTCAGCACTGTTTAACCTTCAATGTCCCATTCCTTTTTTCCTACTTCAGCATTACTTCTACCATTTATTATTGTGAAAAAAAAAAGAAGATTCCCAAAGTTTTATTACTATTGTAACTTCTCTTCATGCCAAGTTTATTAAGGAATATTCAAATGTTTGATAGCATAGGGTTGTCATTCCACTGACATTGTTTGCCAAGTTTAGACTATGTTAAGGAAAATATAATCTCTCTGTTCTACACACTCAGTATTCTGGAATAAATACTACTCCCCTTTTCTTCTTTACATGTGTCCAATTCTATAACTTCCTGTGGATTTCTTGTTTAAAGCAAAATTGTTGTATTTTTTCCCCCTGAAATCTGTGGCACCATGATAGAAAGATTAATCTCCATTTGACTTGTGGGTTTTCCAGCTTCTACCCATTCCAGGTCACTTTGCACACTTGTCAATTTTTTAAAGACTGATACTTTGATCATGTTACTTCCCAGATCCTTCTCTTTAACAACACTTTGGATCAAATACAAACTGTATATTTTTCCATTCCATATTTCTTGGACTCATTCCCTTCTGTTAGTCTTCACCATCTACATTTCACCTAATGATTTAAAAACAAGATCTGCTAACTTGAAGTCCTCTCTGTGCATTTATTACACCTACCCTAAAGTCTGGCCCACTCTCCCTCCCTCTAAAGTACCAAGTAATAACCCTCCCTTCCTTAACATTTTTTCCTTTTTTTTCCTCCCCTCTAATCACTTATAGGATATGCTCGTTGATCAACCTACTCGTTTTTAAAGCTGTTATTTCCACCTATCTTAACTCTTAACACACTTTTAATTAATGGAATGATAATGCAATGAAAAGACACTACATTTGAATGAAGTTCTGGCTGCTTCATTTTTGACAGATTGAATGATTTTCTAAGTATCAGTTTTATTATCTTTAAAAACAGGAATAATAATCCTCATCTAACAGACCTGCCAAGAGGACTAAATATAACATCTTATGGCAGCCGATCCACTGTGTGGTGTATTTTCAGTTCAGTTCCGTTCAGTTGCTCAGTCGTGTCTGATTCTTTGTGACCCCATGAACCGCAGCACGCCAGGCCTCCCTGTCCATCACCAACTCCCGGAGTTTACTCAAACTCATGCCCATCGAGTCGGTGATGCCATCCAGCCATCTCATCCTCTGTCATCCCCTTCTCCTCCTGCCCCCAGTCCCTCCCAGCATCAGGGTCTTTTCCAATGAGTCAACTCTTCGCATGAGGTGGCCAAAGTACTGGAGTTTCAGCTTCAGCATCAGTCCTTCCAATGAACACCCAGGACTGATCTCATTTCGGATGGACTGATTGGAATGGTAATCTTTTCCCATATAGTTATTTCCTAATTAAAAAAAAAAAAAAAAAACCTCTCAAATGAAATATTCTAAGGAAGGGCTATTAGTATATACTCTTAAATGGGGTATGCAATGGGCTTTGAAATAAAGTAATTATATTTACCTGGCTTTATCAATAAATTTTCTATATAAATCAGACTTAGTCCTCTAAAAGCAAAAGTATTTTTACATCAATTTTGATGATATGTCATTGAAATTTTCTTGAAACAGACTACATTTTTCTCTTGAAGCAGAAAATGTTGATGTATCAGTTCAGTTCAGTTCAGTCGCTCAGTCATGTCTGACTCTTTGTGACCCCATGAATCGCAGCACACCAGGCCTCCCTGTCCATCACCAACTCCCGGAGTTTACTCAAACTCATGTCCGTCGAGTCAGTGATGCCATCCAGCCATCTCATCCTCTGTTGTCCCCTTCTCCTCCTGCCCCCAATCCCTCCCAGCATCAGGGTCTTTTCCAGTGAGTCAGCTCTTTGCATGAGGTGGCCAAAGTATTGGAGTTTCAGCTTCAGCATCAGTCCTTCCAATGAACACCCAGGACTGATCTCCTTTAGGATGGACTGGTTGGATCTCCTTATCATTTAATCATTCATCAGTAAATATCATATACATTAAGTGTTGCTGTTACACACTACCCTTTCTCTTGTTGAATGCTGCAAATTACCATTCTTTCAGTCTGCTTATCTATTTTTCCATTATCGTGTCGAGTGCTAGGTTAGATGGACCCATACACCCTGCCCCACTCCTGCACTCCTTACCCCCAGCATCATTCCCTGACTTTCTGCTTCCTAATTTCTTTTTTGTCTCTGATTAGAGGTTTTAGGTCCCCAATTTTTTAATGATCATGGGAGAGTAAAGGTAAGAGGGTGAGAACCTAAGGAACTCACTTGTGCATCAACTTTATTAAATGTTTGGTGACTATATAGAGACCTTATTGCTGATTTCTTACTTTTTCATCATCTTCCTGGTGGTTGCGTGCTGACAGAAATTTGTAGACAGATATGAATGTTATGAGAGACTCACTAGTTCAGTTCAGTCGCTCAGTTGTGTCTGACTCTTTGCGACCCCATGAACCGCAGCATGCCAGGCCTCCATGTCCATCACCAACTCCTGGAGTTTACCCAAACCCATGTCCATTGAGTCAGTGATGCCATCCAGCCATCTAATCCTCTGTCATCCCCTTCTCCTCCTGCCTTCAATCTTTCTCAGCATCAGGGTCTTTTCAAATGAGTCAGTTCTTCAAATCAGGTGGCCAAAGTATTGGAGTTTCAGCTTCAGCATCAGTCCTTCCAATGAACACCCAGAACTGATCTCCTTTAGGATGGACTGGTTGAATCTCCTTCAGTCCAAGGGACTCTTGAAAGTCTTCTCCAACACCACAGTTCGAAAGCATCAATTCTTTGGCACTCAGCTTTCTTTATAGTCCAACTCTCACATCCATACATCCTCACTAAATAGCCTACAAATTAATGCCTCCAATTTTTGCACATTTGCCTCATGTCTTCATTATTTGTTTAGTGTATCATTTAGTGAAATATAAGGTCTTCAGAGCTGAAAGGGCCATGTTATGAACACAGGTTTTTATAAGCTTACCATTGTGACTGCTACTCAGCATCAAGAACAGTCCAAAATAAAAATTTATAATTGTGGTTATTTTCCTCAAAGGAATATTAGCTCCTTTCAATGAAGAAATGGGCATTTCTATTTCTCTGAACATCTCTCATTTATACATAATCAATCCTACATTTTGTATCACTCTTGTTTAGGGTGGGGAGTGGAGATTCCATTTTTTACTTAATAAATCTACATTCCCTAGCCACCATTTTCTCCCACAACTCCTTACTCTTGGCCTCAGTCTTCCTTTCCAGCTTTATCTCCCACTGCTAAGATAAATGACACAATATCTCAACTAGACGTGCCACGTTTCCCCATTCTTGCTCTGTATACATTTCATCCTGGGGCTGACAGGACCTGTTCCAAGTATCAATATATAAGAATTGTAGCAATGCGCAAGAACCCACCCACCCCACTCCTCAGAGTCTGAAGGGCTAGGGAAGAAAGGACCATTGTGAACCTCTCAACTTTATCAAATCCCCGGAGATCAGAGATCAGCAATCAACATTAGCCCCACAAAAGAGGATGCAGATGTTCATTTATAAGGAATGAAATTTAGTAGAATCCCACAGGCTAAAATAAATAAGTTCTTTTGCCTCCAAAATAATGTCTCAGATATCTTAATAATTCTCTTAATGGTCAAATGTCTATGGTATATAGTAGTCTATACCCCCAGTCATCCACCCATTTACTAATTTAATAAATATTTAGGCACCATTCTAAGTCCTAGGGGTATACTAATGAGCAAGAGAGATGAAGTGGTAGTCCTCCAGGAACTTACGTTTTACTGGGAAAGATATACACTGGAAACGATAGGATGTGGTGGTGGTTAAAGTCATATGTGACTCTTGCAATCCACCAGGCTGCTCTTTCCATGGGAATTCCCAACAAGAATACTGGAGTCGGTTGCCATTTCCTTCTCCAGGGAATCTTCCCAACCCAGAGGTCAAACCCACATCTCCTTCATTTCAGGTAGATTCTTTACTGCTGAGTCACCAGTAGAGAAACATTTTTTTTTTTTTTAAGGGGATCACAGCAGACCTCTCTGAGGCCACAGACTGAATGAAGAGATGTCTTCATTTGTGATTTCATGGTTGTCCAGCAAAGGAATCCCTTTCCACTGCCCATATTATTTTAAAATCATTCATTTGAAAATAACTCAAAGTGCTGGTGCTCAGATTATTTTGCCTTATGGAGATACATCTTAGACTCTTAGTGCTGCTCATCTGAATGAACTATAAGAGTCCAAAAAAGTAAAAAGGAAGTTGCCCTAGAAAGCAACTGGGCAGAACAATACCAGTTAGGAAAACACTTAGGTTGCTACACAAAGACACTAAGAATATTATAAGACTTAAGGGGAAGGGGGACATATTTTCTACTTCTCGAGTTTTAATTTTGTAGTTTCCTCAAATACTTAGTGGATTTTAAAAATAATTTTGACTTTGTCTAAAGATAAATTATGTTACTTTTCTCTCTAGTTTCTGGCTCCCAGAATACTATTAATTCTCATTTTTTAAACATTTTATTTTGTATTGGGTTACAGCCAATTAACGATGGAGAAGGAAATGGCAACCCACTCCAGTATTCTTGCCTAGAGAATCCTGTGGACAGAGGAGCCTGGTGGGCTGCTGGCCACAGGGTCGCATAGAGTCGGACACGACTAAAGCGACTTTGCATGCATGCATGCATAGCCAATTAACAATGTTGTGACAGGTTTAGGTGGACAGCGAAGGGACTCAATCATACATATACACGTATCCACTCCTCCCAAACCCCCATCCCATCCAGGCTGCCACATAACATTGAGTAGACTTCCATGGGATGTACAATAGGTCCTAGTTGGTTACCCATTTTAAATATAACAATGTGTACAAGTCCGTCCCAAACTCCCTAATTATCCTTTTCCCCTCTCCTCCCCTCACCACCCCCGACGACCACAAGTTCATTCTCTAAGTCTGCCAGTCTTTGTTTTGCAAATCCATCTGTATCATTTCTTTTCTAGATTCCACATGTAAGGGATGTCATAGGATATTTCTCCTCTGTGTTAGTTACGTTACTCAGTATGACAAGGTAAACTGTTTTAATACTCTGATTGGAGAAAAACAGTATCTGTTTTTTAAGAAAAGTTTTTGCACAGTGTGAAGCGCTGAGATTCTCTGGAGAGCTGCAACGCATGAGAAAACCTGTGCCCAGGACGGCTCTCGGGCTGTGCTGTTGGCGCTGAGGGGCTGTGTCTCCTAGGGAAGGGAAGGTGCACCCCTCAGCTCCAGCCCACCCTCCTGTGTGCGGGCAGTGTCCCCGAGCCTCAGCTGGCCTCAGCGGCTTCGCTACACTGGGCCAGTCCCAGGCAGCTCTGCCAATCACCTGGACCTGGTCTTGACAAGGAAACTCTTTTGCTGATCTAGATCACAAATAACACTTCATCTTAGAATAAAATCCAATTACTTCGGCTTTTATCTTCAAACGTGGGTCATTGATTCTGTAAGAATTGAGAAACGCTAAAAATAGCTGCTAAACACTAGTGTGCATTTTCAAAACATAATGAAAGGCAAATTACTTTAGAAAATTATCGAAGATCATCTCACCTCAAGAAAGAAGGTTCTGGAAATTGGTAAAGAGAGCTGGAAGATGCTTTCAGTTCACTTCATTCCACCTCGTTTTACAAGCCCCTGTTTCAGTCCCCACTGTGTGGCGGATATAGAAAGCAGTGTCACAGTTACAAAGATTTATAGTTTAATTTGAAATGAATAGTCCAGCTAGGGAATATGTTTGATATATTTTTACAGAACTTTTTTTCATTAAAGAATCATTTCTTCATTGAAGTTTATGGTCTCTCTCCTTGGGATTCTTAGTAATTTAAATTAATAAACTTGCTTTCCATAGGACACTACATGCATTTTACTGTCTGCAGTACTATTGCTAACAATAGAATCAACTTGCATTTTTGTCAGCTGACAAGCATTAATATGCATATCAAAACAGTGGGTTAAAATAGACCTATTGATTACTGTTCAATTTAAAACTTTTATTGCTTCTTCCAAATTTTTATACTTCTCCATCTATATGTCCTTTCCCTCATTTATAAACATTCTATGAGTATTGCTTCCTTTATTCATTTGGTCAGTTATTTATGCATACATTCATTGAAAAGTATTTACTGAGTCCTCTGTCAAGCATTTTTGAATATTATTCAAACATCGAGGATAAAGACTGATTATTAGAATAGGTAGGAATATTTTAAAATACCTTTGTTTTCATTTTTTTTCTATTTAACATCATTTACATGAGTATTTGGAATAGTGAATTTTGTCCTAATAATATCCAAGGGATATTTAAAATTATATACCATATTATTAACTGTAGTCCCCATGCAGTACCTTATGGCCTCAATGACTTATTTATTGGAGTTTGTACTTTTTAGCTACTTTTTATTGAAGTTTGTACTTTTTAACTGCTTTTACCCATTCTGCAAACAGGTGTGACAAAAGAGTTTAAAGTTATAGAGAGCTTCATTAACATATAGGAACCAAGTGACTTATAAGGGAGTCATGACTAAGCACAGATATGTTACTTGAAAAGAATTCTGGCCTGGATGACCTACCTGTTCTTTGTAAGAATGAAAAAAACCCAGACAAAACAAAACTTAGTACTTAACGCCTTACAGGAAAACAACAATTTCTGAACACCAGATACTGAGAGAAAATTCTACCCAGCTTGGTTAGTTGCAAATACGAAGCCAACTCTGTGAATAATGAAACTTTTGCACACGTTAAGGTACTGAGGTACTGCACAGGCACCAGACGAGCCTATTTTCTGGAAATTTTCTGAGAACTCCTTGGGTCAAAGAGTTAAGAAGCAGCTAGACAGCAGATAGGCTTTAGAAAAGAAATTATTACTTTTATGACTAAGGCAGTAGGCTTTTTCACAATGCAGGTCACTGAGTTTTAAGTTCGTGAATAGGCAGAGATTTTCAAATTTGTTTTCTATTCAACTTGTAAGAGGCACAAATGATAAGTTACTAGCAATGCATCCCATCCCCCTCCAAGAGAAATTCAAACCACAGCTCGTAGCGAGGTCAAAAACACCTCATCTTGCATGAAATAACCAGTCCTCTTTTTGCAGGCGTTCTCCAAGCACTGACGCCTTTAAGCACCCAGGAGCAGTCTCCCCCTTATAAAGAAGCTGTAACTAGGTAGCCCCTTGAGTAATACAAGCTGTGCTCTAATAGTGGTCCCCAAACTTTTTGGCACCAGGGACCACTTTTGTGGAAGACAGTTTTCCCCTAGACTGGGGCAGGGGTTGGGGGTTGGGGGAGGAGACTTTGTCTGAGGATGATTAAAGTGAATTACATTAATTGTGTACTTTGTTTCCATTACTATAACATCAGTTCAACCTCAGATCATCAGCCATTACATCCCAGAGTTTGGGGACCCCTTCCCTAAAATAAAGGAAGATTTTGAAGTTGAAAAAAGTTTCAAGCATTTAGCTTCAGTGGCTCCTTGACCCACTGCAGATTCAGAGCTAGAATGGAAACTGGCGGACTTGGGAAAGCTAGTGTTTTTCCTTGTTGTACTTCTTGAAAGACCATAGTTGACTGAGGACCCTGGTGACTTTGAGCAGCAATTTTACTAAAATCCTGGATGTTTCTCCCAAAGCTCCTTGGCCTGTGATGATGACTCCTCTTCAGAAGAGCTCTCCCACCACGTTCTTACTTGTTTTCCCGTAAGTTCAGCACCTCATGCCACTTTCCCGTTACCTAAACCCACCTGGCAGGCGGCGGAGGTGTTCCCTCACTACCCAGATTAACATGGGCAGCTTTCCCAGATTCTAACTGGCTGTTTGATTAAAACAGGGATGTTTTGACCTTAGAAGGCATATCAGAATCACCTGGGAACTTTAACAATTCTCATGCCAGACCACAGTGTCCTGATTCTGATGACATGGGTCTGGAGTAGGGTCCTGGCCTGGTAGTTTGCCAGGTTCCCTATGTGATGCTCATGACAACACTGAGGCTGGGAAGATTGGGGGATGAGAGTGGAGGAGGGGTGATGCATTTCTAAAAGTCAAACCTGTTCCCTAAATCACCTCTAACTAGCAGAACCTTCCAGAGGGTCATTTTGATTAAGAGAAGCTGCCCCTTCTTAAATCAATCCCACCTGCAGGAATTTTAAAGTAGGGAGAAGGGAGCAAGGAGAAGGACTCCACATTAGAATCAGGTTGCATTTGTTTTCCCCACCCCTGTATTCTAGGGAACAAGACCTTTGGGGATGGGGGGAGGAGGCTTCGCATTTTAGAAGCAAACAAAGATACTTTTGGGGTCATGCATGGATCACTCTATCTCCTTCTCTGGAGATGTTTGCTGAAGCTCAAAGAGGGAAGAGTGTCTTGAGCTTTCCCTAAGAGAGTCTGAAGAATGTTCAACCAGTTCTTTTTTCCAGTTTACACCGGTAGAGTCCAATTTTCACAAAAACGTGCCAGATACTGGAGATTCAGAAGTGACTTCTCAGGGTAAGAACTTAATTACCGCAGGGAACTTCCCACTGAGGTCCTTCCGGAACCTTCCTGATACCCTCTCCTACCCCATCCTTTAACCCTGCATGTACCTTCTTCTTCAATCTGATAGTTTGCCAGTGTCTGTGTTCAGATCATATGTCTCTCTTGTTCACACCCTCTCTCGCAGGAGGGAGAACTTTGGTGTTTGGAGGAAGCAAAGGTGTGTCTGGCCTGAACGTGTTGATCAGAAAGGGAATTTCCTTTGAGGTGGTTTAACTTGTGTTAATCGTAGACTGGCACCATCTTCATCACCTGGACACTTACTGGAAATGCAGATTCATGGACCTCACTCTAGATTTACAGAATCAGGTACTCCAGAGTGGAGCCCAGCAATCTAAGTTTTATCAAATCCTCCAGATGGTTCTGGTGCAAACTCAGGTTTGAGAAAAATTGCTGTCTCGTGTTTTCCCTAGTCTCTTCCTTTTCTACATTAAGTTGCCTTGTAAGAAAGAGGCAGAGAGAGGGAGAGAGAAGAAAGAAGGAAAGGATTTCCTACTACTTTGTCTGGATCCTGGATAGTAAGGAGAGAGGTAATAAACAAACAAACCCTTTGCAAATAGAGAAACCACACTTGCCCATAGAAAGGATAAGTAGTGCCTTATTCAAGACATTTATGTTCAGAGTTCTCTTTGAATCTCCATAGTTGCATCTGAGAATAATGCTGTTGTTTTCAGTTCAGAAACTTGGTTTAGTTGATGGTTGATGTCCAACTCTGTCTAATTCAGTGGATCTACTCCAATATTCTTCCTTGGAAAATCCCAGGGACAGAGGAGCCTGGTGGGCTGCAGTTCATGGTCGAAAATATTTGCACATGAAAGAAGTGACTTAGCATGCACCTGAGTTTTTAGGATTAATAAAAAGCAGGAGGAAATAAAAATTATTAGAAATATAGGAAGGAATGATGTATTCCCAATATACATATTGGGAAATATGTGTATATTTAACAACAACTGCTCAGATACAATGATTTTGAGCTCACATCACAGTTTTATTTCAAGTGAAGTGAAAGTCAATCATTCATGTCCAGCTGTTTGCAACTCCATCGACTGTATGGCCATGGAATTCTCCAGGCCGAAATACTGGAGTGGGTAGCCATTCCCTTCTCTAGGGGATCTTCCCAACCCAGGGATTGAACGCAGGTCTCCCACATTGCAGGTGGCTTCTTTACCAGCTGAGCCACATGAGAGGTTGCTTATGAGCCACACTCAAGGATGCTCCCTACTGGTAAAAATCATGTGTAGTAAAAAAGAGAGGCAATAACAATTTACATCTTCCTTATCCAGGGATTGAACCTGGATCTCCTGCATTGCAGGCCTATTCTTTATTATCCTAGCCACCAGAGGAGAGGAACAACAACAACAACAAAAAAAGTCTGGTTAGATATTATTATACTAATCCCAAAATAGATTAAAATGTAAGTGGGTTCCAAACTGATGGTCAGCAGGAAGGGTGACCCTACATTCCCAGAAAGGATCTTGAAAGACTCTTTGAAAACTGCTGGAGTTTTGTCAGAATTCTAATTGCTTTCAGCAGGGGCTGTGAATTGCATTTTGAAAAAAATGTCCTGACTTCCAAGAAGTTTAGAACAACTTTTCCCTCAGTTTCTAGTCTCATCTCTTCTCATGGAATTTCGTTTGTGTTTTACTTTTAATCAGTGATTTAAACTTCCTGAATCTTAGCTGCTCCACCTACAAAGCAGGGAAATAATTTCTTACCCAAGTGAAAGAATAATACTAGAAAAAAGATCTCTTTAGAATCTTTCAAGGTCTATGACTCACTAATAAAAATTATGCATTAAGGAAAAAAGGTAACATGAGATGTAGCTTTCTATCCTTGGATTCTGACCCAACCATAATGCCAACCTGTGGTATATTTACTTATTCCATGTCATTATCTGTCAAACACACAGCTCTAGCAATGTTGTGTGTGTGCGTGTGTGTGTTCAATTGTGTCTGACTCGTTGCAACCCCACGGACTGTATCCCATCAGACTCCTCTGTCCATATAATTTTTCAGGCAAGAATACTGAACTCAGTTGCCATTTCCTCCTCCAGGAGATCTTCCCACCCAGGGATCAAACCCACGTCTCTTGTATCTCCTGCATTGGCCAGTGGATTCTTTACCACTGTGCCACCTAGGAAGCCCTGCTATGTGTTACGCATGCCCTGTGCATTTAAAAAAGCTAATTCAATCTACATGTTTACCCTTTGAGAAAGATGTGATTATATCCCCTCAATTTTACAAATGATAGAACTGAGACACTAAGAGTTTAAATAACCAGTCCAGATGCAATGTCTGATAAGGTGCAATTATATTCTCTCCATTTTACAAATGATAGACCTGAGATACTGAGAGGTTAAATAGTCAGTCGAGATGCAATGTCTGATAAATGGCAAAGTCTGAATTTGAACTTGGGAAGCTGCGTCCACGGACTGTGCTTAGTAAACAGTTTACTAATCAATATCCTATTCCTCTGCTCAATTCTCCACCTGTCAGGTTGAACCTTGTTAGGGATCAAGCAATGACAGAAAATCTTAAATAAGTTGAACTTTAAAGCACCCCAGTAGCAGGGACTGAAATACCTAGTCCAGGTAATTAAAGCCTAGGTCATTTTTTCTATTGAATTGTATTGCCTGCTGCCCGCTCTGATGTATGTATGTTAGTTGCCCAGTCGTGCCCAACTCTCTGCAATCCCATGGACTGTAGCCCGCCAAGCCTGCCAGCCTCCTCCGTCCATGGGATTTTCCAGGCAAGAATACTGTTTTAATGCTTGTGCATTTATATTTGTCGTCTATCCCTGGACTGAAACTTCTACACCAGATCTGAGCATGGGCACTGGGATCAACCCTTGTCACTCCAGAACATGGTCAAGAAAGTGACCAGAAACACCTTGCTTGACAAATGAGGGCTCCCTACCTGTGTGCATTTAACACTTGGACAGCACAGGATTAAACTGCTTGAGCCCTCTTAAACACAATTTTTTTTTCAGTAGTATATACTATAAAATGTTAGTCATTCAGTTGTCTCTGACTCTTTGCAACCCCATGGACTATAGCCTGCTGGACTCCTCTGTCCATGGAATTCTCCAGGCAAGAATTCTGGAGTGGGTAGCCATTCCGTTCTCCAGGGGCTCTTCCCAACCCAGTGGTCAAATCCAGGTCTCCTACATTGCAGGCAGATTCTTTATCATCTGAGCAACTGGGGAAGCCCAGTAAATATTATAGTACCATACAGTCTGTGGTTAGTTGAATCCACAGATGCCAAAGAACCCCCTGTGTGGAGAGTCAACTATAAGTTACACATGGATTTTCTAAAGCCCACATTGTTTAAGAGTCAACTGTAGATGCTGCTGGTCACCTAGCAGGTTTTCCACATTATTATTAAATAAAAAATGGTGCTATACCTGGGTAGGAGATATTACTGCCTTGGTGTTTCTAGAGCCACTGCCATTTCCTTGAGGCTTTAAAAAAGCACCAAGTTTGAGAATGAAAGGATCATTGTTGGGGACAAGAAACCAGAGATCTCTGACAGCTAAAAGACAATATGGTCTGGTATAATAGCAGTAACTAGTAAGTATATGACATCACAAGCTGGAAACAGGATTGCTGGGAGAAATATGAACAACCTCAGATATGTAGATGATACCACTCTAAAGGCAGAAAGTGAAGAGGAACTGAACGTCTCTTGATTAGGGCAAAATAGAAGAGTGAAAAATCTGGATTAAGCTCAATATTCAAAAAACGAAGATCATTACATCTGGTCCCACCACTTCATGGCAAACAGATGGGGAAAAAGTAGAAACACTGACAGATTTTATTTTCTTGGGCTCCAAAATCAATGTGGATGGTGACTGCAGCCATGAAATTAAAAGATGTTTGCTCCTTGAAAGAAAAGTTATGATAAACCTAGACAGATTATTAAAAAGCAGAGACATCACTTTGCCAGCAAAAGTCCATCTAATCAAAGCTTTTTCCAGTAGTCATGTATAGATGTGAGAGTTGGATCACCAAGGCTGAGTGCTGAAGAATTGATGCTTTTGAATTGTGGTGCTGGAAAAGACTCGTTAGAGTCCCTTGGACAGCAAGGAGATGAAACCAGTCTATCCCAAAGGAAATCAACTCTGAATATTTATTGAAGGACTGATGCTGAAGCAGACGCTGAAGTTCCAATACTTTGGCTATCTGATGAGAAGAGCCGATTCACTGGAAAAGACCCTGATGCTGGGAAAGATTGAGGGCAGGAGGAGAAGGGGGTGACAGAGGATGAGATGGTTATCACTGACTCGATGGACATGAGTTTGAGCAAACTCAAGGAGATGGTGAAGGACAGGATGTGCCGCAGTCCATGTAGTTGCAAACTGTCAGACATGACTGGGTGAACAGCCACATGACTTTGCCGGCAGAACTGCTGCTTCATGTGTGAAGGCAGAGCTCAAGTGGAAAGAGCCTTACTTACAGGCAGCTGGACACACAATTCTGTTCATATCATCTTCACAACTGGGCACAACCCTCAGGCTACACACTGGACCAGTGGCCTCTGGATATTATATATTGGAGAGTATCATTTTCTCAGGGTATCTTACGTGTCAAAGCACTGTGATGTTGCAATATCTTATTGGCAAGTCTTAATCTTCTATGACATAAGAATTATTATTGTTTTACCCATCAAGTGAAGTGCGAAGTGAAAGTCACTCACACTTGCATCTGACTCTTTGCAACCCCATGGACTGTAGCCCATCAGGCTCCTCTATCCATGGAATTCTCCAGGCAAGAATACTGGAGTGGGTTACCATTCCCTTCTCCAGGGAATCTTCCCGAATCAGGGATCGAACTTGAGTTTCCCATACTGCAGGCAGATTGTTAACCGTCTGAGCCACCAGGGAAGCCCTAGTTTTACCCATGAGGATCCTGTACTGTAAGAACTCACTCCACCCTTTCATGGAGTGAAAATGGGATTCATTCACCCATCTCTCTGACTCCGGTCAGTCACCAACTCCTGATGTCTTCAGGAGGCTCTGACTCCTTTCTGTCGGTGTCTACTCTTTTAACCTGATGTATCTCTTAATCCTGGACATTAGGGTATCATATTGCTTTCAGATAATGCCAGTGTTGTGTGCAGGTGTGTGTGTGTGTGTGTGTGTATGTATGTATGTATGTATGTGGGGGTTCCCTCTTCCATGTTTTACTTTTAAGAATGAGAGAGTTCAGTCAGGTTGTAAGGCAGAACTTGTCTCCACTGTGACTGACTCAGTAGAAACTTTCTAATTTGGGGAAGATCTTCCAATCACCAGAAGGCTAGTAAGTGGTTCTTTCCCTCTAGTGAAAGCTTCCATAAACTTCCCTGTAATGCAACTTACTATGCATATTTTACTAATATGCAACTTACTATTCATATCTACATCAGAACAGCAAAAACATAGCTCTAACATCTCCAAAGTATTACAGGAATGGAAAAGAAAAATGTATAGCTGAGCACCACTGTAAGAATGAAGTTCTACTCTCAAAACACTGCTTTTGAACCAGATAATAGTTTCAGAACTACAGAAAGTTTGTATTCCTTTATTTTAAGGAGTTTAGCTTTTGTGTTTGTTTCCCAATTGCTTCTTCCTGTAAGAGAAATAAGGTAATGGAGAAATGCTTTAAACTTTTACTTAAAAGTGCATGATGTTTAATATCACAACCATATGATTTTTTGTATTTTTGATTATATAGAGAAAATAAACATTTGATTCACTTCAATAGCTTTATAGTTTACAAGGCTGCCTTATATTGCTGAACATATTTAAGCTCATTCAAAGTATATAGCTTGACATCTTAGAATCTGAAGCATTGACTTTGGGCAACAGTTAAGCCAATTTTTTTGTTCTCATTGGAATCACTGAATTGAAACGCTGTAATCTTCTCTAGAACTATCTTCTATTTCATGTTTCAGCAAAGACTTAATTGTTCTTTGAAGAATTTTTAACTCTAAAAATGGTGGCAATTTATATTCCAAAGAAATATAATTATCTTGCTCAGAAAGGGGAAGAAACATAGAATTGCCTTTATTTTTAAATTATAATTACAATCATATATTGGCAGCACATGTGAATAGTTTAGTCACAAAATTATGGTGGAAAAAGTTTGCAACAAAGAGAAAGTTTGCATAGACAATGATCTGCCAACGGAAGGGAATTCTATTTATTTATGTGATTATTTATTTAGGCAGAGTAAATGTTTAGAGAAGCAGTCTGGACTTCACCTTTTGGATTATCATTTTTAGCACTTATATTTGCTTATAATGTTTTAGGCTTTGGGTACTAAATATTTTTTAATTGAAAATTAAACATGTTTATTATTTTGGCTTGGTCTAGAATTTTATAACTATTTAAATAAAGTTTTCATGATGTCAAAAATAGAGAATAATTAACATGATGATACCTATTATGATAAAATCACTTTCTACCCACTTATAAACAATGGGTACAAACCTGTGTACATATTTTAACAGGGAAAAGGATGTGTGGAATGGGGTTTTGAAAAATAAGACCCATACTTAATATTAGAAATTAGTATTTAGAAATTAAATTTAGTATTTAGAAATGAGAATTTCTAATTTATTTACTTATGTAAATAAATTATGTAAATAATTTGTTATTTATATATACCACATTGGAGTAAGGGAGAAGGGAGATGCTCACGAGTTAGTGGCTGAGCAAGGATCATGTCCTATTTCCCTAACACACCATAGTTACAGGTCCTGTGGTTGGTGGAGAACAAGACCTTGTGATCTCCAGGGAGAAAATGAGACCTCCCGATTCTTAGCATGAGCGTGAAAGATGGACCTCATCATCTTTAGAGTGTAAAATTCCAAAGGGCTATTTGAAGTGGTGTTGATTATGACATTGAAAAGGGGGGGGGGGCAGGTGGTACATGCATTTGTCTAGGGACATAAAACATTACAGTTCTCTTTGTCATATTAGCATAGGTCACTGAGCATAAAAATGGCCTAAGTGAGGTCAGGATGACAGATGTGGAAGCAGCACACAGAATAGCGCACGTCTCTGGAGTCACAGAGGATGACCCTGGCTGAGTGGTGGTAATGAGAACAAAGATGAGGGGCGCTAGGAATAAATTTCAGAGGGAAAAGTGGGCACGCCAGCTAAGCACCTCAAATTTTAGGAGGAGAGAAAATCACCAACAGCAAATGCAGGGTCTGAAACTCAGTGACAAGCATCTGAAGGTTCACTTTGTAGAGGTGACATCTCTCTGCCTGTTTGAGGAGGGTGGCGGGAAATGGGACCTTAACGTATTGGACACCTTAAAGTTGGAGACCTCGCGGCAGAGCTGGGCGAAAACAGTGTGGGGAGGCAGGAATCCTGTAGTCGATGAAGATCTGGATGTGAGAAGTTAGGTCGTAAGATGGATTTAACTTTGAGTGGAAACTCTAGGGGAAAATGCCAGGACTGGTTCTTAGAGAATCCAGCCTTCTTATGAAATAAGAGAAAAAAGAAATCAGGCCCGCAAGGAGAAGAATGATTAGAAGTGCTATGAGGACAAAGGAATAAAAGAGAAGCATGAGACCCAAGAGAGAGAGAATTTCAGGAACCATGAAGCACTGAGAAGTGTCAAAATCACTTGGGCATCAACAGAAAGAAAAAGGCTTTGACTCAGACAAAGGAAAAGAAATCACCGGCGACCTTTGAGAAGATAGCTTTAGTGGAGTAGTGATGTTGCTTCCCTTTGGGCTTCACTTGTGGCTCAGCTGGTAAAGAATCCACCTGCAATGTGGGAGATATGGGTTCAATCCCTGGGTTGGAAAGATCCCCTGGAGAAGGGCAAGGCTACCCACTCCAGTATTCTGGCCTGGAGAACTCCATGGAGTGTATAGTCCATGGGGTCGCAAAGAGTTGGACACGACTGAGCGACTTTCACTTCACTCACAATAAAGCAGTACCCACTAGGCAGTCATTCAGGGTCCAATTAAAGACTGAGACTTAGAAGGTGATGCTGGGCCACATTTAGCTCCAGTTTACTCAGAAGCCTATTGAACAGGAAAAAAACTTGCCAGACAGGGTGACATCAGGTGGTCCTTTCCATGAGTCCTTGTAGGAATCCACTCAGCATCCTCACCGGATATCCAGGAGGCAGGCCCTTTGGTTGCCCAGGTAACAACTCAGGTGCAAGGAGATGGGATTCACAATGGCCAGTGCAGGAGGCCCTCCCATAGTCTCCTTCTCACAGTGATGTTACCTCCAATAACAATTCCATAGTTATGAAACCCATCTAGTTACAAAAGTTGCCACACTCTTTAGGGCCCAAGCTATGGAATTGCCATCAGGCATTCACAGCATAATGATATTCTCCAGTCCTGTGCTATGTATTAAAAAATGAGAAGGATAATAGACAGACTGGGGTGGGTGGTGTCTCCAGGTCAGGAATGAGCAAGAAAATGTCTTAAGGACCTTATACAGGCAGGATGACAACAAAGACAGTGGTGAAATAGCTCACCCTGAAATCCAGTCTGCATGAAGAATCATGTGGGGCTCGCGGGAATGTAATGTGTTGAGTGACTTGCTCAAATGTATAGGTTCAATGAGAGGTTGGGAGAGACAGCAGAACAGGTTGCATCATACCTTGATGTTTCTTTCAGCATTTAACAGAGTCTTAGGGATGTGGTAAATACCCTATGAAGATTTGGTAGATTAAAATAATGAGTGCAAATTGATTGCACTTGAGAGAATTCTCAAGTGGAACACCTTCATGTTAGATTGGTATCATGCAAGGATGATGAAGTCTTGTTAAATAAATACCATGAATGAGGAAGCTGAGGGCTGGAGAAGTGGCTGCCATTCTTAGTGACAACGGGGACTCAAATTCCAAGTTGAGAGCTCTTTTCATGACCCCTGGTTGTCTCCAGTAAACCCAGTGGAAAAAGCAAACGTTTTTTAATCTCGAGACCCCATGTATGCTCCCATATTCCCTCTTCCGCAATCACTTCTCTTTCATTGATGGGGCAAACATTTCTGTGTCAAAATTTTAACAATTCAAAAATGGAAAGAAGAGGCATAACCTGCCTATGCATGTAAAGGAAATGGAAATAAGGAAACTTTTCATGTGATAATCCAGAGGAAAAAGAATTATATTGGATTATATTGAGTGTGGTTTCCATTTGTTTCCTTTCAGGGTGATTTAGTAAGATTAGCATGGGTGTTACAGGCAGGAAACATGCCTTTGAATCTGTTCTCTGAATTTTACTAGTGTCAACTAAAAAAAAGAAAAGAAAAGGTGTGAGTTAAGTGTCATTTGGGGTTTAATGAGGGCTGTAGCCTAGGAGATAGCGTCCCAGATAGCTCTGAGGAACGGCTCCAAAGGGATAGTGAGGAGGTCAGTAAATATGTGGTTTTAGTGCAGACAGAATACGTGCAATTAAGCACGCACGTTGACAGAAGGTTGCTTTTGCCACAAGGAACAGATGTCTCCGTTAATGATTTTAGTGCTTTTCTAGATATGAGGAGATGCAAGACCTTGGTTTCTTAAAAATCTTCTCCTGAGAATATCTATCTGAAGGCCTGTTCCACCAGTTTTTCCCAGAGCCCAGAGTGCCTGGTTGCCGACCTCCACTCTGAACTCCTTTCAGGGGTGTTGAAGGTCAGCCAGTGGCTGGTGACTTCTTTCTTATAGAACCAGATGGTAAGTGACAATTTTTAGTTGGCAGTAGGTACCTAGCTGAAGGCACATCTCCGAACTTCTCTGGCGTCAGTTCAGAGATTTTTCTGTCTAGTGTTGGAGTAGGCTTAAGGATTACATAAAATTAAAATGTGGAAAATCATAAAGCACTTTGCTTGGTACGTTTCTTTACTCCTTTTTATTTTTCTTTAAATTCTGGTATCCAACTTCTCTTGGAATTTATCACCAATGCAACCACTTTATCTTTCCTTAAAATAGTTCAGTGATGTTGTTTTTGTTGTTTTAATCGCTAAGTCATGTCCAACTCTTCTGCAACATCCTAGACTGTAGCCTGGCAGGCTCCTCTGTCCATTGGATTTTCCAGGCAAGAATACAGGAGTGGGTTGCTATTTCCTTCTCCAGGGGATCTTCCTGACCCAGGGATTGAACCCACGTCTCTTGTATTAGCAGGTGGATTCTTTACCCCTGAGCCACCAGGGAAGTTCAGTTCAATGATGTGAAAATAGAGAAATTATCTTATATGAAGATAATACTCAGAAACAAAGTAAGATTTGAGTTTTCTAACTGGGTAATATATATATATGTATATAAAACTGGGTTTTATATATATAATTGTATATATATAATTTTAGTATTATATATATGCATATGAAACATTTTAAAATACAAATTTTTCAGAGAAGATAAAAAGTTTATATAGGGTAAAATTAAAAGAAAAATTTCTTATATGGAGGGCATCATAGGAAATAGAATGCAGTGCTTAGAAGACTTTTTCTTTCTTTTGCTCTTTTTTGTTGTAGTTGTTGTTTTAAAAGGTTTCAGTAAATGCTAAGAACATAGTCGTAGCTTTGAGAATATTTAGTATTTATGTCTGTAGTTGAATATATCTTCCACTGTCTTCCCATCCTCCCCCACAAAAAGGAAAACATGATTTTGATTATTGAGTCAAACATGTTGGAATCAATCAGCAAGAAGTTTTGGAAAATAACATGGATTGCTGAACAGACTATGTCTTTCTAAGGAAACCATGGCAAAGCTCAAGAACAGAAGCAAAGTCAACCTTGGAGAAAAGGGAGGTAATGAGCCTCATATAAAGAAAGGTGGAGAGGTTATAGTTTTTGAGTTTGCAATTTAACGTGAAATTTCTTTAAAGGAGATCTAAGAAAATATACCCAATTATTATTTGTTTTAGGGGATTTAAGAAATATCCCCTAGGACAGTTAATGTAAAAATTTAATAGGATTAAAAAAATTACTAAATATTTTTTTCTGTTTCAGTCTGCAAGTTACATTTCACAGAAAAGATATCATGTGCCATATGGAAATCTATAACTCCGAGTCATAGCATCAAAAACAAATTTAAAATATGGAAAAAGTTCAAAAGAAGTGGATTATTTTAGCTTATACATTATTAACAGTTTGAATTGAATTCCTACCTAGAGAGAAAAATTATGGGGAGAAAAATTCTGAACATAAGCTAGTGAGTGTAAAATGATAAACTGAGATTAAATGTGTAGTATCCACACTTTAATTTACCATTAGTATTATTATACTACTATACTATAGGGCTTCCCTGATGGCTCAGCTGGTAAAGAATCTGCTTGCAATGCAGGAGACCTGGGTTCAATCCCTGGGTTGGGACCATCCCCTGGAGAAGGGAAAGGCTACCCTACCCACTCCAGTATTCTGGCCTGGAGAATTCCATGAACTGTATAGTCAGTCCATGGGGTCACAAAGAGATGGACACGGCTGAGAAACTTTCACTTTCAGTATTATTATATTGTAGAGAATGTGAAAAATACTAGTGAAGGATAACATAAGAATCTGCCTAATCCTAATTTTTTCTCGGATTTTGGAGGGACAACGGCATTCTGTGAGACCTTCTTGTAGCATTCATATTGCAGAATGGTCTTTGAAAATAGGTGCATATACTTTGAGTCAACAGTCTCTTCATTGCAAAATGTGGGAGGTGGAATCAATAGTCAAATCCACATGAAAGGATATCCCCCTCTGTATGGAAGTAGAAGCACAAGAACGTGGCCCTGGGGCCAGCAGCATCCATACTACCCAGAACGTGTAAAAAACATAAATTCTTGGGCCCTGCCCCAGAGTCAGTGAATCAGAAACTGGAGTTGGCTTACTTCACTCAGTATGATAATCTCTAGGTCCATTCATGTTGCTGCATATGGCGAAAAATATAGGATATTGCTCAAATGTGGAATCTGTTTTTAAAAAATGATACAAATGAACTCATATACAAAACAGAAAAAGACTCACAGACATAGAAAACAAACTTATGGTTACCAAAAAGGAAAGGAGGGGGAGGGATGAATTAGGAGTTTGGGGTTAACAGACACCCACCTCTGTATATAAAATAGATAAACAACAAAGACCTACTATATAGTGTAGGGAACTATACTCAATATCTTTAATAATCTATAATGGAAAAGAATTTGAAAAATAATATATATATGTATATATATATGAATATATGTATGTATAAACATACATGAATATATATGCATACATGTATATATACACATGTATTTTACATATTTTTCTTTTTTAGATATATGTATATATATTGAATTGTTACCCAACATATGTACATATATGTTGTGTATGTATGTTGCATGCATGCGTGCATGCTAAGTTGCTTCGGTTGTGTCCAACTCTTTGTGACCCTGTGGACCACAGCCCAGCAGGCTTTTCTGTCCATGGGATTCTCCAGGCAAGAATACTGAAGTGAGTAGCATTGCCTTCTCCAGGGGATCTTCCCAACCCAGTGATCAAACCCATGTCTCCTGTGGTTCCTACATTGCAGGTAGATTCTTTACCGCCAAGCCACCTGGGGAAGCCATGTATGTTATGGAGAAACCCAAAAGAACTTTTTGGCCAACCCAACCCAATATATATGAATCATTTTGTTGTACAATTGAAATTAAGATGATATTGTGGATCAACTATGTTTCAATAAAAACTTTAAAAAAGAAATGAGTTGAACCCAACAACTCATGCTATAGTAAGTCTTCCAGGGGGTTCTGATCTAAAACAGTTACGCTTTAGATACAGCTGCTGTATAGTCTGTGGCAGAATCTGAGACATGACTAGCCACGTCCACGTTGTGCAATCTCTGGCAAGTCATACTGAAATGTTTGTAATAAGTGTGCTCTTCAGAATCAGTCCTAGTGTTATTTTAACTTTCAAATATATTTTTAAAATATATAGCTAGTGATGTCCTTCTGATTTCTCATCAATGTGTCCTTTGGGTTTCACATTAGAAGCATTGGCAGTGTTTTAAATACCCTGTTGCCTGCGGCGGAGCGCGGGGGAGGGACTCAGGCACAGCTTGCTTCAAGGCTCCCCAGGTGATTCCAGTGTACACTGTACATGTCAGGACCACTTCCTTATTTCTTGGTTGAGCAGAAGTTCTCAGCTCTGACTGTGCATGCTTTGCTTAGCTGCTCAGTCCTGTCCAACTCTCCGAAACCCCATGGACTATAGCCCTCCAGGCTCCTCTGTCCATGGGATTCTCCAGGCAAGAATACTGGAGTGGGTCGCTATGCCCTCTTCCAGGGGATCTTCCCAACCCAGGGATCGAACCCAGGTCTCACGCATTGCAGGTGGATTCTTTACTATCTGACCCACCAGAGAAGCCCAAGAATACTGGAGTCTGTGCATGAAAATTGCCATTTCAGCTTCTGAAACATATTCTCTCAACTCTCAGGGATTCTGATTCAAAAGGTCTAAGACAGCTCCTGGGTTTTGCTTTTCTAAAAGTCTCCACACTTACATTGTTCTGACAGGACTCATCTTGATAATTTGAAGCTCTAGAGAATAAATCTCTCGGTATTGGCTCTTGTCGAGTGGTAAGGGAATAGAAAAAAATATCTTACTGTCACCTAGAACCACTTCTATTGCATTTTTTTTTTTTATCAGTAGGTCAAAAAAGTGACCTTTCAACACTCATGATGTTCAAGTGGTGTTTTTAAATTATTTTGATTAAGGAAATGGAAAATAATTCATAAATATTCAGTGATGCAAAAATGATTAGCCTAGAAATAATATTAAAAGTGTAGGGTATAATGAGAATAACTAGCTTCATATCATCAAGTTTGAAAATCTCAGTTACTCAGAATTTTGTGTTGCTGGGTAATAATGTTGAAAGATTTTGATGAATCACTAGATGGGCAAGCATCTGTTAAAATAAAAATGATTGGTTATTTGCTGGCAAAGCAAGAGATAATTTGGGAGTCATAATTAACCATAAGCTGGACGTAAGTCAGGATTATAACACTTACTACTAAAACCATGTATAATGACAAAATTTCTTCTACTTATCCTAGTCAAAGATGTTTTGAGTGCTTAGTCTGCACAAGGCACTGTGTTAGGAGCCAAGCAAAAGTGACAAAGAAAAGATAATAGTCTTTTATTATAAAATGCAGACTGTTCTTAAGGACCACAATCCAAAACGAATGTGTAAGACTTAAGCTAAGTTCGGAGGAGGGTAGTGATAGCAACTGTGGAGTATATTAAGAATCTTATGACTCAGTTTGAAAAACTGAGTTTAAAAAACTGCACTGGTTTCATATGGAGAGAAGATTAGGGAATGAGCGAATACAGAACAGTAAGCATTGAAAAGGAGCTAAGTGTAAGGGAGTGTTGTTGGATGACTTGTTGCTATTATTATTCAGATGCTGATTCATGTCTGACTCTTTTGTGACCCCATGGACTGTGGTCCACCAGGCTGCTCTGTCCACAGGATTCTCCAGGCAAGAATACTGGAGTGGGTAGCCATTCCCTTCTCCAGGGGGTCTTCCTGACCCAGGGATCGGACCCACATCTCCTGCATTGGCAGGTGGTTTCACACCACTGAACCACCAGGGAAGCCTATAGGATGAATGGTGTTCCCCTGAATTAGTGTGTTGAAATCCCAATCCCTAGTACCCCAGAATGTGGCAATTTGTGGTGCTATAGAGCCTTTCAAGAGGGAAGGAAGTTACAATGGAAGATTTCAGGGTAGCCCTACTCCAATGTGACTGGTGTCCTTATCAGAAGACCTTCGGAACCAGGAGGCAGCCATGGAGTCAAGGAGAGAGACTTCAGAAGTAAACAAACTTGACTTTGGACTTTTAGCCTCCAGAACTGTGAGAAAATTAATTTGTGTTGTTTAAGCCTGTGTATTTTGCAATGGCAGCCCTAGTCAACTAATATGAGCAGTGATGTCTATAGACAGTGTCCTCAGAGGAACAAACACTAGGAAATGAACTGAATATTGCAAGAAAAGTTAGTCAAAATATAAGTAATATAAATATACAAAGTAGCTTCTGACTATAGGGATGATCTTAGAGTCTGTGTGAAGTCTTCTAAGAAGTGAGGGCTTAAATTGAAAATTGTCCATTTTTAACCACTAGCATCAGTAAGCATTGTTGCACCTTGAAGTAAAAACAAAGTTAACCACAGGAACATGTCAGGATTCCACTATAATTTATCTATTACTTTTCTTTGGACCAGATCAAAGATTTGCCTGAGTTATTTTAACTTTATGAGTGTGTATGTGTGTGTGTGTGTGTGTGTGTGAGCGTGAGCGAGCGCATGTGCTCAGTCACTCAGTTGTGTCCAACTCTTTGCAACCCCATGAACTGTAGCCCACCAGATCTTTCAATCCATGGGATTTTCCAGGCAAGAATACTGGAGTGAATGGCCATTTCCTACTCCAGGGGATCTTCCTGACCCAGGGATCGAACTGGCATCCCCTGCAAGTCTCCTGCATTGTAGGCAGATTCTTCACTGCTGGGTCACTGCGAAAGTCCATATACATAGTATTAAATAGTGTTAAGAGTGACATGATGGTATATTTTTTCCAATATCTTTTTATCTCCTTCAATCTAAGGGTACTATACCCAGAAGAAATGAATTAGGCTAAGGGGCTTCATGCTATTACAGTGTAGCCATCATACACAGAGTTTGTTGTATCCAGTTCAAGTCATACATATGGATAGTTTGATATTTAAATATGACCTTCTGTCTCATTTATCTATCTCCCTAAAAAAAAAAATCAGTTTCATTCTTTGGGGAATCACTTTGAATAAAGTAAAAAACAATTTGCAAGTAAGACATTCAAAGGAGAGAGAGTGTATTTGTTTGAGTCTATGCAGACATAGCATCCATAGCAAGCCGGAGGCTCTCATGACTCATAGAGAATTGGCTTGCTTGATCTCAGCGGTCAGTGGAGGCATCTGAATTTCAACCTTGCAAGCTTTATAGATATAAGCAACAAATTGGCTTTATTTGGTTGACATTTACATGGCAGGGACAGACAGGTTTGGTGTGAACCTACTCTATTTTTAAAAGGCCAAAGCCAATGAAAACAGAAGAAGCGGAAGTAGAGATATGGGAGATGGTTACATAAAATAAGAGAGCCCTCACTCAGAGCCTGAATCTGATCTTGCTTTCATTGTTATAAGAGGCTGTCAGGAAAGCAAGTGTGCTAAGTTGCTTCAGTCGTGACTGACTCTTTGTGACCCTATGATCTGTAGCCCGCCAGGCTCCTCTGTCCATGGGATTCTCCAGGCAAGAATACTGCAGTGGGTTACCATTCCCTTCTCCAGAGGATCTTTCTGACCTGGGGAGCGAACCCATGTCTCTTATGTCTCCTGCACTGGCAGGCTGGTTCCTTACCACTAGTGCCACCTGGGAAGCCCTCTCAGCAAAACACTGTCATCCAAAGCTGCCCAAAGATGCATGGAATTTTACAAGTAGCTATTTATTTATTGGAGGAAGTATTTTAAACAACTTTTGAAATAGAAATACTTAGTGTAAATGAGATTTTTAGACCCATTCTCCTCCATGAAAAAGGTAGAGTAAAATGGTAGAATGAGATAGAGGGGAAAAGACCCTACAGCTTAAAGTGGAGAGTGAATACATTTTCAGTGAAGGGCTGTGGGTAAGGGTGCTGAACAGGAGTGGATAGACCATGCACAGAGCAGCTGTCACTCACTGGTTCTCATCAGCTCAGGTCAGGCCACTGGACTTACACCTGGAGGACTTCAGCAGTGGCCAGCCTGGAGCAGTTAGGACGGAACCCTCACAGCTGTATGAATCCTTATGGCAGGAATGGCCAGAATCTGATCACGGACACATGGAAGCCTGAAACAGGGCACGTTGAGGTATCAGTGAGACTTTCATGGGAGTTACAGTTTCAACAATGTCCCCCTGCTTGCTATGCCATCATTCCCAAGTAGCTCTAAGACATCTTAAAATCCAGAAAATTTGTGTTTTCTAGACAGAGATTTCAAGTTCTAGATGGAGAAGTTATCATTTATTGAGAATTCTGCAAAGTGCAATAAACTCCTAAGTAGATGTGTCTTGGCTTTTACAAAGGGCACCATCTCTTAGGGAACCGAGATCAAGGTCATCCTTACAGTTGCACAGGTTGTTCACTGCACAAGGACTATCTGTAAGGGGTAGGTGACAGTTGAAATTCAGCCCCTACCAGGCAGGGCTGTGAACACCCAGGGGAAGGGTCACTGCTTTCTAATGTTCACAAATGTGTTTTTTGAATTAATTAATCAGTTTGTTTATTTATCTATGGCTTCATTGCTACATGGGTCTTTCTCTAATTACAGAGAGCGGGGGGCGGGGGGCTAGTCTCGAGTTGCAATGCAAGGGCTTCCCATTGTGGCTGGCTCTCTGGTTGCAGGGCACAGGCTCTAGGACGTGCCACCTTCAGTACCTGTGGCGCATGAGCTCAGTAGTTGCAGCTCCGGGCTCTGGAGCACAATAGTGGTGCACGCACTTAGTTGCTCCACAGCATGTGGGATATTCCTGGATCAGGGATCAGACGCGTGTCTCCTGCATTGGCATGTGGATTCTTTACCACTGAGCCATGAAGGAAGTCCCACAAATGTGTTTTTAATTGATTAAGCTATGAGGCCAGTAGGCTTCCTCTTTTCAATTTTGCAAAAAAGTTGTGGATGCCTGATTGAGTCATTTTCTTACACAATCTATCACCCTCAGGAAGCTGGGCAGGTGAAGCATTCTTGGAATCTCTGACAGGTAACTATCTCCATGCTATGGGCTTCCTAGGTGGCTCTAGTGGTAAAGAAACCACTTACCAATGCAGGAATCCTAAGAAACTCAGGTTCAGTCCCTGGGTCGGGAAGATCCCCTGGAGGAGGGCATGGCAACCCACTCCAGTATTCTTGCCTAGAGAATCCCAGGACAGAGGGGCCTGGCGGTCTATAGTCCATAGAGTCGCAGAGTCAGACACGACTGAAGTGACTTAGCGTGCAAGCACACATCTCCATGCTGTAGGAAGTCCAAGTGTCTGAGCACTCTGAGACCAACACTGCAGAGAACAGAGTCCTACTAGGATATTTCTGCAACCTGAGAGCAGTTCTGCAACGTTCTATTCACTGAGAAATGTGTGCTTTCATAAAAATGATTTTAAAACCCTATCTATTATTACAGTGAATAAAATGGGATTTCAAACCTATTGTTGGATTTAATCATTATTTTTATGGCAGAACTGGGGTGTGGGAGTAGTTGTAATAGTTTTTTTTTAATCTCTTTTATTAAGTCATTTATCATAAGGAAAATTCAGTTTCTAACCTTAGTTCTTTAAGTTTCTAACTTACCTGTTTTTTGTTATGTTGTGTGTTGCCTTTTTATGTCTCTAAAGGTTAGAGGACAGCTATTTTGTTTACTCCAGCAAAAGCTATTTAGCGATCTAGGAGAGCATGGTGGTTAAATGGCAAATAGAAGAGATGGTCTAAAGTTAAAGCAACTTAACAGTGAGGATTAACAGAGGCATGGAGGGCTACCTGTCAAACTCAAGTTTATTCAAGCTTCACTTTCAACAGCAGATTTTCCGTGGTTTCCTGACTTTCTTGTTCATCTCAATCCCAGGTTCCTGATAATCAGGCCAAGAGGAGAAGAGATGAAGGTTGAACACAAAAAAGTATTTAGAATAAATGTGTGCCTTATGGCAGCACATGCAGCATGCTTTTTACATTGCTAAGCCTATTCCTCGTATAAAAACTATATTTATTATGTCTGTGTACATTACGTATTCCTGTAGTACTTCAAAAATCTAAACAAAGTTTATTTTTAAAAAAAGCATGGACATTCAAAAGGCAACAGTAAAGGCAATAGAAACCTTATTAATGATGTCCTACGATTTGTTATCTTTGGATGTCACGCAATGAATGATAGTGAAAGCAGTAAGATTATTAACTGTGATGGTGATGTCCTCTCCTGGGATCTTGTTTCCCTTCATGTTTACTGTCTACATTTTTCCTCTTCTCACAGATCTATTTCAAAATTTACCATCTTGATAAAATCTTTCCTAACCACAAGGACCAGGGTTATCATTTTGTTGTGTTCTGAACTCTTATAATAGTGATGCCTTCTCTGATTCTAGACTTGGTGAGGGCAGGGTTGGGATCCATTTACCGATCACACCCCAGCGCTTATTATGCTCTTTGTATTTCATAGAAATTCACTTGTTGTGTGTATGAGTGAAGATCATGCAAGTTGCACTTAATTTGTGATAGTACTCTCCTAAATTTTATATTTGCTGACTATGTTTTAGATTATGCAGATCTTCATTTCCATAGTTCTGTAACCTTCTGTTCTATCAAACCAGTGAAGTTAACCTAATGAAGGAGAGTACAATTTGCCAAAGGAAAGTCTGATGTCAGCCCTGTGGTCTTTAGGAGTGGTATTAAGGGTTGTGTAAGAAGCAATGGTGATTGCAGCCATGAAATTCAAAGACGCTTACTCCTTGGAAGGAAAGTTATGACCAACCTAGATAGCATATTAAAAGGCAGAGACATTACTTTGCCAACAAAGGTCTGTCTGGTCTAGGCTATGGTTTTTCCAGTGGTCATGTATGGGTGTGAGAGTTGGACTCTGAAGAAAGCTGAGCGCCAGAAAATTGATGCTTTTGAACTGTGGTGTTGGAGAAGACTCTTGAGAGTCTCTTGGACTGCAAGGAGATCCAACCAGTCCATCCTAAAGGAGATCAGTCCCGGGTGTTCATTAGAAGGACTGATGCTGAAGCTGAAACTCCAGTACTTTGGCCACCTCACGTGAAGAGTTGACTTATTGGAAAAGACCCTGATGCTGGGAGGGATTGGGGGCAGGAGGAGAAGGGGACAACAGAGGATGAGATGGCTGGATGGCATCACCGACTCAAAGGGCATAAGTTTGAGTAAACTCCGGGAGCTGGTGATGGACAGGGAGGCCTGGCGTGCTGCGATTCATGGGGTCGCAAAGAGTCGGACATGACTGAGTGACTGAACTGAACTGAACTGAACTGAAGAAGCAATGGGATGTACCCCTGCCATGGACACAGCCCTTCATTCTCCCTCTGGCATTGTTAAGCTGTATGCAGCCTCCTTGGTGCTGACCCTTCACTTTGATAAGAAAGGTCATTACAATCCAAAGCATTACAATCCAAAGTTTTGGAAAAAGGATTGATTTTTTTCCTAATGTACAAAATAATGAAAGGATGAAAGCTTTTATGTTCTCTGTAGCGGTAGACCCAGGCTTTGTGGATCATGAGACTTCATACAATTTGGAGATGGGGAGACTCTTTACGAGAAAGGAATACGGAATTACAAATACAAAATTAAACATAATGTGGAATCTTTATATAGAATGAGAAAAAATTCAAAACAAGTTATTGGACTCCTCAAAGTTCAAGTCCCTTGTTTTCTGAGAACTCATTAGGCGATTTACCAGAAATGAATGTTACCTGACTTCTTTCCCTAGGGAAGGAGGGGACTGCTAGCAATGTCCAATCTCATGGTGGTCCCATAACTGAGGAGTCCTGAAGCTTGAACTTAATTAGCCTTACATTTAATTTCCCTCTGGCCTTTAAGGTTTGGAAAAGAAATACCTGTGTTTGTGTGTGTGTGTATGTGCATGCATGTGTATGCATTTGTGTATATAATATATATATATTATATACACATATCCAATATATACATATCATATATATACTCCAAGGCTCAGATTCAGGAATCTCTCATCTATTCAACATAATTATTTTGAATATACACCCTCTGCTAGATATAGATCCAGTGCCATTCCTTACAGAGAAGGAGTCAGTCAATAATTATCAATCACAAGAATAAAAGCAGAGCCAACTGTGATAGTGTTTATGAAAGATATGCACTGTTCTGAGAGTATATACCAAGGAAACATGAAACCAGGTACCCTGAGTTTTGTTTACATGCTCGTTTGCTGTTTTTAGTGGTGTTGGGGTTGGAGAATGAGAGCGGCTAAAGGAACCAAGAAAAAGGAAGTTCTATTTGAGCTGAAGTGTAAGGTAGGAATTTAGTAGGTGAAAGTGGTAGGGATGAGGGATATGAAATTTAGGCCATGGGGTTAAGGAGGAAGAATAACAAAAAAAAACCCAGTGTAGCCTGGCAACTCACACCTGGGCTGGTTTCAGTTCAGTCGCTCAGTCATGTCTGACTCTTTGCAACCCCATGGACTGCAGCACACCAGGCTTCCCTGTCCATCACCAACTCCCAGAGCCTGCTCAAGCTCAAACTCCTGGAGCCTGCTCAAGCTCAGACTCATGCCCATTGACTCGGGGATGCCACCCAACCATCTCATCCTCTGTCGTCCCCTTCTCCTCCTGCCTTCTATCTTTAGGACTGGGGCTGGTTTAGGACTTGCTATAACTGTATCTGTTAATTTTCATTATAGTTGCTTTACAGTGTTATTGCTACTCTACAGCGAAACGAATCAGTCACACATATGCTTATATCCTCTCCCTTTTGAATTTCCTTCCCGTTCAGGTTACCACATTGTGTAGAGTCCCCTCTGCTATACAGTAGATTCTCATTGGTTACCTATTTAATACTGGGTTTCCCTGGTGGCTCAGAGAGAAAAAAGTCTGCCTGCAATGCAGGAGATCCAGGTTCCATCCCTGTGTCAGGAAGATCCCCTAGAGAAGGGAATGGCAATCCACTCCACTATTCTTGCCTGAGAAATCCCACAGACAGAGAAGACTGGCCAGCTACAGTCCATGGGGTCACAAAGAGTCAGACAGGACTGTTAATTTTATATATAGTATCAATAGTGTATACTTGTTAATCCTAATCTCCTGGGATTGATGCAATAGCTTTAATGAAAGCAGAAATCCTGACTTTCTTCTCTATCTGCACTGTCCATTATGTCTATCTGCACTGTCCATTATGTCAGTGCTAGCCACACATGTCTATGAAATGCCTGAATCAGACTTCCTATAGGGGAAGAAAAGGCAGGACATCTCATTAGTAACTTGTTCATATTTGTTGCATGTTGAAAGGGTATTTTGGATATATTGTGTCAAATTAAATATATTACTAAAATTAAGCCCCCAGTTTCCTTATCGTTTTGCTAAATGTAGCTACTGGGAAATCTAAACTTACAGATGTGACTTGTCTTTGTGTTTCTACGGGATGGCACTGCTATGGGATCATACTACTTTAGTGATGGATCTCAGCCCTGGCTGTTTATCATGACCCACAGACCTCGCAGGAGACCTAGGGCATTAGACCTCTCAGGGTTCAGGCTGAGAGTTTATACTTCCGACAAATGACCTGGGTGATTGCAACACATGTGGTCCACAAGTTACTCCTGTAAATGGCTCAGATGTACGCATTACAGGTTTTAGGTCTGCTGCTTTCAGCTAAAAGGCCTTGGGTAAGATATCTCTTTGAATTTGGTCTGATTCCAGGAATTGTTTATGTGGGAGAGCTTTATGTGCAAAACCGTTTCTGGTAAGCTGTTTTCAGTAGGGCGCTTTCAGTGGCAGCCCAGGCTGAGAAATGCCTAACTCCAGGGAGATCATTTCAGTGAATAAAAATGGTGCCTTCTGCAGGCTCTGCAGCATTGTGCCCCTGTGTGCCAGACTCAGAAAGGGTACCCGTCTTGGTCTCAATGGGCTTCCCAGGTGACTCATTGGTAAAGAATCTGCCTACCAATGCAGGAAACATGGGTTCAGTCCCTCGGTTGGGAGGATCCCTGGAGAAGGAAATGGAAACCCATTCCAGTATGCTTGCCTGGAGGGCTACCGTCTATGGGGTTACAGAGAATCAGGCCCTGGTTAGTGACTAAACAACAGCAATGACAACTGGTCTCACCTGCCAAAGTACAGGCTGGTGAGATACAAACATGGTCACCTGCGGCTGCCCCTTTGTGTGAATTCAGGGTGAAGTCTAATCTGGGAGGGAATAAATAGCATTGGACAGGTACAGTGACAAACACATGCCTCCCTATGCATTCATTTTTTTCCCCCAATGACATGTGTGCATGCTAAGTTGCTTCAGTCCTGTCTTACTCTGTGCTACCCTGTGGACGGTAGCCCACCAGGCTCCTATGTCTATGGGATTTTCCAGGCAAGAATATTGGAGTGGGTTACCATGCCCTTCTTCAGGGGATCTTCCCAACCCAGGGATTAAACCCGCATCTGTTATATCTACCTGCCTCGGTAGGTGGATTCTTTACACTAGCACCACCTGGGAAGCCCCTTTCCAATGACACTTATTTCCGATTAATAAAACATCTTTGGTTTAGGCATCTCCTTATCTTAATTTAGCATTTCCACAGTCATGGATATTTACCATTGTTTTTCAGAGTAAAATCTTAAGTGGCCCTTATTTCAAGGGCTGTTAATAACAGCAGGACCAGTCTTTCCAGAGTCTGAGAAAAATAATGATTCCTGTATAGCCCAGAAATCTCACTTATACTGCTACTCAGAATAATGCAAATACAGGCTTGTATTTATAGGTCTGGTAGAAGCCTTCTTCTTTAACAGAAATTCTTTTTTGGCACCGCAGGTCTCGTAGATGACGGGGCAGACACCACAAGAGGGTGTTTGTACTAATTCTGCTTGGTGTGCTCTGTGAACCACGTGACTATATTTTAAAGTCAGATCATTTATTTAGTCACTAAGGTATTTACTGGGATGGCAGCTTCATTCTGGATTCTCTCCATCAAAGATTTGCAGTTCTTTTCATTCATGGCTCTTCTCTTTCTCTTAAGATGCCCCCAGCAAAGACTGAAATACAACTGCTTCGTATGCTTGGTCTTTTTTTCCTTTTTTCCAGAAATCAGCTTCCTTTGGACTTGTAGAAGACCTTGTATCTCTGCTAGCTCATTACATTTTGAGTAATATTATCAAATGTAGAACTTCAGTTTTTAAAACAGAACTTTAAGTCGTTTCATAAAAGAACAGCTTGTCTAGATCATGATAACACCTTGTTAAATTGAATAGATCCTTGTCTTAACTACTGAGTAAGTTAATGTTCCTTTAAAATATCATTCATTTGAGAAACAGCAGGAGTAAGAGGGGAATTTTCTCTCTACATTTAACTCCAGCTTCATGGAGATTTTTTATTTCATTAAATACATTCAAGCAACCTCTTAAAACTGTCTCAGGTTCTATAGCCATAATGCCCAAATGTCTTTATAAGGCATGTGGCCATTCATATCCTAGTCCAGACATTAAGTTCCAGCATCATCTGTCTCCCAAGTCACCCTCTGGCCCAGGCACCCCAGTCACTAGCCAGAGTGCACACACAGTTCCCAGTGCTTCCTGGCTTCCTCACAGCTCTATCAATTTGACTTCACTCTCTCCTCATCCTCGAGGCTTATAACACTCTCCATCTAATGAACTGCCACTTATCCTCTCTGAAGCCCACCGCCACCCCTCCCTGAAATGTTATCTCTTCTGTGAAACTTCCTCAACTCCCCTGGACACTGTTATCTCATCTAACTCTACTTGAGCACTGAATTCTAAATCAGATTATTTATTTATGTATATTTATACCTTACAAAGGGCTTCCCTGATAGCTCAGTTGGTAAAGAATCCACCTGCAATGCAAACTGCGGTTCGATCCCTGGGTCGGGAAGATCTGCTGGAAAAGGGATAGGCTACCCACTCCAGTATTCTTGGGCTTCCCTCATGGCTAAGCTGGTAAAGAATCCACCTGCAATGCAGGAGACCTGGGTTCGATCCCTGGGTTGGGAAGATCCCCTGGAGAAGGGAAAGGCTACCCACTCCAGTATTCTGGCCTGGAGAATTCCATGGACTGTATAGTCTATGGGGTCATAAAGAGTCTGACAAGACTGAGCAACTTTGACTTTCACATTCCTCAGAAGGGAGCACTGGATGGGAGAAATTCAATTCACTTATATTTGTCTTCAAAGAGTAGAGAGAATAGATATTTGAAGACAATCACTGAGTTTCCATCTTCTGACTTCTTGGCTGCCACAGGCTCCCAGTTTCTTCAGGCCGTGTCATCTCCATCCATCCATCACCTGAGCTACTCATCTTTTAACAGGCTTCCCTTTGCTGATGTGTTTTAAATGAAGCTGTCCAGGGCTGGAAGGGTAGTACCTAAAAGGCAGTGTGATTTGTCGGCCTTCCAGGGAGGCCTCCAGGACACTCGCCTTTCCATCTGGTCTCCCTCCTTACATGTTGCTTGGACGCTGGCTTACCTTGAACTAGGGAAGGGCATAGTCTGGTGTTTCACCTTCTACTAGCTCTGTCTTTGGAGTCCCGTGTTCTGCTGCCTGGCCCAGCCTGCAGAATCCCTGGCAGGGCTCCTTATGTAGTTCAGTACCGTCTGTGAACCACGTGACTAGCTTTTAAAATGAGATCATGTCTTTGATTACTCATGCATTTACCGGTATAGTACGGCTTCCCTGGTCTTGTGACTCAGATGGTAATGAATCGCCTGCAATGTAGGAGACCTGGCTTTGATCCTGGGTCAGGAAAATCCCCTGGAGAGGGAATGGCAGTCCACTGCAGTATTCTTGCCTGGAGAATTCCACGGACAGAAGAGCTTGGCAAGCTACAATCCATGATTCACAGAAAGTCAGAAACGACTGAGTGACTAACTCTCCCTTTTCAATTTCACTTTAGATCCCTTCCATCAAGGATTTGCAGGTTCTTTTAAAGGCAAGACTGGATCTGACTCTTACCATCCTACCTAACATTTGTGGTTTAGGTTCGATGCCCCTGGTTTTTGTTTGTGTTATTTTAATTGATGTTATCATGCCATTCTTACTTTTTGAACATGAACAACTATGGTAGACTGCTTTTATTTTGAAGCTACAAGCTATATGTATTGAGAAGCAACATTTTATAAACACAACTCTTAACCCACATACACATTTCTAAGCCCAATTAAGACCCATAAAATGTTTATAAGTTGAATTATATAACTCTTCTTTATCCCTGACATGGCATAAGTTTACTTAAGAGAAACAAGCATTGTCTCAGCTATGTTCCAGAGGCCATAGCATGCAAAAACAAATGAAAAACAAATTTGGTGCCACTTTTAGAACTCACATTGGAGAAAAATGGTTCTAACATAGACACAGTTTTTCTCTGGATTTTCATTAGATTGAAACACTGTTTTCTGTGGTAATGACATAACCTTTCACTAAATTATAAGTGTGTTTGGGAGATCATAAACTCTCCTAGTGTTTGGGGAACAGATTTGCAATAACAATGACCATGTTGGGTTTTTGGTTTTGTTTTGTTTTGTTTTTTTTTGCATTGATACACTTTTATAATATATATGACTTTGGTTTATAAGAAATTATTCTTTTTAATGCTGAGTTCAATTGACAAAAAAAAAAAAATACATGAATGAAGCACAGATGCTGTGAATAACAACAGAATGTGCAATGCAATTTAGCTTTGTGCTTCCTGGAAAGAACCCACTTCTCCTGTAATCAACAGAGTGGTCAATAGTGACAGTAATGCTGTTAGAAATGGGAACTGAGTTGTGCTCACCAGTGTTTCATTGACAGTGCCACAGTGCCTTCAGGGATGAAGTGCAAGTCCTGTGTTACAAGTCATCTCATGATGTTTTGTGGTTCAATAATTTATCTTCATAAAACACAAATGACAGGCAGTTTTCTGTTGTTCCTTTGAGTGAAATATGGTTTGCTTGCAGTATGTTTTGTGAA
Source organism: Cervus elaphus (assembly GCF_910594005.1). Classification (NCBI taxonomy): domain Eukaryota; kingdom Metazoa; phylum Chordata; class Mammalia; order Artiodactyla; family Cervidae; genus Cervus; species Cervus elaphus. The sequence continues at coordinate 115,856,652 of NC_057832.1, forward strand.
TTCACTAACTATGGCTATGCACATGTAATTCATAATCAAGTTCATGCATGAGTAGCTGAAACATAAATAGGAACACTTAAGACTGTCTCAAAATCAGATTTCATTCTCCATTTATGTAGTCATAGCAGGAGAGTTCAAAGATGTATAATAATAAGCCTTGGTGAATGTTTGAGCAATTCAGAAAAGAAATAAAAGCTAATGGGGACAAAAAAGAGAAGAGCCATAACGTTACTGAGCTAAGGGTAAGACTGAATAAGGTTAATTTTTTTGGAAATAAATCGTGGAACAGGGTATCAAAATGAGAACTTAAATTTTCTAGCTTAATCCTACTTGATATTCTGAGTTCAGTTATTTCCCTCTGATTTTTGGTTTGGAGTGGAGATAATTCACTTTTCTAAGTATAATTAATATAAATTTATCTTAAAATTTTCCACATGCACATTATAAACATCTTTGTGAGGATGTTGTCAACAAGCCTCTATTTTACTTATAGTCCATAGCTGCCAGATTAATCTTATAAATATGTCTCTAACTATGCCACTTCTTCACTTCATTAATTTCTTCTGAATATAGTTCAAACTTCTTAACTTAAAATTCAGAGTCCATCATGAGTCGGCATCAATCAGTACCTCTTGCCACATCTCCTGCATGCAAAATGCTCTTACCGAAGGACACATAGTCCATTTGTTCATTCAGCAAACGCACACTGCGCATTTAAGTTCCGGGGATTCAAAGATAAAAATATGCAGTCCACGTATATTTATTTATGTGTTCAAGGAGCTCAGGAAGGGACAGAAATCATGCAAACAAAATAACCTGCTAAACTTCCATCCCTTTATTCTTAACAATCCCTTCATTTCAAGTAGCCTTACTATCCAAATGCGTTAATGAAAACTTCCCTATGGAGTTTTCGTGGAACTTCTCCCTAATCCCCTGAAAGGAACATAAGCCATCCATTCCAAAGATCATTGTCAGTTATTTATTTTAGCACTAAGCAATATGTACTTTATTTACATACATATGTGCTCCAAAAATCAGTATCTCTGAAGTCAGGGATAATGTTCCAAATTGTTCCTTTCCCCAACAATCACCAGGTATTTGTAACTGCAGAAAAACTTCGTACCTGTTGAGTGAGTAAAACATTCATGTTTACTTGGAGGTAGAATCATTCTTATTTCCTCCTTATAAATATAGGAGAGAAAAGTTACCATTTCTCTCAACCATGATGTCAGTAGGTACAAAATCAGATGATTCAATGATTGAAATGAAAAACAACATACTTTAAAAAAAATTCACAGAACATTTTATACAATTTCATATTGATGAAATTTTTATTTTTATAAAGGAAAATGAAGCATTCCTATTGAAAATGATAAAAGCGTGATGATTTTCTCCATAATAGACAATATAATTTTGTTTGTCATATCATCTAATCTCTTATAATTAATTCTTTTGTGGTATTTCAGTCTATCTTTTCGTAAAATATTTAGTAATAAAACTTGCACAATTACTATAAAATGACTCTAAAATTGCAAATAAGTGAAATTTATACTTTTGCATCTATAGGATTTTATAACCTTGCACTTCCAAGAGAATGGAGATTACATTTTTTACTGTAAAATTTAATAAATACAAATTATCTTCTATCTTGAATATAGATCATTATACGCAGCTTGCTAGACACATCCAAAATTACATACTTGAAATAAGAATTATAATGAAGATGTTTAAATAACTGACTCCAAATTTAGTCACTCTGAAACTTATCTTTATAATATTATGCCAAATATGTTAGTAATACTTATTTAAATTTCAATATGTTGTTATAATCTACATAAATTTATTAGTGATAGATACACTTGAATTTTAGAGAATGCATTAAAAAGTTCTGCACAGGATGACTGTTAAAGAATATCAGTCAGTTAAAAAGTATCTTTTCAAAGGAAAAAGTAAAAGATCATGATTTAACTTTTCTAACAGACTGAAGTTAGACTATCATTCATTCCTAAAACATTGACTCCAACCAGGGAAGAGAAATCTTGCTGAAAAAAATATCTTTCTCATAGTAGACTTTCAGTAACTATTTGATGAAAGTAGGCAACAGAGCCTCACAGTTCCATGGTCAGTGTTCTTTATATTTATGCCAATAGGATGTAAGAATCATATAAAACACATTTTCATTCAGCACCTAACTTCCCTAAGACAGAGACTTAGTCTACCTTTTTAATACCTCATTGTCATGATATAATAGATCATTGACTCAATGGACATGATGAATTTGAGCAAACTCCAGGGCATAGTGAAGAACAAGGAAGCCTGACGTGCTGCAGTCCATGGGGCTGCAAAGAGTCAGACAAAACTTAGTGACTGAACAACAGCAAAATTATAGTTTTGCTTATGAAGTGCCTATAGTTTTTCTAGTAGTCATGTATGGGTGTTAGAGTTGAACCATAAAGAAAGCTGAGTGCCAGACAATTGATGCTTTTGAACTGTTGTGCTGGAGAACACTCTCAAGAGTCCCTTGAACAGCAACGAGATCAAACCAGTCAATCCTAAAGGAAATCATCCCTGAATATTCATTGGAAGGACTGATGCTAAAGTGAAACTCCATTACTCTGGCCACCTGATGTGAAGAGCTGACTCATTGGAAAAGACCCTGATACTGGGAAAGATTGAGGGCAGTAGGAGAAGGGAGCGATAGAGATTGAGATGGTTGGATGGCATCACCAACATAATGGACATGAGTGTGAGCCAACTCTGGGAGATAGCGAAGGACAGGGAAGCTTGACATGCTGCAGTTCACAGGGTCACAAAGATTCAGACTTGACTTAGCGACTGAGCAAGAATAATATAGTACTTAAAACAATAATACAGTACCGATGATTTAAATTATAATTGGGCTCTAGTGTTGCTGTGTAGACCTGTCCCAAGAAGATCCACATTGCTACCATACATCAGGAATTTATAATCCTGGTCAGCTTGTTACAGAGTAGTTCCATCACAAGGATTCCTCCTGCCCAGGGTCACTTGCGCTAATGTAATGAGACCAAGATGAGACCCAGTTGGGTTCAGAAGCAAAGGAAAGCTAATGAAAGACCGGAGAGGTGCAAGCAAAGTTCTAAGCTCCAGGTTACACTAGTGGTGAAGAACCTGCCTACCACTGCAGGAGAGAAGAAACACGGGTTCGATCCCTGGGTCAGGAAGATCCCCTGGAGGAGGGCATGGTAACCCACTCCAGTATTCTTGCCTGGAGAAGTCCATGGACAGAGGAGTCTGGTGGGCTACAGTCCATGGGGTCACACAGAGTAGGACACAATGGAAGCAGCTTAGCACACACCCCAAGCCCCTGCTGTGGGAGAGGCAACTTTTAGGAATCCCATGGATTTCTCTGGTGACTGGAGCAACTGTGCTGCTCACAGCCCCAGACGGCAGTGCCCAGTGCAGCGTCTCTGCACACGGCCCACCACCGCCATCTTGTACTGAGGTGTCTTGCGGCAGTTGGGAGGTCTGCACACGGCCTGCCTGGCTGAGGGGATGACGCCGCCATTTTGTGTCTGTCAGGAAATCCCCGTCTGAAGCACCAGCTGCCAGGTCTCTGCTCGAGGCTCCCTAGGAGGGAGTGAAACTAGGCTAAGCACGAAGGAAAAGAAAAATGAAAGTTAGGCTTTATTTTATTAGCCAGATTCTGTTTTTATTTCCTGGGAATTATTAGTAGGCTTTGCTGGTGCTAGTGACATGCTGTCTGAGGCTTCCCTACCTCACCAGACCAACCTTGGACTTAACTTGGCATGAAGGCATTATTACTAAGCTTTATTAGTCAGAGTGAAAATGATTGCTGCTTACATGGTGTTCAAAAGAGGTCTCTCCTCATATATGAAGCACTGCCTGACTTAAAGGATAGGATTTTTCCTTAAAAACTGTCTGTGTAGCAGAATGAACTAATGCAACTCCAAAGGAAAGGGAAGTGGTCAGTCCCGCCCCGCTTTTTAAAAAATGATGTAAATAGTTTTGGCCACCTGATATGAAGAGCTGACTCATTTGAAAAGACCCTGATGTTGGGGAAGATTGAAGGCAGGAGGAGAAGGGGACGACAGAGGATGAGATGGTTGGATGGCATCACTGACTCAATGGACATGAGTTTGAGTAAACTCCGGGAGTTGGTGATGGACAGGGAGGCCTGGCCTGCTATGGTTCATGGGGTCGCAAAGAGTCGGACACGGCTGAGCAGATGAACTGAACTGAAACAGTGGTGATTGTTTTTTAAATGAACAGAGCTTGATTGTAAGCTGTGTCTCCTGTAACCCTATGTTTTCATTTGAGCCAAGATGTTGCCAAAGTTGAGAAACCTCTGTTTATAAACAAGCAAAATCAATAGTGAGAAGGTCTAGTGTCCAATTCCTGTTTGCTCCAGTTCCTTTTGAGAACTTGTTGGGAAGAAATAAAATAAATAAGTGGGTTGTACACAGGAAAACAATAGCAGAAGCCCTTTTCTGCCTTTGCTCAATTCAGAGATGAAAACAGCGGTCAGACAGCCTCCAGCAAATCTGCTTCATATTCAGTTGTCTCTTCCCCAGTGACCACAATAGCTGGTGGAAGTCGTGCTCAGTAAAATGCAAACGGGTTGACTCAAATGCCAACGTTTTCATTTTGTTTTGATGACTTTCTCAGAGAATAACAGTGTTCAGCTTAGATTTTATTTTTTTATTTTCCCCCTCTGTAGTGCCCTTTGGGAATGAACATTTTCTCTTTTAAAAGCCAAACAAAGTTTAACTCAAGCGGCTTTATTGTTCTCTCTCTCAGGAAACTACCAAAAAAAGACTAATGTATCACTTAATGAAGCTGTTCATTGCTTAATAAAAATAAATTAGTAACAATAACTGTTATACTCGCATTAACCTTATTTTCACACTTTAATGTAGAAGTTGCTCTAATGCATTATTTGTGTACCATCCTGTGCTTAAAAAAAAAAAAAAAAGTTGCTGGAAAATATAAATCTGAAAAAAAAAACAGAAGGTAAAATATATTTTTGTTTTAAACAATGCTGTGTTAGTTTCAGGTGTGTCACAAAGTGATTCCGTTATATAGGTACTTACTGTTTCCCAATTCTTTTCCCATTTAGGTCATTACAGAATTTTGAGTAGAGTTCCTGAATTTTGAGTAGGCTCTTGTTGATTATCTATTTTAAATAGAGCAGTTGTGTCTTGTTCATTGTTATTTTAGAAATTTCAGTTAATAGCCAGTGTTAAGTCCAGCTACCAAACCCTCAAGCTTTGGAATGTACAAAGTTGCAATACTGATAGTAAACACAGCTTTGAAAAGTGGGGGAAAAAAATCATTGACTTGAAATCCACACCACTGGATCTTATTTCCAGTTTTGCAATTTACTGCTTGAATATCGACAGCCCTCTTCAAGTTCTGAGTCTTGATTTGCTCACTTCTTCCTTTTCAGGGTGGAGAGTAGCTCTGGTTACCCACAGAATGACTAGTTGTTTGTTTTATAATGTTCACATGTAGCTTCCTCCAAAGTTCATAATATTGAAAGGCTGGTAAACACCGATGTTATGAACTTCTGGCGTAAGATTTTTGTTAATAAAGCATATGATATAGGAGTTCCCAGCATCACTATCATCACCCTTGGAAGTGGGTAAATTCACTAAATTTACACAATCTATTTATCAAAAACTTAAAGATTATTCTTTAAAGGCAATAGATGTATTAATAACCTATGCTTTATGAGGTCAGGAACTTTGATTTTGATGTAGCCCTTGTGTCCCAGGCATTACCTGTCCCATAATATTGAGTAAGTGAATTAAAGAATTCACTGACTATATCCATCTTCATGATATTCATGGGATGGTTTAGCTCATAACTATACTCCTCATGAATACGTTCTTTATGAATATATTCATTAAAAGACTGAACCTGTGACCGTAAGCTTCTGGTAAATTGAACAGTCCTTAAAATACTACTAACATATTCACATTTATTGAACCTATTTAAGAGAAATATATTCATGAATATATTCATGAGAAGAATATATCATATTCATGGAATATATTCTAGAAGAATATTTCTTAACTCAATTCCCTGATGAATTTGTAAATTTGATGAATTTAGTGAATTAGTTGTTCGTGAATTGATTCTTTGGATAATCATTTTTGATCTATCACTTTTAGAGAATTGGTTTTTGGTGAATTGACCCAGAGCCTCTTCTCTTGACTCTGATGGGTATGGTCATAGTTAGGTAGGCTACTGGCTATTGGAGCTCACCACCCTGGAGGTGCAGATATCCTCCTATGAAATCTCTGCTCACGGAGGGAAAGCACCTTTCTTCCAAAAGCAGAGAAGTTAGAAGACGAAGTCAACTTCAGAGCAAGAACTACTTAATCAGATCATCCTGGCTCACTGTTTCACCTGCATCTCCCTGAAATCTATCTTCTTGTCCTTCCTTGTTTTTCAGAGACTGTAGCTTTGTCTTGGGGATTTGTTAGCAGGTGTGAATATTTAGTAGAGTTATTAAAGACTGACTTTAGCTATTAGAGTGTGCTCTGTATTTACAGTATGTAATTTGAATACAGTACACCCTCTGTATACTATATGTATAAACAGTATAATCTATATGAATTAATGATAAGCCACATGATTTTTTCCCTCAAGTCATGTATGCTTTTCCAAATTCATAACCACAAAGGTTTGGCCTCTCTTGGAGAGTCACTGCTCTTGTGAGACAGTTTCTGATGAAATTATTCTCTCAGATACTTGAGAGCAGAAAAAGTATTGTGAACTTTCAAACTGAATGAGCTGTGATAGTGATGATTTCATGAAAACGAAGCATCAGGATATTTTTTAAAGTTTACTTATGTTTAATTGAAGAATAATTGCTTTGCAATGTTGTGTTGGTTTCTGCCATACATCAGCATGAATCAGCCATGGGTATACATGTGTCCCCTCTCTCTTGAGCCTCTGTCCCACCTCCCAGTCCGTCCCACCCCTCTAGGTCGTCACAGAACACCAGGCTGAGCTCCCTGCGTCACGTAACAAGTTCCCTCTGGCCAATTTACATATGGTAATGCATTTGTTTCAGTGCAACTCTCCCAGTTCATCCCACTCTCTCCTTCCCCGAGTGTGTCCACAAGTCTGTTCTCTGTGTCTGCATCTCCATTGCTGCTATGCAAATAGGTTCATCAGTACCATCTTTCTAGATTACATATATATGCATTAATAGACAATATTTGTTTTTCTCTTTCTGATTTATTTCACTCTGTATAACAGGCTCTAAGTTTATCTACCTTGCTAGAACTGACTCAGATTCATTCCTTTTTATGGCTAATATTCCACTGTGTACATGTATCACAACTTCTTTATCCATTCATCTGCCAATGGACGTCTAGGTTGCTTCCTTGTCCTGACTATTGTAAATAGTGCTGCAATGAACATTGGGGTATCTGTGTCATTTTGAATTGTGGTTTTTCTCAGGATATAGGCCCAGTAATGAGATTGCTGGGTTGTATGGTAGTTTTATTCCTAGTTTTGAAAGACATCTCCACACTGTTCTCCATAGTGACTGTATCAATTTACATTCCTACCAGTGCAGCAGGGTGTTTCAACCATCTGGCTTACCTTTCAGTCGAAGATACAGAGGTAGTCAACTCAAGAAAAATGGAAACAAAGAAAGCCTAAAAGTGAAATTTTAAAAGGGAAAGTGATAGGCACTATAAAATTTAGAGAGAGTGCAATGAAAAGTGAATATTTATTTATCAGAGGTTTTTTTTTTTTCTCTTATAAGTGAAAGCAGTTTGCATTCTCTGTATCTGTGAGACATGAAAGTATCATGGTTGATAAGTTAATCAAAGACAGGAATGAAATTAGATATAATGTGAAAAATGACATCACAGTTTAAAGCCCTTGAAAGTAAATGTCCTAAAGTCCCCCTCAGAATTTTTATGAAGTCTTTACCTAGAGATAGCCCACAGTAATCTTTACTTTTCTTATACACCACAATTCATGTTAAATGAGTGACATTAATAGCTATCAATTTTGCAAGTTACTATTGTTTTACTATTCTACCACTGTGTATACTTCATAAGTTTTTGATGGCTCAGTATGCATTTATCTCATGGCTCTTTAAAGATAGTAGTGGCTTCAATATTATCTACAGTTTTACTTATTTCAATAAGATTATACATAACATAGACTTTTATCTTGCTTTATTTTTATTAAAATATGCTATGCACATATAAAATGCACATATCAAGAATGTACAGCTTAGTCAAGGTTTTGAAAAAACCAAACACACATCTGTAACCCTCACTCAGACCAAGAGACAAATCATTACCAACACCGAATTGCCTCTAAAGTCAGTAATTGAATTTGACTAGAAGTTGCCCATCTAACAAACCAATGCTGAACAATGATCAATAAATAACTAATAAAAAGCACAATTGTGCTATATGGTATGAAAAAAAAAATCCATGTATACATGTTAGTAATGTTGTGTATAGCTAGGATAAGAAAATGATAAATGTTAACCTATATCGAATTTTCATGCTGTAAGACATCTAAAATAAAGTGTTAGTCAGTTATGTTTGACCCTTTGTGACCCCATGGACGATAGCCCATCAGGCTTCTCTGTCCATGGGATTATTCTCCAGGCAAGAATGCTGGAGTGGGTTGCCATGCTCTTCTCCAGAGAATCTTCCCGATGCAGGGATCAAACCCAGGTTTCCTGCACTGCAGGCAGATTCCTTACTTCCCAAGCCAGGGAAGCTCTCGAAGGCATCTGGTCTACCACAAAGTCCCTCTGATAACCCCTTTGTGGGAGGCTGCACTGTGACATCTGCTTCCTAATCCTTTATTAGTATTTCAGAGAATTTCTTCAGTAAAGGGCAAATTCCCTTGCCAGAAACCTTACTTCATTTTTCAATTTATCAGTGCTTTCTGGGACTCTACTTCTTAAGTTAAATCACAGAAATGGTTAAGAATTCTCTTTCAGAATTTAAACAGTGAAATATCATAATTCTTTCTATAGTGGTGGATCGATCCTCCAACTTGGTCCAAGGTCAGTTCTCTCTTGCATTCCTGTGAAGCAATCCCATCTTCTGCCCACTAAAGTACAAACTCAAATGACTGTCTTCCTCTTTTCAGTGTGGATTCTTCTCTTTTCACCTCAGGCAAAGCCTCTTCCATGTTCTCTGAGTGGTTTGTGAGCATCGTATTTAATGTTTAGAGTCCGCCAGCAGGACAGGTACAGATTTATTGGCCAAAATATGCAACTTCAGTTATATGAGTATTTACTTTATTAATATCTCTACATAACACTATTTTTTAAATGGACACATTGTCCTTGTCGTTCATGTTTTTCTGTTCTCCTTTTTAGTATGTGAATGTACTGTACTCTTAAGTGTCTAAAGCTGAGAAGAATCTCATAATCAACTGGTATGAACCATTCATTTTAGTGATGAGGATTTCTGGGCCAGAGAGGTAAATGTAATACGTGTCCATGTTCTCCAAATTTTAATCTGACTCTATTTTAGTGCATCACACTGTACTCCTATCTTATGTGTCCTGTAGTGAATTTCACACTTATATGCACACATATATACAAACACACACACACACACACAACTTGTGTACACAATGCAATCCCATGAAACCACACTAAAAATAAATCAATGGTTTAAAATTTTTATGATATAATATTATATTAATTTTTAAAATATTGGTTTTAAGTTTTTATCTTAGCTGATGCTTATCACATCCAGGTTAAAATTCATAAGAAAGGATGGATAAATTTGTAACTCAACATTTTTATATACAACATTTTTTATACAAATGTGATTTCGGTGTGCTTACCTGTATGTACCGTTTTTGCTCTCCTGTTTTGCCGCAAGGGATGAGAAGAACCTACCAAAAGGTGACTGACACTCAAAAAGGATTGTTGACTTGAAGACTGCAGGAGAGAGCAGTTCATAAATACCGGGAGATGTGCCCTTCATGGTTCAGTGCTTATTAATAGTCCAGTTGGAGGAAATGACACAGAGCTGAATCACTCAGAAGCAACTTCTCATGCTAGAAATCACGTACTAGAGCTAGTAGCAGAGAGGTTGGCAGAAAAATAACTACATGTAAAACATAGAGACTGGACTTTTACCTACGTCTGTGACCTCGTTACAAGAGCTAGACCCTGCCTTTGAGTAAAGGATGAAAATTATTCAGTGGCAAGTGTAAACACAGAGAGTTCTGTTAAATGGGAGTAATGCAGAATTATCTGAAATGAGAAGCTCTGGTTTTATTATGCATTTTATGATGCAATTTAAAAAATAATGATTTACATTCATATCAAAAGGATTGTTCCTGAACATAATATTTTAAGGTATCTAATCCATTCCAGGACTCTGCTCGTGATTTTTCTCTGAACTCAGAAATTCCTGAACTGCCAAGTATCTGGATAACTTCTCTAAGTTAAAGACAATTTTCTCACCCTAGTTATCCAGCTTACACAGGTATAAAAAAGGTTGTTTTAATCAAAACCACTTAGAGTCACAGCTCTCTATGGTTATGATGAAACTAAGACTTTGAAATCTGTTTGGAAGAAAAGAGGGAATTTTGGTATGCATACTGTTTTAAAGAAAAGCAGTCTTAAATTCTGACAATTATTAATGTTTTGTATTTGTTTTATTATCAAAATTTAGAAAAATGAGGAAATGGATTCAAGAATTAACCTACACTATCAGGTATGAGATGGATAGCTGATGAGAAGCTGCTGTGTAGCCCAGGGAACCAAGTCTGGTGCTCTGTGATGTCCTGTGGGGATGGGATGGGGGCAGCGGAAGTAGGCTAGAGAGGGAGGGGATATGTGTGTAATTATAGCTGATTTGCATTGTCATATGGCAGAAACCAACACAACACTGTAAAAAAAGTTTAATCAAATAGAAAAAAAAAGAATTAACCTAAGCTGTGTATGTGTTATTCACTCAGTCATGTCCAACTCTTTGCAAACCCATGGACTTGTAGCCTGCCAGGCTCCTCTGTCCATGGATTCTCCAGGCAAGAATACTAGAGTGGGTTGCCATTCCCTTTTCCAGTAACCTAGGCTAAGTTGCTATTGTTATCTTCATTTGTGATGTTCCTATTATTCTTTCTCTAAGATATTCTTTTTGCATTATCTCTAAAATACTGTTAGGACAGTCATTGACCAAGAGTGTGTTGGAGTTCTATTTTTTCCCTGATGTGTAAGAGGACAGGAACTCTCTGCCTTTGGGACATGGATGAGATAAGGTACTCTGTAATCATTCTGATATTCACAAGTGGGGTTATGCCAGCTGGGAAGATGGGGAGTCACAGTTTCAACAACATATTATAGAAAGGCTGTGGAAAACAATAAAGTGCCAACCTTTGGTATTAACTCTCATCTAAGACCCTAGCTGGCTCCCAAAATCATCTCAGCTACATTTTGCCTTCTTCATTTATCTTTCATTTCTTTTTCCTGAGCCCTCTCACTCCAGCTTATAGAATATAGGGAAATGTTTCATGGCAATTATAAAAATATCTAAAAATATTCTAAACGTTTTAAAAATGTTTAAATGTTAGTTAAACCTCATTAGATGGTATAGTACGGCAAGGTTTTTGAGACCAGGAGTCATCATTTTTATTTTTATATTCTCTACAGTGTTTTGCACAGGTCTGCCCCCAGAAAGAGAGGAATTGACATGAATGTTCATGCCATTTAGGCAGTGTTGATTTCCTATAAATAGGGATGCTTTTGTGCCTTTAGGGAAAAATTGTATGATATTGCAATTTATCTGAGACATATGTGGAATAAGGATAAAACACTAAGCATAACTTAGTTAATTTAGATTTAAGAATGAATTTGAGCATTAGTAATAATAACTTATTTTTCCAAAATGGGATGATAATCGTTTCACAACTACAACATTCTGTGCGTGTTAAGTCACTTCAGTCATGTCCAACTATTCATGACCCTATGGACTGTAGCCCTCCAGGATCTTCTGTCCATGGGATTCTCCAGGCAAGAATACTGGAGTGGGTCTCCATTTTCTCCTCCAGGGGATCTTCCCGACCCAGGGACTGATCCCCAATCTCTTGCGTCTCCTGCGTTGGCAGATGGGCTCTTTGACACTAGTACCACCTGGGAAGCCATTGACCTTTAAATGTTCCTTTTCATCTGTTTGCCCCAAAGCCGCCTGGGAAGCTCTACAACTCTACTTAAGACAAAAATAAATCAGTAACTCTCAATAACAACATTAATAAATATTTAGGTTTAAAACCAAATAACTGGCATATTTATTTAAAAAATTTATTTCCATAACTATTTTATTTCAACTGCTATACCACACTGTATCTTTGGGCTTACATGTATGTGTACATTAATCAGAAGTCCTATGAATTAAAACTTCTTTTCAACTAGCCATAACTTCTTTTTTAAATTTATTTTTAATTGGATGATGATTACTTTTCAGTATTGTCACAGCATCTTATGAAATGCAATTATATTGCATTGTATATTTAAGATAGACTAAAACACTGAGATGACTTAAGATAGACTAAAACATGAATGAATGTATATGCTAAAATGGGTACATAAACTGGAGCCCTAGATTGATGAGATTTATTGAAGATGGTATTTACATAATCATATTACTACTAAAGTCACTTGCTTTGGAAGATTATCTCAAGAAAAGAGTCATTGTTAGAATAGTCATACATCTTTGAATGAGATTTTGAAGTATAATAATATTTGGCTTTGGGCCTGGGAATCAGTAATGATTGAAACAAGTTTTAGAGAGCTTTACATGAAAACTTAGTCTTGGAGTAGTTATTTTAAGTTTTTTTAACATCCTAAAATATTGACATTCAGAAGTTAAACATAGTAACGCAGAGTCTTACTGGGTTTCCCCTGTTTAATAGCAAATAATGGCATGTCTCATACTGGATTTCTCATTGTTTGATAATGCAGTAAACAAAGCATAAAGTGGGCATTGAATAGAATTTAGTTGAATTTAAAAATGAATATAATCATTACGTGTGTCCTATTTAAAAATGCTTATATGAGAAAGTAGCACTGACATATATACACTGTCACGTGTGAAATAGTGAAAATCTGCCAAGTAACACAGGGAGCCCAGCCTGGTGCCCTGTGCTGACTTAGAGAAGCAGGGTGGACAGGGGAGGGAGGCTCAGGAGGGTAAGGGAAAGGTGTATGATTATGACTGATGTGTGCTGTTGTACAGCAGAAACCAACACAAAATTGTGGAGCAATTTTCCATCAATTAAAAAATACAGCTGAAAAAGTTTGTATATTTTTGAAGTAAAAATTATGCAATACAGTTGATCTTCATTATTTATGGTAGTTACATTATGCGTGGGCTTCCCAGGTGGAGCTGGTGGTAAAGAACCCGCTTGCCAGTTCAGTAGATATGAGATCCCTGGGTTGGGAAGATCCCCTGGAGGACTGGATGGCAACTCACTCCAGTATTCTTGCCTGGAGGATCCCATGAACAGCTGAATCTGGCAAGCTATAGTCCACAGTGTTGCAATGAGTAGGACATGACTGAAACGACTTAGCACCTGCACATGTCCTGCATAATCATTGCAAACATTGAATTAATGACTATGGAACCATCACTCCTACAGGGAATATAGGGCTAAATTCCTGAGAGCCTCTGGTCACAACATTTGCATCAATACATAACCTTGATTTCTGTATTACTGTTTAAAGTTACCTTTTAGTGCATATAATTCATTCATTAACACGGAACTAAAAATTGAACTCACAATCAACAGGATTATAACTTTTATGCAAAAGAAGTTTAACTAGCACACATACTTTCTCTTCTTAAGACAGGCCAGCCTTCTTGCACTTAGAAACACTAAGCAATATTTTAGCACCACATTTTGGGACCACTTTATTTTTTTTTTTTTTTTAATTTTTTTATTAGTTGGAGGCTAATTACTTCACAACATTTCAGTGGGTTTTGTCATACATTGATATGAATCAGCCATAGATTTACACTTATTCCCCATCCCGATCCCCCCTCCCACCTCCCTCTTCACCCGACTCCTCTGGGTCTTCCCAGTGCACCAGGCCCGAGCACTTGTCTCATGCATCCCACCTGGGCTGGTGATCTGTTTCACCATAGATAGTATACATGCTGTTCTTTTGAAACATCCCACCCTCACATTCTCCCACAGAGTTCAAAAGTCTGTTCTGTATTTCTGTGTCTCTTTTTCTGTTTTGCATATAGGGTTATCATTACCATCTTTCTAAATTCCATATATATGTGTTAGTATGCTGTAATGTTCTTTATCTTTCTGGCTTACTTCACTCTGTATAAGGGGCTCCAGTTTCATCCATCTCATTAGGACTGATTCAAATGAATTCTTTTTGACAGCTGAGTAATATTCCATGGTGTATATGTACCACAGCTTCCTTATCCATTCATCTGCTGATGGGCATCTAGGTTGCTTCCATGTCCTGGCTATTATAAACAGTGCTGCAATGAACATTGGGGTGCACGTGTCTCTTTCAGATCTGGTTTCCTCAGTGTGTATGCCCAAAAGTGGGATTGCTGGGTCATATGGCAGTTCTATTTCCAGTTTTTTAAGGAATCTCCACACAAAGCCACAGTCATCAAGACAGTATGGTACTGGCACAAAGACAGAAATATAGATCAATGGAACAGAATAGAAAGCCCAGAGATAAATCCACGAACCTATGGACACCTTATCTTTGACAAAGGAGGCAAGGATATACAATGGAAAAAAGACAACCTCTTTAACAAGTGGTGCTGGGAAAACTGGTCAACCACTTGTAAAAGAATGAAACTAGAACACTTTCTAACACCATACACAAAAATAAACTCAAAATGGATTAAAGATCTAAATGGGACCACTTTAAATGATAAAATTGACAAAAGCACAAAAATGCAAAAAAGAAAAAACACAAAAATGCCGTGGCACTAAGTATATAGCAAAAAGAACACTGATTACGGAATGAGAGCTGAAACAAGTAGACAGACCTACTAGTTTGACCTCAGTTGGGAACTTGTATATTGGATAACTCTAAGTTTTCATCAATCTCTGCATGCAGAAGTCCCTCAATGACCTTGAAAGCCCAACCAGTATGGATTAGGGGTTAGAAATAAATTTTAGCAATAAGGTGAATCCACAAATACTGAATCCATGAATGAGAATCGATTCTATGTGAAATACACAGATCTTCAAAGCACAGTTTGATAGATTTTGATATATACATACACAAAAGCAATTGGTATTCCAATCAAAATACAGGACACTTCAGCACCTCAGGAAATTTCCTTATGCCTCTTACAGTACATTCTTACTTGCACCCTCCCCCCACAGGCAAGAACTCTCCTCATTTACATCACTATAGCTGTGCCTGTTCTAAAATTTCACATAAAAGGATTCATCTGTATGTTATTTTTGTGGGTGTGTCTGCATTCTTTTTCTTTCAGAACAGTATTTTTTTTTAATTAGAGGATAATTACTTTACAAAAATCGTGATGCTTTTTGCCATATACCAACATGAATCAGCATTAGTGTACCTATGTCCCATCCCTCTTGAAACCCCCTTCCACTTCCCTCACCATCCCACCCCTCTTGGTTATCACAGAGTACTGGCTTTGGTTTCCCTGCATCATATGGCGAACTTCCACTGGCTATCTATTTTACATATGGTAATGTATATGTTTCAATGCTATTCTCTCATATCATTACACCCTCTCCTTCCCCCACTGTGTCAAAAATGTCTGTGTTTCCTTTGCTCCCCTTCAAGTAGAATCTTCAGTACTATCTTTCTAGATTACACATATATGTGTTCATGTATGATATTTGTCTTTTTCTTTCTGACATACTTCACTCTGTATAATAGGCTCTAGTTTCATTTACCTCGTTGGAACTGACTCAAAGGTGTTCCTTTCTATAGCTGAGTAATATTCCATTGTGTCTATGTACCAAAACTTCCTCATCTATTCATCTGTCGATGGAGTCTCTGCAATCTTTCATGCAAAACAATGGTTGAACCACTAGTTCATTTGTCTTTATTACTTAGCAACATTTCCTTATTTGAATATACATTCTATGGATGTACAGTTATTCCCAGTTTAGACCTATTATGAGTAAAGCTGCTGAAACCTTCCTGTACAAGTATTTTTGAACATGCCTTTTGATTTGGGGAGGGAAATACTCAAGAGGGAAATTGTTGGGTCAAAAGATTAATATATGTTTGACTTTATTTAAAAATTATCAAAGAATTTTCCAAAAGGATTGTACCATTTTGCACCCCACTAGCAATGTATGAGAGTTCAAACTGATCCAGATTCTGGTTAGCCCTTTTCATTTTTAGCCACTGAAGTGCTATAAAATTGTACATCAGTGTAGCTTTAATTCCGCTTATGACTGACAATGTCAAGAAATGTTTCATGTGGTTATGAGTAATGAATTTACCTTTATTTGTGTTGTGATTTTGCCCACTTTTGTCTCCCAAATATTGATTTATAAGAGCTTTTGTTGTATTTTAGTAAGTTTCATTTTCAGATAAATATGTTGTAAATATTTTTCTCTAGTTTCTGTCTTGACTTGAATTTTCTTAATCATGTCTATTGATGAGAGGGAATTTTAAATTTTGATGAAGCCCAATTTATCATGTGATTTTCATGTCCTCTAGGAAATCTCTGTAAATCCCAAAGTCC
Source organism: Cervus elaphus (assembly GCF_910594005.1). Lineage (NCBI taxonomy): Eukaryota > Metazoa > Chordata > Mammalia > Artiodactyla > Cervidae > Cervus > Cervus elaphus. Next base: position 115,873,382 of record NC_057832.1, read on the forward strand.
TGAAGATTCTTACTCTATGTTATCCCTCAGAAGTTTACAGTTAGGCTTTTGTGTTTGGGTCTAAAATCATCTAGAATTAAGTCTTGTGTGTTGAGTAAAGTAGAAATCGAGACACATTTTCCCCTTTATTTAACCAGTTGTTTCAGCACCAAGTTTTGAAAAAAATCAAAGCAGAGAAACAAACACCTTTTCTTTCTCCATAGTATTGCCTTAGAGGCTTTGTCTAAAACAAAAGAACAATGGACCACATATGTTTGAGTCTAGTTCTAATTTCTTTCTGGAATACTGTAGCTTTATAATAAGTCTTCAAATCAGATGATAAGTTCTCTGCTTTTGTTTTTTCTTTTGATAATATTTAATACCTAAGGTTTTATTTTTATTTCTACAAAGACTAGTATTGGGATTCTGACTAGGGTTGCTTAATATATATCTGTTTATTTAAGTCTTTAATTTCCTCTGCAGTGATTTGGAAATTTCAGTGTGAAACTTTTAAAGCTTCCCAAATGACTCTAAGGTGCATATAAGGTTAAAAAAAAAAAATCTCTTAAGCTAGGCTCTTTTTTTCTCAAAAGTTTCTGGGCACCTGAAAGGAAAGAAACCATCCCATCTCTAAGATTCTACATATTAAGTTAGTGAAGTAGTCTTATCTAGCAACATATGAAAATTTCAGGCAGTAGCCTCTCCCCAATGTGTATTTCTAACTTAAAGCTTCCATTCAAGGGGTTGTTTCCAAACAAAGGCATGTTCCAAAGTGACTTTCTCTCTATACCTATACAGAGGGTCATTTAACAATTTTTTCAGCTTTAAAAAAAAAAAGGTATTTTGTGCCTACCCAGGCATCATATTACATTTTCTGTCTGATTGTAGTTGATCATATTTATATGGTTTGGCATGTAAAAGTGCACAAGATTAAATTGCATCAATTTATTTATGATGTTTATTTAGATAACATAAATAGTATATGGCACATTGTGCTTCCCTGGTGACTCAGTGGTAAAGATATGGTTCAGTCCCTGGGTAGGATATGGCAACCCACTCTAGCATGCTTGCCTGGAGAATCCCATGGACAGAGGAACCTGGCGGGCTATAGTCCATGGGGTTGCAAGAGTCGGACACAACTTAGCAGCTAAAACAACAGCAACAAATGTGGCATATCTATAAAGAAATGTATATTCTCTTTTTCTTCATACTGCATATATGGATAACTGGTAACTTATGGGATATATTATTAGCACCTCAGAGAATACTCTAACTGTCTAAAGATGAATTTGTAGTCTTGGAGATTTTTCTCTCAAGATTAAATGTTGAGAAAAACACTGAAAACTCTAGTCACTGTAATTTTATTTGAAGCATTTTCAAACAGATGTTACATCTTAGTTTGTGACTATATTTTAAATACTTTCTTTTTTTCAATATTCATTAAACCAGTCTTTTCTTCTTGTCTCTAATAAGAGAAACATCTGTTTATTCTTGTTCAATCAAAGTAACCACCTCAAGAGTCTTACTTTAAAAATAATACCATTAGAAAGTCAGCCTGGATAGAATATGCTTCATTAACATTTTACATTTGCATACAAAACAGGTTTTTCTAGCAATTATAAGTTAAGGAGATGTTAGAGGAAAAATTATAAAACAATTTATTTATTTTATGAAAAATGAAGCCAGAAGCTGGAATATGGTTTCAAAGATGTTGATTTTAGGTTAAAAAATTCTCTTTGTAAAAAGTTTTCTTTTGTAGTGTACAGTTTAAAAGTTTTTATTATTAATTAGTGAATAACTGGAGGTATCTATCCTAAAGTATATTCAAATAATCTTTATAAACATACAACAAAATTGTTGCAATAGTATCCATTTTTAAAACAAAAATACTTTGGAAAATATGTATTCCAGTTTATATCAGTCTCCTCAAAATTGGTCATCAGGGGAAGTCATTGCTTGGAATTGAATTTAGAATTTGGAAATATTCCACAGACATTCAGAACCATACCTATTGAATAATGTATTTGGAAAAAAAGAAAAACATTTTGGGGAAGGAAAGTGCATCTGTAACTATGAAGGAATAAGCCTTATTTTATTATATAGCTCAAGGTTGGCTTTAGAAAATTTTGACCTTGGTATTAACCAGAAACTGGAACTTCCCTGGTAGCTCAGAAAGTAAAAAATCTGCCTGCAATTCAGGAAGCCTGGGTTCGATCCTTGGGTTGGGAAGATCCCCTGGAAAAAGGAATGCAACCCATTCCAGGATTCTTGCCTGAAGAATTCCATGGACAGAGGAATCTATCAGGCTACAGTCCATGGAATCACAAAGGGTCAGACACGACTGAGCGACTAACACTTGCACTACTTTTTCGTACATAGCAGTCTTCCCCAACCCCCAAATTCCTCAAGACTTATTGCACTATAGGATTCATATGGGGAGGCAGGTATTTATTCATAAGGAAAACCGATTTTTAATCATTTCATAATAGACCATAAAGAAAGCTGAGCACCAAAGAATAGATGCTTTTCAACTGTGATGTTGGAGAAGACTCTTGAGAGTCTCTTAGACTGCAAGGAGATCCAAACAGTCCATCCTAAAGGAGATCAGTCCTGAATATTCATTGGAAGGACTGATGCTGAAGCTAAAGCTCTAACACTTTGGCCATCTGATGCAAAGAACTGAATCATTTGAAAAAACCCTGTTGCTGGGAAAGATTGAAGGCGGGAAAAAAAGGGGACGACAGAGGATGAGATGGTTGGATGACATCACCAACTCAATGGACATGAGTTTCAGCAAGCTCCAGGAGTTGGTGATGGACAGGGAGGCCTGGCGTGCTGCAGTCCATGGGGTCGCAAAGAGTCAGACATGACTGAGCGACTGAACTGAATAGTTAATACTTACAGAATTAATGTATAACAACTCAAGTTGGTATTTAGAGAGCTAGTCTTACTCACTGAATACAAAACAATAGCTAATGTCTATTGAGAGCTAACTTGCTGCCTCTGTGTGTGACACCTGGGAACCCGAGCCTGCATGTGCCAGGCACTAAGTAACAATATATACACATAATCCTCATAGCAATCCTATGAATTAGATATTTTCACTAATCTCATTTAATAGAAAAGGAAACTGAGGCTTAAAGTGGTTAACTTGCTGAAGGTGCAGCTATTAGGTGAGCAAAAGACTTCAGAGTCTGTGTTCTAGCCTCTTATGCTGTTTGGCCTCTCTGAGGGTCAGCCTGTAAGTCAGATGCCCCTGGCTTCTAATCCACCTCCATGTCATATGGAGCTTGTCAGCCTAAAGCCATTGGGACCCCAAATGTAAGACAATCTCCTATGTTCCCAAGGAGATAATATGAGTACCTTTGGACTTAACTTGCATATAGAATTGCTTAGGGCTGTGGGTGAAAGATGCTTCTAATATTTAATTACTAATTTTTTAATTACATACATAAATAATTTAGAAAGTTCATTTTTCACTCTCACTTTTGGGAAATAGTTTTGTTCAAATTTCTTCACATCAGTTTGTCATAACTTTGTGAGTGATCTAACACATTTTTGCAGAACAAATCATCTTCAGCTCTAAGTTGTTTGATTACAGAAATTTCCCCCATGTCTAATGCAGTCACTGGACATTTTCTAAGTTTCAAGTGTCAATTAACGTAATGTTAGGACACTTTTTTCGGTCTCATGTATATATTCATCACCTCCACATTGTTATTATATTGCTGTCTTATTTAAAAGGCTTGTTATAACTACACCAATATATGTAACTGCAATGCAGTAACCCCCAAAGAAAAAGTACTCTGTTCAAGTCTCAGATTTTTTTTCTTTGTAAAATGAACTCATCAACCTGCCTTGTTTTTTGACCTAACGTTATAGATACAGTTATGCTGTTTCCTAGGTACTTGGCACTGTTCTAACACTATTCAATCCCTAATTCATCTACTCCTCAAAACCAGCCTACAACATGGATACTATTATTTGCTTTCTAGAGAAGAGAGCCCGAGGCACAGAAAGGTTAAGTAAACTGCTGAAGCTGACCAGGGTCAGAGCAGAATCAGGCAGGCTGCCTTCCATGTCAGTCCCTTGGCCAGCACACTGTTTTCCTGCCCTTCTGCCATCTTGCTGCCCACTATTGAGAAAAGGCAATAGATTGACCTGTACCGAGTTAGGTAGTGCCAGGCACATCCAAGGCTCCTAGGAAGCGTTAACTGTATGAGACTTGAGTCTCTTTGTTCACTATCAGTAACTAACAGCATCCTACTTCGGTCCGGTCCTGAGTCTCTCTCCAGCCACCAAGACACCACTGTGTCCAGGATTATGGATCAGGTCCCCGGTGAGTCTCTCCACTCCCAGGGACATTTGTAGCTCTAGAATACTGAGTGAAGGGATACTACCACTTTACTAGCAAATGAGAAGTGATGCCTTAATCCTGTTTGGTGATGTGTTCTTTGTTGGTTATGACTCATAGGATTCTAATAAAGTTTGGGATGACGATACATTTTTTCCCCTGAATACTATACTGATACTTGTAGGTGTATATCTTATGATCAAATGCAGTATTCTGAATGAATGTCAAAGTGCTCAGTCGTGTCCAACTCTGTGTGGCCCCGTGGATTATAGCCCACCAGGCTCCTCTGTCCATGGGAAGAATACTGGAGTGGGTTGCCATTTCCTCCTCCAGGGGATCTTCCTGACCCAGGGATCGAACCCATCTCTCCTGTAGCTCTTGCATTGGCAGGTGGATTCTATACCACTGAGACACCTGGGAAACCCCTATTCTGAGTGAGTGTTATATATTAAATTCCAAAAGCTCTTAAATTTTGCTAATATTCCATTTCATATGAATTAAAAATACTAAACAATATTATTAATTTTAATACCTCAGAGAGGCTCTTCATAGAGCTTCTCTGAAGCAAAATTAATTTTCTACTACTTCCTCCAGGTGGCTGGTGGCCCAGGAAATGATAAAGGCACATTCATCAGTTGTGTTTCATACAAAGTTGTTCAGGTCTCCCTTACACTGAAGGGAATGGACACAAACAGAGGGAAATTACGCTGAAACTGTGGCATCTTCTTTTTTCATGCCGTAAAATTTAATGACTGAGTTCTGAGTAGTGGTAAAAACTTGTTCAAGTGCAAAAGGTCTCGATTAGGATCTCAGTCCAATAAACTGACAAAAGATAGCGTGTTCATGATCATTGATTTATCCACTCATGATAACGTGAAGGGAGTGAACACACAGTTCTGTTTGCTGAGTTTCATAAAGTATAGAGATGATTTAAATGAATACTCCTGGGCTTACTTTAATATGCCTTGGGGAAACAGTGCTAGAATTTGCTTCTCAAACTCACAAATTTCCCATTCATATTGCATTTTAAGGTAAAAAACATCAATGTAAGAAAATACTGAAAGACATGTAGTAGTGGGATCTTCCATTACAACAAAAATCTGATAATGTAAATGTTAAAAATTGTCAGTTGAAACTGGATAATGTCTCGGTTTATTTGCAACTCTGATACTGTATGAAACAAGGGTACCCCAGAAGCTGAGCTCCCTCCAGACTGGTGGCAAATGGAAATGTTTGTGTGTGTGTGGTATAAGAGATCATGGATGCACAGAGTCTACATGCCATGTTTAATTGTTGCTTGTTTTTCTTTCTTTGTTTGTTTGTTTGCTGTTTATAAGAAATCAGGCTCTGGAACTAGGTATGTCTGAGTCCTAGTTCCCAGTTCTTCCAGTTACTATGTATAGAATGCTAAACATTGTTATGTTCCGTTCTCTCACCTATTTATTGGGGATAGTAATTCAAAAAAAGTTATTTCTGGGGAATACTGTTTTGAACTGTTACTGTTAATCATCAAGAGGTATGCCTCAGCAATCTGATATGAATGGGCCCCAAATATAATAAAGCAAAAATCAAGAGTGGTTTTTTAATAACATGTGGTTGTAGAGAAATTTTAAGATGTAACAAATTTTCTTTTGAGCAATGAATCACTTTTCCATGGGCCAAAAATGACCCATTGCTCAAAGGAAAATGTGTTGCTTCTTAAAATTTCTCTTTAACCATGTTATCAAAAAAAAAAAAAAACCACTCTTGGTCATTAACATTAACAGTTCAAAACAGTAATTGGAATAAAAATGAATAGAAATCACTGATCAGGTGCAGAAGCAGCAGTGGAGCAGTGGATGCTATCAACAAGGCTACTTTTTTCCTGAGGTCCAATTTCTCTAGTGATTAAGTTTCTTGAAAAAAAAAATAATCTTTTTATTTTAATCTGATAGAATAATAGACCTTTTTGTAATGAACAATTAAACTGATAAGTTTCCATTTATAAATTAACTTTATGATGAGGTTTTCATAAGAATTTTTTAGAAAGGCTTTCTGGTCTACAGTTTAGAACAGAAAGCCCAGTTGCCTAAGGTATCTTGTAAATGACTTTCTTTGAATGTGTTATTATTTAGGGTGAAACATTTGTAACATTGCTGTGCTTGGGACCTATACCTCAAAATGTGATTCAAAGCAGGGTTCATCACACTATAGGAGCAAAAACAAAATCAAAACCATACAATTCTGTGGCTGATTAACATTAACCCCAGATTTATACTTTAACAGAAAATATTATGGTGAAGGTATCGTCGTCCATGGATCAATTCTGCACGGGAACCCAAAAGCAACCTAATAGAGAAGGAATTGTTTCAGTAAACACACTGCTTGTCTGGCAGCTAACGGACTTCCCTTTTAGAATAAGACTGTATATTTACACAGGAATTTCAGAGTACAAAACTTTTATGTAATGGTTTATATTACACATTTCATATTTTGAAAATTATTTAGTATTAATTATTTTGGGGCTGGGTTTTCTGTTTTCCTCCACTGAAATAAAATGTGCTCAATAAGTATTACTAAGTAAAAGTTTGAAAATCTTAAAAAAAAAAAAAGCCTGAGGGGGTGATTGTTTGAAATAATATTTACTAGTATAATGTTAGTTAATGCCTTTTATATGTGGCTATCTTTAAGCCCCAAGAGGCCTTCTGATTTTTTCTTTAAAATGGTATTTCTGTTTAATAATGTACACCAATCACTAGTTTATGCTTTGTTCTATAAAGGAAAAGGATGACTCAGTAAACAGTTTAGGTTTTGTAGATCATACGGTCTCCGCAGCAATTGTTTGACTCTGTAGAGAGACGATATATATACCAAATGAGTTTGGCTGTATTCCAGTAGATTTTATGTGGATTCAAACACTTGAATTTTATATAGTTTTCACATGTAATTTAATATTGTTATTATTTTCATTTATTTTTAACATTTTAAAATGTGGGAACTATTTTTAGCTCCCTGGCTGTACAGAAACAGATGGTAGCAGGCAGTATTTGGCCCGTAAGCTTTAGTTTTCAGACCTCTGATCAGAGGCTTGGAACCATCATCCTTGCTTCATCGATTTTCTCTCATTCCGTTTTTGGATACTTTTCCATGCTGGGCTTGTCTTTCTTTTGTGAGGCTGAAGTGCACCTTCAGTAACTTCTACCTATGGACTCTAGATTAAGCTATCTGGAACAGTCTAGAACAAACTATCTTCCCTTTGCATAGGCCTTTGTAAGGTGAAAGAAAGCCACTCTGACTCAGAGCTTGTGTCTGTGTCTTAGACACTGTTGTGTATGTCTTAGTATTCCTTGAACTATTTCCAGGTACTTTTGTTCAAAGGCTGTTCTCTTGTCTTTGCTCCTTAATTCTCTAATTATTCTTTGTAAAATGAATACAAACTGAACAGTAACTTTTAGTTATTTTTCTGTCTAATGGAGAACTAAATAGATTTTGTTTTTAAAGATCTTTGTACTAGGCAAGAGTGAAGTGTGATTGTTAGGGAGTTCATTTATTTTGTTCGTCTCTAGTTAAATATAACCTAATTCATTATAATGATATCTTATTTGTAAATGATTAGATAATCCTGGTATCATTTTTCATACCTATTAGTGGTCAATTAGCACAAATAACTGCTGTAGGGGAGGAAGACTTGTCCTTTATTCCCTTCTAGGTTCTTTGGCTGGTTTAACAATTAAATTGAAATAGACAGATTAGCAGCAGGAAAACAAGTATAATTTTGTATGTGTGGGCACTCACAGAAATATGAGACTCAAAGAAGTAACCAGTGTAGGCAGATTTTAAACCTTTTTAGACAAAGGGAAAAAAAAAAATTGTGAAGAAGAATTGACAAAAATTTAGGCTTGGGGTAGCAAATTAAGAAGGATAAGGATTGTTTATACAGTCTTCTTGGCCCTAACTTCCCTTTTCCTGGTGATAAGGAAGCCTGTTACAGCCTCCGTAGTACAGGGAGGGAATTTTTTCACATGAAAGACTTACTTTTTGCTTTCAGGGAGACAAAGAGGGTGTCAGAGTATCCTTATTGTGCTGGCTGTTTCTTAAGTAACTTTTTTTTCAAAATAATCAATATGCTGAAATAGCGTTTTCTGGGATGGCATGTTCTATTTTCCTTCACTGCTATGCCCTACTTGGTCCAGTGGAGGAGAGAATGATTTATAATATTAAAGAAATGTGAGATATTAATTGTACTGAATTTTCCTAAATCAAAATATGTTCATTTTTACTTACAAAGCTCTGTTGATATTAAACATTACTTAAAACTGAATAATCTTTTTTTAAAAATGGTCTTTTCTCTTGTATTTAACAGGTTCTGGGTTGAATGATGGCCAGTGGCATGAAGTCCGTTTCCTAGCGAAGGAAAATTTTGCTGTTCTCACTATCGATGGAGATGAAGCCTCGGCAGTTCGAACTAACAGTCCTCTTCAGGTTAAAACTGGCGAAAAGTACTTTTTCGGAGGTAGGACTACCGTTTTTTAATTGGCTAACTAATGCATTGCTAAAAATGGAGTTTCAATAAAGTTTGATTATGAAGTTTTTGTGTTGATTCAGTGGACTCAGTAGATCTCAGGTAAAAGCAGACAAATTCTGTAATCCCACCGAACTAAAAGGAGTAGTAAATTTATTATTTCTTCTTGATAATATTAACATGCTGTCAACAGTTTCTCCTAGTCCCAATATTCTAAGTATAAAGCATGAGATTTTGAATCCCTTCATTCTTAAAATATTGTTCTTAAGAATCATGTCCTTGGATTATATATTATTATCTATTGCTGTGTCACTAATTACTCCAAACCTTAGTAATTAGTTTAATGTTTGGCTTAAAAGAACAAACATGTAATATTATCTCACAGCTTCTCTAGATTGCAAATTCAGAAATGATTCAGCTCTTCTGAGCTTATTCTCAGGTTGTTGGCCTGGGCTATGCTATATGAAGCCTTAACTGGGCTGGAGGGTCCGCGTCCAAGAAAGTCCACTCACTTGGTTGACCGTTTGTGCTGGCTGTTGGCGGGGGACCTCGGCTCATCTCCATACAGCTGTGATCCTTCAAGGCCTCTGTTTTTCAAGTGGTCTCTGCTATAGATGATGGGGCAGTGTGTGCCTGTGTGTTTGTGGAGAGAGAGAGAGACAGAGGGATTGAGAGAAGTGAAGTGGGGTAGTGGGTAGCAAAAAGGTTAGGGAGAGGGAAAAACCAGTAAGCAGGAGAGAAAGTTTACAAGATAGAAACTATAAATATTTTGCTGTTGTTTTTAATAATCTGGCCTTCTGTCATATACAGTTGGAAGGCACATCCCATCACTTCTGTCATGCACAGTTAGAAGCAAGTCACTAAATCTAGCCCACACTTAAAGCAAGGGGATTACACAAGGAATGAGAGGTTAAATGGGACCATTCTGAGAGGCTGCCTAACACAGGTTGCCTTACATGAAGCCACTTTATCACAGATGTCTTAATTCTTAAGTAATAAAAAGATTAGGGGAAAGGAAGATTTCTCAAATGATAAATTCTACTTCTATGTATGCAATAGTTGAAGCACAGACCTGGTGTGTTTTCTAATTGAGAAATGCATCCTGCCAGAAAATGATTTTTTCATTAATTAAATATAGGGATCTATTTTATTAAAATACTAGGTGTGTTGTTTAGATCAATATGTCTTTCATGAGATTATACCTTTCTTATTCTAATCACCCAATATGAGATCTAAAAGCATACATTGTATCATTAGAAATGGAGTAGGAAATGGTAACCTGCTCCTGTATTCTTGCCTGGGAAATCCCATGGACAGAAGAGCCTGGTGGGCTCCAGTCTATAGGGTCACAGAGTCAGACATGACTGAGCACGCATGCACACACTCATCCTCAGAAAAGGCTTTGGTGTATGGTTTAAAAAGTATGTATGCATATATTTTCCCCTGAAATATACCTATTAATATTCCTATATCTATTTGCATATTAAATAATGTTTTTATATCAATAATTTAAAATTTGTCTAATTATGAGAATAAGCCTACTTGAGAACAGTCATCTTGTTTATCTTGTTTCTTGCTGTATCCCCCAAGGTCCTATAGAAATTCCTGGAATTTAGTAGATGACCAATAAATATTGATAAATGAATTGGCAAACTGAAAAATAAATGAGGCATGCATTTCATTCATAATTATCTAAAAGAAGAAATAGAAGCCCTATGAGCTATACTGACTTGCAGTATAGCTTACAGACTTAGACTGAGTCTGTAGCCAGCCTGTGAATTCAAGACCTGTGACTCCTGCACGGGGTATTTTTCCCCTCTGCATCACAATGTGACAATGAGTGACAACTCAGAGATAGAAGTCTTAAACTAGATCCCCCACTTCTTTAATCTTCCGTGGCTGTTCATTGGCAGTTAGAGTTACATGTTTTTTAAAAGTCTCTCAATAAATATTTGATGAGCAGATGAAAGCCAGACAAGATGTCTTATGAGTGAATAAACTGGACTTACTGATGTGAAAAAAAAGTAACCCAAGAGCTAAACTGGTTTTTTTCCCAAATCATATTTAACATGATGGGCTTTTGGCTAACAGTTTTCATTGCTGTCAGAAAATGGATCACAATAGTCCGTTGGAAAGCTATTGATAATCCTGATTCATCCAAATGACAGTGGAATATCTTTGGCCATGAATGACCTTGCCAAATGTTTAAGGCAAGTTTTGATCTATTTCCATCTAGATGGGTAGGCAAAAAGCTATAACACAGATTTATGGCATACAGTTTATAGGATATGAGGGCTTTATAGTGTTCTATTTACTATTGCTTTACAGATTCTGGTTTTCCAGACCCGGTGGGCAGGATCATATTTCCTCCCTCTTGGGTCTTTGTTCTGCCATTGAGAAATACTTTGAGCTTCTTTGATCATGGCGCTTCTTTGGTTATATCTTCATTGGCTAAATCCTCAGAGCATAGGAGAATCACTAGAGAAACTTGTCACAATCCAGATTCTCGGGCCCTACTCCTAGAACTTCAGAATGCAGGATGCTGAGAAATTGAAGAATTCTAAACTTTAGGTGATTCTGAAACAAGGGATCTGAGGAACAGAATTGTAGATGTAGCTTAGCCAATTTGCATGAGTATCTGTTAGATTCTAATATTTATTTATTTTTAATTGATTGATGATTGCTGTTCAATATTGGTTTGTTTCTACCATACAGCAACATGAATTAGCCATAGGAGTATCTATGTCCCCTCTATCTTGAACCTCCTTCCCACCTTCTACCCTTTCCCACCCCTCTAGGTTGTTACAGAGCCCCAGTTTGGGTTCCCTGAGACATACAGCAAATTCCACTGGCTATCTATTTCACATAGGACAGTGTGTGTGCGTCCATGCTACTGTCTCCTTTCATCTCTAGGTTATTTTTGAAAAACAACGTCAGCCACTGACAAGTGAGATAGGTAAGAAATAGCTACTCTCAGAAAGTTTTTCCACCATGGAGCAGTGAAAGGAAGCCCCAGTCAGGGTCTGGTACACATGTTGTGGTTGCCGTTTAGTCATTAAGTCGTGTCTGATTCTTTGGCAAACCTGCGGACTGTAGCCCGCCAGGCCCCTCTGTCCATGGGATTTTCGAGGCAAGAATACTAGAGAGGGTTGCCATTTCCCTCTCCAGGAGATCTTCCCAACCCAGGGATTGAACCTATGTCTCCTGCATTGGCAGGCTGATTCTTTACCCCTGAGCCACCAGAGAAGCCCCTGGTGCCCATACAGACATTTATTTAAAAAGAGCAACACTGTTAATGCAAACTCCTTCGTCAGGTCCCTGAAGTCCTCACTCTCTGCCTTGCCTTCTCTTGAATAAACTGTTCTCTTCAGGCAGCTGTAGCAATATTTTAGAGGCAGAATTCAGCTATACCCAGACCCAGTGCCAGGCAACAGAAAGCTCCTAAGCTAATAGCTGGCACAGATTCACTGATCCAGAATCTAGGATCATCTCCACGGCTTCAGGCCACAGACTTCACTGGAGTCTTATTCCACTTTCACACAGTTTGTGACTGTCTCTAAAAGATGTTTTGCCAAAATACATATCCTTAATATCTTTAATTTCACCACTGAGATCTCTTTCCTAACATTAACCTGACACTTATGCTAATTGACAAACCACCATTTTTACAAACGAAAACTCAATTTGACTTTCAAAAACCAATGACAGGAATAGTTAGCAGCAATCCTGGACCAGTCACGTCTGGAGCGGCCGCAGTGTTTTGGAGAGCATGCTCGTGACCACCTCTGGCATGCGGCTGCCTAATTAGAATGCTAGCCGCCTCTGGACTGTTACTTAAAACACGCACACATACTTCATGCTGTCTGTGCTGAAAATTTAAAGTCGCAGATGTTGTAATGATGATGTCTTAAGGAATATTAGTCTAGTGGAAAGGAGAATTGACTTTGTTCTACATGGGAAGCTTTGAATCATACACACCTCATTTGGAGCCACGGCTTCACTTAGTTGATAGGTCATTTTAATCATTTATCTTACCTTCTTTATCTATTAAAAGGCAATAGAATCTGCTCTGTGAACATTAAACAGCATCACCTGTTAAACACAAGGTCTGACCCCAGGGAATGCTAAATGCTGACTGCCTTTCCAATTCACCTGGGGTCTTTTTTAAACTCACTCAATACAGCCCTTTCCAAGGAAAATTTCAGATTTCAGATCATGCGTTTCTCTCAGGTCTCCTACCAACTGCTTGACTCTTCCTCCTTAGTCAGTAAAAATCAAATTGCTTCCCTGCTGGCTGAAAGCCTTAAGTGATGGTGTCCTGCCCTTAAACATGTCCACAGTTTGCTTAATTTGAAGTTAAGTCCTGTCCACGCAGCTGCTTCTGCCACCAGAGGATGTCGGAACGCCCCAGCGTGGAGCTCTCTCTCCCCACGCCCGCTCCCTGCTCATCCCAGGAAAGCTCTTAGTTCTCCTCCGTAACACTCTCAATCAGACGTTAAAGCTCGGAGAATTATCTCGCCTTATTCTTTCTTGGGAATAAACAGAAAAAGAAAGATTATTCATTTGGGATGTTTCCTCAAGGAAAGTTATTTTAACTGCTTTAGCTTTTTTCTCTATCTCCTAGCTTGAATTCCTTTTCATAACACTTCATTAATTTTAATAATCATAAGAATTATAAACAAAATAATTCAATTTATTATTGACTGCTTACCTGATAATTGGCTTTCTGATACAGGCCAAGGCTCATGGTCCTGAGAGAGTAGAAAGATTTTTAAATTTAAAAACATTTTTTTTTTTTTAGGTTGGGTATTTTGATTATCCCTGTGTTTTAATTTGAAAGGAAACGAAGCCAAAGGAGCTGTGGGGCCAAGAGGAGATGTAAGAAAGTTCCAGAGATAATCTATTCAGAAAGGGAGTTCTAAGGAACACATTGATGGTGGCAGCTCTCAGAAGTATCAGACCAGGTGAAAATGGCAAGAGAGAAGGGGGGAAGGATAGGATTGGGGGCTGGCTAGAGTCTGATTGGAATTGAATTAATAAAGTTTAGTGAAACGGCACGTTCCCTCCCAGTTACAAATCTAAGCTCATTAGTGTGTATATATATATATATATACACACACACATATATATTTGTATATATATGCACATATGCATGCGTCCTAAGTCACTTAAGTCATGTCCAACTCTTTGGAACCCTATGGACTGTAGCCCACCAGGCTCCTCTGGCCATGTGATTCTCCTGACAAGAATACTGGATGGGTTGCCATGCTGTCCTCCAGGGGATCTTCCCGACCCAGGGATCAAACAAATATCTTCTGTCTCCTGCATGCAGGCAGGCTCTTTACCACTAGTGCTACCTGGGAAGCCCACATACATATAACCTTTTATTCCTCATTGAAATAGAGCATGAATTCTAAATAGCTATTAGATTGATATGTAAATATGTTACCCACCAGGATTCTTAGACACCTTAGTCAGTAGAAATTGATCGGAAGCCAAATAGGAAATTCAGGCAAGGTTTTCTGGGAGCCCCTGCTGCATCAGGTCAGAGTTAGAAAAAACAGCAGGTTCTTTTGCTGGCTTGCTTATGGAAGGGAGGCAAACCGGGTCCTTCCAAGGGGAGAGGGTAGGGATGTGCCCAGGAATCAGGGCAGAGAGGCGGCTTGGGTGTTTTGCCCACCCCTCTGATGCTGTTGAGTGCAGGGAACATGTTCAGTACCCTGCTTTTGCTCCAGATTCGGCTCCAGATTCTGTTTTTGTTCCAACACCCTGTTTTTGCTCTCAGCTCTTTAGAAGTGGTAGGTTTTTTTGTTTTGTTTTGTCTTTTTGTATCTTCTTGTCATGGATTTGCCCCAACTGCAAATGCACAGAGTGATTTTTAGCCCCTTAGAGTTTCTTTGTATTGTGTTCCTCAAGAAGACCTTAGTCCAGGTGTAAGCATTACAATATTGCAGCAAAGTGTCCCAGGCTGCAGATCTTAGCCTGTCTCAAATATATACATAAAGCAGTTTTCATTGAAGCAAATGAAAGATTTGTTTCCAGGGCTGGTGTTCCCTGGCTGTTATTATGGGAAAATGCAACCAGCCCCACACACTTTTGAGTGTCTAAACGTTTCCTAAATGATCTGTTAGTCACTCAGTCATACCCAACCGTTTGCAACAGCACGGACTGTAGCCCACCAGGCTCCTCTGTCCATAGAATTCTCCAGGCAAGGATACTGGAGTGAATAGCCATTCCCTTCTCCAGGGGATCTTCCCAACCCAGTGATCAAACCCGGGTCTCTCACATTGCAGGCAGATTCTTTACCTTACCATTTGTGCCACCAGGGAAGTCCTTAGTGATCTAAAACATACCACAACTTAGGCTTCCCACTTGGTTTCTCAGGAATTCCTGGGTTGACCCGTCTGTCACCAGACTATGTGCAGGACCATTCTGTTGAAGGTCCAGTTTTCCTTCCTCTGAAGGGCCTGATGTTGCACCTGTGAGAAAATCTGTTGTTTGGAGGTATATTTTCTAGCCCCTTTTTGCTACTCTCCACAAAAATGAAGGAAGAACTGTTTTATCAAATGATATGATATGTTAGGGGGGTCTTCCCAGGTCGCTCAGTGGTCAAGAATCCTCCTATCAATAGAGGATATGCAGAAGACTCGGGTTCAATCCCTGGGTCAGGAAGATACCCTGAAGGAGGAAATGGCAACCCACTCCAGTATTCTTGCCTGAGAAATCCCATGGACAGAGGAGCCTGGCGGGCTACATCTGTGGAGTTATAAAGAGTCGGGCGCCACTGAACACATGTGCATGCACGTTAGATGATGCTTCTTTCAGTAGTCTGAAAGTGAATCTTAAACTTCTTTGTATTGCTTCCAAGTCTATGTGTAACAAAGTTCAAACTTGGTGGGTTAAAATAGCAGAAGTTTATTCCCTCACAGTTTTGGAGGCTAGAAGTCTGAAGCCATGGTTCAGTAGAGCCCAAGAATCAGTGGGGCCTGATTTTCTCAAAAGGCTCCAGGGAAGAGTATTTTCTGGCTTCTCCTACCGTCTAGGGGTTTCAGGCAATCCTTGGTTTCCCTTGGTCTTGCGGATGCATTGTTTCAATCCCTGCCTCTATCTTTAACAAACCACTACTCACTGTTTCTCTGTGTCCAGGTTTCCCTCTTCTTTTAAGGACACTGGTCATCAGACTAGAGATCTATTAGGTGACCATCACTCCCTTGTTTCACCTGATTACATCTGCAAGGACCCCATTTCCCCATGGACAGCGGAGCCTAGTGGGCTATAGTCAATGAGGTTGCAAAGAGTCAGAAACAACTGAACAACTAAGCACATAGGATTTTAAGGAAATCAATAGAAAATATTTCTGAAAAAATTCCCTGACCACACTAGGTTATGGTGAGTGAGAACTCATCTCTGATAAATGTTAGAAAGCTTTGGGCAAATAAAACAAAACAGAAGTGCAAATGATATGAAAAGCAATTGTTGTTTTGTAAGTGTATCCCATGTTCAAGAAACAATTAGAGAGGATAAGAGCATATAGTTTAGACTTTTTAATAATCAGGATTCTCCAGAGAAACAGACAGCAGAACATAACCATATATATATATATATATATATATGTCTGAGAGGGAGAGAGATTTATTATAGGAATAGGCTCCCAGGGTTATGGAGACCAGAAGTCTAACAATCCGATGTCTGCAAGCTAGAGAACCAGGAATATGATTGTGCAATTCATTATAGTCCAGAGGCCTGAGATCCTGGGGATCCAGTGGTTTAACTCCTAGTCTCAAAGGCTGCTGGTATAAGTCCCAAAGTCTAATCCAATGTCCAAGGGCAGGAGAACATAGACTCTCAGGTCAAAAAAAGAGAGACAGAATTTGCCCTTCCTCTGTCCTCTTGTCCTAATGGGCTCTCAGCAGACTGGATGAGGTTCACCCACTTTGGTGAGAGCCATCTTCCGTACTTAGTCTACTAATTCCAATGCTAATCTCTTTTGGAGACACCCTCACAGACACACCCAGAAATAATGTTTTACCAGTTATCTGGGCATCCCTTGGCCCACTCAAGTTGACACATAAAAGTAACTATCGCAGACTTGGAGTTAGCAAACTCTTGCGGCAGGACCATATGTAAAGACGAGGTGCGAGGGGGTGGGGGCGGGGAGAGTTGACCTACTCTGCTTAGCTGACCTGGAAGTTTTCAGAAATAGAGGAACTTGGAATTTAACTTGATTTGTACTATGATGAGAACTATCACTACCAACGAAATGAAGATAGTAGACTCTGGCTGTAGATAATAATCATGCTGGAAATAAAACAGTCACACACATACAAAAGAGTACATGAAAAGAAGATGAATTCCCACAGTTTTTACATCCCTCATTAGAGTTTAAATGACCTTTCCAAAGTTGCACATATTTAAGAAAAAGTTGTCATCCTAATGGCATGCTGTACTGGTCTTGGAATTTTGTATAATATGCCGAGCCATAAAACAGAGGCGTAGAATCATGAAGATATCATAAAGTGTTCCCATAGAGTTGTTTATATTAAAACAACCAGGAAAATTCAGAAGAACATCTTTGACACCCATGGCTATGTATCTGGTCTCTTCCTGGAGTAAGATCATACCTATATTTGAAATATAAATACTGAATATTATATACAATATATAAGTATATTTATAAAATATATAAATAATATATAAATGCTGAAATATAAATGCTGGGTACCTGTGCTGTTTTGCACATTATGTGTTTTCACAAGAAATGCCTTCAAAGAAAACATATGTGATGTTACTTTGAGAATTGAAATCCTTCAACTCTGTTATTAGATCAATGTTCAATTTTCTCTTAACTAGTTGAAATAATAGTAAATCTTATTATTTTTTT
Organism: Cervus elaphus; assembly: GCF_910594005.1. NCBI lineage: Eukaryota > Metazoa > Chordata > Mammalia > Artiodactyla > Cervidae > Cervus > Cervus elaphus. The sequence goes on from NC_057832.1 coordinate 115,891,097, forward strand.
CTGGCCTGCTTCTCCAAATCCTTGGTTATCTTTAAGGACTTTCTTTCTAAAGATGCATTTATCTTTCTGTTATAGAATAGGGATCTACATTTATTCATTTATATCTGAAGAGACCATGGAGCTTTTCACATAACTCATGTTTATGCTTGATGCTGGTGACATATTGATACAAAAAGGAGACAGAATCTCTACCCTCATAGGATTTATAGTTTTTGCTCTCATATTACCATGTGTCTCTTTATAAAGTTATCATTTTACTTGATTTGTACAATTCTCTTGTTAATGTATACCTACTCTAAGCCCTATCCATTTTGCTCTTAAGACCTTTCAACTGGTTGGATGAGGGTTACATCATCAAGGATCATCTATTTTATTTAATATCAGTTGAATGTGGATGTTACACCTCATTTGGAAAACACCTTCACAACAGCATCTAGATGAGTGTTTGATCGAATAACTGGATATTAATGGTAACCCACTCCAGTATTCTTGCCTGCAGAATCCTGTGGACAGAGGAGCCTGGTGGGCTGCTCTCCATATGATCACACAGAGTCAGACACAACTGAAGTGACTTAGCATGCATGCATGCTTTGGAGAAGGAAATGGCAACCCACTCCAGTATTCTTGTCTGGAGAGTCCCAGGGACAGAGGAGCCTGGTGGGGTTCCATCTATGGGGTTGCACAGAGTTGGACATGACTGAAGTGACTTAGCAGCAGCAGCAGAGCCTCTCTAAGTTGGCAGAACAATCACAAAGTACTTTTATGTGTCCTGGATTCTGGACTTGAGGCATCAAATAAAAATATAATCAGATGTCTGGTCTAATGTACAGATAAAGGAATAAAAGAAACTGCTTTTACAGTTTTCTGATTATGATTTCTAAGTCTTCTATGTGCATATTTTTCTATTTTGTTTCATTTTATGCTTTCTAATGTTATATCTCTTATTCCCTCTCTTTTCAATGTATTTACTAAGATAAAATTTACATATGCTAAAGTCCACATATTTCAAGTGTACAATTCCATGAGCTTTAGTGAATTTATATGGTAGTCAGCCATCAGCACAGTCTAGCTTTTAAATCATTTCCCCAATTGCTCCCCAAATTTCCCTTCTGTCCCCTGCAGTCAGTTCTCACTCCTAACCTGTCCCAGGCAACCACTGTTTCTGTTGTCCCTATAATGTTTGTTTGTTTTCCCTAGACCCTTCTTTTTTGTCATTGTTGTTGATTCTTATTTTGCTTTTGGACTCTTCTCTGGTTTACACTTCTCCTTGGAGACTTTGCCCTCATCTCAGCTCCTCCAGGAAGACAGCCAGGGCCTCTCGTTGCTGCCCCAGCCCGTTCTGTCCCCCTACGCCCTCCTGCCCCTGACATCCCTGGTCCATGTTGTCTCACTCTTTCTTCCCTCCCCTCACATAGCACTCAATCACCTTTAACATTTTATATCCTTCATTTTTTAATATATTCATTATTTATTATTAGAATCTCCACTAGAACATAAGCACTAATAAGACAAAGATATTGGTTGTTTTTGTTTTCTGGTGTATCTCAAGTGTTTCGAAAAAAATGCCTGATGCATAATAGTTATCACTGTGTATTTATTAATTGAATAAATTAATCAGCAGTCCCTTATGGGTACATTTAATGGTTACATGCAAAAAGGGCTAGAGGACTTCTGTCCTCACGTAGGGTGTCAGCTTTTGGCACTTGCCTCTCCCTGCAGAGAATTTTAGGCAAAGAATGCAATTGTGCTGGCAGAGAACAGCCACTGGTATTCTAGTATTATATTTCATAGGTATAACTTTTCAGGGTCTTGAAGATAAAATATTTTTTATTAGATCAGATGCAATTTTTTAATCTAAGTATAGATACCACTGTATGACTGATGAGGAGTAAATCTAGGATTCAAATCATTCTGTTTCCTAAATAGTTACTAAAACTGGGTATTGTTATTCGTGCTAGCTCAGTGTACATTCAGAAAAAAAAAATATTTGCCTTCATTCCATTTGAGATAAAGAACCTGGGGAAATTTTGGAGAAAATAAATTTGATAAGGGGTAAGGAAGGTCTTATGGAAGGGCCATGTAAAAGATTACTTTTTAAGATAATTTGGTGGGGGAATCCTGAATTGAGGGGATGGCACCTGAGGTGAGGAAGCACACCATGAGGAGACGTGGAGAATAGCATCCCTGGTAGAGAGAAAAGGCAGTGTAAATACTACACAGATGTGAGGGCATAGAGGCCTTGGGGAAAGGGGGCCACACGGCTTCAGGAATTGGAGCCTTTGAAGGCTGGCCTGGGTAGGGTCTCTTACACCAGCTGTCCTCAACCTTTTGGGGACCAGGGACTGGTTTCATGGAAGACAATTTTTCCATGGACAGAGAGGAGGGGAACGGTTTTGGGATGAGTCAAGCGCATTACATTTATTGTGTACATTATTTGTGTCTTTGTTGTATCAGCTTCACCTCAGACCATCAGACATTATATCCCCGGAGGTTGGGGAGTGAGGTGGGAGGCTGTTTGAAGATTGAATCAGCTGAATGGCATAATTTAATCTCATCTCTAAGGCTGCTGTTTGGAAAAAAGACTCTAGGCAGATGAGAGAGCAGTATGGTGAAAGCAGTGGGTACTATTGCAATAATCTGGACGATAAAGGGAGACAGTCTAGTGGAGAGGTGTGAAGCGGTCAACTCTGAAAACATTTTTGGAAGTCAAGCCTGTAGGACTTGCTGACAGGTGGGTTATGGGCCGTAATATACAGAACAGAGTCAAGATGACACCAGTCAGCCTGACCAAAAGCCTTGAGCTCAGCCTTGCCTCTACTCCACACTTCCCTTCTCTCTTCTGAGCTTTGTGGTCCCCCTGACAGCATTTCTCTAAAGTTTGTTTCTGATCGTGCATCAGAAACTGCTGCTGGTATTGGATCCATGCATAACCTGTCATTTCTCCTTCCAAAAAGGGGGCCATGGACTAAGCCTCCCAACACACACACACAGACACACACACACACTTTCACAGTTCCCTGCATCCTCTGTCTCCTCGATGGGTTCTGAATATGTTCTCAAACCTCTTGAGTCTTGCCCTGATGCCCTTTATGCTGCGTTACATCAGGGGTATAGCAAGAGTCAAGAATCTACGGACTTAAAACCAGACTTGGCCAACTAACATTCCAATTAGTCTCTGATATGGGGACTGCATTTATCACTCAGAAACAAGCAAATGGAGAACAGCAACTCAAAGCTAAGCAACTGCTATAAAATAAATGGCCTTTAAACGTGTGAGTTTACATATAAACTTCTACTGGATAGATTTCTAACTTGAAAACATGCGCTAGTCATAATCATTGTTCTTGGTCTTCCTTCCATCCATGGTCCAACTATACTGAACTTAGAGGGTGTTGGGAGATAAGTTATTTATTGCCTTTCAAAAAGTAAAATGAAAGTTAGCCATAATCTACATTTATATAGTATTGAACATCATTTATTAATATTGAAATATTTGGATACCCATCTTACTTTGTGCAAAATCTGGTCCCTTTAAAATACTAGGTTAGTATTATTGGCAAGAGTCATGTTTTTCCAACTAACAATTTGTTAAATTGCAGAATGAGAAATGAGAACCTTAGGGATTCCTGTAAGTTGTTAATAGCTTAATTTGATTTGGATTGGTTAACATTATGTAATACCTGGAATTCATTTTTCTTTTATTGCTTTTAAATGCATTCATTCAGTTCAGTCGCTCAGTTGCGTCTGACTCTTTGCGACCCCATGAATCTCAGCACGCCAGGCCTCCCTGTCCATCACCAACTCCCAGAGTCTACCCAAACCCATGTCCGTCGAGTCGGTGATGCCATCCAGCCATCTCATCCTCTGTCATCCCCTTCTCCTCCTGCCCCCAATCCCTCCCAGCATCAGGGTCTTTTCCAATGAGTCAACTCTTTGCATGAAGTGGCCAAAGTACTGCAGTTTCAGCTTCAGCATCAGTCCTTCCAATGAACACCCAGGACTGATCTCCTTCAGGATGGACTGGTTGGACCTCCTTGCAGTCCAAGGGACTCTCATGAGTCTTCTCCAACACCACAGTTCAAAAGCATCAATTTTTCGGCGCTCAGCTTTCTTCACAGTCCAACTCTCACATCCATACATGACCACTAGGAAAACCATAGCCTTGATTAGATGGACCTTTGTTGGCAAAGTAATGTCTCTGCTTTTTAATATGCTATCTAGGTTGGTCATAACTTTCCTTCCAAGGAATAAGCGTCTTTTAATTTCATGGCTGTAATCACCATCTGCAGTGATTTTGCAGTGAGTTAATAGTTTAATTTGATTTGGATTGGCTAACATTATATAATACCTGGAATTCATTTTTCTTTTATTGCTTTTAAACACATTCATTAATTTTTATTTATATGTTTTTTCTGTGTGCTTTATTATTTCACCCTGGTTCATTTTTACACATGATTGTTTTTCTCTTATTCAACTTTAGGGAGTTGGTCTTTTCTTACCTGTAGTGAATTAACCTAGAAATTTTCTCAATTATTAATTTCTTTAAAAGAATTTGGTTGTTCAAAAAAAACCACTTGCCATAAAAATATTAGATCAATATTTTCTATTCTAAGCAAAAATTTTCCCCCACTTTTAAAAAATACATTTTTGAGCCTTTTCTTTCCATTAGGAGAATATTAACATGAAAAGACATTTCTTTTTCAATCCAATTCCCAAAGAACTTTTGGTCATTTTAGTTTGTTTTCTAGTTACATGCATAAAAGAAAAGAGCACAGAAGAGGAAGAGAATTGCACAGTGAAATTGAATATATTAACCTCATCAGAAACTGTTTCTCTGTTGGAGATAAGAAAGTAGTCATTGCATAGCCCCCAATTCCAAAGACCTTTTTATACCTCCTAGAAGCAAAATTGATGAGAACTATGATTTGGGCTAATCATCATTATAAATACTATGATATTCTACATGCCCTTGCCTTTTTCTGGCTCTTACGACTGACTTGCCTTGGGAATATTCAGATTTAAGAGAGAATTGTAAGTGGTTTTCCAAAGGAGAAAATAATCAAGAAATTATAAAAACTCTTTGACTTGCAGAAATTGTTTTAACCTTATGGCTATTTATCATTGTTACTCTGGGTTTTTTTTTTTTTTAAGATCTTTTCTTCCTTATATTAATTTTGTTATTTTACAATCACTATGCTCAAAGAGCATAATGTTTTGAGTGCAGAAATAACACAGTTAACTCTATAAGTATGTAAATTGAATTTGATTTTTTTGTATGTCTCTTTTAGAAATTATTTTCTGTATCTAAAATGCTCTTAAGCTGAAAAATATTGTGCAGATTTTAAAACTGTGATGACTTGTATGTCTCATGCAAATATGAGATACGTGCTTTAGGTTATTATTTGGAGAACATAGTATTTTTACAGATTACCCTATCCTGTTGATTTTACAATGCTTTACCAAAAAAGAAAGAAAAAGACATTTATACTTTTTTTCATGAGTAATGTGTCAATTCAGGTGCTTCAAGAAACAGATGTTAAGGCAGAATTAGACACTGAAAGATGTACTGAGCAAAATGTCTCTAAAGGATAGAGGAGTAAAAGAAGAAGTTGTTTAGTTGTTTAGTTGCTAAGTCATGTCTGACTCTTTGTGACCCCGCAGACTGTAACCCATCAGGCTCCTCTGTCCATGGGATTCTGTAGGCAAGAATACTGGAGTGGGTTGCCATTTCCTTCTCCAGGGGATCTTCCCCACCCAAAAGAGGAAGAGGAGGTCTGATACCTGAGGACAGAGTGAGGGAGAAGGAGGACTGTGTAAGAAGAGGCCCAGGTTGTAGCAAAGCACTGAGCCCCACATCCATCACAAATGGCCTGACTGGTTCTCTCGCTCTCCCCAGCAGTTTACTGGCGTAGCCTGGGGGGGCATGGCCTCATCAGGAGAACACCTGTGGACCTCCATTAGACTAACCAACTCTGCTCCTCAAACAGGGAGGGAGATATGACCAGCACCTGGGTGATCTTGAGCACTCAAGCTATTGATAAATGACATGCATAAGTGAAAAAGATAATTTTAGAAAGTTCTCCCATAGAACTTCTTTGTAAACCAGAGAGAAATTTTGTTTTGTTTTCTAATAAAGTTGCTATTTCTATCCACATTCCTAATTTTCTATGGCCAAACAAATAGGAGAAATGATTTCAGGTACTTTTTAATTTTAACTATTGTAAATTCAAATTATAATATTCCTATATGTACAAAAATGAAACAAAAATGGAATCCAGTGCCTATAATGTGCTGGCAGGCTACAGTCCATGGGGTCACAAGAGTCTGGCATGATTTAGCAACTAAACCACCAAATTGTTCTTTGTCTTTGCCTCCTTGTTTTATTTCTTTTTTTCTTTTAAACAGTCAGTTATTTATATGTAAACTTGCCTTTTGAACAAGAAAGTAAGTTCTTTCTGGGTATGTAGTTGTTTTTTTTTTTAATTTTTTTCCATTATTGAGTTTTTAAAGAAGACCACAGACTTAAACTATTGTTTCCAGTCTGGCTTATCCAATAAGTAGCTAAGTAGAGCATTTGCTAATTTCTCACCTTTTTTTTTCCCCCAAACTTTCTCTTACTTTTGGATTCCCACTTGCCTATGTTAGCAATTAGCTATCCCTCAAATAATTAAGAATTGCTATCTACTTCCCAAGGGAAGTTTAAGTATTAAGGAATTTCTAAGGCACTCTGCCGTTAAGACCCTAAAATATGATGTATCTCTAAGGTTAAAATTTCAAGTCTTCTCTGATACGGGAGGTGGGGTTGAGAATGTGAGAATTTAAGTCAAAGACCTTCTTAGTAACATTCATCTCAGTCAACTTCAGCATCTAGCCCTTAAGTTGTATCATTTCTAATACCTTTCCCATCAAAACATTCCTAAGCCTTTCCAATATCTGGGTCCTTTGATCTCCCTTCCCTGCAATTAACACAATTAGTGCCAAAAATAATAAGTGCTAAAAATGCTACAGCATCATTGCTCCAGTGAATCTAATCTGTAATGACAAGAACACTCACTAACTCTTATTTCACAGAGGCCTGAGGTTGGGTGGAAACCTCTGCTTTCACAGACCTTTAATGAATCAAACAGTGAGCAAATATGAATGAAGATGTTCTCTGCCAGTGGTGCACTATGTGATGTTACTATTGGGAAAATCTAGACACCCCAGAAAGTCATCAATAGAATGAAATTCTTTAACACCTTCAGATTTTTTTTCTGTTATCTGTGGGTTATTGAACAAACTAAGGAATGTGACTCCAGAATTCAATATGTGTATATGGTTTTAGGTTTAGTATGTCAAAGAAAAGTGTATTTGAAGGGCAGAAAACTTATGTAAAGGGAGACTGGCTCCTGGAAAGTTTGTTGTTAATCTTGTATGTGGAAAAAAAAAGAATTGAAAGATCAAAGGAGAAGTTTCAGTTCTTCAGGGTGGAAATCCAAGTGATCAGGCTGAGTGAAGCTGAGAGGTAAAACCATTTATGTCAGAGCTTAGAAGAAATAGAAGTAATTCTACTGTTTGCCAGGCTGGTGCAAAGTTAACCACTGAGTCAAGTACTGATAAGTAGTGATTTTGTTTATTTGTTAAGGTAATACATGATTTAGAACACGCTCTCACAACTTAATGAGACTAAGAATATTCTAGGGTGAGAATATAAAAGATAATATAAAAGGTAAGAATATAAAAGAGTTTAAGTGTTGGGCTATATCCTTAGTAAAAATTTAATTCAGTAGGTCTGAGGTAGGGTCCAGAAATCTGCATTTTAGTCAAGCATCCAGGTGACTTCTTTTTTTTGTCTTAACTACTTTATTGGGATATAATTAATATACCATAAAAGTCACCATTTAATGTATGCAATTCATGCTTTTTAGTATATTTGCAACGTTGTATAAACATCATCACAATCTAATTTTTGGTCATTTTCATGGCCCCAAGTGAAAATCTCAGATTTATTAGGGGTTCATGAGGAATCCCTAATTCATGAATTAATCCTCATGATTAATCCTCATTCATGAGGAGCCACTCAGCATTCTCCTGGAATACCCTCCAGACACAGGCAACTACCAATCTACTTTTTGTGTGTATATTTGCCAATTATGAATATTTTACATAAATGGAATCACATAGTAGGTTGTCTTTTATGACTGACTTCTTTCGTTTTGGTCTTCCCTAGTGGCTCAGATGGTAAAGAATCCGCCTGCAATGTGAGAAACCTGGGTTCCATCCCTGGGTTGGGAAGATCCCCTGGAGAAGGGAATGGCTACCCATTCCATTATTCTTGCCTGGAGAATTCCATGGACATAAGAGCCTGGCAGGCTATGGTCCATGGGGTTGCAAAGAGTCAGAGTTGGACATGACTGAGCAACTTTCACTTTTTTTTTTGTTTAGCATAATGTTTTCAGCATGTATTCAATTGTAGCATATATAAAATATTTTATATTTTAGTTTTATATTTTAGTATTATATTCTATATTACATTTTATTTATCCATTCATCAATTGATGGGACTTTGGATTGTTTCCACTTTTTGGCTTTTATGAATGGTGGTTTTGTGAACATTTGTGTATAAGATTTTGTATGCACATATTTTTCTTTCTTTTGAGTATATGCTTAGGAATGAAATAGCTGGGTTATATAGTAATTATACATTTAATATTTTGAGGGACAGCTGGACATTTTCCTGGTTAATCTTAGTGCCTGTAGTTTTCTCTCTGCATACTTTGAGAAACACTGATTTAGGCAATGATTTGGGGAGAATGCAGGAGGAAAAGAGATATTTATTGGATTCTGATAATGAAAATCCTAGACTCCATAAAATGGAGGCTAAAATAAGAAAAGAAAATGCAGCATTAGAAAATAAAAAAAACACTGTGTATTGATGTGAATCTAATCTCATTAACTGGAAAATTAGAAATACAAAAGAAAAAATTGGGGAGAATGATAAATCAAAATGAAAGAATATTTTTATATGGATAGAAAGAGTTTCTAAAATTACATAGAAATGTTTTGTAAGGTGATTGTATGAAGAAAGAGAGAAGGACAAAGTGAATCTTAGTAAAATTTAATTTATAAAAAGCAAAGTTTTACAACATTGTTGAATTTTAAAAGGGAAAATTTCCATAGGTTTCATGGAAGATATGAAATCTGAATTAAGTTGTTGTTGATGTTGTTAATAAATCATGTCCGACACTTTTTGCAATCCCATGGACTGTAGCCTGCCAGGTTCCTCTGTCCATGGGATTTCCCAGGCAAGAATATTGGATCAGGTTTCCATTTCCTTCTCCACGGGATCTTCCTAACCCAGGGATCAAACCCAGGTCTCCTGCACTGTAGGTGGTTTCTTTACCATTGAGCCACCTGGGAAGCCCTGAGTTAAGTCACCTAAAAATAAATACAAGAAGGTGCAGAATGAGAGAGAGATAATACAGTTTGTTGGGATTATTTTTAAAAGTACAAATGGACAAAATGAAATTATTTTAACATAAAATGTGTATTTTTATTATGAAAATTGCTGATAAAATTTTTATTTTACAAAAATTGTTTTTTGCCCACTGGTGGACAGATACTAGACTTCCCTGGTGGCTCAGATGGTGAAGCATCTGCCTACAATGCGGGAGACCCAGGTTCGGTCCCTGGGTTGGGAAGATCCTCTGGAGAAGGAAGGACAGACACTGCTTCCTGAAATAGGACATCCGTAAACACATTGTGTCAGATAGATTTAATAAAAGAAGGCTTTTACTCATTCAAGAATTTCAAAAATTTTAGTCAATTATACTTCTTAAAAATTTTTAAGTGTATATACATTTTTATCTGTGGGGAAGTTAAGTTTTGAAGATATGTAAAACTGTCTAATGGTAACTATCAGTTAAATGTATTTTTTCTTTGCATGTTCATGTGAGTAATGTTAAATGTAGAGTTTCTATATTGTAAAAACATACAGCAATAAAAATATTATCTTTGTATAGAAAAAAAGAAATGCAAGTGTATTAGGATAACATTCAGCAGTATTTGACAGAGACTCAACTTATTACTGGCTTAAACAGTCTGAAAGGGCTAGTATGGTGTTTGTGGTGTTGAGAAATGTGGATTCTTCTGTCTCAGGCATCATCAAACCTTTTGCTCCTGAACCCAATTTGTGTCTGCTCACCTGGGTGCAATAAAGTCACTCTATTGACACTGGGTTGTGATGAAAGAAAGCCCAATCCGGGACGACGACGACGAAGTCGCTTCAGTCGTGTCTGACTCTGTGCGACCCCATAGACGGCAGCCCACCAGGCTCCCCCGTCCCTGGGATTCTCCAGGCAAGAACACTGGAGTGGGTTGCCATTTCCTTCTCCAGTGCATGAAAGTGAAAAGTGAAAGTGAAGTTGCTCAGTCGTGTCCAACTCCTAGCGACCCCATGGACTGCAGCCTACCAGGCTCCTCTGTCCATGGGATTTTCCAGGCAAGAGTCCTGGAGTGCGGTGCCATTGCCTTCTCCAGAACAATCTGGGAAGCTAATACTAAAAGACCTGAATTCCCCAAGGGGTTTCAGGGAAGGTGTTTTAAAGGCAGGGTCATCAGCTTGAGCACAGTTCTCTGACTGGTTGATAGTAAGGTAATAGGTGTCCTTGGGGTTAATGTCATCAGTCCTCAGGCTTCAGCCAGTATGGGTGCTCTGTGCTCATGGTCATCATGCAGTTAACTTCTTCCATCTGATGAGAGTTTTAATATCTGCAGAACAACTCTGAAATGCACATCAAACTGTTATCTATGTCCTTCAGGGAGGAACTAAAGAGTCTGTGACTCTATATGGCTGATTTATCATTTAAATTGTTAGCAATTCTCCTGGCCCAACTATTGTTTTTGTTGTGTTGTTACTATATGTTCACATTCTTTCAATCGTTAATTCTTGAGCCATCCTTTTGTGGCTTAGGGAAGGCCTGGAACACTAAAGCTTTTTTTACAAGCGAGAGGCAGACGAGGTGTGGGAAGTCTATTCTGGGAAGGCTCCATAGAGTCTTGTTCAGTTGCACTTTTTTCTTAAGAGTAAATATTTTAAGCTTTGTGAGCCATAGGATCTCTGTCCCAGCTATTTAATTCTGCTATTGTAGCATGGAGACAGTAGATGATATGTAAACAAATGGGTGTGGTTCTGTTCCAATGAAACTTTATTTACAAACACAGTGGTAGGCTGGATTTATCCTGTAAGCTGTAACTGGACAATTCCATTGCTTCTTTCTCATGGTTCAAGATGTCTTCTTAAGCTCTAGCCATCACATCCCCATTCCAGATTGGGGAAAGAAAGAAGAGACAGGAGTAAATCTTATCTCCTTAAAAACACTTCCTGGAAGGTACTTAGGACACTTCTACAGACATCTGTCAGCCAAAAATTAGTCACATAGCCATACCTAGTAGCACCACAGTCTGGGAAATGCAGCTCTGAAAGACAGCCATCTACCCAGCTAAAAGGAAGGGACTTCATTACTCAAAAGATCTTACAAACAGATAGTGGGGAAAGCTGGCAGCATGTAACAAATGGAAATACCCATTTTCACCCTTCTTCTCGTATATAGAGCATTTTTATGTTTCTTAAGTGAGACAAAAATAAAATCTTATGTTATTGCATACAGCTTAGATCCACATTTTCTGAATAACTCTACATCAAAATTATGGTCCAGTGATATATAAAGACCTGATAGCTGCAATATACATATTCCTCTTTTGCAAATAAAAGCATGAGAAACATATAGTTGTCACTGGTCCATAGCAATTTGCAAATCTTATTAAAAAGAGACTATTTTTCCAGTGCCCACCGTGACCCAAGTTTTCCCTCTCTGAGAGGTTCCTCTTTGCCCATTTTTCTTACATGGTTGTATCTGGAAAGGTCATTAATCTATGCCCTTTTGGTGAATTGTATGCATTCACAGCTGACTCCTGCTGATAGAGAGATTAGTTCCTAGGACTACTTTAGTCACTGAATGGGCATGACTTGCAGGCCATGTTTGTTTAATAAGGGAGTCAATTTTGACTCTTCTATGCTAGATCTGTTTTTTGTTTTGTTTTTGTTTTTTAATTTAATCCTTGTTTGTTGCTGCTTTTGTTATTATAATCATACATAATGGCCTGCCTCAGAGAATCCTGCCCTTCTTCCTGACCCTTAAATTAAAGTACCTTTTTTAGCTTACAGGGAGATAATCTGACCCTACCTACCTGTGAATGACTATAGGAAAGATAAAGCTAACACATCCCCCTGCTTGAGGCTTGCCATTCTAGGAGATATTTACAAGAATTAAATGGTCTTTTTACTTGGTTTCCTCACCTTCCCCCATCTCTGATCTATAAAAGAACTGGCATCCAAACACCAACAGGATGGTAATTTTGAGACATTAGTCTGCCATCTTCTCAGTCAGCTGGATTTCTGAATAAAGTCATATTCCTTGCCTCAGCACCTCATCTCTCAGATTTATTGGTCTCTCCTGCAGTGAGCAGAGCAAGCTTGGATCCAGTAACACTTGTAGTTTCCTTTCAATGCCGTCCCCTCAAAAACTGTGGTCTTATAATCTACTTTCTTTAAGGACATTCTGTGCACAAGTAACCATATCTAAATATCTGTTCTTGATGCAGTTTTGAGCTTGGTGACTCTGTTCTTTTACTTACTTACCTCTGTGTTCTGTCAATTCCAAATGGAGGTGAGCGACTCGTATCTCTCTCCGAGAGCACTTGCTGATCCTTTTGTTCTCTGTCCTCCTTTCAATTTATGTCCCCTTTCAAGCTTTAGGTCTTGAGAAAGAATAACGCTTTGTGACAATATCCTAAATCTGATTGTCACTGTAGAACTGTTTCCCACTTTCTAGTAGACAGCTCTTTTTGTTGTAATATTTGTTCATTTATTTATTTTTATTTATTTATTATGTATAATAACAGGGTGTTTTCAGAGTTCTGAGCATGGTTATGTGGTTATATACTTGTATCAAGTATGAATTTAATCCTAGAGTGCATGCATGCATGCTAAGTCGCTTCAGTCATATCCTACTCTTTGTGACCTAATGGACTGTAGCCTTCCAGTCTCTTCTCTCCACGGGATTCTCCAGGCAAGAATGCTGGAGTGGGTTGCCAGGCCATCCTCAATCCTAGTGTGACAAGCCCTAATCAGTAGGGTGCCTATTTCCCACAGTTTCCTCCTCCACCCCCCAGCCTTACCCTTCCTTTGCAGTGATAAAACACTTTGTGGGCTACATCGTTACTTCCTTCTAAGGCTAACTCTCAGAGCTATGGCTTATAATTTCTGTCCTTTAGTTTAGGATGAGGGTTTCCCTGGTAGCTCAGATGGTAAAGAAACGACCTGCAATACAGGAGACCCGGGTTCGATCCCTGCGTCAAGAAGATCCCCTGGAGAATGGAATGGCAACCCACTCCAGTATTCTTGCCTGGAGAATTCCATGGACACGAGAACCTGGAAGGCTACAGTCCATAGGGGTCGCAAAGAGTAGAATATGACTGAACAGCTAGAAGTTTTTAGTTTAGGATACAATTTTCATATGTGTTGAGGGTGCTTCTTGGAGTGTGTCTTTTGTTTGTTTACTTTTTCAAGTTCATAAATTGAAGATTCTCCATCATTTTAGTTTGCCAGAAGAAGCAGAGAGCCCTTCCATTTCAAAGTGGTTTTACTTTTATCTCAGTCTGCCAGCTGGCTAGTCCTAGACCGAGTTCATCTCTCTCTTGAAGACTGCTGAACATAGCAAGAAGGAACCAGTGCACATCAGCATGTAATTTTTTCTAACTTTGCTCCTAATATTAAAAGTCCCAGTTGGCAACTGCTTTGCCTTTCAAGGAACAGCAGTTGACAATATGACCAAATATTTTGCTACAAATAACAAAGGCCCCAGCTTTCCAAGCCTGCAATAACCCAGGCTTCAGCGCCCACTGCCTTCAGCAAGTACTTCCATGAACTTGGATTTTGTCACGCGTAACATCCTATTTCTAAATATAGTGTCAAATACAGTATTCATTTGCATTAGGTTCTGCTCTGAGTGACAGAGTCTGCAATTAACAGAGTAGAGACTTACTTCTTTCTTCTATAAAAGAAGATAGAAGGTATACTCTGGAGTCACAGAGTCAGAAAGTCAGGCTTCTTCCATCTTTCAGCTTTACCACTCTCAACATTTAGTGTCTGCCTTGTGGTTCCAGCTGTCCATTTAAGATCTAGGTTATTATATCCAAACTCCAAGCAAATGCAAAGAGAAGTGAATAGGAGGGTCTGCCCCCTCCTTCAAGGTCACTCCCTAAAGTTTCATATTTCTACCTATGAAACACTGAATTGGCTGGAACTTACATGGTCAGACAAGGGAGACTGGGTAACCGAGTGCCCAGTTAAATGTCTATTTGCAAGAGGGGGACAATAAATATTGAAGGGTAATTAGCAGTATCTGTAAAAACTCCTCTTTAAATATTAAACGTTTATTATAGTCTGTGTACCCAATTTTACTTAATAAAGTGATATCTAATATTATTATTCATTCCTCGGGCAAATTTTGAATATCTGTGTATGGTTGTTTCATATAAAGATATTAAGTTTGGGAAATACATTTAAGTGGATTCATTTCTTTTCCAAGTTTTCAATTATCCATCATCCCTGCCTGCAGCTTTTTATAGCAAATGATTTATAGAAGCAAAATTAAATAGTTTTTAAAAAGCAAGAGAATGTTCTTTGAAGTGAAAGTGTTAGTGGCTCAGTCATGTCCAACTGTATGTGACCCCATGGACTGTAGCCCACTAGGTTCCTCTGTCCATGGAATTCTCTAGGCAAGAATACTGGAGTGGGTAGCCTTTCCCAAGTGGGTAGACCCAGATTGAACCTGGGTCTCCTGCATTGAAGGCAGATTCTTTACTGTCTGAGCCACCCAGGGAGGCCAGAATATTCTCTAATCATGTATTTATCTGTCTGCTATTCCCTAGCATATTTCTCTTCCCCATAAAAAGTCTAATTCAATGAATTTCTTGTCTTAAATTAGAAGAGTTATTTGACCATTCCTCTAAATATCAGAATTTATTGAAAGTAATGCTGCTTGCTATATAAGAACTTTTTTTTTTCTTTAGCCAAAAAGTAAATGACTACATTTCTTAGTTTGCGTATGGAGAAAGTACAAGAGAAAAGGTGAATGTGATTCTGATTGTTTAGCCTGGAGAAATGGAAATTAAGGGACCAGAAAAACTGTCTTTGGATTTGGTAAACTGCTTATAGCTTGAAAAGAAGTAAGGCGTATCATACAGACAATATGACTTTAAGCTCCGTGAGAGCAGGAAATATCCTTGGTTTTACTCATCTCAGAGGAGACAAATATGTCTCAGTGTCTCACATGTGGAAGGTGCTCAAATAAGGCTAATTAACCATATCATTAAAAATCACTCTGTTAGAAAATTTTATATTATTTTATGATAGAAGGCAATAGTGTGTGTTTAAAACTTTCTTTTGCACTTCTTCTGCTATTAAAAAGTATAAGATGCCATGTCATACCTTATATTTTGGTCTCTTACTGTGACATTGAATTATAATTTGTAAGAAGGCAAGATTTTTCCTCAGGTTACAGATGTACTCTGGAACACCTTTGTATTTCCTTAATAAACATCTCTAGTTTTTCTTGTAAGAATTTCACTAACTCTTTCTAAAGCTTACTTTTATGTTTGAAGATTATATTGTCCCTTGAAAAGGTACATTTTCTAATGTATCGTTTGCTTTTTAAAGAAAAATGATCTTTTAAACTGCCTCCTTAGAAGACCCTGATGCTGGGAAAGATTGAGGGCAGGAGGAGAAGAGGATGCCAGAGGATGAGATGGTTGGATGGCATCACCGACTCAATGGACATGAGTTTAAGCAAACTCCAGGAGATAGTGAAGGACAGGGAAGTCTGGTACACTGCAGTCCATGGGGCTGCAAAGAGTCAGAGAAAACCTAGCAACTGAACAACAACAATGTTAACAATAAACTATTTTTTTCAAATACACTATTAATTGTTTTTGTCAACAGCAAGTTCAATGGCTAACCAAAGACACATTTAGGCATTGTCCTTGTTTAAAATAAGATAAGGTGGAGTGCCAAAGAATTGATGCTTTTGAATTGTGGTGCTGTAGAAGACTTTTGAGAGTCCCTTGGAATGCAAGATCAAACTAGTCAATCCTAAAGGAAATCAACCCTGAATGTTCATTGGAAGGACTGATCCTGGGGCTGAAGCACCAATAATTTGACCACCTAGTGGGAAGTGTCAACTCATTGGAAAAAACCCTGATACTGGGAAAGATTGAAGGCAAAAAGAGAAGGGAATGGCAGAGGATGAGATGGTTAGATGGAATCACAGACTCAATGAACATGAACATGACCAAACTCCAGGAGGTAGTGAAGGACAGGGAAGCCTGGTGTGCTACAGTCCATGGGGTCGCAAAGAGTCAGATATGACTTGGCAACTGAATAACAACATATGTTGCATGAATAAAAGAATGGAAGAAAATATAAATGAATGAAGAAACAGACAAATGTATCATAGTTTCTCAAAACCTGCTAATTTTCCTTTTGCTGATCAATTCAATTCAGTTCAGTGGCTCAGTCGTGTCCAACTCTTTGCCACCCCATGGACTGCAGCACGCCAGGCCTCCCTGTCCATCGCCAACCAGACAAGCTCTGAAAACCTCTAGGAACCCTGAGACACCAAAGCTGACTTGAAGAATCTTAATATGTTTTTCTATTTTAAAACATACACACAACAGTAATATTCATTGAATTTTTACTTGTTTTAGAAACTATTCTAGGAATTTTACTTATCTCATAAATGCCCATAACAAACCTATCAGCTGCCTTTATTATTATCCCCATTCAGCAGTTGCAATTAAGCCT
Source organism: Cervus elaphus (assembly GCF_910594005.1). NCBI lineage: Eukaryota > Metazoa > Chordata > Mammalia > Artiodactyla > Cervidae > Cervus > Cervus elaphus. The sequence goes on from NC_057832.1 coordinate 115,908,000, forward strand.
CAAATTATATGATTTGCTCAAGTACCTTCAGGTCTTAAGAGTTAGAATAGGAGGTGAGTCAAGGTTTGTCTGACTCCGGACACTAAATTCCTAATCAACATAATGTATTGTTAATTGGAATGCCTGAACTTAGTTGGCATTTTCTTCGTTTCAAAGTTAAATTATAATCACTGCTTTAAATACCCTACAAAACTTCCTTACATTATAACTTAAATAGATCAGATCAGAATAAAAGTTCTGAACAGTCATACTAATTCTGCTTTAGAAACCTCTCAAGACAAGGAGAGGTTGTTCCTGCCTTTATTTCATGGCTTTCTGAAGTCTTCAATGATGAATGTGCATTATAGTTTCTTTTACGGGCTTTTCTCATGTTATTTAAAGGAATGAGACATTTACATGCAGATAAGTACTTAAAAATTTATGTTCTGTGATTAGTAGGGTTTTAGGAAAAAACTCTCTACCTTCCCAACTTCTCTCCTTATTGTCTCTTTCAGAATATTTTAAAATCTCCTATCATGAGTTCCTTTCATTAAGGAATTAAAAGCGATTGTAGAAATGTAAATCAATCCTAAAAGGTTGACACATTAAGACATTTTCAGCCATCAACACCACAGCATGAATTGGCTGATCACAAAGAAAAGGATCTGGAGAGAATTAACTCTAAGGAAAACATCAAAGTCTAATAGGCCTGAAAAAACTGGAGCTTATGAAAGATATCAAGAGACAATTTTTAGAGGAAAAAAATACTTAAATAAACAGAAGGTGAGTCAGGATGAGAATGTGATTTTAATGAAAGAAGCAAAGTGGGTTATTTCACTCTTATTTTCCTTCAATGTTCTTTCATAAGGAAAATGGATTTCAAACTAGAAAAGGACAAAGAAGTATCAAAGAACACTGGAATCTAAAGTCAGGAAAGGGAAGAAAAACTTCTGTCTGCCTGTAAAACGAGCTTTTAGCAAAGGATGCAGATCAGTGATATAAACTTCAACCCTCTGTTAATAACAAAACCTTACATTCTGTGCATTTGGCGGTTAAAATAGCTGAGTTGTGATCTCATCATGGATGGTCTCAGTTACAGATGCAAATGGTGGGGGCTGCTATCGGTGGTCATTTATAAAGTGGGGCAGGACAGAGTCCAGAGACCACAGGGCAGAGGAAGCCTGACTTTACTTTTTAGAAAAATTATAAAAATTGATTATTAAACTGATGGTTTATCCATGTGAAAGTCTCTCAATCATGCCTGGCTCTTTGCGACCCCATGGACTATACAGTCCATGGTATTCTCCAAGCCAGAATACTGGAGAAGGTAGCAATTCCCTTCTCCAGGGGGTCTTCCCAACCCAGGAATTGAACCCAGTTCTCCCGCATTGCAGGTGTATTCTTTACCAGCTGAGCCACCTGGGAAGCCCAAGAATACTGGAGTGGGTAGCCTTTCCCTTTTGCAGCAAATCTTCCCAACCTAAGAATTGAACCAGGGTCTCCTGCATTGCAGATGGATTCTTTACCAACTGAGCTATCACTTGGCAATTAATGAAACAATCAAGAATCTTACTATAAAAAAATATGCTCCAGGACTTTTTGTTGTTTTTGATAGGGCTAATAAATTGAAATATCAAGTGACTTTCGTTGACAAGTGATAGTCAGTGGAGAATTCCTGATTCTCACGCATGTACACACCATTTGAACATTGCTAATAAAATAAGTCCAGGCTTCTGGAGTTCAGTGCATCCTGCAGCTGCCTTGGAACAAAGAAGGTTGAGAGCTGGGTAGACAGTGTAGCTTTTAACTCGATTTGTTTTGGCAAATCTGTTATCACATAATCTGGAGTTGAACTTTAAAATTTTCATTAGGTTCAGTAGCTTTTCCTTCAGTGTGCAAGTTTGAATCCAAAGAATCTGCCTGCAATGCAGGAAACCTGGATTCAATCCCTGAGTAGGAAGATCCCCTGGAGAAGGAACGGCTTCCCACTCCAATATTCTTGCCTAGAGAATGCCACGGGCAGAGGAACCTGGTGGGCTACAGTCCATGGGGTCGCAAAGAGTCAGACACGACTTAGCGACTAACCGCCACTGCCAAAATAGACATAAAGAGAAAAAGCAAAAGGAATGTAATGTCTGTACAAAGTTTTATGATTTCAACTTCTCCCCACCTCTCTTCACCTTAAAACTGTGAGGATAAGTAAAACTGCAGGTAGAGCAGCTGACAAAGAGCTGTGGGGCGCTGGGAATGCAGAATCCACCAGAGGAGGACAGAGGATCAGAATCTGTGAAGTCTGGCAAGGCAGGCTCTAGAGATTCACCAAGATAAACAGAAACATCCCTTGTTGGTCACTGACCTGAAAATACTCCAGCCTTTACTCCTCCTTCATCTCAGCTCCCCGGGAACTAAGCACTGATCAGTTCTCCAGGACTTTTCCAGGAGCGTCCTCGCTTAGACGTGATCTTTTTTTTTTTTTTTTTAATTTTTTATTAGTCGGAGGCTAATTACTTCACAACATTTCAGTGGGTTTTGTCATACATTGATATGAATCAGCCATAGATTTACACGTATTCCCCATCCCGATTCCCCCTCCCACCTCCCTCTCCACCCGACTCCTCTGGGTCTTCCCAGTGCACCAGGCCCGAGCACTTGTCTCATGCATCCCACCTGGGCTGGGGATCTGTTTCACCATAGATAGTATACATGCTGTTCTTTTGAAATATCCCACCCTTACATTCCCCCACAGAGTTCAATAGTCTGTTCTGTATTTCTGTGTCTCTTTTTCTGTTTTGCATATAGGGTTATCGTTATCATCTTTCTAAATTCCATATATATGTGTTAGTATGCTGTAATGGTCTTTATCTTTCTGGCTTACTTCACTCTGTATAAGGGGCTCCAGTTTCATCCATCTCATTAGGACTGGTTCAAATGAATTCTTTTTAACGGCTGAGTAATATTCCATGGTGTATATGTACCACAGCTTCCTTATCCATTCATCTGCTGATGGGCATCTAGGTTGCTTCCATGTCCTGGCTATTATAAACAGTGCTGCGATGAACACTGGGGTGCACGTGTCTCTTTCAGATCTGGTTTCCTCAGTGTGTATGCCCAGAAGTGGGATTGCTGGGTCATATGGCAGTTCTATTTCCAGTTTTTTAAGAAATCTCCACACTGTTTTCCATAGCGGCTGTACTAGCTTGCATTCCCACCAACAGTGTAAGAGGGTTCCCTTTTCTCCACACCGTCTCCAGCATTTATTGCTTGTAGACTTTTGGATAGCAGCCATCCTGACTGGCATGTAATGGTACCTCATTGTGGTTTTGATTTGCATTTCTCTAATAATGAGTGATGTTGAGCATCTTTTCATGTGTTTGTTAGCCATCTGTATGTCTTCTTTGGAGAAATGCCTGTTTAGTTCTTTGGCCCATTTTTGAATTGGGTCATTTATTTTTCTGGAATTGAGCTTCAGGAGTTGCTTGTATATTTTTGAGATTAATCCTTTGTCTGTTTCTTCATTTGCTATTATTTTCTCCCAATCTGACGGCTGTCTTTTCACCTTACTTATAGTTTCCTTTGTAGTGCAAAAGCTTTTAAGTTTCATTAGGTCCCATTTGTTTAGTTTTGCTTTAATTTCCAATATTCTGGGAGGTGGGTCATAGAGGATCTTGCTGTGATTTATGTCGGAGAGTGTTTTGCCTATGTTCTCCTCTAGGAGTTTTATAGTTTCTGGTCTTACATTTAGATCTTTAATCCATTTTGAGTTTATTTCTGTGTATGGTGTTAGAAAGTGTTCTAGTTTCATTCTTTTACAAGTGGTTGACCAGTTATCCCAGCACCACTTGTTAAAGAGGTTGTCTTTTTTCCATTGTATATCCTTGCCTCCTTTGTCAAAGATAAGGTGTCCATAGGTTCGTGGATTTATCTCTGGGCTTTCTATTCTGTTCCATTGATCTATATTTCTGTCTTTGTGCCAGTACCATACTGTCTTGATGACTGTGGCTTTGTAGTAGAGCCTGAAGTCAGGCAGGTTGATTCCTCCAGTTCCATTCTTCTTTCTCAGGATTACTTTGGCTATTCGAGGTTTTTTGTATTTCCATACAAATTGTGAAATTATTTGTTCTAGTTCTGTGAAAAATACCATTGGTAGCTTGATAGGGATTGCATTGAATCTATAGATTGCTTTGGGTAGAATAGCCATTTTGACAATATTGATTCTTCCAATCCATGAACACGGTATGTTTCTCCATCTGTTTGTGTCCTCTTTGATTTCTTTCATCAGTGTTTTATAGTTTTCTATGTATAGGTCTTTTGTTTCTTTAGGTAGATATACTCCTAAGTATTTTATTCTTTTTGTTGCAATGGTGAATGGTATTGTTTCCTTAATTTCTCTTTCTGTTTTTTCATTGTTAGTATATAGGAATGCAAGGGATTTCTGTGTGTTAATTTTATATCCTGCAACTTTACTATATTCATTGATTAGCTCTAGTAATTTTCTGGTAGAGTCTTCAGGGTTTTCTATGTAGAGGATCATGTCATCTGCAAACAGTGAGAGTTTCACTTCTTCTTTTCCTATCTGGATTCCTTTTACTTCTTTTTCTGCTCTGATTGCTGTGGCCAAAACTTCCAACACTATGTTGAATAGTAGTGGTGAGAGTGGGCACCCTTATCTTGTTCCTGATTTCAGGGGAAATGCTTTCAATTTTTCACCATTGAGGGTGATGCTTGCTGTGGGTTTGTCATATATAGCTTTTATTATGTTGAGGTATGTTCCTTCTATTCCTGCTTTTTGGAGAGTTTTAATCATAAATGAGTGTTGAAGAAAAGTATAACCTTCCAAAACTGAACCAGGAAGAAATAGAAGATCTTAACAGACCCATCACAAGCAAGGAAATCGAAACTGTAATCAAAAATCTTCCAGCAAACAAAAGCCCAGGACCAGATGGCTTCACAGCTGAATTCTACCAAAAATTTAGAGAAGAGCTAACACCTATCTTACTCAAACTCTTCCAGAAAATTGCAGATGAAGGTAAGCTTCCAAACTCATTCTATGAGGCCACCATCACCCTTATTCCAAAACCAGACAAAGATGCCACAAAAAAAGAAAACTACAGACCAATATCACTGATGAACATAGATGCAAAAATCCTTAACAAAATTCTAGCAAACAGAATCCAACAACATATTAAAAAAATCATACACCACGACCAAGTGGGCTTTATCCCAGGAATGCAAGGATTCTTTAATATCCGCAAATCAATCAATGTAATACACCACATTAACAAATTGAAAGATAAAAACCATATGATTATCTCAATAGATGCAGAGAAAGCCTTTGACAAAATTCAACACTCATTTATGATTAGACGTGATCTTATCTGCTGCCTCAGTATCTCAGGAGTCTGCCAGCAACCATCTGGCTTTGCTGTTCTCATGAAATAGACCTGTCTTGGAGAGACTGTTCTCTGATCCTCTTTCCTTGTCAAGGTCCATCATTAGGAAGGTGGCTTTGGCAATAGCTAGTGTGGAAATCCACATAAGAAAAGAGAAAATTGTTTTTCACACCAAGCTAAATATAAGTCTACAGAGAGATAATGCTGCTAAAATGTAATATTCAGATGATATTATTCCATCTTAATGGAAGAGTCAAGACCATGTGAAACAATAGCTGTATTTTTCTCTACACTATTTAAACCATATCTATTATACTATGTTCTATTCTGGGTGCCAAATTTTAAGGAAATCAATCCATTTGAATGTATCCAGAAGAGGGTGAAATGGAAAATGCTTTCTAAATTGCTTTTATATGATGAAAATATCCATAATGGCAACAAATTGGACAAAGTTCCCTTCTGCTTTCTTTTCTAAAAGTGTGTATCATTCCACAGATCACTCAGCAAATGCCTGAGTGACATCCAGAGAAGTTCAGCACTGCCAGGCAGCAATCAAAAAGTTTTAGCAGGGCCTCCCAGTCAGGAAAGAGGAATAGAATTCTAGTACGGTGATGATCCATCTGGGTTAAAAAAAAAAGTCTTTTTGATAGATTTTTCACAAATGTTCCCGTAAACATAGACTTAGAAGATGTTGACTTAAAATCATGCAGTTACCTGGATGCAGAATTCCTCGGCCTTTAACATGCAAATGTGTGTGTGACAGAATCCCCCAAATTTGTTTGACCTTTAATTCACAGACTGTCTTGAACACTAGTGCTCCCCAGAAGACTTTTTGGGAAACTGATCTAGGAAGTAAGGAGAGGAGCAGAAAGGAGGGGAAGAGGCAACAGTAGCCAACTCACAAATAGTATAGTTTCCTTTGTAGACACTAACTATATGAAAGGGTGTGTGAGTGAGTGAGTGAGTGAGTGAGTGAGTGAGTGTTAGTCGTTCAGTCATGTCCGACTCTTTTGCAATCCTATGGACTGTAGCCCGCCAGGCTCTTCTGTCCATGGGGTTCTTCAAGTCAGAATACTGGAGTGGGTTGCCATGCCCTCCTCCAGGGGGTCTTCCTGACCCAGGGATCGAACTTGGGTCTCCCGCAGTGCAGGCAGATTCTTTACTGCCTGAACCACCAGGAAAGTCAAAAGGGTGTAAAGCAGAAGGAAAAGGGTCTGGAGAGAAGACTCAATTGACATTAATGTTTAAGATCATCTGCAGAAGGTAAAGATGAGTCTAAAGATCTAGTTAGAAAATAATGGCAAAACAAGCATATAAGATGGTGAGCCTTCCTGTGATTTTGATTTAATGAAGTCACATTTTTATATTTATTTGTGTGGATACAAGTTAAGTCTAAATAAAGGCATTATATGTGTGATGAGTAAGTACAAAAAATCATAAAATACATGCCATTTATGTATATAAATATCAAATACAATTAAACAAATTGACATTGAGTGCAAGTGATTAAGCAGAATATTCTTGAGGACTGTCCACAAAAAATAATTCCTTTTTAACAGTTTTCAATAATAAAAGAACTGAACCACTGCTGAAGGCAATAGTAAAATTTACTCAATTTAAAAAAAAATTAGTTTTCACTTTGGATAGATTATGAAACAACTATAATTGAGTTAGAAATAAATGCACTGGGACATTTTCATAATTTTTATGCTGTATATTTTCCAAAATAAAGTGCTTAATAAAACCATCCTAATTCTTCTTTATTTCTAAACTGTAGTACACATATTTTCTTACTAATGCCAATAAATAAATCTCTAAGTAATAAAAGAGGTGGTGAATTTTATCAAGTAGAAAATGGTAAAACATAGGTAGTCCACTGACTACAGTCTAGATACCACTGTTTAAGCACATACAATGATATTTAGCCTCCCAGACCCCCAGGATGACAAAGATCAACCAGGACCCTGCACATTGAAGAGGCTTTGGACCTAAGGTGAGACTGAATTGTGTTTTGTAAGCCAGTGCTACCAAAAGCTTCAATGAGGCCATGTGCTAGAATTCCCTAAACTGGATTCTGTACTAAAAATTCTACCCTTTTATTCTTAGTCCACATCTTCACTTCTGCCTAAAAGAAAAACGTGTCTGACTGGTCATCTCAAAGCTAATGTGGATACTTAATCCAGACTCCCTCATCTCTCTTCTGGGACATCTAATGGACTTACAATTAATCCATCTGCCTCTTTCTTCCTTTCCATCTTTTAATATGCTCCAGTTTCCCTGATTCCACAAATAAACAAACCCAAGTAAACTGCAAATCATCCCTTGACCTTGGCCTTCCTTCACAATAATGGCCTGTCTCTTTCATCAGTTACTGGGTGAAACTTTTTGAAAAAGTATTTAATATCTGTTGCCTGACCTTCTTCACTTGCCACTTGTTTGTTGGTGAACTATGTTCTGGCTCTTACTACCATCTCTAATAATAAAAACAATAAACTAGCAAGAAGATAAAATGTTATTTGTAACCATAAATATGTTCTGTAGAAGATGGAAGCTGTTACATGTTTGGCCTTTACTTTTCCTGAAAAATCTTGATGGGTTTCATTATATCCCTTTGGAGCAAGACTGGGAGTGAAGCGGTCTGCTCAGTTTGGAGATGCAGAAGGTAATCCTGTAGGAAAAGAACAGCAGAGGTGGGCAATGGAAGAGATCAGTGAGATGACAGAAGATAACACCCCCTAGGATGCTATCCCTTCACTGTGATCACTCAGCAAATCTGAAATGAAACTGAATGAAATGCTTGGTTCCACAGGGGTGTTTGTAGCTGCCCTGATGGCTCAGTGATAGTCTGCCTGCCAATGCAGGAAACACAGGTTCGATCCCTGGATTGGAAAGATCCCCTGGAGAAGGGAATGGCTACCCACTCCAGTGTTCTTACCTGATGAATCCCGTGGACAGAGAGGAGCCTGGTGGGCTACAGTCCACGGGGTCACAAAGAGCTGGACAAGACTTAGCAAATAAACAATAGCAATGTTTCTTCAGTGCTTGTTATACCTAGCACACATTTTATCTCACTTTATCATCACAATAATCCTGGGAGGTACCATATGTAATTGAGCCTATTCTACATTTGAGGAAATTGAAGGTTAGAGACTTTAAGTGACTTTCTAAGGGTTAGAGAACTAGTAAGTGGTGGAGCAGAAAGTCATACTGCCTTGTCCTTAGTAGGTGCTTGGTTTATATTAGTTGATTTTAATTAGCTTGAGAGTTACTGTATATCTTAGTGAACTGGCTAATGAGTATATTCTTGTTCTGGGGAAGGATACTTTCTTAAAAACTAATATACAAGGAAGGACTCAAGCTGAGCTGATGCTTCTAATAGAATAACCTAGAAATCTATTATTATATTGTGGTGCTATCAGCATTAGTAAAAACTTTATTTGGTTTCTGTTTTCCTCATTTATGCTATGAATAAAGGGAATAGCCTTAGGAAAGTGATTTGCCTGTCATTTGATCTTTATGAAGAAATTACACATAATTAACTTATTTCATTTTTAGTAAGTTACTAATTAGATGATTCATTGAGATTCCAAAGGATTAATCTTTTGACTTACAGCATGTAAGTAAAAAAGAATCCACTATCATAGAGAAAACAAAATCATCAGGAGTTCTTGAGCCCCCGAAGAAAATAAATGATTGAACAAACGAATGGCAATGAGAAGCTTTAATCTGAGCATTTAAAGTGAAACAGAGACTGATGAAATCTTATGATCAAAGCAGTCAAATTAAAACAGAAATAAATTATTTATATAGCTGAGAGTAACATTTTCTTTGTAATACTTATTTTTCTTGGAAATCAAAACCCATCATCTCAATTGTGTCATAATATTTTGGATTTCACAGCATGAATTACTCTACTTCTGTATTATTGAATTAAATCTTATTGTTCCCAACTTGGAACTTAACATTTAGTATCTAAAGGTCATCGCCGTATAAATGTGAGTTTAAAAAAAAAATGCACAGCTGTATCCCGTTATACTTGTCAAAAAGCGTGGACCTGAAGAGTAAGGAGCAGTCAGAGATGGCCACAGTGTGGAGCAGTGAGAGGTGCTGAGTGATTAAATATCTTGTAGTGGGGAAAATCTGATCCCGGGACATGTTGCCCACATTTTCATTTGAGCAACTCCCTGGTAGCTCAGATGGTAAAGCGTCTGCCTACAATGTGGGAGACCCAGATTCAATCTCTGGGTCGGGAAGATCCTCTGGAGAAGGAAATGGCAACCCACTCCAGTACTCTTGCCTGGAAAATCCCACAGACGGAGGAGCGTGGTAGGCTACAGTCCACGGGGTCGCAAAGAGTCGGACACGACTGAGCGACGTCACTTTCACTTTCATTTGAATCAGTGAGAATATGCAAGTGTCAAGAATTAGGACTAAATTCAGTTTATTTGATGTGACCTCTGTTGAGTGAAAAGGACTTAATTTCCGGAGATAGCTGTGTTAGCTCTTGAACTTCAAGTGATTTTAATAATTATCATGATGATTTTGTTGTATATTATTTACAAGTGGATTCAGACTCTCATGATTGTTAATGGCCACCCACCATTCTCCAGAACTATGGAAATAGGCACAGCACTACACCGTGGAACAAACCATAGAGTTTCTCTCTTAATTCAACTATGAAATTGGCAAAATTTCATAATTAAATACTTGATCAGGTGTTATTATCAGCCAAATATCTGGGACAGAGGCAATATAATCAATTGAAGAAATGGTAATAAAATATTAAATATTTTATTTGTATAAAATTTCTAGTTTTGTCTTTATATGAATATGTATGGTCCAGGAGTTGGTGATGAACTGGGAAGCCTGGCGTGCTGCAGTCCATGGGGTCACATAGAGTTGGACACGACTGAGCAACTGAACTGAACTGATAGTATTATATAATTTACAAATAAAAATAAATTGAGTAGTGCTTTTCTAAGTCAAGAAATAAATTGAGTAGTGCTTTTCTAAGTCAAGAAGTGCAGTGTAAAAATTTAGCAGGAACCAATATTTTAACTGAGATTACCTTCAGAGAGGTAGTCCTCACCATAAAAAGGAATTACTCTAAGGTCTGTTTACAAATTATCATGAAGTATCACGTAGTCTCTATTGGAATTCCTTGTTATTCCAGTGATCAATTCTTATCTCAAATGAAATCTGTTGGGACCCACCATCATCCTCAGAATGAACTTGGTCATTGTGTGTTCAGACTTACATGTAATATTCAAAAGATGGCAAGCGGCTCCAATTAGGATCAGTTTGAGCACTGGAATTAAAAAAAAAAAAATTCATCAATAAGATTATCTAAATATTTGACTCCTCCATGAGACCTTCTTAATGCAAATTCTAGGTCTACGTATCAAGAGGACTGACCTTGGCTGATAACATTTGAGAGAGCAGGTCACTGCCTTTCAGTGGTTAATATGGAGTTTGTATTTTCACTCTGGATATAAGGAATAGGCTTGTTGGGAAGAAAGAGATTTCCCTTTCTACCTCTCTTGAGTTCTTGTGGTTGGACTAATAATAACATTGACATAATAGATTAAGAGAAAAAGAAATAGCTTTTAATCAGAGGTCTCATAGCAATAGGACCTAAAACGGGTGACCAAAGCAGGCAGCTTTTAAACTTTTGAGACAAGGAAACAATAAATTTGAGAAGAATTGACAGGGCAGCTAACTTAGGTTGGGCTGTTTAATTAGTAAGGAATTTAAGCTCAGTTTGGGTTTAGGTAGTAAATTAGTAAAGAAGTAACAAGATTTGTTTATATGGGCTTCTTGGCCCTGAATTCCCTGTCTCTGCTGATAAGGATGTCTTTCTGCCTCCTGGTAAAGGGAGGGCACATTTCACAGGCGATATTTATTTCTTGGTTTCAGGTAGACAGAGAGGAGCATCAAAGTGTTCCTCTTGTATCGGCCATTTCTTAGGGAACTTTAATTTGAAATAATCAATGTGCCATTTGGGGCATATTTTGGGGCAGCCCACCTTCGGGACCCAACAGACTACAAAGTCTAAATATCGGCTCCCTTACCATCAGGTGTGTACATCCCTTATAATCCCACCCATCACTCTCTTAATAGATGTTCATGACGTGTGTGTGTGTGTGTGTGTGTGTGTGTGTGTGTGTTCAGTTGCTCAGTTGTGTCTTTGTGACCTGCCAGGCTCCTCTGTCCATGGAATTTTCCAGGCAAGAATATTGGAGTGGATTGCCATTTCTGCTGGAATAGGTGGATGCTGTTTCCCTGTGATTTTCAAATTATAGGATGCTGGCTCATAGAAGCTCACTAGATAGAAGTGTTAAAATCCCATCTCTAAAACAAAATATTAAGCTACTAGGCTAGTTTCGAATTTCCCAGCACATTTCATGTGCCAGTCTTGAAACCAACTCCAATGTGATTTCTGTGTAGAGGGAATTCTCAACTTGAAATTTTCAGTCTAAATATTTCTTTTCCCCACTGTGAAAAAATATGCAGAATCATGTAAGATTAGAGTGATCATCTAGTCACCTTTCAAAAACAAAGGGCAGTTCACTTTTTTTTTAAACAACCTATAGAACATAAGAAGAAAGAGTGCTTTTTATTCTATTGTTAAGTAAAGGCCTTCTCCATTGTTGATAAGACAGAGAGGTGGTTCCATCACACAGCTAACAGTTAGAATTGAAGTAGTATATCATTAAAGTCTATTAGATCAGCGAATGTCTTTTCAAATTTTTAAATAGTAGGGTTTTAAAATCTAACTTAAACTGACCGTACTATAAAGAATAACTAAGGCATCCCAATAGAGATTTGTTTCATGCTAATCCACATTTTATATCAGTGTTTTAATATACAGGAAAGAAAATAAAAACAGCTCTATAAAATTCCCTTTTCTTTAAATAAGGAGCAAATACTTTGTGATCATTAGTGTTTGCTGATGCGTATACGTACAGATTTATAGAACGTGTGAAAGGAGGCACACCAAACCATGGATGGTGATCTCTGAAGAGGAAAGTTGGAGTGGAGGGCTATGCTTGTTCTTGCCTTTTTCATTTTTGTATTGCTTGAATTATTTTTCATGGACAACATGTTTAATTAAACATTAATAAAATCAAGGTCTAAGGTACTGTTAAGTGTCAGATATATTTTAAATGATTCCCCCATAAAGAAATACAAAGTGCTTCATAAATACAATTTTATTATCATTGACGTGCCAATTGTGAATTTACATTTAAATTAAGAATTCTTATTGTTAGAAAATAAGATAGTCCTTGTGTTCAGAAAGCTAGTTGAAGTTTATCAAAACAGGAGATTTCTTTTTCCTTCACAATTTAAAAATAGATTTTTAAACCATTAAGCAAGTTAAATTCTGTGTGTGTGCTTAGCTGCATCTGACTCTTTGCGACCCCATGGACTGTAGCCCTCCAGGCTCCTCTGTCCACGGGATTCTCCAGGCAAGAATACTGGAGTGGGTAGCCATTGCCTTCTCTAGGGCATCTTTCCAACCCAAGGGCTGAACCTGAGTCTCCTAAGTCTCCTGCATTAGCAGGAGGATTCTCTACTGTCTGAGCCACCAGGAAAGTCTTTCCTTTACAATTTAATAACCATCATTTAGTTAGCTAACTTACATGTTTTAAGTTTGGAAGGACTGATGCTGAAGCTGAAGCTCCAATATTTGGCTACCTGATGCAAAGAACAGATTCATTGGAAAAGACCCTGATGCTGGAAAAGACTGAAGGCAATAGAAGAAGTGGGTGACAGAGGATGAGATGGTAGGATGGCATCATCGACTCAATGGACACGCATTTGAGTAAACTCAGAGAGATAGTGAAGGACAGGGAAGTCAGACATGCTGCAGTTATGGGTTCATAAAGAACTGGACACAACTTAGTGAATGAACAACAAGTTTTAAGTATCTTTTTATTTTTTTTTTAAGTCACATAGTAGATCCAATGAATGTGGCCTGATATGCCACTGTTATTCATGTCTTATATCTTGTAAGTTATTTTTAAAATTTGGACTGCTGAGCAGTGAAAATTAGAGAAAATATTTTATATCCAAAATCCAATTACTTATAATACATTTGTTTCTTCTGGGTAGTTTTCCAGATAAATCAGTAGTTTCCCTATTTTGTTATTATTTAGACCTCACTGTTCTGTAAATTTTATGAAACTGGACAGAAAATTTATTCAGCCAGGTCATCTGGGTGGCTAAAAAGGAATTGTCTTGATGAATACTTTGTGCTTTAAAAGTACTCACACCCACAGACCCTGAAACTGGGCTTTATTGTTTATTTAGAGGTAAGCACATCCCTGATGTCATTCTCTGACCAGGTGAATTCAATGAGGCTGGTGCATGAAACTGAAAGACCAGTTCATTACTTCATACTTTGTAATGTTTCTTCTTTTCATTGTTGACCTGATTCAAAGGTATCTCCTTTTTTATCGATCTACTTGAGAAGCTAAATTAGTATTCAATGGTATGAATAATATTGGGGAATCATTTTCATCCATGCCAAGGTAAAGTCTGATAAGGTACTTATATTTTTGCATATCCTCAAAATGATTCTGCTCATTTTAAAAACATCTTAGATCCAGGAAGCTGGCCAGAGGTCACAGTGTGTGGCTAGGCTGAAATTTGAAGTCAAGGCAGCTTACTCCTCCCTCCAGACGAAATGTCCCTGCACTCACTGAGCGTCAGATGCTGGACCTCTAGGTCCGGCCAACGTTCCCACCTCCGGCGCTGGAACATACGCTGCTCAGGGCTCCCTCTGACTTTCCTCTTGCCATTTCCCTTTTACAGATAGACTTTTCCTGTATTTATGCCACAGGTAAGGGAACTACCTAGTAACTGTTTTTACCTGAAAGTACAGAAAGCAATCTTCCGTGCCGCATGTGTTATCCCTCTAGAGGGCAGCTTCCCTTATCTCTGAGATTGGGGTATCTGCTCACTGGTGCACCCCCATGCACAGCAAGCCTGTCATATCCATTGTACTGAAACGGAGCAATGTTTTAGGACAGAAATATGTCCCTTATGTAAAATGGTATACTTCTAAACCACACACACATACACACACCCCATGACCTCAATCACGTGGGTTAACTTTGTAGATGATTCTCGGTGGTTTAGGGTTCCTGTTTGGTAGGATACCCTTGAACCACATAAATCCACTGTCTCAGCCATTGCCTAGGCTTAAAGACAATAACCTTTGTCCTTATTGAGCAACCCATCTTGGTGGGCAAGGTGTGTTGGACACCTCACCCATAGTATCTTCTGTACTTGCAAAGTTTGAAGATTTTGTCAATTTCTAGGCATTAGATATTCCTCTGAAGGCCGACTATTGGAGCACTGAAACACTTCACACATTATGTTGTAAAGAAAAACAGTGATAATTGCATATGTCCTTTCAAATAATTAATTTTGGATGAAGTTTAAACTCCTGTCATTTCACACTAATGTTCATAATCCCTTCCATATTTTCAGTGGTCCTGCTGTACCAAAAACACCACTCTCCTCTCCTACTCTTCTTACAAATACTGTCTACCCTGTCTGGAATGAACTCCTGTTTGTCTCCTGAGGTTATGTGTCCTGTTTCACAAGACTTTTCTCCTCAGTGCTCCCCTAAAACTCCACTGTCAGATGCTCTGTACTTTGTGTAAGAATTTGTTCATATTTCTGTAATACATGTGTAATACCACTCCACAATAACTACAGACATGCCTGTCTTTTCCAGCATAGTGTATATATTACTCTGCTCTCCAGGGACAACATCTGGTCTATCAGTTCAGTTCAATCGCTCAGTTGTGTCCAACTCTTTGCAGCACCATGGACTGCAGCACACCAGGCCTCCCTGTCCACCACCAACTCCTGGAGTTTACTCAACCTCATGTCCATTGAGTCAGTGATGCCATCCAACCATATTATCCTCTGTCACCCCCTTCTCGTCCCACCTTCAATCTTTCCTAGCATCAGGGTCTTTTCCAGTGAGTCAGTTCTTCTCGTCAGGTCGCCAAAGTATTGGAGTTTCAGCATCAGCTCTTCCAATGAATATTCAGGACCAACTTCCTTGAGGATGGACTGGTTGGATCTCCTTGCAGTCAAAGGGACTCTCAAGAGTCTTCTTCAACACCACAGTTCAAAAGCATCAATTCTTTGGTGCTTGGCTTTCTTTATGGTCCCACTCTCAACATCCATACATGACTACTGGAAAAATCATAGCTTTGACTAGATGGAATTTTGTTGGCAAAGCAATGTCTCTGCTTTTTAATATGCTGTCTAGGCTGGTCATACCTTTTCTTCCAAGGAGTAAGTGTCTTTTAATTTCATGGCTGAGGTAACCATCTGCAGTGATTTTGGAGCCCCCCAAAATAAAGTCTGTCACTGTTTCCACTGTTTCCCCATTTATTTGCCATGAAGTGATGGGACCAGATGCTATGATCTTAATTTTCTGAATGTTGAGCTTTAAGCCAACTTTTTCACTCTCCTCTTCACTTTGCTCAAGAGACTCTTTAGTTCTTCTTCACTTTCTGCCATTGGAGAAGGGAATGGCAACCCACTCCAGTGTTCTTGCCTAGAGAATCCCTGGGACGGGGGAGCCTGGTGGGCTGCCGTCTGTGGGGTCGCACAGAGTCAGACATGACTGAAGCGACTTAGCAGCAACAGCAGCATCTGAAGTTATTGATATTTCTTCTGGCAATCTTGATTCCAGCTTGTGCTTCATCCAGCCCAGCATTCTGCATGATGTACTCTGCATATAAGTTATATAAGCAGGGTGACAATATACAGCCTTGACATACTCCTTTTCCTATTTGGAACCAGTCTGTTGTTCCATGTCCAGTTCTGTTGCTTCCTTACCTGCATACAGGTTTCTCAGGAGGCAGGTCTTGTGCTCTGGTATTCCCATCTCTTGAAGAATTTTCTCCAGTTTATTGTGATCCACACAGTCAAAGGCTTTGGCTTAGTCAATAAAGCAGAAATAGATGTTTTTCTGGAACTCTCTTACTCTTTCAATGATTCAGTGGATGTTGGCAATTTGATATCTGGTTCCTCTACCATTTTAAAATCCAGCTTGAACATCTGAAAGTTCATAGTCATGTACTATTGAAGTCTGGCTTGGAGAATTTTGAGTATTACTTAACTAGCATGTGAGATGAGTGCAATTGTGCGGTAGTTTGAACATTCTTTGGCATTGCCTTTCTTTGGGATTGGAATTAAAACTGACTTTTCCAGTCCTTAGGCCACTGCTGAGTTTTCCAAATTTGCTGGCATATTGAGTGCAGGACTTTAACAGCATCATTTTTTAGGATTTGGAATAGCTCAAGTGGAATTCCATTACCTCCACTAGACTTGTTCGTCGTGATGTTTCCTAAGGCCCACTTGACTTTGCATTCTAGGATGTCTGGCTCTAGGTGAGTCATCATACCATCATGATTATCTGGGTCATTGAGATCTTTTTTGTACAGTTCTTCTGTGTATTCTTGCCACCTCTTCTTAATATCTTCTGTTTCTGTTAGGTCCATACCATTTCTATCCTTTATTGTGCCCATCTTTGCATGAAATGTTTCCTTGGTATCTCATGCAAAAACGGTCCGTGGAATGAAAGTATGGATTAAAAATGGAATTGTCTGAGAAGCTGAATGAATTTGTCATGAACTCTTTTTTCCTTTTTGTTTTTAATTGTGGTTTCATTTCATAGCTGCACATATTGAAGTTGATATAGCATACTTAGTGTTCAGGAGCATGAGTTTTCAGAATCAGAAAGTATCCAATATGGCCTGCTTTTAATTAGCAGTGTGAACCTGTTTAAGGCTAGTTAACAGATCTAACTGGTATCACCAGGTGAATGTTTACTTTGTGAATAAGCAGGGCCTCACATCACCCAAATCCAGTCAGATCCTGACCTAGGCTAACATACACAAACACACACACAGTATCACATCACATTGAAGGATAAAAAACTTTTATTCATTCTAAAAGTTGGGTAGGAAGTTAGATTATATGCATTAAAAGCAGAATGTAAATTAGAACAATTAAACAAGTAATATTTGGTAACATGTGATTTTTATCTTCTATAATTTAAGGACTTCTCTTGGAGATTTGGGCTTCCCTGGTGGTTCAGATGGTAAAGAATATGCCTGCAGTGCAGGAGACCTGGACTAGATCTCTGGGTCAGGAAGATCCCCTGGAGAAGGAAATGGCAACCTACTCTAGTATTCTTGCCTGGGAAATCCCATGGAGAGAGAAGCCTGGTGGACTACAGTCCATGGAATTGCAAAGAGTTGGACAGGACTGACTAACAATTTCATTTTCTCTGAGTTTTGTTTGAACAATGATAAATAATCCATCTATAAATGAGGATGGGCTATAGAAACACTTGTTCACAACCTCTTATTTCCCTTCAGTGACAATAATATTACATTCATGCTGCTTTTTATTCTTTTCAAGGTAATTTCACATGTTATCTGATTTTGCAACCACCGTCCTGTTTAATGTCAGACATGTTTCCAAGCTTATATTTGTATTGTTTTTGTAAAAGAAAATTCTGCCCCTAGATGTGGTTACACATGAAACATGTGTTTACTTCAGTGCACCAACTCAGTGAAACCCATAGCAATTTCAGTTGTGCTCATCCAAGGACAAAATTAGGTTTTAGGATTTAACCCAGGTGGCATAATAAAATACAAATAACTCATTTCCCTGAGAGCAGTAGGAATGTAAAGAGACAATCTGAAATACAAGTTACTATAGAACAGTAATGAAATGCGACCGTTAAAACTACTAATGAGTGCTGAACTTCTGAAATGAAATAAAAACAAAGAAAGAAAACGGAAACACGAGAAAACTAAGAGTGCCCCCAACGTTGAGACACATTTCTTAAATTTCAGAGCCCTTCCACTGTAGCCCCTTATTTTTGTTTATATCTGTTTCTGCAGTGGCTGTGAAATTTCTTATGTTAATAATGCACATGCCTGTCTCCCATTCTGATCTTTTGGAGCCTGTGCATCTTTGTTTTGTCCACTGATTAGTAATGCCAAACCTCTCGCAGATACCAGGCAATCAAAGCATGTTTGTTGAATTGCATTGAACTTTTAAACATGGGTGAAATTATGCCAACCATACCTCCATGTATTTCCTAAATCTTAAGCAGTTTAAGAAAAAAAAAAAGGTAAAACAAACAGCTTTCTTTGCTGCATGAGCAAAAGTAAAACACAGCTTTCTGAGGTTTTACCAATAAGAAATACAGTTATCCTAGCCATAATCTTAGTTTGCTGCTAAATATATTACTCATGACATGTAATTACAATGAGTAACTTGCATTTTAAAGAAGATGTACTAATGTTAGCTATGAGAATGAAATTGGCCATTTCCCCCCCTCCCCCGCCCCCGTAAAGCTATGCGTCTTCCCCAGGCAATAAGATATGGCTTTGCAAGTAGAACATATGGATAAAAAGACGAATTGCCTACTATCTCAGAACCTCATTTTAATATTTAATTTTACTTTTGGTACATCCCGGTACACTTGAGAAAGCCTTTATTTACTTTTACTTCCTAGCATTAATTTTGTTGCTCTGAAATATACCGAGTACTTTACTGTTAAATTAGTTCCAATATTATGAATATAAAGTTTTACTTTTATGAATGAGTTTGTATTCCCAAAGTCACTTGTTGCTGAAATGATAGCACTGATTTTGAACTCTAGTCTTCCCTTTTTTCAGGAGAAAGGTGGCTGTCAGGGCAATTCATTTCCATGCATTAGGTTAATTCTCTCCTTACTGTCCTCATATAGGATGTGTGTCTCTGTGTTCCTAAGAACACATAAATGAGGGCATCAAAACTACAGACCCCACTTTCTAACTCTGCTTCTGAAGTGACTAGCTTTAATGATCAACTAGTCATATGACGATGAGTGGAAGCATGCTGATAAGTATTTATCATCTATTACCTCTTGGCATAGTCTAGATGTGCCCCATGCTCTCTCTTATTTACTCTTCAAATCACCATTGCTGTTCATACTTTGTTGGTGGTTTGCTGAGGCTAAGGGAGGTTACGTGACTTTGCAAAGGTACCATAGCTAGAAAGTCTCAAAGGTGAAATCAAGTCCCAAGATATTCTGGTTCTAAAACCCATGCCTTTTCCACTCAAGTACACTGCTTTCCCTGGCAGCTCAGACAGTAAAGAATCTGCCTGCCGTGTGGGAGACCCAGGTTTGATCCTTGGGTTGGGAAGATGACTTGGAGAAGGGAATGGCAACCGACTCCAGTATTCTTCCTGGAGAATCCCATGGACAGAAGAGCATGGCGGGCTACAGCCCACTGGGTCACATACAGTGGGACATGACTGAGGGGCTAACACTTTCACTGTCATGTACCAAGCTGTGGCCTGTCAGCTCCAAGCCTGCTGCTCTCTGCTCTTCTTTGTGATGCAGGACCTGGAATCCTGCCAGCCACATTTGTCCCTTACCAGCCGGTTCCCTACTGGGCTCCGCCAACAGGGACCTTCGAAGGAGACAGGAAGACGGGGGAAGGGAAAGACAGATGTCTTCTCCCACTTTCTTGCTCTTGCTGGAGACAGTTCCAGGGTCCTGCTTTTTTTCTCCCCAGTTCTCTCAGAATCGACTTCATCATGTCTTCTCAAAAATAACAGATTGCCAGGTCACCGCGCCTCCTAAGAGGTCAGAACCCCAGCTCCAAGTGGTTTCTTCTGCCAGTTTCTAATTCCTGCTAACTTCAATCTCTTTTCACTGTTGCCTACCCTAAGAGGTGGTCGCTGTTCCCCATAAATACTATCTTAATGTGACCTCAGCATTCCCTTTGCAGTTTTTCTGTTCTCTAACACATTTTTAACCAAATTCTTCAATATTTTTCAGCTTGTTAAAAAAAAGTTCTTTGTGCATAAATGGTAGAATCCCATGATGAATCTCTTGCAGGCACTTCAGCGTTAAAGAGATGATTGTGCATTTTATGAATCCATTTTTATTAATCTGAGCAAAATTAGCTTCCCTTTACTGGTTTTATTTCTTTAAAGTGTTAATAAAATGCATTATTCTGCTATATTATTTTTATTGTTGATATTTCTGAAAATTAAGAGAAAAAAATCTTTCACTAAACCTACATATAGGATCCAAATATTCCACGTAATGTCTGATTCTTCTGTTGATCTCTCTATGAAATTATATAGCTGAAACAGTGTAATTTTACATATCCAGGTCAGCATCTCTTTTCCTTATATATGCCATGTAGCTAAATATTTTTAACTGAAATTAAATGTGTTCATTATCTGAAGACCCAAGTTATTGTTATATGAACTATTTAGGAAAAGTATATGCTTTTTTCCAGTTTTATGTGCTTATTTTCATATACATTACCTGACATATTTCTAAAGTTTAAGGATATGCTATGGACTCATGAGCCAATGTATATAATACATCCTGAAATTTCCCAGTGACATATATAAATACAGAGCCATCACATTTACATTTAATTATAGAATTGTTAACAATGAAAATGTGTATTCTGAGTGAATGGTATATTAATTCAGTATGATTTTGTCAGGTTTTAACTCATTTGACAGCAAAAAATAACCTGTTTTAATAAGATAGTTTTATAAATTTATATAAAAGCTGACAAATTATTTTATAGTTAATTGAATGAAAATGGAATTCTTTAGTTACATATAGGTGATTATGAAATGAATGTCCCTATATCAACATTTTGCTTCCTTGTTTGGATCAAATGTATGTAGATATTTTCCTTTCCTTTTTTATTAGGACTTGTGAAGTGAATGTTATGTATTCAATTTAATGGTATGCAAAAGGTGGCAGTTTTTGCTCAACTCCAAGACTTTATTTTGCTTGGCTAGAATGCCTGGCTAACATATGTTTGCTAAAGATAAGGTGCCTGTTTAAGAAATGATGTTCAAAAAATTTGGTCACTGATGGTTCTTTTTGTCTCATTAAAGACAGTCTATGCTTTCTACCTTTTCTCTTCCTTCAGCAAAGTTGGTATATTTAGATTATCCATCGTATTTTGAATTACATTTAAATATACCACTGAATTTCCATATTTGCATTTCAGGGAAGAGCATCGTATAGTAATTCCACAAAGAGGAACTAAGATAAGATGTGGGAAGAGGAGGAAGGTTTAAGCACCCTGAGCCTTTTCCCAAATTTTGCCAATTTCTGTATACTTAAGATCAAGCTTACTTAATTAATAATTAAGTGAATTTATAAGTTAATTAAATTTAACCTATAAAAATTAATAGTTAAGACTTTCCAAGCTTCAAAGTTTATTCATCCCTATCATCAATCGTTTTTTTTGTTCCCCTTATGGAGTTCATCAACACTGAACGTAATATAAATTAGATTGAATGCAAAAGAGACTTGACAGTCTATATAGAAATGATCCATGTGAATGTGAAGGGACATTAAGATATAAAATTGATTTCATCATGCTATTCTCAGCTCAGACATTTCAGAGAGTACCACACTTACACAGTAAATTTTAAAATTCCTAGAGTGACCTAGCAAAAACCTCTGTTAGTGTGTTATAAATTTTTTAATTAATTAATTAATTTTTAACTGGAGAATAACTGCCTTACAATATTGTGCTAGTATCTGCTGCACAATAACATGAATCAGCTATGCATACATATATCCTGTCCCGGCTGGGCCTCCCTTCCGCCCTATTTCCATCCCACCCCATAGGTCATCAAGGAGCACCAAGCTGAACTCTCTGTCCTATGTAACAGCTCGTCAGTATCTGCCTGTTTTACACACGGCAGTGTACACGTGGGTGCTGCTCTGCTTGTCCCACCCTCTCCTTCCCCTACTGTGTCCACGGGTCTGTCCTCTATGTCTGTGTCTCTGTCCCCGCCCTGCAAATAGGTTTATTAGTAACATTTTTATAGATTTCATATAAGTGTTACTATACAATATTTGTTTTTCTCTTTCTGATGTACTTCACTCTGTTTGACTGACTCTAGGGTTATCCACATCACTACCAATGACCCAATTTCATTCATTTTTATGGCTGAATAATATCTCATTGTATATATGCACCCCATTTTCTTTTTCCATTTATCTGTCAATGGGTATCTGGGTTGCTTCCATATCCCGGCTATTATAAATATCACTACAGTGAACACTGGAGTATATATGTCTTTTTAATGTATAGTTTTCTCAGGGTAGATGCCCAGTAGCGGGGTTGCTGGTTCAATCTGTCCTAAATTTGTCTTTTAAATCTTATTTACCATTTGCTTCTTTGATTTTCTCCATTGAAGTCATGCTGATGTTGATTTTATCACTTTTTCTTAAGCATGTTATTATTCCTGCTATTTCTTAGTTGTATTCATTACTATCCTACTAGAAATTATTTATTCATTCACTCATTTATTCACCCATTTATACTTGTGTGTGCGTGTGTGCTAAGATGCTTCATTCGTGTTGGACTGTCTGCAACCCTGTGGACTGTAGCCCGCCAGTCTCCTCTATTTGTGGGGTTCTCCAGGCAGGAACACTGGAGTGGGTTGCCATGCCCTCCTCCAGAGGATCTTCCCCATCCAGGGATCAAACCCATGTCTGTTATGTCTCCTGCATTGGCAGGCTGGTTCTTTACCACTAGCGCCACCTGGGTATGAGCAAAAATACATACTAGGAACTGAGGATATAAAAATGAAGAAAACATTATTTCTTGCATGAAGAAACTCAGAGTCTAATAGAAGAGGTAAATACAGAATTCACAGTACATCTTCATAAGTAGTAATAAAGTATTCTTTCTCCAAGTATGTAAAACCTATCTAAGCTATAGATATCACTTTTTATGATATCTTCCATATTTATTTTAGATCATAGTTCCTTCTCCCTTCTATATACTGCAACAAAATTTGTTGCGTGTATTACTTATTCTATAAATAAATAATGAAATCTCAGATTTATCTCAACTTAATGTGCTTTTATTTCTTCCTAATTACTATTATTATTGAAGAAAGCATTTTTTTAAATTGCCCACATTATTGAAAGTATAGTGTCTATACACATAGTTGTTACATAATAAACATTTCTATTTGAATAAATAAATGAAAGAAGGAAAGAAAAGAAGTACCAAGGCCAGAAAAATAAAATGCAGGTGGCACATATAAATATATACATGGAATAAAGCACATATTTCAATTACTTGATGTATCTAATGTGGTATAATAGATTACTTTCATGACTCAATATTATTCACTGATCATTAAATCTTATTATTTTTACAAAATACTCTGGAGAAAGTACTCACAGCTGATTGAGAAGTGAAGAGCATGGAAACATTAGAACAAAACCTTTTCTATATATGTAATCCAAACAGGGAGGGTTGGGAAGAATTTTCAACAGAGGCAAAGTGCTAAGGTCAAAAGCTGAACCTGTCCATTTTCAAATGGTGATGATTAACAAATGGTCAGTCCTTTTCTACAAAAAGTAAAAGTGACAATTCCATGTTAAAAATCAATATGAGCCAGTTGTGGAAATTCTTTTGCTCTTGCTGGTGATTGAGTGAGGAAGATACTTATGAGCCAGTCTTGGTCAACTGGTTGTTTTTAGTCCTAAACGAGATCTCGTGTTAGGACAAAAACAAACTGAAGATTAGAAGATCTCCATACCTCTGGATTTCTTGTTATGTGAGATGATAAAGTGTTCTTCGTGGTTAGTCCAGTTTGAGTTAATGTGTCCCATTACTCTAGAGCTTTACTCAAAGAGCTCCTAATAATAACTACTGAAAATAATCAGCTGTATCAAAATAATTGAAAGACACTCATGCAATTTAAATATGAAGTTGACTGATTTTCTTGAAAAGCAAAAGTAGATAAAACTATCTGTGAGATGTTCAGCTCTAAAAATGTACTTTTCAGGAATTGAAAATATTTTCCTTGTTCTTTTTGGTTCTAAAGATAATGATGTAAATAAGGTAAATGCCTGATATTTTGCAGGGTGCTTTTTCATCGACATTATATTTGGGTCTCAGAACAATCCTTAAGATAGATAAAACAAATACATAATATTCTAATTTAAAGGAGGAAATTGGTAATCTTAGAAATTGGTTTGTAAACTAGAAGGTGATAGAGCCCAGATATCTGGTCTTTTGATTTTTCATTTGCCACTCTACAAAAATGATAATTTTAATGGTTTTTAAATCCACCCAAAAACATATGTACCACCCCAAACTTTCGGTGAATCTAAAGCTGGAAAAACACTAGTAAGACACATTCCAATAAAAAATAAGCATCATCAAAGATGTACATTGAGATGTCAGGAAGGAACTTGTGGGTGAGAAGTGATACTCTTCTCATTTTCTCTGTCTAAACCACCACTTTGTGGTCTCTGACTAATTCATTGTTACCAGAACTATGTGGGGAAAAAAAAGAATTATCTCACATGCCTAAGTTCTTACAGTTTTTAAAATAAGTTTACATAGACATAATTATCACATTAATATAGTTCCAGTCATGGTTCTTCTATGAAGGATATTCACTTGCAAGTGTACAGTCGTTTGTCTTGATTATTGGTCTTAGAAAAGAGAATGTGAGATGGGCTATAGAAATTTATGTGATGTAATCTACAGCCGTCCCATCCTGAACAGAACACACCCAATCTTGTCTGATCTTGGAAGCTAAGCAGGGTCGAGCCTGATTAGTACTTGGATGGGAGAAATAATTGATGCAAAATTTAAAGACCTTTTAATTTACTCACAATCTATATATTTCTAAAGATTTGATTAAAACAAGAAAATATGATTTTGAGTAGAATTTTAAATGCCAACATCTAATTTCTCTTATGCTAATAATGTAGAATTTACAATTTTGCATGCAGATCTTACTAATTTGGGAATTCCCTGGTAGCTCAGTTGGTAAGAAATCTTCCTCCAGTGCAGGAGACTTGGCTTCCATCTCTGAGTTGGGAAGATCCCCTAGAGGAGGAAATGGCAATCCACTTCAGTATTCTTGCCTGGAAAATCCCATGGACAGAGGAACCTGGTGGGCTACTATCCATGTAGTCACAAGGGTTGGACTTAACTTAGTGATTAAATCAACACCGTACTAATTAACATGGTGAAGTGGCTCATTTCCATTATATTAATTTAAGTGTTCCTATTTCTGGTGCCTTGTAATTTTCCTCATAGTGGATCATGGATCTTGATAAACATGCTTTAATATACTTCATAATACCCATTTCCCACAAATAATTCAAAATTCCTTAATAATATTGGGCAATATTCAACTCTTGATTTGATAAGGCAAACTTCTGTGCATCAAAGTAAAATTTATACACATTGAAATTCTTATTTAGTTCTTTAACGTGTTTTGTGTGTGTGTGTATGTGATTTATTCTGTTTTTGCTGATATTTGTGGAATCAGAAAGTCTTTTTACAACTGGATGTTTGTCTTTTCTCTTTAGTGCTACCTTATAGTACCATATTATTGATATAAAATGTGGGTTCAGTAGAGTAGATGGTACATTTTAGACAACAGACTTAACCTAGACACCATTTTTATTGTGGCTTTAGAAGCCAGACTTGTGCAACCCTGCATTGAAAGCAGAAAATACTTGTCCTTAGTCAATGTTCCTGGACCAAATTATTTTACAGCACCTAAGATAAATTGATTATTTTCTTCATAAAAGGGAATGAAACACTTTATCAATCAGTACATTCAGCTAAACCATTGCATTTCAACAATCTATCTTTTGAGATAGTGGTTATCTGCTAACTTCAACTCAGTATCAAAACCTTTTTCTTTTCAGTGTTTTCCTAGTTATTTTGTTGGGTTCAAGTTATTGTTTTTAGGTTTCAATATATTTCTGCAACATAATATTAATAGGACTTTCATATAGTACTTTATCTCTTTATGCTTTGATAACAAGATTAGTGATGTGGAAAATAAATGATTTATTTCCATAATGATATAGAAAATAAGATATTTAAAGTTATTAATGTTACATTACAATAGTTTCTAAATATTATAAGCACAAGCTATAGCTTTTTTAAACTATGGATTAAGTCTGATTCCTTTGTTAAAATAATCAACTCAGAATAATCATAAAACAATACACAATTTATGAAAAATAAAAGGGAAAGAGGAAGAAGGAAGGGAGGGAAAATAGCCATTTGAGCACTCTGGAAATTTCATAGCAGCTTTATAAAGTTCAGATAGCTACAAAGTATTTTTAAGCAATATATATATGTTTGTTTATATTTATTCTATAGAACAATGCTTTCTTATATTTCTGTAATTAACTTTCTGGACAACAGTGTTTAATATATATTTACTATAGTCTAAAGTGCTAATTCATAAGGTTTAAGTTACCAAACAAGTTTATCCTAATTCATCAGTTTCTAAACTCATGCTTGTACACTCTCTTTTATAAATCTTCCCTGGTTGCTCAGAGGGTAAAGCATCTGCCCGCAACTCAGGACACCTGGGTTTGACCCCTGGGTTGGGAAGATCCCCTGGAGAAGGAAATGGCAACCCACTCCAGTATTCTTGCCTGGAGAAGCCCATGAATGGAGGAGCCTGGTAAGCTACACTCCACGGGGTTGCAAAGAGTCAGACACGACTGAGCAACTTCACATTCACTCAAACTCATGCTTTTGCCCTCTCTTTTATAAATCAATTACTTAGTAATTTACACTGATGCACTAGACCTATAGGCAAGCACTGAGAGTGTTCGATCACAAAGAATTATTAAAACGAAAGCTACAAAGCTAAATCTTCAGTGGTAGTTAAAAAGTAGATAAGGACTATATAAATCTGATTCCTCAAGACAAGGGGTTCTATAAATTAAGGGCAAATAGGCAAGTGATTAGGCAACATGAGATTTAAGATTCAACGGTCATGAAGAAATCCATTTTAAAGACATTGCATTGTGTTCACTAAATAAAAATGTGCCAATTCTTCAATGATGAGTAACAAACTATTTTGCCTCGAATGAATTAGCTGATTAAAAAAAAAAAAAAAAGAATAATTAACATCAGCAAAGGCCATCTGGTCTACCTGTTGCTCTGTATTAATATATTATATTTTGCCCCCAGATTTCTCAGCTCTCATAAATATCATGACTGCCATTGCGCAAGAAATCAAGACATTTGAGCTATGTCTATAATATGTTAGTTTTATGCAAAGGCAATTCAGCAAGTGTGCAGTTACTTTGACTGCGATGACTATAATATAATGGAAATGGAAATAATTTACAGCACTGTGCTGTGTGCCAAGTGTACTGGGGCACTTTTGAGATATGCAGATGATCTTGTTCCCCTTAGGACTAATAATGTACACTTCACCTAAATCATAATTTTAATTAACTGTCCTTGTTAAGATAGTTTTTTCTTCATCTAATCTTAATCACATTTGGTATTTAAATGACATGTTAAATAAATATTTTTTTCAATTTTATCTATTGTCAAGTCAAAGGTCTTTGCTTTGAGAAAATCTTAGACTAGCTCTAGAATTTTTAGAAGTTGTTCAGGGACTTCATAAAACAGAAGTGAGTAACTAACTGGTGCTATACTTTATGGCATTGGCACATTCAAATTGTTTAATTGATTCAGCATAGCTTTTCTCTCTTGAAAACATGAGACCCGTGGCTGTGGTAGAATTCTCATTGTTAGTTTATATTGCCTGTTATATTGCCTGTTAGTGAGTTATTCTGTTTCAAGGGCAAAAGTGTGTTTCCCCTCATGGAAAAATTCGTATAAATTAGGAACTAGTTAAGTAATTAATGTGATTGTTAATAGTGTTGGTCCCTTCACTTCATGGCAAATAGATGGGAAAAGTAGAAACAGTGACAGATGTTATTTTCTTGGGCTCCAAAATCATTGCAGATAGTGACTACAGCCATGAATTTAAAAGACCCTTGCTCCTTGGAAGAAAAGCTATGACAAACCTGGACAGTGTATTAAAAAGCAGAGATATCACTTTGCTGACAAATGTCTGTATAATCCAAGCAATGTTTTTTCCAGTAGTCATGTACAGATGTGAGAGCTGGACCATAAAGAAGGCTGAGCGCTGAAGAATTGATGCTTTCAAACTGTGGTGCTGGAGACGGCTTTTGAGAGTCCCTTGAAGTGCAAAGAGATCAAACCAGTCAATCCTAAAAAACTATCAACCCTGATTATTCATTGGAAGGACTGTTACTGAAGCTGAAGCTCCAATACTCTGGCCACCTGTTGCAAAGAGCCAGCTTATTGGAAAAGACCCTAATGCTGGGAAGGATTGAAGGCAGGAGGAGAAGGGGATGACAGAAGATGAGATAGTAGGATAGCATCACCGACTCAATGAATTTGAGCAAACTCCTGGAGATAGTGAAGGATAGGGAAGCCTGTTGTGCTGCAGTCCATAGGGTTGCAAAGACTAGGACACAAATGAGTGACTGAATAACAAAATAATAGTAATGTATGCAATAATTTACTTTGTACACTTAATACAATAGATAAAAATATGAGTCTATGAATCTAAAGTTTACTTCAACTTTACTAGTAGACCTGATTTCTCTAAAACCAGTCTTTGGTCCTTTTGAATTCTCTCTATAGCAGGTAGTCCCTCATTTAAAATTGCCTCTTACAAACCATATTTCTGTTATTTGTTGTTGTTCAGTTGCTAAGTCATGTCCAACTCTTTGTGACCCCATGGACCGCACCACACTGGGCCTCCCTGTCCTTCATTATCTCCCACAGTTTTCTCAAACTCGTGTCCATTGAGTTGGTGATGCCATCCAACCATCACATCCTCTGTCATCCCCTTCTCCTCCTGCCCTCAATATTTCCCAGCTTCAGGGTCTTTTCCAATGAGTCAGCTCTTCTTTATGGCCTAACTCTCACATCTGTACATGACTACTGACTGGAAAAACCATCAGTTCAGTTCAGTTCAGTCGTTAAGTTGTGTCCAACCCTTTGCAGCCCCATAGATTGCAGCATGCCAGGCTTCCCTGTCTATCACCAATTCCCAGAGCTTACTCAAATTCATGTAGCTTTGAGTATACCAACAGGATGAAATTAAGGGTGCTATATCACTGGTGATGTGGGAAAAAATACACATCTGTTTCATGGGTAAGAGGAAAATACTAGTACCACCAAAAACTGAGGTTTTATCTTAAAAAAAATCTGTTGATTTTTCAAGTATGTTTGAATTTTTCACCAGTGCATATTTTTATGGCAATACAACCTATTTACTGGAAAATTAGCAAAAAATACACTTACTTGAAAGCCAAAACTTTTAGAGAAAATGATATTTTTCAAGTAATATTTACCCCTAATGCCTTTATTTCTGAAATTTTAAGCAATGTTTTATGAAAGTTTTCATGTCTAATTTATTACATAAATCACAATGAAGCTTTTTCACAGAAATAGCCATTAAGGTGCTAAATGTTATTTTTGTTATTGTGTATGGCTTGGAATAAATGTGGACACAACTGCAGCTATAAATCTGTTTTATGATTTTCATTCTCAGTAACATTTACACAGCAGGCAACTGGTTAAGTATCTCTCAGGGGTCTTTAAAATGAAAGCAGAAGCTTTATTAACTCATTTCCCACTGTTCTGACTGAAAACATAAAAATCCTGAAATTCAGCAAATACTTAACAGTATGAAGTTCTAAAAGGAGAAAATTACACCAAAAAAGTGTCCACTGGATGGTCAGTATGAGGGAAACTGACTGGAATTCTGATAAAAAAGACCATAAAGCAAGATTTGTGCCCAGCAAAGTAAATAGTGATATGGACAGGGTAAAGCTTTTTGATCCATTTAGTTAACAGGTGCTAATTAAGGAAAAGAAGATTTAAAACACATGCACACACACATCATCTAGAATCACTACGCTGGAAGAAGAAAGGCAAGAAATAATTAAATGTTACTCCTCTCAGTGGTGACTGCTGCTGATTCTAGAATCAAAAGTTTCCATCACCAGACAGAGATCTGACACTGCTGAGAATTCCCATGAGCAGGAGAAACAGCCTCCAGGGAATGAAGGAAATGTTTGCTGACAGGGAGATACCCTAAATGATAGGGAAATGGTTCTGACACTACAGCGGGGCTCAGGTTTTCAGGACTCAATCCAGATTCAGGAACACAGAAGACTGAGAAGACAAGATGAGGGGAATAAAGTTCCATGAGCAAGATGTGTGGTCCGGTCACAATTCACTTACCAGCTCTGCAAGAGAGAGCTAGTAACAGTCGGGGAAGATGCACAAGAGATGGTGATACAATTGACCTCATAGGATTTTTGTGAGAATATATGGGCTTCCCTGGTGGCTCAGTCAGTAAAGAATCCGCCTGCAATGAGGGAGACCTGGGTTTGATCCCTGGGTTGGGAAGACTCCCTGGAGAAGGGAAAGGCTACCCACTCCAGCATTCTTGCCTGGAGAATTCCATGGACTGTATAGGCCATGGGTTTGCAAAGAGTCGGACACGACTGAGTAACTCTCATTTTCACTTTCCATGGGAAATCAACCCATGGAAATAATGTAAGAGACTATTAGCTATTGCAGTCATTGAAAGCAGCAGATTTTGGTGACTGTGTTACAATCAGAAAGATGTAGGCTTAAATCTGAATGAAAGACAAGGATACAATTAAAATTTATTAGGTGAGCTCCCAGTACAGAACTTCACTGCTAGCTGGTGACCATGCCACCTTAGCCTGGTTTCAATTTGCAATAAAATGTGACTTAAGACACAGCCTTAAGTGAGGGTGGGAAAGTTGCACTAAACTTGAATGAGGGAGATGAAATAAAGGTGATTTACACTTCATTAAAATGTCAATTTGAATTTGGAAATCATGTTCCCCTTAATGAAAAAGCATTCATCTATTGCTCATGTGTATATTATATGAATGCATAAAGTATTTCTTCATGAAACAATTATTTATTTTAGTTCTACTATGAATATGGTACTTGACTAAACTATAACACCATTTGTTTTCCTTAAAAGTTCCAATAGTGGCAGATGAGAGAAAACTTGCCTAAAACTTGACTAAACATTGAGTACAAAATAATAAATGCTATAACAAAATCTTATTTCCTTGGGCTTCAAAATCACCGTGGACTGTGACTGCAGCCACAGAATTAAAAGATGCTTACTCCTTGGAAGAAAAGCTATGACCAACCTAGACAGTGTATTAAAAAACAGAGACATCGCTTTGCCAGCAAAGGTCCCTATAGTCAAAGCTATGGTTTTTCCAGTAGTCATGTATGGATGTGAGAGTTGGACCATAAAGAAAGCTGAGCACTGAAGAATTGATGCTTTAAAACTGTGGTGCTACAGAAGACTCTTGAGAGTCCCTTGGACAGCAAGGAGATCAAAACAGTCAGTCCTAAAGGAAATCAACCCTGAAGATTTATTGGAGAGACTGATGCTGAGGCTGAAACTCCAATACTTTGGCCTCTTGATGCGAAGAACTGACTCATTGGAAGAGATCCCAATACTGGGAAAGATTGAAGGCAAAAGGAGCAGGGGACAGCAGAGCATGACATGGTTAGATGGCATCAGTGACTCAGGGGACGTGACTTTGATCAGACTTAGGGAGACAGTGGAGTACCCAGGAACCTGGCCTCCTGCAGTCCATCGGGTTGCAAAGAGTCAGACATGACTTAATGACTGAATAACAATAATAACAAGCAAACCCTCATTATATTCACTGAAGAGCTGGTTGTTGCCAATTAATTTTGGTAATTTTTAAAGGGATTTTTTTTAACTTTTTATTTTTTATTAGAGTATAGGTAATTAACAATGTGTTAGTCTCAGTGACTCAGTTATACACTTACATGTATCTCTTCTCTTCAAATTATTTTCCCATTTAAGTTATCATATTGAGCAGAATTCCCTGTGCTATATAGTAGGTTTTTGTTGGTTATCTATTTTTATATACAATAGTGTGTACATATCAATCCCAAACTTCCAATTTATCCCTCCTCCCTGCTTTCGTGCTTATTTTCTGTGTGAGTCTGTTTCTGTTTTGTAAATAAGTTCATTTCTATCATTTTTTAAGTCCAGATATAAGCAATATCATATGATATCTGTCTGACTTTACTCACTATGACAATATATGGGTCCATTCATGTTGCTACAAATTGCATTATTTCATTCTTTTTAATGACTGTATTCCATTGCATTCCACTGTATATACGTACTGCATCTTTGTTCATTCATCTATCGATGCACATTTATGTTGCTTCCATGTCTTGGTTATTGTAAACAAGGCTGCAATGAAGGTCGGGGTGCATGTATGCTTTTGGACCACGGTTTTCTATTGATATGTGCCCAGAAGTGAGATTGCAATGTCAATATGGTAACTCCCTTTTTAGTTTTTAGAGGAACCTCCATCCCATTTTCCATACTGGCTGAACCAATTTACATTCTCTCCATACTCTCTCCTGCATTTATTGTTTTTGGATTTTTTTGATGATGGCCATCCCAGATGGCACTAGTGGTAAAGAACCTGCCCGCCAATGCAAGAGACATAAGAGACATGGGCTGGATCCCAGAGTCAGGAAGATGCCCTGGAGGAGGAAACGGCAACCCACTTCAGTGTTCTTGCCTGGAGAATCCCATGGACAGAGGAGCCTGGAGGGTTACAGTCCATGGGGTCTCAAAGAGTCAGACACAACTGAAGCAACTTGTCACACATGCATGAGGAGATACTTCTTTGTAGTTTTGATTTGCATTTATTTAATAATTAGCGATGTTAAACATCTTTTCAGTTTCAACACAATTTGACCAATGTTTGGAAAACCTTTAGTTTTTGTTTGTGTGTAATTGTGGCATCAATTTTAATTAATGTAAAGGGTGGCCGATGAATACCAATGTCCATCAGTGTGGGAATTTAATGCACATAAGAATGACTATAAGAAGTCTTTTTCTCCCAACAAAAAGACAGCAAACTTTACTCATCTAAATAAATTATTCTTCTCAAATAGTTTTTAAAGGCTACATTGTTATTCTAATAATGTTGCCATCCCTCAAAAATCCTTGCAGGCTTTTTTGGAATCACCCTGAGCATACATTTCTGAAGGTCATTCATTTTTGTGTACTCCCTACACAAAAACGTGGAGAACTATGTCCTTTGTTAAAGCTTATTTATTCTTTGATTGATGATACTGAGCTGAGAATCAAAACTTTCCTGCAGAAGTACTGTCTTTGGACACCAAGTTTACCCTAAAGGGATTTTAAGGCCATTAAGACACTTCTTGCTCACAAGTAATTGTCTTATATCTGTCTCTAAACCTTATTTACATAACTTAATCTTTGAGAATTTATACATTAGTTACCACTGATGTGCATTCATTATTCATGTGTATTTGATGTAAAGTCAACATTCATCTGGATTTTCTATATCTCACTTTGATTCCTAACAGGCATCCCAAATCACTCAAAACAAAGCTCTTGATATTTCCCAATAATCCTGCTACCATTTAATTCTCCCTCATCTTCATAAATGGCAATACTATTCTTCTCATTCTTCAGAACAAAAACCTTGGAGTTATCCTTGATATTGTTCTTTCTCTTCAACTTCAGTCCATCAGCAAATCCTGCCGGCTCTATCTTAACAGAAATATGTTCAAAATCTGCTGCTCCACTGTTGGCAGCCAACAGTCTCTCGCGTTGGCTGTGGCTTTAATCTTTAAGGTGATCTCCCCACGTCTGCCTTTGCTGCCCCGCAGAAAAGACAATGGTCAGACTCATCCTTCTAAAATGCAGGCCAGATCATGTCACCCTTTCTTTTTTCTGTGCTTCTCATTTTACTATGGAAGAAGTCAAGGTCCTTGAAACAGTATTTGAAGCCCTGCCCAAGAGGTCCTTGGAAGTTCTCTGGCCCACCCCTGATTTTGCCTCATCATCTCTGCTTCAGCTACACTCTTCTTCTAACAGGATAGGAATAATTCTGCTCCCAGATCTTTGAACTCACTTTTCCTTCAGCCTGGAATACTTTTCTGCTCCTCCACCTGGCTGCCTTTCACCTCTTCGTCCATGAAGAGCTGAATGTTAGCTTCTTGCTGAGATTCTCCCTGACTGTCCTGTTTAAAGTGGAAACAATTCCTCTCACCCACTCCTCTACTCCTATTCTCTTTCTTCTGTTTAATTAATTTTTATCTTAAACTTCTCTCTCTCCTAATATGTGTCTTTTATTTACTTATTGTCTATCTCCTGCATTAAAATAAAATCTATTAAAGTTCAGGGCTTGGGGTCTACTTTGTTCATTTCCATATCCTTGGACCCTAAATAAGTGACTGACACATGGGAACACCTATATATTAAAGAATCTATAGTTCTTTCCCGAACTTATAACATCCTGAGAATATTAGGATGTGCCACTACTAATATTCATTCATATGTGGCTTAGAGCCTTTGGACCCAGTATGTTTATGTATTTTCATACATTCAGTTAGCATCTTCATAAATTGCTTTATATAACTCCTTAGCTTGACTCTGTGTCCTCATTCTTGTGGTTCAGCAATGTCTAGTCAATATCTTTGCACTTGGTTGGTAACTGAGTATTTTTACTAGCTTTCAGTGTCCTGTATGCATGTGTGCTAAGTCACTTCAGTTGGGTCTGACTCTTTGTGACCCCATGGATTATAGCCTCCCAGGCTCCTCTTTCCATGGGATTCTCCAGGCAAGAATACTGGAGTGGGTTACCATTTCCTTCTCCATTTCAATGTCCTAATGTAATCTAAAATTGAATTTTATAATCTTAATGTATACTTTTCTCAAATTTCTTCTCTGACTTACATGTTTAAAATACAACTTTTAATCTCTTCTCCAATAGTATGTTGACCATAATTGTCTTCATCATTAACATGTGAGATCCTTTTCAATATGCTTCAAGCATCTCTAATTGAGACCATTAGGCCTTTTTTTTTTTTCACTGCTAATTTTGTTGTTTGAAACCTCTCTTTATAAGGTGATCATGGAGCCTTTTCCAGTCTCCATAGATCTTCAATTTACCAGACCGTTTCTTGAGGATAGTGCTTTTATAGCAAGAGGAAAGAATGTATATATTACATTGTAGTTCTTCTGTTGTCTCCATGACTACCATGTTGTCCATGAATATTTATCAACTTTGTATAGTAGGAAGAAATGCCAATGGATTCTCAGCTGTTCCCAAAAATTGAAGTCAGCAAACATTAGGACTGAATTAACAAAATTCTGCTGGAGTGCTGCGTGCTGCAGTCTATGGGGTTGCAAGGAGTCGGACACGACTAAGCGACTGAACTGAACAAAAAAGAAAGAGTAGGTGGAGCAGAAGGGGTAAGAGGAAATAAGCGGGGTTTTTTTTGACTTTACTAGGGGTTGAATTTGTCATTTGGAATCTCCAAATGAGGGCCAGGGAACCCAAAACCAGAATCAACAATGAAGGGTGAAGGAAATCTCAGAAACAAAGCCTGAAGTCTTAGGAAGCCAAGAAGGGTCAAAGTGCTGGTGCTTATAGTGAAATATAAATAAATAAGCAGAAATTAAAATCTAGGAACCAAGAAAGATCAAGCACAGACTCCAGAATTCTGACTAGAGCTGCACAATGAGAATCTATTTGGAAAGTAATTGTGAAAACTTTTTTTTTTTTTTTTAATTTAAGATGTGGAATCTTTTTAAGCTTCTGATATTTTTTCTTCTATTCTGAAAAGTACCTTAAGTTAATAATACTGGAGTGGGTAGCTGTTCCCTTGATCCCAACTCAGGGATCAAACCCAGTTCTCCCGTATTATGGGCAATTCTTTACCAGCTGAGCCACCAGGGAAATACACTATAAGTTAATAGCATCCATGATTTCCCAACAATCAGGAATTTTAACGAATCTTGATATATGTCCACTGATGTGAACACGAGTAATTTAATGTTTGGTTAGTTTATCCTGCTTCATGTGCATACTTTGCATTTTCATCAGTGTTCCATTATTGGATGTGCCCATTTTGTTCTTGCTTACCAGGGAATTTCTAGGAATACATTCTATAACCTGAATAATTTAGCTCAAATCATATTCCATTAGACAATAAGTATATGTTGAAAGAAAGAAAGTGAAAGTGAAGTTGCTCAGTCGTGTCCAACTCTTTGCGATCCCATGGACTGTAGGCCACTAGGCTCCTCTGTCCATGGGATTCTCCAGGCAAGAATACTGGAGTGGGTTGCAACTTCCTTCTCCAGGGGATCTTCCCAACACAGGGATCAAACCCGTGTCTGCCGTACTGCAGACAGACTCTTTACTGTCTGAGCCACCAGCGGCTCTAAGTATGTGTTATCTTCTTAATAAAGGTGCTAAGTCGCTTTCTGTCATGTCCGACTCTTTACAACCCTATGGACTGTAGCCCTCCAGACTCTTCTGCCCATAGAATTCTCCAGGCAAGAATACTGGAGTGAGTTGCCATTTCCTCCTCCAGGGGATCTTCACAACCCAGGGATTGAACTCACATCTCTTATGCCTCCTGCATTGGCAGGCAAGTTCTTTACCACTAGCACCACCTGGGAAGGCTATCTTCTTAATAATAACTGGAGTGGGTTGCCATTTCCTTCTCCACTTCTTAATAATAGATTGTCCTAAATTAATTTCATCATTTAGTGTATAGTTGCCTATTCTGGTTATAAAGCACTGCATAGTAACCACAAAACTTACTGGGTAAGACAAACTTTTTTTTTTTTATGATCTAAAATTCTCCAAGTCAGGAATTCAGATAGGAAACCACAGAGATGCTCATCTCTGCTACGTGATGTTTGAAGCTCATCTGGCATGACTTGACTCAAATGATTAAGGGGTAACGCTAAGCCTGGGAGTTGAATCATCTGCTCGCTTCTTCACTTCTGTGGCTGGGATATGCACTTGGATGGCTGAAGGGTGGGTTTAGCTGGAACAAAGGACCCAAGCCCCACAGGTGGCATCTCCAGGCCAACAGTCTCAGGGTAGACAAATATTGTACATAACAGTGTAGGGCTCCATGAGTGAGTGTTCGATCTTTTAAGTCCTAGCTTTGAAAGTCCATAATGTCCCTGTCATTATACTCTCCGTCATAACAATGTTAAGGCCACCCAGAATCCTGGGGAAGGAACATAGACCACAACTCTCTTTGAGAGATGTATTGAAGTTGTATTTGCAGCTATAATTTAAAACTGCCATATTGCCCAAGGAAACCCTGGATGTTCTTTATTTCTGCTAACCATTATAGCAGTTACTCATTTTAAAGAGCATGTGAGCATTATTTTCCATGCAAATAATGCTACACAGTTTAATGATCATGTGCATCTTTTTATGATTGCACTTTGGTTTTTCTTGTACCACATACATTTTCATAGGTATTTTCTTGACTGCACTTCAAATTCGTGATTCTATATTAACTTCTATCACTTGGCCTCCACTGTCTCTGACAGATAATTTGTTAAAAATGTATATTGTATATTAGTTTGGTCTTAGAGTCGTTTCCTATCCAATTGCCTGTCCACTGTTTTTCTATTTTCTATTATCATCCACATTTTATTTTATAGTATCCACAGAGTTTCAGGAAAATATACAATAAAGTAAATGCACCAGTAATTCATCTGTTTAGGCTCAGTTCTCAAGGCCAAGTTTCTGAAAACTGCCTCTCTAACACAAAGTTTCAGAGAGTTGGTTTCACCTTGGATATGCCTTTTCTGACATTGAAAACACATGAATGTTAAATTAAGCTTATTTCATTCTGTAGACCTTGTTCACTGCTGTCTGCAGTGATATAACTAGTTTGATCCCTATTTTGTTCAACTTATTTAATAATTTGTAGAATTTTACTGAATGAGGAATACACTTGTGGGAAACAAATGAACAACAAATAGGATTTTAGTAGTTTTGCTTTCCTTTCGGTTAACAGATTGTATGGATATTCTCTATTGTCAGATAATCAGGTTGAAAGGTTATGTTGTGTCTTCTGTTTGCCTACATAAACTACTTTATATGCTGTTGAGAATAGTGTGGATTAAGATCTCAAGCACTTGAGTAATAGGTATTATTAAAAATGAGTGTTGTTGTGTAATATTTCCAAAGTATGCTAGTTTGGATATTTCCATATACATATTGAACAGTTTGAAAATTATATTTACCTAAAATTAAATTTACTCATACAAAATTACATACCTATATACTTATATATACTCCATCCAAGTGTTATGTCATTTAATATATTTACCTTTTTCTGGTGTTAAGAGGGATGCAGTTTCTTTTTATATTATGTCAAGAATTTTAATAAATACTATTTTGCATCAATCTGTTTTAACTTTGCATTATAAATCATGAAATTCAAAATAATGTTCATTAGTTTATAATTGGTCATGTTTATGTGTTAATGGAAGATAAAAAATTATGGGACTATTTAATTTTTTCCAGGTTTTTTTTTTTTTTTTTTTTCACTTTTCCAGTTATTTTAGAGGACCATTTTTAACCAAGTTTATGACTTAAGGTTGCTGGTCCTAAATCCACATGAGAACCAGCATATTACGCAAGTGTCTTAATAAAGGGTGTTTTCTATTTTCTATTTTCTTTTCTCCCTCCTTTACTCAGTACAATGGCATCCTGTAAAGTGGATAGGAATGAAGTGTTAAATTTTAGTTCATCTTTACCCTGACTGTATAATTTAGGGGGGTTCTAGCCCAGTGAGGGGACTTCCCTGGTAGTGCAGACAGTAAAGAATCCACCTGCAATGCAGGAGACCTGGGTTCAATCCCTGAGTGGCTATCCACTCCAATATTCTTGCCTGGAGAATTCCACGGACAGAGGAGACTGGCAGGCTGCCGTCCATGGGGTTGCAAAGAGTTAGACGAGATTAAATGACTAACACTTTCACTTTAGCTCAATTAAGAGAGCACCTCTAGTCCAATTCCTGGTATTTGTTAAGCTTGGATCCTTGATTTTCTCTACATCCACAAAAGTTGTCAAAATGGCAGTATTTGCTGCAATTAGCAAATGTCCTCAGTTAAATAATGATTTTGATGCT
This sequence comes from Cervus elaphus, assembly GCF_910594005.1. Lineage (NCBI taxonomy): Eukaryota > Metazoa > Chordata > Mammalia > Artiodactyla > Cervidae > Cervus > Cervus elaphus. The sequence goes on from NC_057832.1 coordinate 115,947,349, forward strand.
TACCACACTGCTTTTCACTTAGAAATAATGTAGTTTTTTTTAAGTAATCTTGGTTGTTTTCCCTTTTTAAACCACACATTTTTTCTTTAACTCTTAAATGTGTCCTCTTAATATTTGACTTGGATATCTGTATGAGTGAGGTTGGTCTTAAATCGTCATTTCTCATATGTTTCTTGTCATAATTTTAAGTGTCAGAGTTATAATATCCATAAAAATGATTGGAGGAGGAACTGTTCCCTTTTTTTTTTTTCTTTTCTTTTTCTGTTCAGTGTTGCTGGAAAATTGGAATGAATTTGAAATACTGGCAGTGTCAACTGAGAAAAAAAAGCACAGCCTAAAAACTGAGAATTACTTCTTATTCAATAGATTTACTGAGGACCCAAGCCAAAGGTGCAGCCTCTCAGATGGCCCTGAGGGACTGTTCTGAAGATATAAGGGAGGAGCCAAGATACAGTTATTGCCAAAAGAAAAAAAAAACTATAAAACAGGTAGCAGGACATCAAAACATTACTGCTAATTAAAGAAAGCCAGATATCTCAAGTTAATGAATGTAGTGCATTTGTATTTTATGGGAAAATACAAGAATCTGGATTTATAGAAGTTATTCCTTTACTATGCACTTCAGTTACTTGTAAGCCAGTACCTATTTTTTCTCCATCCTAAATCCCCTCAGGGTGCTGTAGTGTCTGATGGCCTCAATATCCTTTGTTTACTAAAATGGCAGGTGACATTCTTTTTACACAGTAAAATTCACCTGTATTACCATGTGAGCTTTTTGTGAGATTTTTTTTCTTTTTTTTTACTCACAAATGCTATTAGTTCAATGGGTATGGGCTATCCTGTTCTTTATAGAGTTGGTGTCACAGTCTACGGTTTTGTCCATTTAATTACATTTTCAAAATTTTGGCATAAAATTGTCCATGTGCGTGCTAAGTTGCTTCAGTCATGTTTCAGTCATACAGACCCCATGGACTGTAGCCCACCAGGCTCCTCTGTCCATGGGATTCTCCAGGCAAGAATACTAGAGTGGGTTGCCATGCGCTCCTCCAGGAGATCTTCCCAACCCAGGGATCGAACCCAGGAGTCTCTTACATCTCCTGTAATGGCAGGCAGGTTCTTTACCACTAATGCCACCTGGGAAGCCCCATAGCATTCTCATTATTTTCATAATGTTGAATGAATCTAAAATCCTGCCTTTACTTGCACCTTCTCCGTTTATGTTTTTGTTACCGTCAACGTTGGTTATCTTTTCAAGAACAGCCTCTTAGATTCACGAGTTCTTCCCAACTTAGTTTTCTATATCATTAGAATCTATTCTTTTTCCTACTTTCTTTGTATTTAGCTTTTATTTTTGTTACTTCTCAAGAATAATCAACTGATGGTTTATTTTTTATATTTATGTAAGTATTTAAAGCTATCAGTTTCATTAAAGGTCCTTTTTAGGTGCATCTTCCAACTTTGGTTATATAGTATTTTCATTATTATTTAGTAGTGTTTAATATCTTTTAATATCCATTATGACTTTTATTAGCCAATGTGTTAAGTTAGTTTGTTGTGTTTTTTTCTTAATTTGATGTGCATATACATAGACTTGCATTTTTTTGGTGATTTCTATTAAAAACACATTGTAGTCAGATATATTAATTCTTAGAAATTAATTGAGATACTTGAATTATGGTTTACTATAAAGCCAGTTTTTATAAAGTTTCTATGTTTTCTGGAGAAGACTACGTTCTTTGTTGAGCACAGAATTATTTATGCATCTTTAGATCTAAGAGGGCTTTCCTAGTGACTCAGTGGTAAAGGATCTACCTGCAATGCAGGAGATGCAGGAGATGTGGGTTCTATCCCTGGATCTGGAAATTCCCCTGGAGGAGGGCATGGGAACCCACTCCAGTATTCTTGCCTGAAAAATCCCATGGACAGAGGAACCTGGTGTGCTATAGTCCATGGGGTTACAAACAGTCAGATAAGCCTGAAGTGAGGAAGCATGAACATGAGATTTAAGAACCTTGAGTGTCTAGTTTATTGTTAGAGGACTAAACAAGATGATTTCTTAAAATTTACGACTGATGTTTGTCAGATATGTGCAAACTCAGTCTACCTCATTCTTTCCACTACTCTTTCATAAAGATCAAGTTTCTTTTTAAATTTATTTTTAAAGTGAAATGCATTTCATTTCACTGAAGAGAGGTGTCTTTGTTGGGCCATATGGCCACAGTCTGGGCTTTCCTGGTAGCTCAGCTGGTAAAGAATCAGTCTGAGACACTGGCTCGATTCCTGGGTCCAGAAGATCCCCTGGAGGAGGGCATGGCAACCCACTCCAGTATTCTTGCCTGGAGAATCCCCATGGACAGAGGAGCCTGGCGGGCTACAGCCCCTGGTGTCGCAAAGAGTCGGACATGGCTGAGAACTAAGCCCAGCACAGCATGCGGCCACACTGTGTTATAGGGAATTCCCGGTTCTAAGCTGCACCTCTATATTGGCAGCAAAATAAGAACTAGTTAAACGAAAACGAGTGTTTGGCTGCTATTGTTTCCTTTGCCTGTGGCAGTTGGGTGATGTCACAGCAGGGTAAAAATACTGGAAAGGTTGTGCGACCAGATGGCCACAAGATCTGGAATGTGAGGAATAGAAGTTCTAATTGATTTTGTAAAAAGAACTTTGAAAATCGCTTTAAGGCTAGTCCCAGCGTGAACCAGAACATAATTAAAGGACATAATAATATTATATAAGCAGAGCTCCAAAGTAGGAAGCAAGACTCCTCTGTGCTGTCCTATAACTCATCCATACAACAGAAAAGGCAAACTGCATTCAGGGAATAGAGAAATTTGCCTACTCTCATTCTGGCTATTCATGAAATAGATGGACCTAAACCATTCCATTCCAGAATGATTGTGTGAGTTTAATGCTTTTGGCTTCAGATAACAGAATACTTAAATAGTAATGAACTAAAAATTATCATAATTATTTCATCTAATAAGAAGCCTGCAGGGAAGGGGTTCATGTTTGGCTAATTCTATGGCCCGCTGCTACCACGCAGTTTATTTTTCACATCACCACCCTTAATATGCTAGCCTTTGTACTCAGGTTTTTTCCTGACATGGTTGTTCTTATACAGCTATACACAAATGCAGGGAGGAGACTCAGTGGCCCTCACTGCCACACACATCCTTAGTGAGAAATATGCTACCAGAATCCCCTAACAGGCTTTATTTCAGATCCTGTTAGACATGGTTTTGTCATAGCAACATGCAATCCTAGATAAGCAAGTATTTGACATGTTCAGGCTGTATTCTGGAAAGCTGGTCTAATCTCTCGATATGGAAGAAGACTAAGAATAGTTCTTGAGTAAACAGCAAATATGATATCCAGAAGGATATTCTAAGGAATGTAAAGTTTTGGGTTTTCTTTTCTCTATCTTTAATGTAGATAGTGGCTAATTTAGAAACTTTAGCTCTTAATAGTGCTTTTCTGCTTATTTGAAATGTGTGTGTCTATGGGTGAGCAGTGAGTCATGTCTGGCACTTTGCGACCCCGTGGACTGTAAACAGTCAGGCTCCTCCATGGAATATTCCAGGCAAGAATACTGGAGTGGGTTGTCATTGTCTACTCCAGGGGATCTTCCCAAGTAAGGGGTCGAACCCGAGTCTCCTGCAGCTCCTGCATTGGCAGGCAACTTATTTATCAGCTGAGCCACCAGGGAAACCTTAATTTTGAATGTAAGGGTGTCTAATGTTTTGAGACACTCCACTAAGGAAAGTCACAATCTGCAGACCTTATAGTGGAGATGATCAAACACCTATACTTTATTTGTCCTGCCTTGTTCCCTGACCCCACGGTCCAGTCAGTGCTAGAAGAAGAACCAGTTTGAGTTTGGGGGCTGCTTCAGTCAGCTGAGAACCTCGGGCAAATCACATTAGCTCTGTACTCTAGTACTGTACTTTCCATTTAAGTAAGAGTATGTACATCTGCTGCCTGGTTTTTCTGAGCGAATTTTCTCACAGTTGCTTTGCCAATCATGTCTTCATAAGGTCTCCTTAGGAGTGTTTGTTATGTTTTCCTCATATTGTTGAAACACCCAAGGAAAAAGAGCTGAAATCTCTGTCAACTCATCAACCTAATTAAAAACAATTAATAAACACCTTGGCTTCCCAGGTGGCGCTACTGGTAAAGAATCTACCCACCAACGCAGAAGGCGAAAGAGACATAAGTTCGACCCCTGTGTCAGGAAGATCCCCTGGATCAGGAAATGGCAAGCCACTCCAGTATTCTTGCCTGGAAAATTCCATGGACAGCGGAGCCTGGGGGGCTACAGTCCATGGGTTCACAAAGAGTCAGACATGACTGATCAACTGAGCAATAAAGGCCTATTATGCATAAGATGCCCAAATGGATAGGTCACAGTTACCTGCCTCAAGAGGGTCACTGTAGAGATGCAGTTATTAAACTGTAAATCAATAAATTACAATACAAAACTCATGGAGGGCACAGATGTGGAACAAAGGAAGGAACACTTTACTGAAGTTAGGTTCTGCACAATCACTTGGTTGGGTTAAGAACCTCTGAATTTTAGTCTATGCAAGAGAAAAGAACAGGAGAGACTTTTGATACTTTATAACCATGTTTTTTTTTCATTTGAAAACATAAAACTGCTATGATTGATCTCATTTATTCCTTCTGTCTCCCTTTTGTGGCTCTTTATTTCCAGCTTCTAATTGACTATCTTCTAAACATCCCACAGGCCCTTCAAGCTGAGTGTATCAAACTCTTGATTCATCATCCCAAAACTTGACCTTTCTTACTTATTACCAGTTGTGACTTTAGTCTTTGCCTGGGGACATTGTTTAATAAATGCTGTTTATGACTTTTTTGGTTTTGACCTTATCTATCCCAATTTTAAAGAGATATAGCTACAGTGTATATGCTACAATTGATTATCAGTGAATCGGTAGGTAAAAATATCCTAGGATGTTTTAATCTTTAACACTGTGGACTAAACATCACAAAGGGGATTTAATTCAGTCCAGACACATATTACTTAAGTGTGGACATGTGTTAAGATATTAATAATTTTTTTTTAATCTGGAATTATATGTATTATGTGGTTATGCAGTGACTTGTGTGATCTACTTTGGTATGTCTCATTTGTGGTGTAATTTAACTGCTACAGGTTTATGAGGATGATAATCTAGTACAGACACCATTTAATTTCCCAAGAAACTATAGCTCACCTTTCAGACTTGGTTATTTTATGTACTGCTATTGACTTTTCTTCATTTTATGTACAATGCATAGCCTAGTGAATAATAAAACAGCATTATTACATTGACTTTAACTCTTAGCCTTTGCTTTGACTTTGCAGGAGGAGACCTTTAAATTTATGTGCTTTGAGATTCATGAAAATTGACATTTTTGCCTAACAACTTATTTTTCCACTCTCATATGCTTTTTCTCTTGACTGAATTGAGTCTTAAGTAGGTTGCAGAGGCTGCTGATTACAAAATTCTCCTAGATTCACCGAACAATGACCATGGGCTTAAAGAATATTCTTGGTAAAATTGAAGAATAGTTATATTCTCTGAGATATTTTCAGACAAAAATCTTAATGGACATTCTTTTCACCAGTCAGTGAAAGTGAAAGTCACTCAGTCGTGTTGGACTCTTTAGGATGCAATGGACTGTAGTCTGCCAGGATCCTCTGTCCATGGAATTCTCCAGGAAAGAATACTGGAGTGGATAGCCATTCCGTTCTCCAGGAGATCTTCCCAACCCAGGGGTTGAACCCAGGTCTCCCCTCCTTCTGGAATGAGCCATTGTATGGGCCACCAGGAAAGCCCTCACCACTCAGTAATATGTTATTAACAAATATTACATTAACAGACCATATTTAGTGCAAAATATTTGATCATGGCATGGTTAAAGTAATTATTTTGATCATGTTAATCACTTCACTATTTTTTTAACTTATATGAGAGTATTTTATTTTTATTTTTATTGAAGTACAGTTTATTTACAATGTGGTGTTAATTTATATAGCAAAGTAATTCATACACACACACACACACACACATTCTTTTATGGGTTATTTTCCATTATGGTTTATCACAGGGTATTGAATATAGTTCTCTGTGCTGTACAGTAGGACCTTGTTGTTTATCGATTCTCTGTAATAGTTTACATCTTCTAATCCCAACCTCCCACTCTTCCCTCCCCCAATCCCTTCCTGTTGGCAACCATAAGTCTATTCTCTCTGTTTGAATCATTTCACTATTAAACCCAAGTATGGTTCACTTGATATGAAAGGAAAACGGAGCTAGTGTGTTTGCTCCACCAGCCACTCCAGGCTTACTTATTCATGTGTGTGTACTCTGTGTGTGTGTGTGCGTGAATGTGTGCACTTTGTTACATATTTTAGTGATACATATTATTATGAAAGTGAAAGAAACTGTTAGGGCTCAGTCATTTCTGACACTTTGACTCTTTGTTACCCCATGAACTATAACTCGGGCTTCCTAGGTGGTACTGGTGGTAAAGAACTTGCCTACCAATGCTGGAGACAAGAGACAAAGGTTTGATCTCTGGGTGGGGAAGATCCGCTGGAGGAGCCTGCTGGGCTACCAGTCCCTAGGGTTGCAAAGAGTTGGATACAACTAAGGCAACTCAGCACCCATGCAGGCATGGACTATAACCCACCAGGCTCCTCTGTCCATGGGATTTCTTAGGCAAGAACACTGGAGTGGGTTGCCATTTCCTTCTCCAGGGGATCTTCCCAACCCAGAGATCGAACCTGCATTTCTTGCTTTGCAGGCGGATCCTTTACCGTCTGAGTTACCAGGGAAGCCCAAATATATATTATAATCATATATACATATATATGTGTGTGTGTGTGTGTGTGTGTGTGTGTATACCTATGTGTGTGTCTTTATATATGAGGGATGGGTGTGATATATTGTACTGTGCAGAGAGGAATCTTGTCTCCAAACTGCATTGCATAGCAAAGCTTTCAGTGCATGGCAAATTCTGTTATTACCGCAGCAACTTTGAGAGTGGATACGGCATCCCATCTTGAGCATTTCCACACACACAGCCAGAGACAGACTGAAGCATTTGAAACAGCTTCCCTGCCCAGAGAGAGAAAGCTACAGCCGCTGCCATAGTTCCAATTCTCATTTTAATATATTAATAAACAAACATTCCTTTGACCTTAGCTGGAGTGCTCTTACCCCTGAAAGATAAGTCTGATTTGGGGATGCTGGCGCAGTGATCTTCGGAACCTATTAAAGTGGAAACAGTTCACCAGGCTCTGCATACCTAAACCTGTATGATGATGAATGTGCCTTGAAAAACCATTTAAGAACAGTCACTGGCTGTCCTGGCTATGTTTTAACGACCTTTTCAGCTTTTTCATTTGGCAACATTTCATCTTACTTCTGTTTGGCTTCTATCAGAATTTCCCTCACTTTAAATGGTTTTACTCAGTTGTTGCTTCCTGAATTGTATCCTAGGAACTTTTTCCCTTCACTCTTATCAGAAGTCAAGAGAAATAGATCAATCTTCTGTAATTTAGTAAATAATTTTACTCAATCCTCTGTCTTATACGTTTGACAATTACTCTGCATCTCCAGCTTTGTTTTGAGTGATAGAATTAATACTGAGACTTTATTCTTCCTGAAAGTTAGTAGGAAGAAAGTTTCAGCCAGTTATGTGATTTTTTTTTTAATGGCATCAAGGTAGAAAGCCTGCTGCATGCATCTCCACAATGCAAATGGTGTCGCAACACTTGAGAGCGTTGGCCTGGACTCCGCTCACCTCTGCATTGTTGCTGATGACTCAGCCAGTGCAAATCCGATATTCAAACTCCTTGGCAAATCTCCCTCTCCATAGGCGCCACTTGACTGAACCATAGCCTCACTTCCTCTGTGGCTGTCTTTGCTTCTACACTTGCTTTGCTGACAAAGCCTCCATTGGTTCACATTCTACCTTATATACATTAATATATTCAGTCACAATATTCCACTCTAATTGATAGGAGAGGACCCACTGAGAAAAGATGAAGAATGTCCTAGCTGTTTTTAACACAGGATACCATATTTTTTTTCCCCTTTGGCTGCACAGCATGCAACATCTTAGTTCCCCTACCAGGTATCAAAACCTGCACCACCTGTAGTGGAAGCGTGGAGTCTTGCCCACTAGACCGCCAGGGAAGTCCTCCTAGGATACCATTTTTTTCAACTTTCTGAATGGCCTTTCTGAAAGTTGCTCATATTTCCTGTGACTTACATATTATCAAAATATCTATCTTATTAGCTTTTTTCTTTAACCAAGAAAAATCATTATATTAAACCTTCCATTTAACTACAAAGTAAGGTAGGTGGTACAAATATAACCACAACCCTGAAAATTTTAAAGTAATATTTTCATATTCTTTAGTGCAAATATAGGATGTATTATTAGTTTTATTAAAATTTTATAAAAATGTATTATTTTTGTACTAGTCTATTATTTTGGCAGATTAAAACCAAAGGAAAGAGGACATGCCTTATTATCTTACAATTCATTGTTAGAGCATTGAAATATTATTTGAGAGTAAATGTTACTTTATACAGGAGACCTGGATTTGATTAACGTATCATTCCCTTGAACTGTTTCTAGAAATGAGCAGTAAATAGAAGGTACTATTTCCAGAAACTTTTGCTGAATTTATCAGTCTTTATATTAAGTGTAGATTCTGGTCCTGCACTGGAGAGCAATGAGTATCAATCACAGAGCAATAGGGTAGGAACATTTTAGTTTGTTGTACCCAAGCCTGTTTATTTTTTTTATTTTTTTGCCTGCGTAAAGAATTCTATTTTCTTTGGCACAGTTTTATAAACAGAAGAAGATATACATTGGAGACAGAATAAACATTTAAAAAATGTAAACTGTCAATATTTTACTTATGCTTCCAGAAAGCAGACGTGGGACAGATTCATTCATCAGAAGAAAGCAAACATAGTCTGCAAATCCATTTGTTTTATGTGTCTTTGTAGCAGGTGGTAGGAGTTTAGTCTAAATAATGGAAAACCGTACTGACAATAAAACTCATTCCACAGAGATGAATCTCAGATATTCCAGTAGACCTGCATTGAGCACTGAAAACCTTCAGACTATGATTCAAATTTTATCATTTTTCTCCTTACTCATAAAGAAGCAGGCTTTATTTCTATTTCCACCAAAATATGGCTAGGAAGGTGAAAAACTGCCAGTGTTATAGTCTTCTTTGAAGGAATTTGGCCCCTTTTAGGTGTTTAATTAAATGGCTGAATATCTGCTTTTTATGTGTAACTTTTTTTTTTGCATTGTTAGCAGGAAAAAAAAAATTAATAGGTCTCTATGGACACTTATATTTCCCTCAATGACAATTTAACCAATGCATTTATTTGAAATCAGTGTTGTTTAAAAAAAATTTTTAATAATTTGAAGCAAGGTCTGTGAATCATTTATTTGTATGTGGTTTGTAATATGCATTTCCAGTGCCTGTGCATATTAAACAACAAAGTGCCTTGAAGAAGTGTTTGTCTCCAGGTGAAGTTCATTGACTGTCGGATTTATCACATGATCAGGGACAGTGAATTGGCCCATAATCTGTACCCCAGAATCTTTTTATGAGACTGCTTCCTCCACGGGAGGATCTGATAGTTTCTGGTTGTGCATGGAAGAACAGAAAGGGAAGGGAGTTGGGGAATCCTCTGTCCAGATCGCAGTGTCTCTAGTTATCCTTCAGTCTCACTCTCGCGAGGGCACATACGCTTCTCCACCAATGGTTGAATCCAGTTGGGGTCTTCAGTGTCAGCTTTTACAGGGAGTCTTTTAGGGGAGATGGGGGTAGAGAGTGAGATAGCATCTGCTTTTGCTGTCTTTTGTGACTCCTTGCACCTCCAGAGTTTGAACCTTTCTGAGGTTCAGCCTTGCAGCCTGGCTCACTTCTCTTGGGTATTTCTTTCCATCGGTTCTTCTGTAGTTTTCCTCTTCCGCATCTCTTTTTTCACTCCTCATCTACTTCATTATCATTTTTTTTAAAACAAATTTCGACCATTTTTGAAGTCTATATTGAACTTGTTACAATACTGCTTCCATTTTATGTTTCGGCTTTTTGGCTGCAAGGCATGTGGAAATTTAGCTCCACAACCAGGAACCAAACCTGCATACCCTATATTGGAAGATAAAGTCTTAACCACTGGACCACCAGGAAAGTCCCTACTTCATTATCTTTTAAAACTTAGTTGAAATCTCCCCCATCTTTCACAGAAATGTATGTATATATGACAATCTGCTTAATACCGAGTTGAGGATAGGGTGAGTTGGTGGGAAGAGTTACAGTAATGTGTGGAGATTTCCTACATAGGCTGAGAAAGTTCAATCTTTTATGAAAAATAAATTTATGTCTGTTAAACTTTGTTTTTTAAAACCATTTCTTTACAAATTGTCAAGCATACATGTTTAGGATGCGTACTCAGTATTATATTTGTAAGTTAGCACTGAAAACCAAAAAGGTAGTCCAGGGAGCTTATGGGACTTGGTAGGAGAGAATTGAGAAAAAAAAAAAAGAATTATAATTAATGTGATAGGTGGCTATAATATGATTTATACGGTGTGTGCTCCTGAAGCCCTGAGGAAATGGACCTAGAGTTTGGGGTAAGGAGTACATCATCTGGGAAGGTTTTCTTGAGGGCGTGGTGCTTGCAGTTTTTGAAAATTATTTTATCTATTTGAATACTAGATGCACACATATTTAGAATATTTATAACTTTCTAGTGAGTTTTGGGCTTTCCTGGTGGCTCAACTAGTAAAGAATCCACCTGCAATGCAGGAGACCCCGGTTCAATTCCTGGTTTGGGAAGATCCACTGGAGAAGGGATAGGCTACCCACTTTAGTATTCTTGGGCTTTCCTGGTGGCTCAGCTGGTAAAGAATTGGCCTACAATGCAGGAGACCTGGGTTTGATCCCTGGGTTGGGGAAATCCCTTGGAAAAGGGAAAAATTATGCCCCCTGTATTCTGGTCTGGAGAATTCCATGGACTGTATAGTCCATGGGGTCGCAAAGAGTCGGACATGACTGAATGACTTTCACTTTGTCTTGAAGTGAGTTTTACCTTTGTTGTTAATATATTAAACTTTCTTATCCCTCATGGTGCCTTTTCCTTCATTTGGTTTTGGTTTTCTTTTAAAATACACTTGATCCCTTTTTAGCCTCCTCAGAAACAGTAAGTATTACTATATGTCAGTTTTTATTCACTCATTCCTGTCCAATTCTTTGACCCCATTGACTGTAGCCCACCAGGCTCCTCTGTCCATGAGATTTTTCCAGGCAAGAATACTGGCATGGGTAGTCATTCCCTCCTCTAGGGAATCTTCTCGATTCAGGGGTCGAACCTGGGTCTCCTGCATTACCGGTGGATTCTTTACTGACTGAGCCACCAAGGAAAAAATTTACATGCATTCAGTTCATAATTTGTGTGTATTCAGTCAATTCTCAAAATGATACTATAAAGTAGATACTATTATTTTCTCTCTTTTAGAGAGGAAATACCATGAGGCACAATTTTTAAGTAATTTAGTGAAACGTAAATTGGGCAAACTAGCATAAGCAATATCAAGCTCAGACACTCTCACTCTGAAGCCTACATCACTTCACATATTGATACCAATGCCAATATTATATAAGGTATCAATGTTTTTGGATTATATCACTAAGGTTGGTATATTAATATCATCATAGACACACCAGGTTTTTTAAACTTGTATTCACCTTGCTTATCATTTTCATTTCCTTTACTCTCAACTTTTCTTGGTTCCTTTGTTTCTGATATGCTTCTTAGTCATAGTTTATTGTTAGATTAAAAAAAATCCAATGGCACATCTGTCTTTTCAATATGCAGTTCAGTGTTATTAAAATCTATTTTCATTATTACTATACTTGTGTATATTTCTACCATCTTCTTTTGCTTTTGGTCCTACTTTTTCTATGTTCTGTTTTTTCTCTCATTTTTCCTTCCTTTGGCTCCATCAGTATTTTTTAAAAATATTTATCTCCCCCACCACTAAATGCAACGTTTATACATACACACACATACACACACACACACATATATATCTTATATACCTATATATATATTCCATATTTCCTATTTTAGGAATTATCTTTATAATTTTAAGTGACTATTTTAAAAAATCAAAAGTAACTTAACATCTTGATCTTTCTCCTGAAAGAAACATGATATTAATTGGGCTGTCATAATAGGATACCACAGGCTGGGTGGCTTAAGCAACAAAAGTTTATTTTCTCCTAGTTCTGGAGGCTGGAATTCCAAGATCAGGGTGCCAAGGTTGGCTTCTAGTGAGGACTGTCTTCACAGCTTGCAGATGGCTGACTTCTTACCACATCTTCACATGGCTTTTCCTCTGGGCACATGGGAGAGATACATCTCTGGGTCTGGTGCTCTTCTCATAAGGACACCAGCCCTATGGGATTGGGGCCCACCCTCATGACCTCATTTAACCTTAATTATCTCCTAAAGTCCCCATCTCCAAAAGCAGTTGCATTGGAGGCTGGGGCTTTAGCATATAAATTGGTGGAGGGGAATAAAATTCAGTCCACGACACTTTAGCATAAATATGATTATCTCCTTCCATCCTGTATTCTACTTTTGTCCTACAATTTAGTTCTACCTCTTTTTGAACTTCAATAGTATCATTTTTATAATTTTATGTTTATGTCATTATTGTATTTTCAGGTTTTGTCTTCTTTGTCAGCTTTTTCTCTGACTGTGCCTTCCTGTTCTCCTCTTTCTGGATGTGTGTTCTTTTCAACACACATTCTTTAGTTTTAACGTTGGTAACCTGCTTCAATTTTGTTTCTATGAAAATGTCTTAATTTCCTTCTTTCTTGTGTGATAGTTTAGCTTGATGCCCAATTCTAGATTTGAATTTTATTTCCTTTAGGCATTTTCAATATCTTACTCTACTGCATTCTACCTTTTGTTTCTCCTTGTTAAAAAGTTTCCTGTCTGCTTTAATATTGTTTCTTAGGAGTCATCTCTCTTCTCTCTTGATATTTTTATGTTCCTTGGTGATTTGCTCTTACATTTTTCTGTGTAAGACTGATGTTTTTTCTGATTGCATAAACTATCATTTTGTTAATAGTAATTGAATTTGCTTCTATTTTCACATAAGATCCATCAGTCTATCCCTTCTTTGTCACATCTTAATTCATGAAATTAAAAAATGCTTGATCCTTGGAAGGAAACTATGACAAAGCCAGACAATATGTTAAAAGGCAGAGACATCACTTTGTTGACAAATGTCCATATAAAAACTGATTTCTTAAAAATATTTTGTTTGGGAATTATTGTTCTCCCTGAATCTAAATTTTTAGTCAGTTCTGGAAAATTTTTAGACATTCTGTCTTTGAATTCCTTCTCCATAATTCTCTCTTTTCTCTCTTTCTGAAATGTTAATCAAATAAATGTTAGACCTCATTTCATCCTCCACATGTTAATATTTGTATTTAACATTTTTAATCACTTTTTCTTCTATACTAGATGTTCAGTCTATCTTTCAATTCACAAATACACTCTATAGTTTTATCTCATCTGCCTAACATAACTGATGAAGTTTTTAATTTCAGTAATGAATTTTTTTTCTTAGAGGAAGTATTTGATTACTTATCAAATATGACTGGTTCTATTTAATATTAACTCACTTTTTCTTATATATTTTGTTCCACCTTTTATTTCTTTAAGTGATTTTTGAATGCTTTGCCATATTCTTAATCCTAAAATTTATCTGAAATCCATAGCTGTCAAATTTTTCTCTGTGGTGTTTCTTCTGAATCATTTTCATTATGCATGTTTTCTACTATTTTATGTTAATATGCATAGATTATTTATTTAAATTGCTCTGGCTTTTATCTTCAGGAATCCTGTGATTCCAGGGTCAGTCCTGAGAGGATTCATGCTTCCTTCAAAATATAACAATTGAGAACTACGTTTTGTATTTTAATTTCTTGGCTTGGGGGTTATACCCTCTAGCCATTGTGAATTTGAAAGTCATAATTTTGTTGAGCAAACCTGTGGCTTATGAATTCTCAGAAAGTAGTTTCTTTTCTGTAGGTCAGTAGAAGAGAGACAAATATCCTTGTCACATTTCTTTGCTGACTAGTGAATTTTTCTCCACTATCTGCTTCCACTGAGATTTTAGCATTTTTAGCCTTTATGTTCTAGTGTTTCTGGCAAGGGGAGGGGTGTTGTTATTCCTTGCACAAGTCCAACACTTGATTTCTAATTCTGCTTGGCCTTTAAAATCTAAACCTTTGCATTACAAAGATTAGCAAATACCTTCTGAATACTAATAGCCCAGCATCATCTGGCACCCTGCAGTTTAAAGTGAGTTGGTTTTTTTTGACCCCCTCTAAAAGCTTCTCCTACCTTATTGGATACATACAGCTATAATTTAAAAGGATGTGCGTTACATTTCATCTGGCATTTCTATGTGTTTTGAACTGAAAAAGTTTCAGGCTCCTCACATTACCATATCATAGGAAATGGAATTACCTATTTTTTATTTCTATCTCTTTCCTAAATATTCTATAATATGTTATTCTTATATGTTAAATGTTGTTAAATAAATTATCTCATAGCAGAGAGTTTGTGTTATGATAAAAAAAAAAAAAAAAACATTGAGATGTGGTAAAAAAAAATTTGCAAATGAAGTTATATGGAACAAGTCTTTCTTTTTATATAACTTATAATAGATAGTGTCAGCATTTTGAGGAGAATTATCACTTTGGGAGAGTATTAAGTTAGTGAAATTTGAAGCATTCTGAAAGTATTTTTCCTTAAGACTCTAATGTCAGACTTCACTGATGAACATGGAAGCATTCTCACAACTGAAGAAAAGCATCATTATTGTACAGAGTACAGAAGGTTGAAGTCTCAAACAATCACATCACCAGTAATAACATCATCATTACCAACAACAATTGTAACAACAAAGCAGAAGGGAAGAGGGAGGAAAAGGATGGATTATGGACTCCTATTTTCAGCCAAGTACCCTTCTAAGCACCAAAGCTAGAGTAGACTGAAAAATGTTTTCAGTTAAATTCCAGAACATTAAATATATTCATATTAGGAGCACGCCAAAGCCAAGTAGAAATTATATTTGATTCCTTAGTATGTTGGACTATACATATTATTGTAATGTGGATAGTTGTGACTCTAGTTTATATTCCTATTTTCCTTTTTCCCAGGCAAAAATACTGATAAGCAAAAACAGAGTCTTCCTCCTTCAAAATATTAAAAACTGTGTAGACTTTCAAAGTAGGACTATTTAATAAGAGTGAGGAGAATCTAATTCTAATTTTCTTTAGTGAATAAAACAAGTCTCTCAAATATTAAAATATTTTTAAATGTGAGAAATTGCCATGTTACTTAATCAAAGCCGTGCACTTAACAGGCTCCTAATGATAATGGGAGAGCTGCAGTTCAGTTCAGTTCAGTTGCTCAGTCGTGTCTGACTCTGAGACACCATGGACTGTAGCATGCCAGGCTTCCCTGTGCATCACCAAGTCCCTGAGATGGACTCATATCCATCCAGTTGGTAATGCCATCCAACCATCTTATTCTCTGTTGTCTCCTTTTCCTCCTACCGTCAATCTTTCTCAGCATCAGGGTCTTTGCCACTGAGTCAGTCAGTTCTTCACATCAGGTGGTCAAAGTATTGGAGTTTCAGCTTCAACATCAGTCCTTCCAATGAATATTCAGGACTGATTTCCTTTAGGATTGACTGGTTTGATCTCCTTGCAGCCCAAGGGACTCTGAAGAGTCTTCTTCAACACCACAGTTCAAAAGCATCAATTCTTTGACATTCAGCTTTTTTTTTTATATTTCAACTCTCACATCCATACATGACTACTGGAAAAATTATAGCTTTGACTAGACAGACCTTTGTGGCGAAGTAATGTCTCTGCTATTTAATGTGCTATCTAGGTTGGTCATAGCTTTTCTTCCAAGGAGCAAGCATCTTTTAATTTCATGGCTGCAATCACCATCAGCAGTTATTTGGAACCCAAGGAAATAAACTCTGTCACTGTTTCAATTGTTTCCCCAATTATCTGCCATGAAGTAATGGGACTGGATGCCATGATCTTAGGTTTCTAAATGTTGAGTTTTAAGCCAACTTTTTCACTCTTTTCTTTCAGTTTCATCAAGAAACTCTTTAGTTCTTCTTTACTTTCCACTACAAGGGTGGTATCATCTGCATATCTGAGGTTATAGATATTTCTCCTGGCAATCTTGATTCCAGCTGTGCTTCATCCAGCCCGGCATTTCACATGATGTACTCTGCATATAAGTTAAATAACCAGGGTGACAATATACAGCCGTAACATACTCCTTTCCCAATTTGGAACCAGTCTGTTGTTCCATGTCTGGCTCTAACTGTTGCTTCTTGACCTGCATACGGATTTTTCACGGTTATTTTACTTTAGTAAAATGTAGATGTGTATTACAACACAGTGTTGTACACCCTAAATATATACAATTTAATTAAAACAATACATTAAACAAAAGGTAAGTGACCTCCTCAAGGCATAACTGTGTAACTAATACATGCAGGATCGGGTTGGCAATCAGTTCTGCTGTTCTGAAGCCCATGCTCCTGACCACTAAGATCATATTTTCAAAGTATTGTATAATTCCATAGAAATCAGCAAACAACCTGCACAGAAGAATCAAGAAGGCAATATTATTTTCTTTTGTGAATATATGAATATTCTTGTCTATTTTATATGTTACATACACTAACGGTATGGTCATACAGAATTAAAGTTACCAACTACAAAGTCTTTTATTTTGCATTTTGCACTCTCTATGTATGAATACACAACTAAGTTTTTTTTTTTTTTTTAAATCACTTAACATTTAAAAAAAGACACAAGGGACTTCCTTGGTGGTCCAGTGACTGAGACTCCATGCTCCTACTGCTGGTGGCCTGGGGTCTATCCCAGGTCAGGAAGCTGGATCCCACATGCTTCAAACTAAGAGTTCACAGGCTGCAACGAAGATCCAGCACAGCCAAATAAATACATTAAATAAATATTAAAAAGACATAAAACAGTTATATTATTCAGTTTGGTAATTATGCTCTTATTTTTATGATGGCCCCAGGGCAGAAATGGCTTTTTAAATCATATTGTACAATTTGATTTGCAAATTGCTAACCATCCCAATTTGTCCGGATAGCTAGTGTGTTTCTCTGATTTCCTCTTGTTTTCCTATGTTCTTGTAATTTCCTTCATGATTATTAAAAGACACTCTGAAATATGTCCACTATCTTCTAAATTTAAGCTAATTTGGTATAAATGCATTTTATATTTGTTATAAGTATTATATGAGAATAGGAGGGGAGACTCATAGATAATTTTATTTGAAAAATTTTGATCCTCCTGAGCCAATAAAGTTTTGATACAGTGTTTTCTAATATATTGATACTAATGTTTATCTAGTTTTAATATTCTAATATGTACATATTTTAAATTAATCTACCTATAATTTCATAATAAATTATATGAAATTAATTTTAATTACAGAAAATCAAACTAATACATACTATTTTAAAAATAATTAAGATTTTATTTTCATAATATATGACAACATATTTTATACATCACTGTAAATACACTTTGCACTTGGAAAACCAGAATATTAGAGGGAAAGAAAGACCTTGAAAATTATTTTAAAATCTTGCTCATTCATTTTATCAAGTAAAGACTCCTAATCAGGTTGTGGCTTCCCTTGTGGCTCAGATGATAAAAAATCTGCCTGCAATGCAGGAGATGCAGGTTTGATCACTGGGTTGGGAAGATCCCTTGGAGAAGGGAATGGCTACCCACTCCAGTATTTTTGTCAGGAGAATCCCATGAACAGAGGAGCCTGATGAGCTACAGTGCACACAGTTGCAAAGAGTCAGACGTGACTGAGCAACTGAGCACACAGTCAGGTTGTAACATGATCAGATTAATATTTTTAACACAGAACACTCAAGTTTCATGTTGGAGATGGATTGGAAGTAGGTGGTAGAGAAGGTGTAATGGTCTAGGCTTGGATGGTCTGGAAGAGGCTGAGGATTATTTAAAAGGTGGAGCTGACACAGTGTGATTGTGCATTCAGGGAGTGAGGCTGGAGGTTCCACGGATTACTCTTGGTTGTTTAGTATGTGCAGCTTTTTAGATGAGGTCGTTGAAGTTGACTTTTTGAGTGACTGTTGGTATAGAGACAATGACAATGGCTAATACCACCTGGGATCAAGAACAGTGTATCTTGAGTTTTGAACATGTGTGAGACATTAGAATGAAGAAGTCCAAGAACTTCTGGAAACATTAGTCCTGAGCTCAAAGGAAAGACCTCTGATGGAGATATCATTGGAGACCTATTCATATAGTAGGTAGTTTAGAAATGAGTTTCACTTCAGTTCAGTTCAGTCACAGTTCAATTCAGTTGTATCTGATTGTTTGTGACCCCATGAGGTGCAGCATGCCAGGCCTCCCTGTCCAACACCAACTCCCGGAGCCTACCCAAATTCATGTCCATTGAGTCGGTGATGCCATCCAACCATCTCATCCTCTGTTGTCCCCTTCTCCTCCTGCTTTCAATCTTTCCCAGCATCAGGGTCTTTTCAAATAAGTCAGCTCTTCACATCAGGTGGCCAAAGTATTGGAGTTTCAGCTTCAATATCAGTTCTACCAATGAACACCCCAGACTGATCTCTTTTAGGATGGACTGGTTGGATCTCCTTGTAGTACAAATGACTCTCAAGAGTCTTCGACACCACAGTTCAAAAGCATCAATTCTTCGGTGCTCAACCCTGTTTCTAGTCCAACTCTCACCTCCACACATGACCACTGGAAAAACCATAGCATTGACCAGACGGACCTTTGTTTGGAAACTAATGTCTCTGATTTTTAATATGCTGTCTAGGTTGGTCATAACTTTCCTTCCAAGGAGTAAGCATCTTTTATTTTCATGGCTGCAATCACCATCTGCAGTGATTTTGGAGCCCCAAAAATAAAGTCTCTCACTGTTTCCATTGTTTCCTCATCTATTTGCCATGAATTTATGGGACCAGATACCATGATCTTAGTTTTCTGAATGTTGAGCTTTAAGCCAACTTTTTCACTCTCCTCTTTCACTTTCATCAAGAGGCTTTTCAGTTCCTCTTCACTTTCTGCCATAAGGGTGGTGTCATCTGCATATCTGAGGGTATTGATATCTCTCCCAGCAATCTTGATTCCAACTTGTGCTTCTTCCAGCCCAGCGTTTCTCATGATGTACTCTGCATATAAGTTAAATAAGCAGGGTGACAATATACAGCCTTGACGTGCTCCTTTTCCTATTTGGAGCCAGTCTGTTGCTCCATGTCCAGTTCTAACTGTTGCTTCCTGACCTGCATACAGGTTTCTCAAGAGGCAGGTCAGGTGGTCTGGTATTCCCATCTCTGTCAGAATTTTCCACAGTTTATTGTGATCCACACAGTCAAAGCCTTTGGCATAGTCAATAAAGCAGAAATAGATGTTTTTTCTGAAACTCTCTTGCTTTTTCAATGATCCAGTGGATGTTGGCAATTTGATCTCTGGTTCCTGTGCTTTTTGTAAAACCTGCTTGAACATCTGGAAGTTCCCTGTTCATGTATTGCTAGCTTGGAGAATTTTGAGCATTACTTTACTAGCATGTAAGATGAGTGCAGTTGTGCGGTAGTTTGAGCATTCTTTGGCATTTCCTTTCTTTGGGTTTGGGTTTGCTATTGTTGTGGAGAGAGACTCAAGAAAATGGACACAGCTCAGGACACACTTTGGTGAAGTACTACCTTTACCTTTACCCCAGGAAGAAGGTAAGAAATCAGTAAATGAAATTGAAATATTGCTAGAAAACCTGGGGCAGTATAATATTCTGTTAGCCAAGGAAAGAGATGAAATGGTCAAGGAGAGAAAATGGTCTTCTCAAGCTCTTCTGATACTTGAATTTTACACACTCATTTGAATAGGTGGTAACATTTTTCACACAGTTATACTTGTGTTTCTGAAATCCTGAAATCTATCTTCCTAATGAGATTTTAACATTCTTGAAGATAAAAATTATATATCTATAGATCACTGATAAATACAAAAACAATTGAAATAATAAACTAAGTTATTTGGAATAACAGAAATGGTGATGATGATGATTATCTCTGTTAGGTCTTTTGATATATACTTTGGGCATTTTCTGGGCTTCCCTAGTGACTCAGATGGTAAAAGAATCTACCTACAATGCAGGAAACCTATGTCTGATTCTTGAGTCGGGGAAGATCCCCTAGAGAAGGGAATGGCTATCACACCAGTATTCTTGCCTGGAGAATCCCATGGACAAAGGAGCTTGGTGGGCTACATTCCATGGAATCACAAAGAGTCAGACATGACTGAGCAACTCACACACACACACACACACACACACACACACACACACACACGGGCATTTTCTAAGCCCTTACTTTGTAGTTATGTTCTTACTAATTCTTAACCTCCTGTGCTAGAGCATTCTACATTTTCCTATTCTATGGATAAAAAAAAGAAACAGAGCATTTAGTTAATTTACTCAAGGGGAAAAACTTGATAAATGCAAAATTCTTAATATTATATCTACTACTTATCTATTACAAATAAACAGTAGATAAACAGAAAGCAATAAATATAAATGACACACTAAATTTGAAAAAGCCAACAGATTATATTAAATAATTTATATAATTAAAATTAACTCATAAACATTACCTCCAGAGATGTTAGCCTTTCACTCGTGTGCCACTGTTTCATAATGGAATGCTAGGATCGCTGTGCTTTTCGCTCTCCCATGTGTTGGGTTCTATCTTTTTATTAATTTTTAAAATTAGTTTTTATTGGAGTGTGGTTGCTTTACAGTGTTGCATTAGTTTCTACTGCATGGCTAAGTGAGTCAGCTCTACATGTACATACATCCGTTGTGGCCGCCACGGTGCCTTAAGTTGAGTTGCCCGTTCTATACAGTGTGTCCTCATTAGTTATCTGTTTCATACGTAGTATGAGTAATAGTGGTCTCTTTGAACAATGAGATTTGTTATCCATACTCATTTCTCCAGTTTCCCATTGACCCAAATGGTAAACCTAAGTCAAGCCCTGTCTTTTGTAATTTGGATTCTGTGATCTTTGATATTGTTACTCATTCCTTCACTTCCTGGATACCACTCCTTGGTTTTTCTTTTGCCTCTTTCTTGGTTTTCTTCACTAGTTTGTCTTCCTGCTTCTCCCCATGATATGTAGATGATTTTTTAGATTCCAGCCTTGACTTTCTTTGCTTAGCACACTATACAATTTCTTTATGCAATCTCCTCCACCTCCATTACATAGTGACTGAAAAAAAAATCATTTCCAAATTCTGATCCCTCTCCCGATGTCCAGATATTAATATCAACCTCTGGATTGAATATTTTATCTTTGATATCACAGTGATACTTCAGACTTGAAAAGGCTAGCTTTGAACTCATCAGAACCACCCACCATTTCTCCTCCCCTTTCATCCCACTCCTTAAAGACCAGATGCTTTTCCTGCATCTTCTTTTTCATAAAGGCAAAAGCATCCATCTAGCTGCTCACCCAGAAATCTGTCAGTCTAGTCATCTTTCTCTGTGCAGGGCTCGTATCCAGGAGATCAGTCAGTTCTGTCATATCTTCCTGTGAAATATTTTTCACTCATTCCCTCTACATCAGCTTTATTGACATACTTTAAAGAATTTGAAATTTGTCCAATGATTTGTCCCGTCATTCTTTTGTAAAACAACACTCACCCCCAGTTTCTCTCTGCCAGCTTATTCTGATAAGATAAGATAAGCTTATTCTTATCTGTACCAGTAGAAAAATAACATAATACAAATTATTTCTGTGCTCAAAATTCTTCAACGATTTTTTGTTCTTTCAAAAGACAATAGTTGAGCCTCTAATATGTAAAAGATCTAGGAGTTTACATCCCAGTACAAAGAGTGAAAACAATAAGCAAACATATGGTATGCAATGTGGTGATGAGTTATGAAAAAATAAATCAGATAAGGAGATGAGAGTCTCAAAGGCATGGGAGAATGTTATTTAACTGGTGATCAGAGAAGGCCTCTCTGATAAGGTGACTGAAAGTCTTGAAGAGTCTTGAAGGAAGTGAAAATTCAAGGTTAGATATCACCTCATTCCAGGATAAAAATTCAAACCTATTCACTCACTTGATCATTCACCTAACAAGTATAGAAGGATCCATAAAGTCTGAAAATGGAGATTATATTATGTTATAAAGTGGAGCTTTAATCTGTTGAAAAATAATTTATTTCATCGAGACACTTTGCATCTTCATTGTCTCCCATGTATCCCATAGCTTGTTTTAATATAAGTAGGTTGGTAATTTTTATCATATGTGGGGTTTTCTCAACAAATACTTTTTTAAATTCATAGAGAAATAAGACAATACAATTGATGTCATGAAACTATTACACTAAAGAGGGAAAAGACACATTCAGAATCACACACACATAAGTAAATAAACCAATCCAGATAAATACAAATTATGACAGATTCTATGGCAAGAAATAAGTTGCTGAGGAACTTGAATGAGAAAATGGATAGAATAACTTTAATTACCATGGTTTTTGAAGCGGTCACCTCTCAGAAGGTGATATTTGAACTGACCTGAATCATAAGTCAGCCATGAAAAATGCAGAGAAGGAAATTCCACATAGGAAGGGCTTGGTTTTTCTGAAGCACAGACAAGAGAATGGGATGGCTGAAGCTTAGTGAGCAAGAATAGACAGCTTTTTTTTTTTTTGAATTATAGTTGTATTAGTTTCCAGTGTACATCAGAGTGATTCAGATTTGTTTCAGGAGGTTAAGAATAGACATCTTTTAGCATTTAATTAGAGCACTAACAAAGTAGACACTCATTGCTTCTGGGTGTAATCCTTCTGCAGATCATCTTCAGTGGATGGTAGCAACGACCTGTATGTTGACCATATATACAATTCCATCTAGACTTATTTCTATATCTATCTGTATATACTGAAAACCACAAGTGCACACTGTAAATTCCAATGTAAACCCACAGGATCCATTCACGGTCTCCCACCTTTCATTTGTGCCCTCCTTCCCTGCCAATGTGAGCCTGGCTCCCGCTGTCTTCAGCATGTTGATTTGCTGGCTCCGTCAGTCTCTGTTGGAGTCAGCCTCCTGGCCATGGCAGGTGGGCGTGTGTTTGGCTGGCTGCAGACGTTAGCTACCACTGGGCTCACTCCTGGCTCACTCTGACACACTGCTTGTTTGGCCCCAGCCTCCACCAGCGTGAATTATTTAGGAAGGCTTGGTACACAGGAGAGATTAGTAGAAATTTTGCACAATATTCCAAGATTATACTGAAAGGGCACTAAATGGTTTTGAGCATCTTTACAGCATTTCACTAGCCTTTCTCAACCTCCTAAACATACCTACTTTAAAATAAGTATAAATAGAGACATCTTGTGTTGTGGGTACTTTCAGACATGTAAAATACTCAACCTTGATGCCTATTGTTTGCTTTTTTGTTCCATCAAGTTAATGTTATAATTTACTACTTAAATTGGCATTTTAATGTCAAAACAAATAACAGCCTATTTTTCACTAATGTATATCTGAGTTAAAATTTTAAAACTGTGAAAATGCACATGTTTGTTTTGTCAATGAGAATAGCAAAATGTTGGGCCTCAAATCAGGTATAAAGTTTTTATATGCTAAGTCTTAAAATGGACATTTCAAACATACCAGTAAGGTAACGTAATTGACCAGTTCACTGATAGATGCAATTGAGGATGACATGGTTAAAATTCACTGTGGGTGTTACAACATACTGTCAGATCATAGAACCCAGTAACGACAACCAATATATGAACATTACATTTTTTGTTTCAAATCCATAGATGTAGTAAATTTAAGCTCTAAGCTGAAACATAAAAGAGTTTACTCTCTTACTGTATATAATTTTTATAATAACAGCAAATTTTAATTGAGTTTGACCCTCTATCCATTTTATATCTATTCATTTCTGACCCTCAGTATCCCAGATGCAATTTTTTTTTTCTCCAAACAACCCTGCTATTAATCTACTATGTTAAATTCTGAACTTTAGGGTAGGGTAGTCATTGAAAGAATCACAGACACGATTGCATTAGCAGTTTTTACTGAAATTATATTTGACATAAAGGGAACAAATACAGAAAATAAATAATATGCTGTCCTTCATTTCAAGGAGCGGGGAGTGGGTTAGGATATCAGGAATTTCCAGTATCAGAGACAGCATCTTTAATCCATTGCCAACTATAAGGGAGTGGTCCATATTCTACTAGTACAGTTCTCTTAAAAAGTTATAGGATACCTATAAATGTAGCTAAGCTTTACTCCATTAAACAAAAACCTTATCCACACTTTCATAAAGATAAGTGATTTTTTTGTTTGTTTGTTTTGTTTTTTTACACTGGGCTTCTGCTGATATGCTGAGGGGAAAATGTCCTTAAGATTATTTTTAGAATCTTCATTGTTTAAATCAGGGACTCCATAAGACACACCACTAAGCTAGCTACCTAGAGGTTCTTTTGTCTGAATGAATTGTTCTTGGAAGCATTGTCTAATATATTTTGGAGGTCTTAATATGGATTTTATAGTCACACCTCATTATTATCTTTAGATCATGTTTTCCTGGTAGTTGAAATTTGCCTTGAAGAGATTTCTTAATTTTTGCATTGTTCAACATCTGGAGAGACTGAAGTTTAAGAAAATATTTTATTTTCAAATCCATTAAGACCTGGCTTCCTCATATTTAACAGATTTTCTCTCTTCTTTTCCCCTTTTGCTATAAACAGTAAGAAGGTGCCAGAATGCTATGCACAGAAATATCCTCAGCTAGATTGTAAAGCTCATTAAGCGCAGTGTTTTCCTGTCAGTGTTATCACAGTGCTGCTGAACTTCCAATGCAACGTAGTAAGGATTCAGTTTTCTTCCACTTCTGATAACACTGTTTCCTCACCTTTCTTTCAGCCATTACTCATAACCTCTTCAAGAGCCATAAGTCTTCATGGCTATATTTTAATGGACATGTAGAAGTTTGTACTATAAATATTTTCTCCTAGAATGTATCTCACGTAGGAAAATGAAAGGACTTGATAGCTTCAAACTCCAAAATGCACCAGGAGTAAGCAACATTGTTATGAGTAACTGATGAAGTCTTGTTTTATGAACTTAAATATACCCAGTCCATAGTGATCTTGTGTATTACACAGCTGCCTTGCTTCAGAGAAGGTCTTGTTCTCACAATAGATCTACCCATTTTGGAATATTTCAGAGCAAGTGTGGATATTTAGAGACTTCCAAGTGTTCAAAAAGCAGAATCAAGTGATCATTTTGTTAAGAATAGTCAATAAAGTTACAGCTGGATGTTTTCTCTCTGCTAAGTTTAGACATTAAACCCCATTCAATTTTATCTTGATTAGACAGATTGAAAATCATATGTATACATACAATTAGTCTAAATAGACAACTTAGCTAAGATCAGCAATTGTCTTAGGGGATTAAGTCAGTGCAAATGGGCGGAAAAAGTGACTCAGAAAAGAAAGAAGGAAAAAAGAATACCATATGTTTGACATTGAAATAGAGCCTTATATTTATTTTTTAACTCAAGAAATTTACTTAAGTATAACCTTATTTTTACATAGTACTGTGTTGATAGAAAATGATTGTGTACACTTCTGTGATTAATCCTTAAAGAGGAATTAATTGATTATCATTAGGTTTTAATTATGTAAACCATTATTAAAGGGATATTTCTTTTGCTTTAAAACACTGTTACTAGTCAAACAAAATAGGACATTTTAAAAATCACTTAATGGGCAACTTCTGAAAAAGTTTTTTATTGAAAATTTCCTTTTATCCAATTAATGGCACATCTTAATACCAGAGTTGCTCAGTCGTGTCTCTTTGTGATCCCATGGACTATACAGTGTCTCTGCCTGCAATGTGGGACACCTGGGTTTGATCCCTGGGCTGGGAAGATCCCCGGGAGAAGGGAGAAGCTACCCACTCCAGTATTCTGGCCTGGAAAATTCCATGGACTGGAGAATTCCATGGGGTTTCAAGGAGCTGAACATGATTTAGCAACTTTCACTTCATTTGATACCAACCTACTTTGTATAAATTGTTTCTGGGTTTTTTTTTTTTTTTGCTGTAAATATAATATTAGATGGAAAAGATTATCAGTAACTTGAGGTTTTTAAGCAGAAAAATACTACCATTTAAATTTGCTCTAGTAGGTGAATTTTGTATGGGGACAATATGAAAAGTAGTTTTGGGGGACTTTGTGGAGATATTTAATGGGATCAAGAAGATTTATTCCATATGGCCCACAGGTTTTTTATGCATGACATGTATTATGATTTTTTTCTATTGAAAAGGCATAAAGGCAATTGATTTGTGGTGCTATTTTAAAGTTACTTTGCAATAAAGTTTTGAAAAAGTTTCTTATCTCAACCTTGGCATATGCATGTTCTACTCCATAATAGAACCAGTAATTTCTAATCCTAATAGAAATTTTCTCTTCTTGCCTTGTTATTCATCCTTTTAAAATTTTAGTTTTACTTCTTATCACTTTTGCTCCATATATCATATTAGGTACCTTACCTGAGATGGATATTCAGAGCTGGGTGGACTGACCCTTATGCCTAAATTTATCTTTTTATGTTTCTTTGCATTTTATAAATTGAGAAATTATTTGTAATGTAAATGTCTCTTTGGATTGAGTTAGATATTAATCCATAAAAGAAATCCACCTTAGTTGATAATAGTAAGTTTTAACTTCTTGACATCTGAATAAAGTGCCCCTAAGAAATTAAGAAAATAGAAATAAATATTGAAGATATAAAAGAAAGATGGTTGGATAGTTGGGAAAGGTCTATAATTGTACATCCTGATCTCTGAAGACAGAATCAGATGAAGAAGTATAGCAATGAACAGAGGGACAGAGAGATCTGACAGGGTGAAAAAGATGTCAAAAGAGAAAATATGAAGGATGCTGGACCCTAGAGACAAACATTCACCTAGGTTCAACCCTTACACCTTTCCCTGAAATAATACCATTTTCTCAAAAGAATTCATTCTTCCACATTGAATACAACATGAGTAGGATCAACAAAACACAGCAGTTGGATGCGATGGTGTGGTCAGGGAAAACCACCCAGAGGAATTTTAGTGAAGCATGCCGCACACAGAACTGAACATTCCCATTTTTTTCTCTCTCACAGGTTATCTGAACCAGATGAATAACTCAAGTCACTCTGTCCTTCAGCCTTCATTCCAAGGATGCATGCAGCTCATTCAAGTGGATGATCAACTTGTAAATTTATCCGAAGTGGCGCAAAGGAAGCCTGGAAGTTTTGCGAATGTCAGCATTGACATGTGTGCCATCATAGATAGGTAAGTGGTCTGTCATCCTACCTCAAATTGCCAAACTTTCAAAATTCATGTTTTTTTTGTAGGACAAGCTAAGCTCCGAAACGCACAACCCTATATGGGGCAAGGTGGCAGAAGTCATTGGCCATGCCTGTGGTATATGTTTGTGATATTAGAAGTGATGTTTATATTAGGGCATGGTTATATATGACAATCTATGATGTCATATTAATCCATTCAACCCTCCTTGGTGAATGTGATCATTTTGCACATAGTTTTGCAAGTAACAGCTGGAAACGGAATTCAGTTTATTTTTAAATAAACTGTGCATATAAACTATGCCCACAGCAGAAACGTCCCCCTGCTCTTTGTCTTGGTCATGACTCATCTGCAGTGTATGATCCCATCTAAAGCCCCCTCTTAGAGGAAAAGAAATGTTGAAAATTATTGGCAGGCAATATGGGGATTTACTGAAGTAGGCAATTTAATGTAGTTGAGTCTGCTTACAAAGTAGACATAGTAAAATATTACAAAATCTCATCCTTATAAGTTTTTGCAAATCTTGGGGGGAAACTTTTTATAAAAACTTAGCTGACCTCTTACGTGGTGGAAAGATACAACTTTTATATGAAATATTATGGCAGCATTACATATACTACCGTAACATACTTCTAAGAAGTTCCTTTTATTCCAACATGAAAATATTTCATTTTGAGATGTACTTCCCACAAAAAACTACATCTAACTATGGGTTGAATTTAACCTGGTGGATTTAGTTGATGGTCTATCCTATTTTCACATCTTTTATGAGAGGATTATTTTATTCTGAATTTTTTTTAAATTAATTTTATATTTTGAAAATTAAAGTTCCATAAGTCTCAGTCTGTCCCCAATAAAATATAGACCTTAAGTCTCTACTAAACTTATTTCATTTAATATGAGATCCTTGGGGAAGTCATGTAGAGACATATAATGAATCTTAATATATAAAATCACCTATTATGAAATAAGCTTGCTTTCATATAATCTTAATAAAGTAGTATTCATGTGAATGATAAATTAGAGTTTACGATGTCTGTAGAATGTAACTTTTTAAAGCTTTAATATGTTTATAATAAGGCATAGCATAGTGCTTTTTTATTGCATTTATGCAAATATAGGTACTTATAGCTTAAACAGTTTATACTTAAACAGGGCAACAAACAATTTTAATAAAAATATACTCCTAATTTTTGAACCATCAATAATGTATTAGTTGTTATTTCTGCCTAAAGCAAGTGGTGGTGATAATCACAAAAACTGAGAAATGCATGTTCTAAGAACATATATTCTGATATTCTCTGTGTATTCATAAATTTTAATAGTGGTTTTCCATACAGGAGGATTTTCCCTCTTAGTAATAGACGGTGTATGAGTCACTTTACCACCTTGTTCATTTTCTATGTCAGTAACTTTAATGACACAATAACCTCTGTCAGTAATACCCAAGTTAGTTCATCTAGCTTTTGTAAACTGGCTAGGTTTTATGGTGATGCTGTAATCGCACTCCAAACAGCATGTTTTCTGGGAATTGTGTAAATTGTTTGCTACTAAGGAAGTGTGGGTGAAGTGTTGAGATTTCACTGTTGTATACCCATGGCAATATTAGAAGTTAAAATGTCTCCAAAAGAATGAATGAGATTTTGGTAAATGAACCAGGCCCTCCTGGTAAGGAGAAGAACACAAGAGACAATGTGGAGTGGGGATGCAAATTTCAGTTTTAGGCAGGTACAGAAATATATCTACAAAGTGTTCTTTTGCCAAGCTGGCATAATGCCATTGTCTGTGTTGCTGAGCGCTCTGTAGCTGACAGAACAAGGAATACATCTTTCTTATCCTGCAGGGTGCTAACCCGGAAGAGTGCCCATGCAGAAGTAATCACCTCTGATGCATCCCAAGTTTCCTAAATCCACTATTGAATACCTTCTCTGCTTGTCTTATTTTTTGAGGGCATTGACTTCTTTTTTTTTTTTTTTTCTTTTTAGGTATAATTGCCCTAAATCATTATATTATAACTTCACATGTACAACATATATAGTGAAATGTTTGTTACCAGGGCAGTGATTTCTGTATATTAATTCACAGTGTATGAAATAGCAGGTTCATTTATTCACCTAAAATGTGCACAGTTCTGTCTTAATCTGTGAAGTGTTGTATTTTTGCATGTAGAATTCAGAACTAGATTCACCTTATTCAAACCATTGAGGCGCTCATTGATGAGCTCACCCTTAATCTGTCTTTGCATATGCGAGTACCAGGGCCGTTACCCAGTCTCCACACAGCTGTGACCCATCCATGACTCCTTGATGATACATCTCTGGCTCATCTCTAGTTTGGTCTGATGCCCTTACTAACTGAAACTTCGCAACTGCCATTCTACCATTTTATTTTCAGACTACCTAAATTCTCCTTAAGCAGCCCTATACTGGCTCTTTCTTACTTTTATCCTTTCAGATTTCAGCTTGATTGATTTGAGAGCTATTTTTGAAAAAAAAATTTAAAAAGGGGAAATTGAAAACATAGGATAAAAAATAGAAATCACAAGTGTGATTTTTATTAAATGTTTAGAGATTATAGAAGCAGCTGCATTGATTTTATGAGTAGAACTTAGGAAAATAGTTTGGGAAGATGATTCTTAAAGAGTTTTGCTGTGGGTGATACTGAAATATTCTATGGTTTGAACTTTTTTGGGGGAGGGGAGTGGCTTTACATGCACCTTGTTTTGTTTATATGTTTGCTTTCTGAACATGACATTGAATCAGGGAGAGAGCAAGCATGCCAAGCTACAGAATTATGTGTTTAGTAGGATGTCCTGAGTGCATCTATGGTGCCAGGCACTGTTCTAGGCACTTAGGGTAAATCATTGACCAAAACAAAGATCCTTGCACTTGTGAATCTTGCATTCTGGGCGAAGGGGAGGAAGCAAAGATGTGATAAATAAATATTATAGTAAGTTAGTAGGAATATGTGCTATTTATTAAAAAGAAAAAAGAAAAAAGTTGGGCTAATCAAAGAGGGCTGACATTTTAAAGAGATTGGTGTTGGATTGTAGTTTAAATAGGTTGGTTAATGTTAGCTTCATTCATGAGTTCAAGACCTGAAAGAAGTATGCATGTATACTCAGTCATTCTGTCGTTTCCGACTCTTTGCAACCCCATAGACTATAGCCTGCCAGGCTCTCTGTCCATGGAATTTTCCAGGTGAGAATATTGGAGTGGGTTACCATTTTCTACTCCAGGGGATCTTCCTGACCCAGGGATCAAACCCAGGTCTCTTGTGCCTCCTGTTTGCCTGTTTAAAAACACTGTTTACCTGTTTGTGGGAGACCCGGATTCAATCCCTGGGTCAGGAAGATCCCCTGAAGAAGGAAGTGGCAACCCACTCTAGTACTTTTGCCTGGAAAATCCCATGGACAAAGGAGCCTGGTAGGCTACAGTCAGTGGGGTTGCAAAGAGTTGGGCACGACTGAGAGACTTCACTTTCTACCTGTTTACCAGATGGATTGTTTACCACTGCACCACTTGGGAAGCCCAAAAATGGTAAGAGAATTCACCAATTTGGGGAAAAACCATTACAGGCAGAGAGGCTAGTCAATGAAACAAGGCTGCCTGGCATCATCTAGGATCAGCAAGGGGCTTGGGTGGCAGGTTTGGAAGGACGAACAGCAGCTCCCCAGAAGAGGCCAAGACAATCATAGAAGTCAGGTCCTGGAGACCTATAGGTAACTGTAAGGATTTGGCTTCTATTCTGAGAGAAGTAGGGAGGCATTGCAGGTTTCTGAGTAGAGCAGCGGCATAATTTAGTTTAAAGTTCTGAAGGCTAACTCTTGTCTGTGGGAAGAGGAAAGGTAGAAGCTGGGGACCAGTTATAGTAATCCAGGTGAGAGATGCTGTGTCCTGAGACCAGGGTACTAGCACAAGAGGTAGTGTGATGTGGTCAGTTCTGAGTAGACTGAGAAGGTAGAGTCAATAGGATTTTTTAATGGATTAGATTCCAGCCATGAGGAGAAGAGTAGACATAACGATAAACCAAATGATTTGGTAACAGCAACTGGAAGGAAGGAGTTACCATGTCCTCTGATGAGAAGGCTGGTGGTAGAGAAGATTAGTCATGGGGCTGAAGAAAAAATCAGGAATTCAGTGCTGGGCATGAGTTGAAAGGTCTGTTGACATCTAGGTGGACGTTTCAAGAAAGTAGTTGGATACACATATCTCATAAGCACACAACTGCTGATTAAGCAATGAGATGTTGTGTCTGATAAGATCATCACGTTTATCTATTGAAGACCTCTGGTTTCATCAGCTGTATTTCATAAAGAGCTGTAGAACTGGAATGGGAGAGGGTAAGTAGTGGACAAGAAACCTCTTCCAACACCAGAAGCCTATAACTTTACCCTTTGAGTGAGACCCTGCTCTTAAGGAAGAGGACTTCATGAAACCATCAGTTGCCAGAGTGTATCTCGCAGATAATCTTGCTTCTCTTTGCATGAGTACCATCTTTCATCTGCTCCTAGTGCCCTCACATTTTTCCTTCTTTGTGGCAAACATCTTGAGGCACCAGACTCAACTCTTGTCCTCCACCTACTTCCCTTTATCCTCTTTATGGGTGTGAAAATCCGAGCAACAAAAGCCTCCAGAAGCATCCCTATTAAAGTTAGGTTTATGCACTTTCTCCTGCAAGGGAGAACCAAAAGAGAACCAAGGGGGCATGTCAGAGTGACGTGGAGGAGTAGAAGGAAGTGAGGAAAGGGGTTTGGGGGTCTGAGTAAGTCCTAGGAGGGTCCCGGCAGGTATCGGCCATCATTTTTAAACTAGAAGAGTTGCTCCACCATAAGGTGGAATTTGTGAATCCCTGTAGAGCTTGTATTTGTTTATCTATGATTCTAATTCAGGACACATGGAGTGAAGAAGCTGGTGTGAAAATATTTTGAGCTGAAGTAGGTGGTGTTCATGACTGGTTGGGCAAAATTTTTGTTTTGTGAGTGGCGGTAAAGTCTGTTTTGCTAGCTGTGACTTCTGTATCAAACCTAAGATCACCCTCGTAGGTTAGCTGCCAGAGAGATTTTCCTTGTCATCCACAGCAGAGATGTGTCACAGTCCTAGCTAATGACAGGTAAGCAGAAGTCAGATAAAGTGTTCTGAGAAAGCCTTTGTTTTTCTGATACAGAGGTTCCCCGCCCCCCTCCTCCATTGTCCTTGTTCAAGTGTAGATACCATGCCTGGAGCTGTATGATCAAGAAAACCAGAGCTCCAGTGAACCAGTCAGTAACCACCTTCCCTCGTTTTTGTGTGGGAAGAAAAGCAACCCTTGTTTATATAAGTCACTGTGAGTCAAATATTACTTTTATCAAAGCTGAAAGCATCTGTGCTTTCTTCATCCTCCATGTCTAAAATCAACCAATACCATCATTTTACCAGAACATAGAGGAACAAATTCCTAATTATGAAAATGACTTTGAAAGAGGAGATGACACATTTATTTTAGGATGTATTAAGTTGCATACCAGTGATGTCCTTTAGAGATTGGAACTTGGGGACTAGATGGCTGTTTAGAGGACAAAGCAAATTCATGTTGTTAATCAGCATCTGGTAGAAAAAGCAGTTAATTAGAGTCTTCTTTACCTTTTCTATAACCTCGCATATAAATATATTAAGAAACAAAACCAGGAAATGTCTAGATAGCACAGAGAGCGGAAGAGGAAGAGTAAACACTGCAGCTTAAGTATAGCCCACAAAATTACCCCTTGAGAAACTGTGAATAGACGGGATCCTATTTCTGAGTTAGTAATTAAGTCTTCATTTTATTTTTGGGTGGAAGTGCATGATCACAGACCCAGTTTTTATTTTTTAATTCAATGCTTTCTTTTCCAGAATATCTACCAAGTTTGTTTGATTTTCTTTTCCTTGAAAGGAAAGAATAAGTATATGATTTTTTATAAGAGCACTTAAATGAGAGTTGGATAGATACAGTGTGAGATGCTTCAGGACGAAGCTAATTCTGCCAGAAAGGTGAACAGTGCATAAGTAGATTAATACCAAGAATTCAGAAGGAGGTCATGACTTTATACAACAAGTTTAAGAGTTACAGTCCTGAGATGAAGAATGCATGTAGCATCTTTTTTTAATTTTCTAAAATTGATCTTCATTTATTCATAAGTTCCCATTTCCAGTGTATGGCAGCAAAAAATATTGGAACACATACATTCAGGTACCCTAATAACTATATATATATATATATATATATATATAAAACATCAATATGAAATTCAAACTTAGTCAAAGCCAAGCTCCCATTTGGGGCCACTATCCCATGTTAAGTGTCCTCCTTGACTTTTCCCTAGCCTTTGGGTCAGGCCCAGGCAACTTATGTCGCATCAGCAGAGGAGTGGGTTTCACTCACATGCTCCACTCAGGCTCCTTCTGGCCCCTGAGGGTGCCCTGGCAGCTTGGTCTTCAGGAGCCAGCCCCACTGCCCTGCAGTCCTCCCTTCAGGCTGTGGGATCAGCCCTGGCTTGTGCTGGGCTCAGGTTTTGGGACTGGGGTAAGAAGGTAATTCATTCCAGTTTGCCAGGGACCATTTTGCTTTTAGAATTGAGAGTCTTTGACCTAGAGAAACCCCCACGGTTCTGAGTAAAGCAAGATGGTTGGTCACTCAAGATCTGTGTCCTCTCTGGGCCCAGATCTTCTCCTGGATCCTTTATCTGGTCTACCAGCCATCCAAGCATTTTCACAGACCCCACTGGGACACCCAGAGATTTTGAGATCTTTTGCAAACTGCGTACAAGCTGAAATTAATGACGGCGTGTGCCTGGCTGTGGCTGTGGGGAGTGGGGATGACTATCTTAGGGCCCATTCTGCCTCAGCTCCGTATCTACCCTGTACAACTCAAGCTGACATAGGCCTCTTAGAAATCAGGTTCCCAAATGTGGAAACAGAGGCACAGGCCACCGCTGCCAGAGGATTTTAAGTCTCTGCTGAGATCCATTCAGTCAATACGCACTTATTAAGGCTCACTCAGGGAACTTTTCCTCCTGGAACTTTAATGCTAGTGGAGGGAGGTCATTGATCAGACCTTATGCTGTCCTAATACAAGTTCCTCTCTCTTGTTCTCTAAGACAGAGCTCTTTCAACCCCAATTTGCAAAATTGAGTCCACATGTCTACTGGCTGTTTTTGTTTTTTTTTCCCCCAATTCCAGGGTCCAGAGGTAAATTCTCTCAGGCCCTACTCCTTGTGAGAAACGGCATTGATCAACTGAACCAGAAAGATAAATAAAATCAAAACTTTGACTTGACATATCTAAAAATTATTTCCACTATAGGAAAAAGGAAAGTCTGTCTCACAAACATGGGTATTTCTGTAGTGACACTATTTATGCCAGATTTTCTGTTGCATCTGGATATTGCTGCCTAGAGATCGCCACCCAGTGGGCCTGACATCTTTTCTTAGATTTCCAGCCTGACCATGCCTTCCATTCGTCTCTACAAATGTTCGTGTCAATTAGACTGGTGTCAAGCTGTGCCAGTGCTTCTTTTACACTGGTAGGCATTTTGTCTTCTATCATTAGATTCTTATTACCAAACTGTAGGTTTCCAGGAATATCTTACTTTCCCTTCATAATAATTATGCAGAAGTGCTTAAAAGAGGCAGAAGGTCTCTCGATGAACTTCACATTATTCAGAACTTCACGTCTGACTTCACTGAGGCTCTGATCTCATCAAACTTCAAAGCAGCAAAGAACAGGTCAGCTGGAACTCATTCCCTGAGAACTGGAGCCAGCAAGCCATTTTCCTGGTGTAAAGCTAGAGTTCTTTTAGGAAACACCCTTCAAAAATACCCTTAGGATAGAAGGTATTCAGGGTCCTAAAACCAGATCTCCAGCTCAAAATAAAAAATGTTAAAAAGACTAGGTACCTAATCCAGTCTTAATTTTCTTATATGACATTCATGCTGTGATTCCTTATTGTTATCCACTTTGTCTTCTCACCTTATCTCCGTTTACTCCCCATCTGGGACCGCATCCATTTTATATTGCA
Organism: Cervus elaphus; assembly: GCF_910594005.1. Classification (NCBI taxonomy): domain Eukaryota; kingdom Metazoa; phylum Chordata; class Mammalia; order Artiodactyla; family Cervidae; genus Cervus; species Cervus elaphus. The sequence continues at coordinate 115,982,972 of NC_057832.1, forward strand.
AACGGCTGTTTTTGTTCCTCCTTTGGGCTAAATTTTGTGTTAGTGCATGTGTGCTAAGTCACTTTAGTCGTGTCTGACTCTTTGAGACACTATGGACCATAGCCTGCCAGGTTCCTCTGTCCGTGGGACTCTCCAGGCAAGAACACTGGAATGGGTTGCGATGCCCTCCTCCAGGGGATCTTCCCGACCCAGGGATCAAACCTGGGTCTCCTGCATTGCAGGTTGATTCTTTGCCTTCTGAGCCACAAGGGAAGTCAAAATTATTTATTAGTAGTTTCATGGAAAGCCCTATTTTCTCATACTTAGATCTGATTCATTTTTGGTGTTAGAAGCATGTCTCTTTGTATAAATTTTCTTGGCCTTCCAAGCTAACCCCAGGAAACCCTTTGGTCTTTAACTGCATTGCCAGAGCCATTTGGTTTCTTATAGAAGGATCTAGAGAGGAGTTACCTGTTTATACTTAAACATTCAAACCATAGTCATCTATTGTAGCTATATATATATATACACATAGCTATATATATATATACACATAAATTCAGTGACCTAAAATATTACACACCAGGTGAACCCATGTTCAAATCAGTTGCCTCTCTGAAGTGATCTCAGAGTGGCTTTATTTTTAAGTACATATAAAGTACTAGAGTGACAAAACTTATTTTTAATAAGAAAATACAGTAGTGAAATGTCAGAGGCAATACCCTCCTAGGAGAAAAAGGGAAAGAAAAGCTTGAATTAACCATTTTAAGATTCAACAGCAGCCTTATTCCTCTTTGATGTATTCCATGTATGAGGACAAAAGAAAACTGTATTTGCTTTTGGTGTGGCACATAGTTATGCTTTGACATTTAAATCCCAAGGAAGGCCCGGTGCATAAAAGCAATGTCAGAAAACAGTTATGTGTTTGAAGATAAGCAGGAAGGAAAAAAGATAAATAATTTTAATATGTAGCCAAATCAACTACAGAGATATTTAAATGAGTCATTAAATTTTATTTCTTGCTTTTGATATTAGATTACCTGAAGGATAAAATCAAAAGCAAGTGATTAAAGAATATATTTAAAACATCTTTCTTAACAAATATTTTCTTCTTAAGGTAATTGCTTTTGTCAATTTCTTAGTTATATTGCAAAAGTTTGAATGAACTCTAAGACCTCATTTAATTACCCTACCCTTAAACTGACTTTATGGATTAATAGACACTCACTGTTTGCTTTGTAAAATGTAAGGAGTGATCCCATTGCCTGGTGGATGAAGAATTGGAGCTAGTAGGCTACCATTTTTCACTGCTAATACTTCCCCAAGTGTTGTGTAGGAGTCAGTTTTTCCTTCCCAGATTCATTTGTACAAGTCATACTCATTATTGTAATAACATGCTCTAATTAAATACTAACTACACTTTCAAGTAGGTAGGGATAAAAAAAAAATCATTTCCATTAGAGCCAAATTAAAGGGTTTTAGAAAGGCAAAATAAATAAAACCATCAGTTTGAAAGTGAAAGTGAAGTCTTGTCTGACTCTTTGGGACCCCATGGACTTTATATAGCCTACCAGGCTCCTCCGTCCATGGGATTTTCCAAGCAAGAATACTGGAGTGGATTGCCATTTCCTTCTCAACCATCAGTTTAGATATGCACAAAGTGTTAATAGCTCAGTCCTATCAGACTCTTTGTGACCCCATAGCAAATATCAAAACTTGCAGGTTCATTAGTAACTTTAGTTTTCATTGCACTTTAAGAAACCAAGACTGGAAATTGAAGGTGATGAAAATGGTTCATTAAAAAGAAAAAGAAAAAAACCTGGCTGATTGGATTGTACAGTTTCAATCAGCAGGCCCATAACCAATGACTCCAGAGCAAATTGCTCTGGCAAGTTGTTATTGAATTTATAGGATGAAGGGTTTTAAGTTATTTAAAATGATTAAAGTAAGTATCTAGCCAATATTTGCTTTCTTTATTCTTTACTGCTCTGATTTAAAAAATAAAAAAGTAGAATTCACATTTTTCTTTTGTTTTCTGTATTTCAAATAATGGAAGGAGAAAGTGGGGGAGGGAAAGGAGAAAAGAAGCAAAATGAAGAGAAGGAAAGAGGGGAAAACTATTAATTCACATTGCTCTTTAGTTTATTGATATTGGGCATTATCTACTTTCATTAAAATAGAAATCAGGATAAAAATGAAAGAAGGCTATTAATATTTATTATGGCAGTTTAAAAATGACATTTTCTTTGAGAATTATCCACTGCTATTTAAATTATCAATGACCTGAGAAGAAGGGGAGAGGAGTCGTAGATATTTCTGTGCCAAGATAAGCAGTTTTATTAAGACTTGGGACATGTCATTGTTGTTATTTCATTTGTTAATTGAACAAAACTACTTCCTCTTCCTGTAATTATATTTATGCTACCTAAAAACTAGTTTAAAGAGGGTAACAAGTGTAAGATTTTAGATAAAATTGTCTAAATTCTGTAAGGTACCTATTGCCAAATTTGAGATAAATACTTCTTTGTTGTCTTGTGTCTATGAATTCACCGAGGAACTGATTAGAGTTTGAATTTCATTTTGTTTACATCAAAAGGAATGTTACATGAGCACAAGCAAGTGCAGCTGGAAGAGGTGGGGAATATGTGTGCATTTGTTGGGAATGTTCTTAAAAAGTGAATTGGTTCAAAAATTGTAACAAATTACGGTATCTGAAAAGTGATCTCTCTTTTCAGTTGTGGCATCTTTAATCAGTAAACAGATTTATTTGCATAGCGTGAACTTGCAGATGTTCAGGCTGGTTTTAGAAAAGGCAGAAGAACCAGAGATCAAATTACCAGCATCCACTGGATCATTGAAAAGGCAAGAGAGTTCCAGAAAAACATCTATTTTAGCTTTATTGACTATGCCAAAGCCTTTGACTGTGTGGATCACAGTAAACTGTGGAAAATTATGAAAGAGATGGGAATACCAGACCACCTGACCTGCCTCTTGAGAAACCTGTATGCAGATCAGGAAGTAACAGTTAGAACTGGACATGGAACAATAGACTGGTTCCAAATAGGAAAAGGAGTACGTTAAGGCAGTATATTGTCACCACGCTTATTTAACTTATATGTGGAGTACATCATGAGAAACACTGGGCTGGATGAAGCACAAGCTGGAATCAAGATTGCCAGGAGAAATATCAATAATCTCAGATACACAGATGACACCACCCTTATGGCAGAAAGTGAAGAAGAACTAAAGAGCCTCTTGATGAAGGTGAAAGAGGAGAGTGAAAAAGTTGGCTTAAAGCTCAACATTCAGAAAATTAAGATCATGGCATCTGGTCCCATCACTTCATGGCAAATAGATGGGGAAACATTGGAAACAGTGGCAGACTTTATTTTTCTGGGCTCCAAAATCACTGTGGATGGTGACTGCAGTCATGATATTAAAAGATGCTTGCTCCTTGGAAGAAAAGTTATGACCAACCTGGACAGCATATTAAAAAGCAGACATTACTTTGCCAGTAAAGGTCTGTCTAGTCAAGGCTATGGTTTTTCCAGTAGCCGTGTATGGATGTGAGAGTTGGACTGTAAAAAAGCTGAGCACCGAAGAATTGATGCTTTTAAACTGTGGTGTTGCAGAAGACTCTTGAGAGTCCCTTGGACTGCAAGGAGATCCAACCAGTCCATCCTAAAGGAGATCAGTCCTGGGTGTTCTTTGGAAGGACTGATGCTGAAGCTGAAACTCCAATACTTTGGCCACCTGATGCAAAGAGCTGACTCATTGGAAAAGACCCTGATGCTAGGAAAGATTGAAGGCAGGAGGAGAAAGGGATGACAGAGGATGAGATAATTGGATGGCATCACTGACTCAATGGACATAAGTTTGAGTAAACTCTGGGAGTTGGTGATGGACAAGGAGGTGTGGCGTGCTGCGGTTCATGGGGTCGCAAAGAGTCGGACACAACTGAGCGATTGAACTGAACTGAACTGAATCTACAGTGTGATAAGGAGAGACCCTCTAAGTACAGTACCACATTAGAAGATTAACTTAGTTTGCCCTAAACAAGTGATGCCTGTTAAACTTCTATTCCAGTAGTTTCATGATCTTTGATCTTTTGGCATAGTCCCAGAAAAGCTTCATCAACATGACCATTAAATTCATGGACACACTTCAGTGAAGACCCCTTTGGGCAAATGGACATGACTTCAAAGTAAACTATTTTTTCTTGAAACTTCAAGCTGTTGAAAATTAGTAAATTTAAGAAAAATTTTTAAAATCTTAAAGAATGACATTTCTGAAGTTAGATGGAAGCACCCTACACAAATTCTTTTTACATGGTTGGTTATTGTACAGTCGTCCCTCTGTGTCTGCTGGGGATTTGTTCCAGGACCCCACCCCAGGATACCAAAATCTGTGCATGCTTAAGTCTTTTATATGAAATAATATAGTATTTGTATATAACCTATGCACATCCTCTGATAAACTTTAAATCATCTTTAGATTACTTATAATACCTAATACAATGTAAATTCTATGTAAGCAATTGTATATACAACATAAATGCTATGTAGTTTTGCTTTTTGGAAATTTCTGGAATTTTTCTCTAAATATTTTTGATCTGAGGTTGGTTGAACTTGCAAATGTGGAACCCATGGATACAGAGGGACAACTGTATCAACTCAAGAGATATTTGTTAATCTCCCAAGAAGGTAAGAACACTGGTGCCTGAGGTACACAATGAGGAAATCCAGAGATGCAGGATGGGGTCTCTTCTCACTGGAGAGGTTCTAATTCAGCCATGGAGATAGGAAACATTCATAAGAAGTTTAAGAGCTATATTAAGAAGTGTGTGCTTCATAATCATTACAGATAATGGTTTTCATAGAAAATTAATGAAGAGAGAATTGCTATGGGCTAAGAGGCTGATGGAGGCTTCACAGAAATATGTTGACCTTTAAAGAAACTGTAGCCACAGGTGAGAAAAGAACAGGCCAGGCCAAAGCAAAAGCATGAGCAGTATCGTGGAGGGAGACAGATGACGGTGTCATGTCAGAAACTGTAAAGTGACTGAATAGAGCAGAAAGTTTATATCAGGAGTCAAGGAAGAGGTGGAAAGATATGTCATTCATTCATTTGTTTATCCATTCATTCCACAGTCATTCACTGATTTCCTTCCATGTGCCAAGGATAGATAGTGATAGCCTTGATGAATAAGGCGTAACCTTATGAAACTGCATCCTTACTGGCTAATGAAAGAGACAGATTTTTTTTAAAATTAATTAATTAATTTATTTATTAGTTGGAGGCCAATCACTTCACAACATTTCAGTGGGTTTTGTCATACATTGATATGAATCAGCCATGGATTTACACGTCTTCCCCATCCCAATCCTATTGGGAGAAAACTGTGAAATGTCAAAACTGAAATACGCAGTTGTTGTTCAGTGACTAAACTGTGTCTGACTCTGTGAGACCCTGTGAACTGTAGCACACCAGGCTTCACTGTCCTTCACTATCTCCCAGAGTTTGCTCAGACTCATGTCCATTGAGTCAGTGATGCCATCCAACCATCATGGCCTCTGAAAAAAAAAATTAGTATGGTAGTTTGAACATTCTTTGGCATTGCCTTTCTTTGGGATTGGAATGAAAACTGACCTTTTCCAGCCTTGTGGCCACTGCTGAGTTTTCCAAATTTGCTGACATGTTGAATGCAGCACTTTAACAGCATCATCTTTTAGGATTTCAAATAGCTGGAATTCTACCACCTCCACTAGCTTTGTTCTTAGTAATGCTTCCTAAGGTCCACTTGACTTCATACTCCAGGATGTCTAGTTCTAGGTTAGTGACCACACCATCATGGTTATCCAGGTCATGAAGATCTTTTTTGTGTAGTTCTGTGTATTCTTGCCACCTCTTCTTAATCTCCTGCTTCTATTCGGGCCTTTCTGTTTCTGTCCTTTATTGTACCTTTCTTTGCATGAAATGTTCCCTTGGTATCTCCATTTTTTTTAAGGAGATCTCTTGTCTTTCCCATTCTATTGTTTTCCTCTATTTCTGTGCATTGCTCACTTAAGAAGTTTGCAGAGGCACCTCTGATTCAGCCTGGCATCTGACTTAGGATGGAGGAGCAGTTCACAGGCATACAGGAAGGATCTCCCAGATAAAAAGAAAGTGGATGCCAACGGAAGCAGATGTGAGTGACAGGGGGACCAGCAGGAAACTCGGGTGTTTGTAGCAGAGTCTTCCAGAGATTAACAGGTACTGGTGTGAAGCTAGAAAGTCAGGATAGAGATCCGAAGCTTGGCATTTAGGGAGAATCAACTGGAAATAGGTATACTGAAATGATCATAATTTATCCTCTGGGCAATAAGGAATCGTTGAAGGATTTGTGAGGTCAGTTCTCCATTACTGACATTTGTCCTGGTGGTCTGAGCAGAGGTGGTGAGAGGCTCAGCTCTGGTCATAGTCATAGAAGAGAACAGGAATGGGTCAATCCAAAGTGTTTAGGAGTTGGACTGAGGAGAGCTCACTGGATGTGGAGGTCAGGAAGGTACTGCAGGAAAGAAAAACTGATTTCCAAGTGAGAGAAGGCTTTCATGGGAGATTAAGTGTTATCCCCACTAGTTCCTAAACAACGTCTTAGCTGAATATTTAAGTTATTCAGTTATTCAGACATGAATATTAAGTGAATTCACTGCTTAGTAGTGAGCACAGCGGTCCCTTCTCATCTGTGAAAGTTTCACTTTCTGTGGTAAACTGTGGTCTGGGGTTACTCAATGGAAGATTTCAGAAATAGTTCTGAAGCTTTAAATGGGCACAGTTCTGGTAGTGTGACGGGGTCTCCTGCCGTCTCGCTCCCTCCTCCTCTGGACGGTGAATCCTGTATCTGTCCCGCGCACCTCCCCATCTGCGTGGTCAGATCAGCTGTCATGTTAGGCACTGCAGTGTTTGTTTTGAAGAAGCCCTTATTTTACTTAACAATGGTCCCAAAGCCCAGGAGTAGTAATGCCATCAATTCGGATACACCAAAGAGAAGCTATGAAGTGCTCCCTTTAAGTGAAAAGGTGAGCATTCTGCACTTACTAGGGAATGAAAAAAAAAGCAAACTGTATGCTGGAGTTGCCAAGATCTATGGTAAGAATGAGTCCTCTGTGAAACTGTGAAGGAAAAACAAATCTGTGCTAGTTTTGCTGTCACACCTTAAACGTGCAAAAGTTTTAGCCACCCTGTGTCACAGGTATTTAGTTAAGTTGAACAAGATGTTAAATTTGTACAATAAGACATTTTGAGAGAGACCACATTCACATGGTATTTATTACATTATATTGTTATAATTGTTCTATTTATTATTTATTGTTGTTAATGTCATACTGTGCCTAATTTAGAAATTAAACTTCATCATAGGTATGTATGTATTGGGAAAAAACATAGTATATACAGGTTTCCCCAAGGCCCCCAGTGGATGCCTGTCCAAAGATTCAGGCATCCACTGGGGACCTTGGAACAGATCCCCTGTGGGTAAGGGGAAACTGCTGCGTGTTAGTTAGAATAATGTTTTACTTGGATCTAGAAAAATTGTGAAGCAGTTGAGCAATGCTGTGTGTGCTTAATCACTCAGTCATGTCCAAGTATTTGCCACACCATGGACTGTAGCCCCCAGGCTCCTCTGTACATGGGGATTCTCCAGGCAAGAATACTGGGAGTGGGTTGCATGCCCTCCTCCCAGGGATCTTCCCAACCCAGGTATCTAACCCAGGTTTCCTGCATTGCAGGTGGATTTTTTTTTTTTTTTTTTTTTTTTTTTTACCATCTGAGACACCAGTGAAGCCCCAAATATGAAGATGGGAGAGAGGTAGAAGAAAGTTAAAATGGGAAAGAAAGAGCTGAGTTAGAAATGCAGGTAATGACATTGTGGAGTAAAGAGAAAGACAGGAGAGATCAAGAGCTGGTATTCTTGTTGTTTAATCCCTAAGTTGTGTCTGACTCTTTACAACCCCATGAACTGCAGCACGCTAGGCTTCCTTGTCCTCCACTGTCTCTCAAAGTTTTCTCAAACCCAGGTCCATTGAGTCAGTGATGCCATCCAACCATCTCATCCTCTGTCACCCCCTTCTCCTTCTGCCCTCAATCTTTCCCAGCATCAGGGTCTTTTCCACTGAGTTGGCTCTTCTCATCAAGTGGCCAAAGTACTGTTGAGTATAGTGATCCCTGGTCAAATGTTCCTGCCAGACACAAAAACTACTCTAATTGAAATGTGCCCTAAGTGCAAAATATATACTAGGTCATGAATACTTAGTGTAGATAAAGAAAGAAATGCAATATTATTAAAATTAATTTCACCTTTTTCTTTTATCTTTTGGAAATGTGGTTGTCATAAAATGTAAAATTACCTCTAGTATGTGGCTCATGGGATGTTGCTAGTGAATCGTGCTGGTCTGGAATCTCTAGATAGATACTGTTGGATAATGTGCAGCTATCTATAAAGCACTCCAGCTTCTGTGTCGGTCTTGTCCAAAGGTGAGTTAAAAAATTCATGCAACTTCTGATACGACTCAGCAAGTGGCCCTTTAGAATTGTTCTATTTCAGAGACAATGGGGATTCCCAAAAGGTCTGTGACTGGCATCATTCTGAAATTCTCAGTCCCTTTTAATTAGTTAGAGGTTTTCTTAATCCCTAAATCTGCTTGCAATACTATCTCCAGAGAATATCTTTACAGACTTAGAAGCCAGATGTGTTGCTTTTCTTCTAGAATATTAATTCCCTATTCATTAAAACTAAAAAAAGTATTCAATGAAAAAAAAACAAGACCTAAATTAAGTAGACAGTGTTTCAGTTGAGCAGACATTAAAATTCAAAGAGTAATTTCTCCCACCAAAATTTGCATCAGTCATACAAATGTGTACAGATCAACATCCCAGAAGTAAATGCCTGAGTCTCAATTAGAAACTGCTTTCAAGTGATAGGAACAAAGACACAATTACAGTTTCTTCTTTCTTTCTTTCTTTTTCTATTGAGGTATAACAGACATGCAACATTGTATTAGTCATAGGTATGCTATACAATGATTCTATATTTGAATATATTGTGAAATCACCACCACAAAAGTCTAGTTAACATTCCTCACCATACATAGTTACAGAAGTTTTTTTTTTTTCCTTCTGATGAAATTTTAAGATCTACTCTCTTGTCAACTTTCAGTTATGCAAAACAGTGTAATTAACCATAGTTGCTATGCTATACATGTCGACTTCTTTATTTGACAACTGGAAGTTTGTACATTTTCACCCCTTTATTCATTCAGCCCTTCCCCCACCTACCCATTCTGGCAACCACCAACTCATTCTGTGTATCCATGAGCTCCTGGCCTTTTTGTTTGTTTTAAGATTCACAAATAAGTGAGATCATATGATATTTGTCTTTCTCTGTCTGACATTTCATTAGCATAATGTCCTCAAGGTCAATCCATGTTGTTGAAAATGGTAAGATTTTGTTCATTTTTTTAATGGATAAATAATATTTCATTGTGTGTATAAATACACACTTTCTTTATCCATTCATTCCTTGATGGACTTAGGTTGTTTTCATGTCTTGGCTACTATAAATAATGCAGTGGACATAGGGGTAAAGATATGTTTTTGAGTTAATATTTTCTTCAGATAAATGCTCAGAAGTGAGGGTGGGATGTATGGAAAGCGTGACCTGGAAACTTACATTGCCATATGTAAAATAGATAGCCAATGGGAATTTGCTGTTTGGCTCAGAAAATTCAAACAGGAGCTCTGTACCAACCTAGAGGGGTGGGATGGGGAGGGAAATGGGTAAGGGAGGGGATGTATGTATACCTATGGCTGATTCACCAACTCGATGGACATGAGTTTGGGTAAACTCCGGGAGTTGGTGATGGACAGGGAGGCCTGGTGTGCTGTGATTCATGGGGTCGCAAAGAGTTGGACACGACTGAGCAACTGAACTGAACTGAACTGATGGTTGATTCATGTTGGGGTTTGACAGAAAACAGTAAAATTCTGTAAAGCAATTATCCTTCAATAAAAAATAAATTAAAAAAGTACTCAGAAGTGGATGTGCTGGATTATATCAATTACAGTTTTTAAGAAAAATCTGAAATTTTTAATTTCACATGTGAATTTTCTGAAGTAGATAATTCAAGTTTGTATGATAAGTTCTGAAAGCAACCAGAGATCCAGACTACTATTCTGCTTTAATTTCCTTTGCTCATGATTTCCTTTCTTCCAGTCATAAAATGACTGCTACAACTCTAGGCATTTCATCTGCTTTCTCCTGAAGAAAGTAGGAGGGCCCACTTCCCCTTTTAATGAGTATTCTTAGATGTTTTATGCAACCCTTTCATCTCACTGGCCAGATTTATTCACAACTACAGTGAGTTGGAAGATAGACTGAGAAGTACTGTCCTATCCTAAGTAGTAACGTTCTTGCTACGACTTTGGAGTTTATTACTGAAACGGACAAAGAAAAGATGTAATGAGAGAGACAAGTAGCAGTTGATAGCCCAGTTGATATCTTAGAAAGTCTTTGTAATTAAAAATTATGTTTCTGGAAAAAAATATAAAGAAGCATTTGTATAATTTACTCAGGCTATATGTTTTATATTTTTCCTCCAACTGTTCAAAAATGAGTATATTTACCGAACTTCAACCTTAGGTAAATAGGCATTTTAGGGCATTCAAGGCAGAGTAAGATACTTCAGGAATTTCATGTACAGATATTTGTCTTCAACGATTTTATAGCAAAATGACAGAGGTGGTTGTATCTTCTAGTCCTTATGCTTTTCCTACTTGGTATTCATCAGTAGCTTCTTATTGTCCTTTAGGAAAAAGTCCCAGACCCTTCCAAGCGGTGTGTAAGGTTGCTCCCACAGGCTTCCCTCTCCAGCTCCATCCTACGTCATTCTCCACATCCCCTGCTATGTTGCCTGTGCTCCACGCCTGGGTGAGCTCTCAGTGGCCCTTGCCTGCTTTATGCTCCATCCCCAGGGCAAATTCAAAGATAACTTCCTCAGAGAAGCCATCCCAGATCTTCCACGACTGGGCCAGGTTCTTTTCAATTTCTTTATAGTCACACATTCAAGACTGTGTTTAATGTATATCTTCTCTTACAGACTTTGAGCTTCATAAGAATGGGACACAGATCTGAGCTTGCTCCCCACTCTGACTGTAGTACCTAACAAAGTGCCTGACATGCGATATGCTCTAAATACATATTTTTTGGTGGAATGAAGGAATGAATGCAATAGTAGCACACACACACAAAGGCTATAGAAGTAGGAAGAAGGAAAATCATAATTTTTGGAGTTAAGCAATACATTGGGAAGATATAGGATTAAAACTGGTCCTTCAAGGTCAATAAAAGCCAGCATCAGATGATAAGGAGCAAGACTGTCTTGGGAAAATGAACAGCTTGAACTAAGGCATGTATCATGGCTAAAATAGGGAGGTGCCCCAAGTTCTCAGAATGTCTGAGAAAAACATTCTCAGAATGTTTACTGTAGTCCATAGACCAGAAAAAAACATTAACTTTTTGGAATATACTCATGGCTTGTTTTTAACTGTGTATATATTCCAGAGGAACTGAGTCATCAGATTTTACTCATTTGAAGGAAATCCCACTTCAACTCATTCATTCTTAAAACTCTTCTTCTTTTTTCCCCACCCATCCTCTTTGAGTCAATGGTCAGAAAAATCCTAGAAGTGGGTACATCAGAAAAGAGTTTACTGAAAATCTTTTAAAATAGTGGTTTAGAATTATGGAATGTTACAAACTCTTCTCTATCATGAGTTGAGTAGAATAGGAAGATGACTTGTTTTTGTTGTCAAGTTTACTGTAGAATGCTTTCTGCATGGAGGAGCTAGATTTTATAGTCACAAATGTACAGAAGTGCTGGAGAATGAAAAGGAGTTTGTTTAAATACAGCGACATTTCCCTAAAAGAGGACTTTATAAAGAACCCCTGAAAGGGTAGGTTGGAACACTGTAGCACAGGTGATATGGATCAGTATAAAAATTGAAGCCCAAAAGTTATCTATAGGGTGAATATCTGTGCCAAGAAGGAACACTTTCAATATCAAGAAAGGATGATAGAGGAGTTGGATGGAGATACAAGGTTGGGATGAGCTGGTGAACCTGGGGTACAGAGACGAGTATGACCAAAAAAAATTTTTTTTTCTTTTTTTTTTTTTTTATTAGTTGGAGGCTAATTACTTCACAACATTTCAGTGGGTTTTGTCATACACTGATATGAATCAGCCATAGATTTACACGTATTCCCCATCCCGATTCCCCCTCCCACCTCCCTCTCCACCCGATTCCTCTGGGTCTTCCCAGTGCACCAGGCCCGAGCACTTGTCTGATGCATCCCACCTAGGCTGGTGATCTGTTTCACCATAGATAGTATACATGCTGTTCTTTTGAAATATCCCACCCTCACATTCTCCCACAGAGTTCAAAAGTCTGTTCTGTACTTCTGTGTCTCTTTTTCTGTTTTGCATATAGGGTTATCGTTACCATCTTTCTAAATTCCATATATATGCATTAGTATGCTGTAATGTTCTTTATCTTTCTGGCTTACTTCACTCTGTATAAGGGGCTCCAGTTTCATCCATCTCATTAGGACTGGTTCAAATGAATTCTTTTTAATGGCTGAGTAATATTCCATGGTGTATATGTACCACAGCTTCCTTATCCATTCATCTGCTGATGGGCATCTAGGTTGCTTCCATGTCCTGGCTATTATAAACAGTGCTGCGATGAACACTGGGGTGCACGTGTCTCTTTCAGATCTGGTTTCCTCAGTGTGTATGCCCAGAAGTGGGATTGCTGGGTCATATGGCAGTTCTATTTCCAGTTTTTTAAGAAATCTCCACACTGTTTTCCATAGCGGCTGTACTAGCTTGCATTCCCACCAACAGTGTAAGAGGGTTCCCTTTTCTCCACACCCTCTCCAGCATTTATTGCTTGTAGACTTTTGGATAGCAGCCATCCTGACTGGCGTGTAATGGTACCTCATTGTGGTTTTGATTTGCATTTCTCTAATAATGAGTGATGTTGAGCATCTTTTCATGTGTTTGTTAGCCATCTGTATGTCTTCTTTGGAGAAATGTCTGTTTAGTTCTTTGGCCCATTTTTGAATTGGGTCATTTATTTTTCTGGAATTGAGCTTCAGGAGTTGCTTGTATATTTTTGAGATTAATCCTTTGTCTGTTTCTTCATTTGCTATTATTTTCTCCCAATCTGAGGGCTGTCTTTTCACCTTCCTTATAGTTTCCTTTGTAGTGCAAAAGCTTTTAAGTTTCATTAGGTCCCATTTGTTTAGTTTTGCTTTAATTTCCAATATTCTGGGAGGTGGGTCATAGAGGATCTTGCTGTGATTTATGTCGGAGAGTGTTTTGCCTATGTTCTCCTCTAGGAGTTTTATAGTTTCTGGTCTTACATTTAGATCTTTAATCCATTTTGAGTTTATTTCTGTGTATGGTGTTAGAAAGTGTTCTAGTTTCATTCTTTTACAAGTGGTTGACCAGTTTTCCCAGCACCACTTGTTAAAGAGGTTGTCTTTTTTCCATTGTATATCCTTGCCTCCTTTGTCAAAGATAAGGTGTCCATAGGTTCATGGATTTATCTCTGGGCTTTCTATTCTGTTCCATTGATCTATATTTCTGTCTTTGTGCCAGTACCATACTGTCTTGATGACTGTGGCTTTGTAGTAGAGTCTGAAGTCAGGCAGGTTGATTCCTCCATTTCCATTCTTCTTTCTCAAGATTACTTTGGCTATTCGAGGTTTTTTGTATTTCCATACAAATTGTGAAATTATTTGTTCTAGTTCTGTGAAAAATACCGTTGGTAGCTTGATAAGGATTGCATTGAATCTATAGATTGCTTTGGGTAGAATAGCCATTTTGACAATATTGATTCTTCCAATCCATGAACAGGGTATGTTTCTCCATCTGTTTGTGTCCTCTTTGATTTCTTTCATCAGTGTTTTATAGTCTTCAATGTCAAAAAAAATTTTTTTTTGGAGAATGTTTTAGTCCAGGACTTTTCAATCTTGTACATGACTGTGAATCACTTGGGATCTTGTGAGAAGAAGAATTATTTTCAGTGAGTCTGTAGTGAGTACAGAATTTCTACATCTCTAACAAGCTCTAAGATAATGCCAATGTTTCTGGTCCATGGGCCACACCTTGAGCATAGCAAAGACCTAGCCTCTGCACCTTGGCTCCCAAGTGTATAGAAAACACAGTTTAGGTGGTAAGAAGGAAGGATGGTGATGTGGGCCTTTGAAGTGTTGTGGCTTATAAAAGATAGAAGCCTATTTTCTTTCCAGGAAAAATAAAGCAGATGATATAGAAATGATACCACATAAGATAGCATGGCACAGTGCTTGGAGCAACACAAGAAACAATGGTCATTCTCTCCAAACTTTAAGTTCTTCTGTTTCTCATCTGTATCACCTGTTCTCTGTAGAGTTCCCTGACTTACATTACTATTCAAAAGGAAAACAGAAAGTTTTGTTTTTTTTTTTAATAAATCACCCTTTGTATCTATGTACAGGAAGGATACAAACAATATATTAATACTATAACACAATAATTATATTTATGGTAGTTTCTCCAGACTTATTGACTGATTCATTCCTAGATTTTCTCTTAGCAACTGTGTGTTAATTTGGCCTATTCACAGCAAGGGACTCTACAATTCAGCTTCTTGGTTATCAATAAACTAGCAAAAATAAACAAATAAATAAAGTAAAACTCTGGTGAACTTAAGAAACATCATTCTCTAGCTCAGCACTGATGAAAGGCAGAATGAGATGGGTAAAGAAAAACCAAGGTCTGTTACCTCTCACCAGAACATAATGTTTCAGACCTCTCAGGCCCCCAGATATCCTCTATGATGCTATGCATTGCATGTCCCATCCCTCAAAATGTGTTTCAGGTGGTGGTTTAGTTGCTAAGTCGTGTCTGACTCTTTGCAACCACATGGACTGTAGCCCGCCAGGCTGCTCTGTCTGTGGAATTTCCAGGCAAGAATATTGTAGTAGGTTGCCATTTTCTTCTCCAGGGGATCTTCCCAACCCAGGGATTGAACTTGCAGACCCACATCTCCTGCATTGCGGGCAGATCCTTTTACCACTGAGCCACCAAGGAAGCCCTTCGTTTTGGGTGGGAGCATCCAATCGGCTGTGCTGACATTTCTTGCAGAACGTTCACCCTTACTCTCTCACCTGAGTCCTCCTTAGGAGAATGTGCTGCCTGGCCTCCCACTTATCTTGGAATTTCCTACTGATAGAAATGCCTTCTACAAAGACAGCCTCAAACGAACCCATGTAAACCCAACATATTATAAAGCTGTGCATGAAAATAGGGGGAAAATGTGTGGAAATTCCAAAGTAGGTGACATCACAGAAGGATGACCTTTTAATTTATCAGAAAACTGGGTCATTTTTGAGAATGAAAGGAGTATAACAGGGATGAACTGGTCCTCTGCTGAACAAGCTGAAATGCATGGTCACCTTGCTTAACCAATGTGGATCTCGCTGAGGCTGGGTCCAGAGGGAGTTCTTGATTCAAGGCAGTTTAAAAGACACAACTCCATCAACCAAAATGCTCTGCAGTCACATGTTTGAGCACTCACTTTTTTTCCCTTTTAATCCTCAAACCAACCTGATTGCTCTGCTTATAGTTCTTATAATCTCATAAGTTCTGCGATGGATATACACTGCTTGCTTTGTCAGCAACCAATTTCCTGTGGACAAACCCCACCCCATCCCTTTTCAACAGAATCAGGTTTCTGTTTGGGTTCAAGCAAGCTCATCTGTCTCCAGGTACAGTCAATATTTCAACCCATGGCTGCTGAGATTATTTTACAGAAATGCATGTAATCCAGGCCAGCCATCCAGGAAAACTTCTGAGATGATGGATGGGGCAGCCTTAGATGAAAGACAAAGTGGAGAGAGAGCCCTTGGAAGGACCAGCAAGCCAGATCTTGCTACTCTTCTGGAGCCTCTTGATCATGCCCACACCTGACTCCATACTTTTCATTTAGGTGGACCAACTGACTTCCATTTTTGTGAAGGCAGATCCAGTGCTGTTTTCTGTTATTTACAACTGAAACCACTCAAACTAGTGCAAATACAGTGTTCACAGGGCCCCATATTTGGCCCCACAACTCTATTATGAGCTTTGTTTCAGCTACCATTGCTAGCTGGCCAATTATTTTTATATTTCTTAAAATTCTAGAAAGGAAATTTGGTGGGTCAGTTTATCTTTTTACACAAGACTCTCGTTATAGTTGTTATAAGTCTGTGGTTTGGCTGTTCCTAAGTCAGTGCCCTGACTTAGGGAAGGAACCTGTCATGAAGGCTGATTGGGAGGGCTCAGTCCCCTCAGAAGACCTGTGTTGGTTTTCCGCCCGTGAGAGCAAAAGTAGGATAGGTCTTGGGGCATCTGTAAAAGATATAATTTCATTCTCTGTATTATTTAGAGTCCTTGCTTTTTTCTTTTTTCTGTAACATCTGAATTACTGATATGTATCACAGAAAGGGAGGAGGAAATAGCAACCCACTCCAGTATTCTTGCCTGGAAAATTCCATAGACAGAGGAACCTGGCAGGCTACAGTCCATGGGGTCACAGAAGAGTTGGAGACTGGGTAATTAACACATACACACATCACAGAAACGCTATAGGAAACTTAGAAATACTGTAGCTCATCTGTTACACTTTAGAGAACACCTACAAATGAGAAGTTGAATTTTGAAAAACTTCCCTCATTTTTCTCATTTTTATTCTTTCCTTTTGCAATGTAGTTATTATTATATGGAACCTGTATCTGATGATGGTGTGTTTAAATGGATCAAAATTATTGCTCCTTAAAAGCAACACCAAAATTTTAAGATACGATGCATACTAATTGAAGTTCAAGGAGCCCTAGGCAAGAAAAAAAGATAAGCCTATGCTTAAGTTATGCAAAAGTGAATTAAATATTCAAGATTAATTAAAATTGAGGGAAAGATTTTTTAAGGGTACCATTTAAAATTTGCATAAAAGTTAGTGCAATTATTATAAAATGTTTCCTATCAAATTGGTTTGATGTGTAAGGGAAGTCCATTAGTAACATAGTGAAATAAGAGTTAATTCATGTTGCTCTGGGCAGTTTTTTCCCTTTGTTCTGTAAAAGTCGCTTACAACTGTATAATAATTATATTTCAGTACCCACAAATAAAAGGAATAATTCTATAGTATTTATCATTTTCTAAAAGTAAAAATTTCCCTTCAATACCCCTGATTGTTTAAATGGTAAAAAAAAATCTGCCTGCAATGCAGGAGACCTGGGTTTGATCCCTGGGTCAGGAAAATTCCCTGGAGAAGGGAATGGCTATCTACTCCGGTATTCTTGCCTGGAGAATCCCATGGACAGAGGAGCCTAGAGGGCTATAGTCCAAGGGGTCACAAAGAGTCAGACATGACTGAGCCACTAACACACACACACACACACACACACACACACACATCCCATACTGATGTGAAAATTCCATTCTCCAGAACAGATGACCTTGGGTATCCATTTTCTTATGTAGACATAGATACACAGTGAACTAATAAAATTAGATGTTTCCAAGAAAATCTGCTTTTATCCTTCTGACACAGTTTGTTATTTGGAGGGCCATCGCCAATGGAGAAATGTTTTCTTAAAGTCCTAATGTTGTTTTTGTCCAGTCACTAAACCATGTCCAACTCTTTACAACCCCATAGACTGCAGCATGCCAGGCTTCCTTGTCCTTCACTATCATTTGGAGTTTGCTCAAACTCATGTTCACTGAATTGGTGATGCCATCCAACCATCTCATATCCTCTCTCACTCCTTTTCCTACTGCCTGATCAGAAAAGCTGACTCATTGGAAAGCCCTAATATAAACTTATAAATGCATTTTCCCATGGTAACAAAGCTAGGATTAGGCTTTGTAGACTGGCTTGGGAAACAAGTCTACTTATAGCATATTTAATACCCAAAAGGGAAAAGTAGTCTGCATTTTAATTGACTGGCAAATGGACCTCTTAAATGTCATCTGTTAATAATTGTTTAGACTTATTCAAAGAACACAAGTTACTTTCTCTAGAAAATAAAGTGGGACAAGTCGCCAATATTCTGCTTCATTACCAGTTAGATTGGCATCTGAAGGAAAGGAAAACTTTAGGCAGTGCCTCCAGTGTGGGGACACCAACTTTATTTGCTTTGGGGAATGGAGTCTAAAGCACTTCCTCTCCCTTGACTTTGATACCTGCTGTGTCTGATAGAGAATCAAAATTCTACTGAACCTGCTGGTGAAAGTGCTCATCATTAAATGGACTCAGAAATGATGTGGTTCAAAGCATGTTTCCTTTCAAAAAGATTAGCTTATGAAGAAATGATTTCCCTGAACACCAGTGTTACAAAAAAGTTTCAGCAACTTTCAAACATTGCATCTGTAACTATCAGATGAGAGATTTGAGCAAGTAAATAACTAGTCGTTCAAATAGGCAGATTCAGGATGAGTGTTCAGTTCTCGGGGAAGAGGATTCCTGCCATCCTGTCTTCGCTCTACCCACTGCCTGCCTTGCCATCTTCCAGCCTGCAGGCAGATTCTCCATGGCTTACCTTCTCACCATCCCACAGGCTGGAGACGCTCTCAGACTTCTGTGGGCACCACAGGCATGCTCTGCTTGCCCCCTGGCAAGCCCCTCTACCCCGATGCTGCTGCTGGGAGCATTCAGCTGCACTCAGTCATGTCTGACTCTGCGACCCCATGGACTGTAGCCCACCAGGCTCCCCAGTCCATGGCATTTGCCAAACACGAATACTGGAGTGGGTTGCTATTTCCTCCTCCAGGGGATCCTCCCAATTCAGGGATCGAACCCGTGTCTCCTGCATCGCCTGCATTGGCAGGCAGATTCTTTATCACTGAGCCACCTGGGAAGCCCATATCAGCTCCGTGTGTGTGTGTGTGTGTGTGTGTGTGTGTGTGTGTTATATATCCCCTCCTTCATAAGCTTCCCTCCTCGGTCATCCTACCCCTCTAGGTCATCAGAGTGAATTCCTATTTTTTAAAACTTCAAAGTGGTTTTCTTTTTCAGTTGGATGAGACCTATTTTCTACCACATAGATGCTGACAACTGGCCAGGGTTGTGGGGAGAAATTCTTTTCCTGATGTTTGGTAGGAATATTTATAAAAACAAAAACAGAACCCCAAGCTCTGTATTCTGCATCCTAACACACTATCTGGCAGGATGATATTTTTATTTAATGACTCTACGTATAAACTGTCTAATTCCAATTAAGATTGAAAACTGAGACAAAGGGAAGAATAGAAGGTAGAAGCTAATATATTTCCTGTGCCTGAGCTTGAATTTGGCTTGAAGTTTCTTGGAAGCTTTTTTATATTTGTTGGATATGTAGAATTAGCCAACACATGCAGCTGGGGTTCCCCATAGGACTGTTTACCAGCATTTTCATGGGTATTGGCTTAGTATATAACCAGTATTGCTGTCATGGATTTGGAGAGAATTCTTCTTGATCTAGGCTCACATATCAGCCAAGAGGCACATGAGCCTGTGGGATGTATTCAGAGTGGAGCCCTAGAAGTGCATTAGTTGTGGTCTCTCGCAATTAACTAATCTGATGCATGAGCTCTCTCTCGAGTCATTGCTTTGCCACTTGCCGTGTCAGATAAAAAAAAAATGACAAAGGAGGCAATTTTCCTACCCAGTTATTTTATCAAGGGAACATTAAAGCAAAGTTTCTACAAGATACAAAAAGGTACATATTAATATTTGTGAATAATCTTAATGCTAACTGTTGGGACAAGGGGAAAAAATTAAACTTGCTAATGGCATAAATTTGCCTAAAATTATAAATTACACCATTCACCAAGTGTATATTGCTAGAAATCAAAGCAGTAATCTTTATTTACTATTTAATTCCAGTATAATGAGAGGACTGTATGTCAAAATGTCATCTCTATTGAGATGTTGTAAAAAGAAAAAATAGTCTCCAGCAGTGTCAAGTCATTATAAAGTGTTGTTTAAGTTTTTAAAGGTATTCATGGTGTTCTGAAAACAAAATAATCAAAGTACACATTGAAAACTGCAATTTTTGATATGGAACCGAAACTATTTTCACTAAGCATTGCAGTACATTCAAGAGGAATCAAACAGAAGAGCAAAATGAAGTTAGAAATAGGATGTGTTCAACCCTGCTCCCTGACTTTTCCCAGAGAATAAATTTATTCATTATACAATATTTCTAGAAGGTCAGAAGAGAAACAGTAATATTCATTGTATACAGCTTAAGATCTTCGTGGTTTTTCCCCAGCTTTACTAGGGTATAATTGAAAAATAAAATTTATTATATTTCAAGTGTACAGTGTGATGGTTTGACATACATATACATTGTGAACGGGTTTCCACAGTCAAGTTAATTAACACATCCATCACCTCACATTATTGTCTGTCTTGTGTGTGTGGATATGCTTAGAATCTAACCTCTTAGGAAATTGCAAGTAAACAATACAGAATTATTAACTATGGTCACTATGATGTGTAGGATCTTTAGAATTTATTCATGTCATAGCTGAAAATTTGTATCCTTCAACCAACATCTTGTTTCCCCCAACCTCTAGGCTCTGGCAACCAACATTTCACTCTAAGAGTTTGACTTTTATTTTTTTTTCTTTAAGATTCCAAAAGTAAGAGATACCATACTGTACTGGTCTTCCTCTGTCTGGCTTATGTCATCTAGTATAATGCCCCGTGGTCAGTTCAGTTCATACACTCAGTCATGTCCGACTCTTTGTGACCCCATGGACTGCAGCATGCCAGGCTTCCCTGTCCATCACCAATTCCCAGAGTTTACTCAAACTCACATCCATCAAGTCACTGATGCCATCCAACCATCTCATCCTCTGTCGTCCCCTTCTCCTCCCACCGTTAATCTTTCCCAATATCAGGGTCTTTTCAGATGAGTCAGTTCTTCACATCAGGCTGCTAAAGTATCGGAGTTTCAGCTTCAACATCAGTCCTTCCAATGAATATTCAGGACTGATTTCCTTTAGGATGGACTAGTTGGATCTCCTTGTAGTCCAAGGGACTCTCAAGAGTCTTCTCCAACACCACATTTCAAAAGCATCAATTCTTCAGCGCTCAGCTTTCTTTATGGTCCAACTCTCACATCTATACATGACTACTGGAAAAACTATAGCTTTGACTAGACAGACCTTTGTTGGTAAAGTAATGTCTCTGCTTTTTAATATGCTGTCCAGGTTGGTCATAGTTTTTCTTCCAAGGAGCAAGCGTCTTTTAATTTCATGGCTGAGGTCATCATCTGCAGTGATTTTGGAGCCCCAAAAATAATGCCCTGCAGGTTTTCACAAATGGCAAGATTTCCTTCTTTTTTAAGACTGGATGATATTGTACTGTACAGATGTGTGTGTGTGTGTGTGTCTGTGTGTGTAGCTAGCTAGATAGATCTGTGCTATGTATCATATTTTCTTTATCCATTCATCTGTTAACATACGCTTGGGTTTTTCCCATGTCTTGACCACTGTGAACAGTGCTGCAATGGAAGATGTTCATGTGTGTAAACTCATTTTGTCACATTCTTCCACAAGTCACCATTGGCAGGAATGAATGTTTGAAAGTTATCCCCCCAATATAGTTCCTTAAATTGATGCATTTTAAAAGGGATTATGAAATGTTAATATTGTATTAATCTTCTACACAGAGTTTACATTACATATGATTGACATTAGTAAATATTGTTCATTTTACACTACACTAATAAATATTACATTATGAACAATTTCCGAGAGCAATGAAAAATCCTAATTGCAAAACCGAGTTGCAGACACGGATTTGTACATGAGTACTGTAAAATTGTGTCAATATTTGTCATCTAGTCCTTTGAGAAAAAAAAAATGCATGACAAAGAGGGAGGTTAGTGAGTGTTTTCTTAATTCATTCCCAAAAGGGGATCAGAAAAAGATCATCACTGAAAATAATTTTAATGCGAGCTTCGCCAAAAAAAGCCTATCCCTGGAGTATAGAAATACACTGAAGAGGGGCACAGATGGAATCTCAACTCGGAGAGTTTGGTTTTGATCTTTATGAATTGAATTTTTCACTGGTTTGAATTAAGCTATTACTGGCTCTTTGTTGGTTCAGCAGCAACACATGAGTCGGTGTTTTGAAAAGTAGTGTTTAGTATCATTTAAAATGTTATTTTAAAAGCTCATTTCCACTGAGAAGATTTTCTAATAAGTATGTTTCTGTTAGTGACTCATCTATTTATATATAAAAATATTGAAATTAGAGAAATAGGATTGTATGATCAGTATGATACAATTTTATAGTGAAGTGGTAATAAATGATAGTTCCTTGTATACATAGAGAGATTACATTGAAGGATTACCAGAATTTCTCTTCATTCAAAATATAGTTGCAGCATCCATCCTTCTACTTAGAAGTGTTAAAATATAAACCATGGATAAATATACTGATATAAACATCATTGCTGGGATGTTTAGACCTTTCAGACCCTGACAGATGCAATCTCCTTAACTAAGATATCACCCAAGCTAAATGGATGGTTCAGCTGAATCACAAATAGTGACCCCCACCTAAGCAGAAAATAGTCACAGATAATTAGTAAACATACTTGTACTTGAATGTGAGAGACACCTTCTTCACATAGAAAAACAATTGTTAGTTCCCAGACATGGACATAGAAACATCAGAATTCCTGCTATAACATAGTATTTGAAGTAAATGTAGTACCCCAAAACACTTAAAATATTTGATCATATTTTTATAAACTTATAAAGTTCACTTTTACTAATGACTTGGAGCAGAGTGTTCCAGTTGTAAATACCTAATGTCATTTGTCTGTATGTGAGTTTGCTAAAAAGGAAAAAAAAGTTATATTTCAACTTTTTGTTTGAAATCACTTGTAGATAAGGATCAACTGGGGTGCCTTTCTTACCAGTCATGGAATGCAAACAGATGCTTGGGTTGCACTGAATGGGGCTTATTAAGGCTTTACAGGCGGGTCAGGATCAGGTTCTGAATGTCCTGTATAACAGGCTGAGATATGTGGTTTTTTACTAACAGCCTCTTCTAACTGTAAGACTTATAATGAAAAATAAAAGGCACACTATGACCATCCTTCAGATCCTTTTTCCAAATCCCTGAATTAGATTTTCTGTGAAATGTCTGTGATGGTTATATAAGTGATGGAATTTAATTCCAGGAGTCTCTTAATTAAGTTAGCCCAG
The DNA here is from genome assembly GCF_910594005.1 of Cervus elaphus. Lineage (NCBI taxonomy): Eukaryota > Metazoa > Chordata > Mammalia > Artiodactyla > Cervidae > Cervus > Cervus elaphus. The sequence goes on from NC_057832.1 coordinate 116,006,281, forward strand.
TGAGGCTGATTTTTGTCACAACGATCATGGAATCAGCCAAGCGGTATTATATGCCCAAGAAAAATCTGATAAAAAATGTTTAGTATAGTGACCACACCTTTAATAATCTTAACTATAGAGCACATACTACATCTTTTGAAGTGGTTCCAAAATCGTTTTTTCCACTGTGTGTATATTTGTTGAATAAACGATTCCCTAAACCTTCCTTCTCACTGCCTCGGGATTAAAGCTAATTGTATTACTTTTTACCTTTTCTTATTGTGGGTATTTACAAACCTGTGGCCCATTACCTCTTCATCTTTACAGATTTCAATACCTGGGCCATTGCCACATGTGCCAATAACTCCCCTGTCATGTTCTTTGGAGCTTTCAAGATTTTATCGGTCTCAAATATTGGACTTTCTCTCCTCCATTGATATGATCCTCCAACGTGTCACAGCTACTGACTTCCAAGGTCATCCCTTGGACCTCAGCATGATCATTAGCTACAACTGCTCCATAATTTTGCTACTCCTTATCTCCAGTTCCCTAAAACCACCATAACAGAGATACATTTTTCCTACACTTGCTTCATCATGCACTCACTTCCCTTCCACTCACTTTAGTTCTGTGTCTGAGTATTGTAACCGGGAACATAATAACGACATCCTCAATTTCTTTGTTCCTCTCTCCTTTCATTATACTCCCTCAGAAAAATGCCAGCGCTGGTGGAGTGCAGGTTCCCATGTGTTCTGTATCTCCCCAGGGGGCTGAGGAATGCAGCCAGGAAAACTGCACAACTGTCCCAAAAATGGGTCTAACTTTAAACTCATGACTGCTGACTCAAGTGGGACCCTGTGGCTGCAACCCTGCCTCATTCCCTTTCATCCCGTCATCTCACTCCCAACCTGTTCTCTTTCCCTTCAGCTGGTTATGTTTCCCGATTCATTAAAAGTAACAGCTTATTTCTTCCTTCCCTCTTAAATTAGTCATAATTGTGGCCTTCACTTGCTTTTGTCCAGTTCATTCTCAACCTATTCCAAAAGGCTTTCATCCACAGCAGAGCAGTTTTCATCTTCCCACCAGCAGTCTTCATGTTGCTAAAGCCAATGGGGACTTCTCAGCCCTCATCCTGACTAGTCATCAGCATTTGACACAGACCACTCTTTCTTTCTTAAAGCATCGTCTTGGTGTTCACTTGGTGTTTTTCTCTTTCTGTCTACACCCACTCCTTGGGAGATCTTCCATCTATATGCTGGACTCACGGATTTCTATCTCTAGCTCTTTCTTCTCTGTTGAGCCTCAAACCCAACTGCCAATCCACAGTCATCACAATCTAATCGGCATCTCAAAGCCTTTGTGTTCAAAACCTCTGTCAATCAAAACAATTGTCCCCAAATTCCTAATATATCCCTCCACCCCTGCTGTATAGACGGTAGATAACTAACAAGGACCTACTGTGTAACACAGAGAACTATTCTCACTATTTTGGAATGACCTCTAAAGGAAAAGAATTTTTTAAAAAATAGATATATATGTATGTATAACTGAATCACTTTGCTGTATGCCTGAAACTAACACAACATTATAAATCAACTGTAAGTCAATTAAAAATAAATGGATAAAGAAAATTATTCTTAAAACAAATCTAAAAAACAAACAAACAAAAAAAACCCCAAATGTTCTTCCCTCAGTTTTCTCCATCTGTGTCAGCTGTATTCATTAGTTTGTTTTAATTTTATCACTCAAATACTTCAGTGTCCATTGATTTGAAATGTTAATGTAGGATTTCCTTTAATTGTATATCCTTATAAGGACGTTGGAGAAGGAAATGGCAACCCACTCCAGCATTCTTTCCTGGAGAATCCCAGGGACAGGAGAGGCTGGTGGGCTGCCATCTATGGAGTCGCACAGAGTTGGACATGACTGAAGTGACTTCGCATGCGTGCATGTATGCATATAAGGACATATCATAATTTTATCTCAGTTCTCATTTTTTAAGGTTAGGAATTGAAAAATTAATTCTGAAGTGATGTGTCTTGTATCAGTCAGCAATGAAGCCTGGTATACAAAGATATGTGCATAATAGCGCCTGTTTTATTAAGTCAGCGTTTTTTGTTGGTGGTGGTTTTTTTTTGGTCATACCATGTAACATATGGAATCTTAGTTCCCCAGCTATGGATTGAACCAGTGCTCCTGCATCAGGATCTTGGAGTCTTAACCACGGGACCACCAGAGAAGTCCCCAGTGTGTTTTTTAAAAGCACAAATAATTAGAAACCTCGTGTGTAAATATATAAATATTTATAATTTCCCATTACTCTTTATGGAGTTGCTTTCAGTTCAGTTCAGTCACTCAGTCGTGTCTGAGGCTCTGCGGCCCTTTGGACCACAGCACGACAAGCTTCCCTGTCCATCACCAACTCCCGGAGCTTACTCAAACTCATGTCCATCGGGTTGGAGTTGCTTTAGCCTTACTCACGCATGGTTCTGGTAGTAAAAATTGAAGCCCTCTCCTGCTGATTGTGCTTTTGGGTGGTGGTAGTGGGAGTGGAGGTGGCAGTTTGTCATGGATATAGATAAATAAATATTTGTCACTGAACAGTGAGCACTATAAAGTTCCTCAGCTTGTTTTCTCTGACCATAGATCCCAGAGACTTGAAGCCTCAAATCAGCATCAGTCAAAATGCCTAGCTACCCTTTACACTAAGCTGTCTCCTTCGGTTTTCACCCTAGGACTTTGAATTTCGTCTAATGTGTCCTACACGTCTAGTCCTACCAACCAGAATCTCTTTCTCACTTGAATGAGAGGAATCAAACCAAAATATGTTTAGACAGATTATGTATGCATAGGCATATCACTACACCTCAGGTCCTATAACTTTTTCAACTCATAGACTGTCTCCTTTTTATTAATTTGTAGTGTTTTTAAGAGGTCTGGGAGTGAATCTATTTTGTTTGCCATTCCATCTTCAGTGTCTATCCCAGGGAGAATCTCCTGACAGACTTTTATTGGATAAATAAAAATTTTCATTGAATGAATGATCCTATGTTATTGTTGTTGCTCAGTCACTAGTCATGTCTGACTCTTTGTGACTCCACCATCTGCGGCACACCAGGCTTCCCCGTCCTTCACTATCTCCCGGAGTTTGCTCAAATTGACGTCTGTTGAGTCGGGACTGCTATTTAACTATCTCATCCTCTGCCGCCCCATTCTTTTGCCTTCAATCTTTCCCAGCATCATGAGTATAGGGAATGATCCTATATCATCATGAGTATAGGGAATGATCTTCTACTCATCCTGTAAACATAAGTGATATTAAATCATCATAAATAGATACATGTCAGGCAGTTTGTGAAAGTGTCCAAAACATCTCAGAGGAGATAGCATCTAGTCATAACTGAGAGTGACTGGAAAGGTTTTATGGAATATGGGTTCTTTCATGAGCCAATAAATTAAACGAATATGGACAGAATGAACCCAATCAGTAGAAACAGAGGCAAAGATGACTATGTGGGGAGAATGTAGAACAAGTTTGAGAAATTCGAACAATAGTTGAGCTATACTATAGAAATAAAACCACCAGATATACTTTATGGGTACTTTGAATACTAAGTCAGAGATTAGGCATTTTACTGGCTAGGTAGCAAATAGAAAAAACAGCAGGGAGTATATGGACTACATAATATTCACATTGAAAACATGTAGAATTGAATGGCGGCCACAGCAAAGTACATGAAGAGAAGCATTAATGGGAAATAGACATTTTTCTGCTTTTACTCTTCACAAATGCAGGCGCATGAACTTCTCTATCCATGATTCATTTTCCTGGAGGGCTCCAGGCAGCAAGCCTTTATCTTTCCTAAGCTTTAGGAAGAGGGCAAGATTACAGCTGCATCAAAGGGTAGAAACAGCCCAGTTGTTTTGTTCATGATGGCTTTCGATTTTTACTGGTGAACTTAAAGCTGTAATTCTTAGAAGAGAATGATGAAAGAGAGGACATGAGGCAGGGGGAGCTTGTTATGTTCTAAAGGTTCAGGTTGCAACTGAATACAAAAGACTTAGCAAAATTCATTTTGAAACAGAACATTTAAATTGCAAATAGTGCAAATAAAGTGCATACTGATTTAATTGATATTTGACTTAAAATACTCAACAGTAACAATACAGCTTGATTTGTCATTTGACAAATGGTGAACTGGGAAAACTGAACCCGTCACAATTATTCTACCTCGAGTTTATTTTTGCAGGAAGACTTTCTGGAAAAATCTAGCCCATAATGTACCCTCCAGACCTCACCAAAGGATTAAGCCTTATAACCTACTCAATATTGCTAAATGGCTTTACTCTTATTAGTTTTGCCTCATAATTTTGCAGTTAATAATAAAACTGCTCTGTGTTGCTATTTGATATCTTATTTCTTCAGCAGATAGCATAAGATGAGGGCCCTATCTGACACTTTTCTTGAATCTTGAACTTTTCATTTAATGATGAAAATTGCAATATCATTGCTTAGGCACACAGTAGTGTCTGATTCTTTTCAACTCTTTGGACTGTAGCTCACCAGGTTTATCTGTCCATGAGATTTTCCAGACAGAAATACTGGAGTGGGTGGCTTTTTCCTTCTCTAGTGGATCTCCTGACCCAGGGATCGGACCCAAGTCTCCTGCATCTCCAGCCTAGCTGGCACATTCTTTACCCACTGAGCCATGGGGAAGCCATTATCATAGCATTAATTAAGGTATCCTGAGTTGATACCCTCTTCTATGTCAAAGTGGAGGACCCAATTTACAGTAGACCCTTCTTTGGGAACTTAATATCTATTTATTATTGTTCCATTTATTTTATAATTTTATTCAGCTACTCTTTTTTATATAGAATTCTAGAGTCCATTGATAAGTTGAATTGTCTTTAGATTGCTTTTTTTATTTTTCACTTAAAACATAGGTTTATATTTTAGGAAGAAAAAGGGATAAGAAACAGTCTCCCATTGTTTCTTTCTTTTTCTTTTTTTTTTGTTTTTTTGCTTCTATGACATCCGCTCTTCTAAGCTCATTTGACCTTACCGTATATGTTAGAGATGAAAGAGGGGAGTAGATGTTTGGAATCAGAAACCTCATTCTGTTTATTCTGGTGTTCCAACCCTTGTTCTCCCCAGTTGTACTTTAAACCTAGTCCAATTATTGTTTTCAGTAAGGATTTTTGGCAAATGCATTTTATATTTAATTTAATGAGAAAAATGTCCTACCTTCAATGAAGTCACAGTGTGGGAAGAGATTCAATAATCACTCAGTTAATCAGCTTGATTATAAAGTGGAGGCTTCCAGTTAGCAGAGTTTCTGTTTAACTGGATTTTCTAATTAACTCAGGATTAACCCATCTGTTTAGCAGTTTAGAGTAGAGAACCTTGTGACTAAGGGGTTATTCTCAGTGGTACTCCTTTGTGCATATAAATGTACGTTGATAGTTCCATGTATAATTTTAGAGTTCATTTTTTTGCCCGTGCAAGATAGCATCCCACCAGGGAGATACTTATAAGAAAAATAAAAAGGAAAGCTCATCTTCTAAGAAGGGCTTATGCCGAGAAATGAGCACTGCCTCTGACACAATCACACCTGGGAAGAGTTCCGATCAGGTGAAGGAGTTAAACAAGTAAAGAAATGGTTACTCTACAATGAAGCATGCGCTACTCAGCCTGGAGGAAGAAGCATCTCCTTCCATCTGCAGGCGCAGGAATGGTTTCTAGAGGACAAGGGACTAGGCAGGATGTTCTGGATAAAAGGAACAGCATGGGAAGCAGGTCAGGGGATGTACAGGGCATTTCCTATGAATGGCTTCCAGAAATTCCTAGTTACATTGATTTGAATAAGTGAAAAGATAAATGTCTTAGTCTGTTCAAGCTACTATAACAAAACACCTTAGACTGAGTGGCTTAGGAACAATAAGCATTTGTTTCTTACTACTCTGGAGTCTGGGAAGCACAGGATCAAGGTGCTGGCAGCTTTGGTGTCTGGTGAGACCCTGCTTCCAAGACACCTGTCTTTTCACTGAAACCTTATGCAGTAGAAGAGAGGGGTGCTTCCTGGGCCTATTTCATAAGGGCACTAATTTCATGCATACTGCCCTCCTGACCTAATCACCTTCCAAAGGCCCACATCCTAATACCATGAACCTTGGTGGTTAGGATTTCAACATAACAAATTTTAGGGGGATGCAGAAATTCTGATCATAGCAGATCATGTTGTTGACTCCTTCTCTTTCTATTTGGAGAAATAAATATTTATTGCTACACAACAGGGTACAAATCTTGTATCAATTCTGTGTAACCCAACCAATAAAGATATTTATTGATTCTTCCTCCTTTTACAAAACAAGTGATTTCTCTCAGCTGTAAAGATAAACTCTCTCTTTTTGAATTCTATCCCCTTTTATTTTCAGAGAAACTTTATACTATAGACTTTTACTTTTCTCCCATGTGTACTGGAACACTAGCTTCTCATCAAATCACTGTCATCAACCTTTAAACACACTCAGATCTGTCCATGTTAACCTGGATTCCGTCCATGCGACCTTATAACCTGTGCTTCTCTTTACAATAGAAAATTTCTAGAAGGGTTGTCTCTAGTTCCACACTGCCACTTAATCTTGGTGACTTCAGTCTGGCTTTTGCCTCCATCACTCAACCAGGACAGCCCTCCTCAAAGGTCACTAATGATTCTGTATCTCTCAATAAAATGGACTTTTTCTGTTCTCTTGCTTCTCCTCTCTGATGCGTTTGACACTATAAATCCATTTTCCTTTCTTGAGATCATCTCTTTCATTGGTTTCCAATGCATCACACACTTCTTATTTTCTCTTATTTCTTTGAATTCCACCTGTTCCCACTAATTTCCCTTTTGGGGCTCATTCTCTTTTATCAAGTCATTCAGTGGGTACTCCTGAAAACTCAGTCTTAGGCTCCTTTCTCCTTTTAGACTTCTTTCTCCTTTTAGACTTCCTCTTTGAATTAGGCAATCTAATCCATACCCATGGATTCAGTGTCTGCACATTTTTAAAAATTCCTAAATTTAAATTTCCAGTCATGACTTGCCTTTTAATATATCTGGGTTTACTTAATAGGAATCTCAAATGCAACACTTGCAAAACTGAACACATTTGCCGTTTCTTTACATCCTGAAATCTGGCTGTCCCCATTGTTTTCTATATAGGAAGTACACAAATACCTTATTCTTTAGGTTATCAGACCATGAAAAATGCCTTTAGCTTGTTGTTTTGTTCAGTTTTTATGGGAGTATAGTTGATTTACAATGTTGTGTTAGTTTCTGCATACCGCAAAGTGAATCAGTTATACATATCTACTCTTTTTAGATTCTTTTCTCATATAGCCCACTACAGATTATTGAATAGAGCTCTCTGTGCTATAAAGTAGGTCCTTATTAGTTATCTATTTTATATATAGTATTGTGTATGTGAAAGTCGCTCAGTCGTGTCTCTTTGTGACCCCATGAACTATGTAGTCCATGGAATTCACTAGGTCAGAATATTGGAGTGGGTAACGTTTCCCTTCTCCAGGGGGTCTTCCCAACCCAGGGATCAAACCCAGGTCTCCCGCTTTGCAGGCGAATTCTTTATCAGCTGAGCCACCAGGGAAACCCAGGCTGTGTCTTTGTCAATCCCAGTCCCCCAATCTGTCCCTTTTCCCCTCTTTCTCCCCAGTAACCATAAGTCTGTTTTTGACATCTATAACTCTATTTCTGTTTTGCAGATTAGTTCATTTGAACCTTTCTTTTTAGATTCCACATACAAGCACATCTACATACAAATATGGTGTTTGTCTTTCTCTGTCTGTCTCACTTCACTCAGTATGATGATCTCTAGGTCCATACATGTTGCTACAGGTTTCTAAAGCACTTACAGCAAAGTTTCTCAGTGATGACACCAATGACATTTCAGGCTAGAGAAGTCTTTCTTGTATTGTGAGAGTCACTTCTATGCATTATGGATTGTGAATTTTGTAATGGAATGTAATGCTACCTATGAAATTTTGAACCTGTTTTAAAATTTGTATATTTTTCACATCAATTAGAATTTGTTGTGAATGTGCTTTCTCCTCCATGTCCTACACACTACAGTAAAGCCCTATGCCTCTGGGTGTTTTCAAACTGCCTGTGGGTAGACAATGGCTCTGTTAATATCTGGAACTCTGTGAACATCTAGAGAGTTGAAATATCGAAATCTAAAAGCAACCTGTTTTCTTTGATGCGTCTTCATGTTTAATGACCTAGCTTGGGATGGCAAAATGACAAAATTTGGATGCGTTCGAATATTTAAGAGTCATGAAATTAGAATCTATTAAAATAATAATGCTTTGTTGTCATTTTAAATAGTATGTAGATTTCAAAATACTCAGAAACTTTTAATACTCTCTAAAAATACATTATCAGTCCATTAAAATAATGAATAGCTAACAGCAATAAATGGAGAGAAATTGAAACTTACTGAAGGTCACAGAGCCTGAAAGATTAGAATTGAGAGTAGAAAGTGGAAAATATGTTCTTAATGACTATTCAACTGGGTTTCAAGTTCAAGGTTATGCCCTCTATCAATTTGTCAATAGTTGCAGTATGATATGCCACAGTTGCTGAGCTTAACACCTTAAGGAAACATTTTTTCCTAAAATAAATATGTTAAATTTTTATGTTCATTTAAAGTGGCCATATGAAAAAGGAATCCTATGTATGACTACTAGAAAAAATGTTTTTAGTTTTTCCATAATTGTAATGTTGAATATTTTTAAAAATCCCTCGACAATTGTTTGAAAAATCCCTCGACAATTGTTTGAAAATCAAATTGAAGTGTTTCCTACCAAGATAATTAGACATTGTATCTTGTCTCAATGTTTGAAATCTCCCTTCTAATTCTTATATTGAGGGAGAGATGGAATTGTCCAGTGTTTTCCAAGGAAAAAAACAACAGCAATAATATGATAATAATAATGTATTCATATATAAGTATTCAAATTTCCAGTCATGACTTGCATATCTTCCATTAGCATATGGTTGTATATGCACTTTTAACATATATTAAAGGTTAAGGCTATGCTTTTTCTTCATATAATTGATGTGTCTGTTGATAAGGAGAAGCTGATGAGGACAAGTAGGAAAGCTAGTTTTGATTATTTGAGAGTGTAACGGAAAGAAATTTGCAGAGTCCTTGTAAACTATTTTGTGGCTTCAGTTGTACATGGAGGTACCTGCTACCCTGGGAAGTTTTAGCACTTCAGATAAATTAGCTGTGGTCTGCCATGCTGTGAAGACCAAATGCCGGGGTTCTGGATGGCTGCCAGACTGCTGTTTTCCCTCCTTGGACTGGGGCAGTGACCTAGAAACACTATAATCTTGTTTCTCATTTGTTGTCTAGGTATGTGTACATGTGCAGAAAGGGGATGGAATATACAGTGGATTTGTGCAAGTTCTCTCAGTAACTTCATAGTCTTAGTGTGGAGACAAGAAGGGAGAAGTGGAGATAATTTATTGATTCATCAACAGATAGTATTGGGGAAAAAAAGCATTTTGTGTGTGCTCTGCTCTTGGTAATGTGGGATATGACAAGATTTTGAATTGTGAGTCCTTTGATTTTTAAGATCAAAATCTTCCCAGAAAAGACATAGTTCCTGTAGGTTTTGCTGCATTAAATGGGTGGAGCCCACTTCAGGCTGGAAATCTACAAATCACTTCAAGGTATCGTTAAGGTAATAATTCTACACAAGAGCCACAGCAATAGCAAGATAAGGATCTCTGCCAAGATTCCCCTTAGACCAGTGAGTCTCAGACTTGAGCAAGCATCAGAATTAACAGGAGGGCTCAGTAGAGCTGATTGCTAAGATACTCCTTGAGTGTTTCTGATTAAGTAGGTCTGGGGAGGAGCTGGAGAATTTGCATTTCTTACAGACAACAAAGTGATGCAGATGCTGCTGTGACCACATACTGAAAACAACTACTTTAGAAAATAGGACTGCAGCAAGGAGCAGAAAGAATTGTTTTAAAGGATAATTGTGACTTAGCATGGCTGTAATCAAAACCTAGCCATTTAAGCTGATTTTGCATATTTTTCCTATTTGCATATTTCAATCAGTTTTCTTTTATCTGGTGCTGACCAACCTAGACAGCATATTAAAAAGCAGAGACATTAGTTTGCCAGCAAAGGTCCATCTAGTCAAGACTATAGTTTTTCCAATAGTCATGTATGGATGTGAGAGTTGGACTATAAAGAAAATTGAGCACCAAAGAATTGATGCTTTTGAACTGTGGTGTTGGAGCAGACTCTTGAGAGTCCCTTGGACTGCAAGAAGATCCAACCAGTCCATCCTAAAGGAAATCAGTCCTGAATATTCATTGGAAGGACTGATGCTAAAGCTGAAACTCCAATACTTTGGCTACCTGATGCCAAGAACTGACTCATTTGACAAGACCCTGATGCTGAGAAAGATTGAAAGCGGGAGGAGAAGGGGACAATACAGGATGAGATGGTTGGATGAAATCACCGACTCAATGGACATGAATTTGAGTAAACTCCAGCAGTTGGTGATGGACAGGGAGGCCTGGTGTGCTGCAGTCCATGGGGTCGCAAAGAGTCGGACACGACCGAGTGATTGAAATGAACTGAACTGATGTTGACAGGCTGCAAGACTTCGATGCTATATGGGTGATAGTTAAATGTGTTGGCATTAGTGCCACACTTCTTGGATGATCAAATCTCAGCTTTGTCATTTATTAACTGTGCAATTGGGGGCAAGATATTTATGTTCTGGGAGCAATGGCTTTTTCACCTATAGAATGGGAATAATAACACCTACCCCTAGTGTGGCTATTAGGATTCTTTTATAACACATACACTACATTTGGAACAGTAAATGCTTAGTATTTCCTTACTATTACTTAGTAAATACAAGCTGTAAATACTTAGTAAAACTTAGCTGTCTTTCTCCTTATCTTTTTATTATTATATTTTTCTTGATAGCTAGCTATTGTAAGGATTTAAAGGCTCACACACTACCACCCAAGTATGCTGATTTATGAATTTATAATTGAAACTTATACAAGCACTAAGGGATGCAGAGAAGTTACAATGTGCTCTCCAGCATGATCCAAAGAAACTGAAATAAGATTAGAAGCTACTACAGAATTGAGAGATCTCATTTCATTGCTCAATAACTGTTGTGTAATTTATTCTTCACTAAAGGAACAATTGCATATGCCAAATGATTAAATAGCCTTAGTGACAAGCTAGGAAATTTTGTCCATCGAGTAACACTGAAAATAATTTTAAAAGATTTGTTTGATTAACTTTTAAATACATTTAAAATAAATGCATTATTTTAAAAGATTTGTTTAACTTTGAAATAAGTTTATAATAAATGCATTCTAAAAACATGTTTAGTTTTTAAATTTAATGATGCCTGCTAAGTCACTTCAGTTGTGTTCGACTCTTTGTAGCTCCATTATGGACTATAGCCCGCCAGTCTCCTCTGTCCATGGGGATTCTCCAGGCAAGAATACTAACGTGGGTTGCCATGTGCTCCTCCAGGGGATCTTCCTGACCCAGGGATCCAACCCGTGTCTTTTATATCTCCATCATTGGCAAGGAAGTTCTTTAAAACTAGTGCCACCTGGCAAGGCTAAAGTTAATGATATTTTAGGGTAACAAAAAGCACAGCTTACTATCATGTAACCTGACAAAACTACCGTATTTCCAAAGGAAAAAGCAAACTAAAAAATTACACGGAAATAGAAACAGACGAATCTAAGTACTACAAGATAAAATTGGAATTAACATTGTCAAGGAAACATTGCACTGGACAAAATTAAACAAGCAGGAAGACTTTATTCAAGGCTATTGGAATAGAGGAAAGAGAGCAGAACTCAGTCTGAGTTCAACTCCACTGAAACACAGGATAGGGCAATCTGTGTAAGCCACCTGTGTTTGTTACTGGCTTTACCCAAAAATTCTCCAAGCCAGGCTTCAACAGCACATGAACCATGAACTTCCAGATGTTCAAGCTGGATTTAGAAAAGGCAGAGGAACCAGAGATCAAATTGCCAATATCCAATGGATCATTGAAAAAGCAAGAGTTCCAGAAGAACATCTACTTCTGCTTTATTGACTACACCAAAGCCTTTGACTGTGTGGATCAAAACAAACTGTGGAGAGTTCTTCAAGAGATGGGGATACCAGACCACCTGACCTGCCTCCTGAGAAATCTGTATGCAGGTCAAGAAGTAACAGTTAGAACTGGACATGGAACAACAGACTGGTTCCAAATCAGGAAAGGAGTACATCAAGGCTGTATATTGTCACCCTGGTTATTCAACTTATATGCAAAGTACATCATGTGAAATGCTGGGCTGCATGAAGCACAAGCTGGAATCAAGATTGCCTGGAAAAATACCAATAACCTCAGATACACAGATGACACCACCCTTATGGCAGAAAGCAAAGAAGAATTAAAAGAGCCTCTTGATGAAAGTGAAAGAGGAGAGTGAAAAAGTTGGCTTAAAACTCAACATACAGAAAATTGAGATCATGGCATCCGGTCCCATCACATCATGGCAAATAGATGGGGAAACAATGGGAACAGTGAGAGACTTTATTTTGGAGGCGGGGGGTGGTGGGTGGGGCTCCAAAATCACTGCAGATGGTGACTGCAGTCAGAAAATTAAAAGATGCCTGCTCCTTGGAAGAAAAGCTATGACCAACCTAGACAGCATATTTAAAAGCAGAGACATTACTTTGCCAACAAAGGCCCATCTAGTCAAAGCTGTGGTTTTTCCAGTAGTCATGTATGGAAGTGAGAGTTGGACCATAAAGATGGCCAAGCACCAAAGAATTGATACTTTTGAACTGTGGTGTTGGAGAAGACTCTTGAAAGTCCCTTGGACTGCAAGGAGATCCAACCAGTCCATCCTAAAGGAAATCAGTCCTGAATATTCATTGGAAGGACTGATGCTGAAGCTGAAATTCCAATACTTTGGCCACCTGATGCAAAAAACTAATTCACTGGAAAAGCCCCTAATGCTGGGAAAGATTGAAGGTGGGAGGAAAAGGGGATGACAGAGGATGAGATGGTTGGATGGTGTCACGGTCTCAATGGACATGAGTTTGAGCAGGCTCCAGGAATTGGTGAAGGACAGGGAAGCCTGGCGTGCTGCAGTCCACGGGGTCAAAAAGAGTTGAACATGAGTGAACAACTGAACTGAACTGAACCTTAATGCTTAGTGCTCAGTCATTTCCGACCTTTGCACACCATCAATTATAGCTACCAGGCTCCTCTGTCCTTAGAATTCTCCAAGTAAGAATACTAGAGTGGGTAACTATTCCCTTCTCCAGGGGCTCTTCCTGACCCAGAGATGGGATCCAGGTCTCCTGCACTGCAGGTGGATTCTTTACTATCTGAGCCACTTTACTATCTGTACCATAGCAAAATATTAATATTTTCATGATTTAGCCTATTTATTCATATTTAGCACATGTGAGCAAAAGATGCTCAGGGTCGTTTGCTATTTAAAAGCTATAATCACAGCTTGTTGTTGTGTGCTGTTTAGTCACTAAGTGGTGTCTGACCCTTTGCGACCCCATGGACAATAGCCTGTCCATAGGATTTCCCAGCCAAGAATACTGGAGTGGGTCACCATTTCCTTCTCCAGGGGATCTTCCCAACCCAGGGATCAAACTCACATCTCCTTCATTGACAGGTGGATTCTTTACTATCTGAGCCACCAGGGAAACCGTAGTAAGAGGCTTTTAAAAAGATTTACATCTCTTTGGGGCAGAGGAAGAAGCTACAATTACAAGGTTTCTAAAGTAAGCACTCTAAGAAAAGCAAGGTCAGGAGTCTAGAGTCAAAAAGAAATACACCTAAAGTTTAGTCAAGTCGAGGAGAACACAAAGGCTGTTTTGGTCAACATTTACTTAGTGGCTGCCCACTCCAGTATTCTGGCCTGGAGAATCCCATGGACTATCCGTTGGGTCAAAAAGAGTCGGACACGACTGAGCGACTTTCACTTTCACTTCACATTCAATCACAGCAACAGTATGTGGCCTGAACACACTTGGAAAGAAATCAGCGAGAGAAAGATTGCTGAGGTGCCATGCCTGTGGATGAGAACATTCTATAGGTTTTTTTCAATCTGTGTCCATATTGGAAGTCAAGCCCACATCCTTGAAATTTTTTTCATACAGGGCTTGCTGCTCTCCACTGTATTGTAGTTGTCCCTGTGAGCACCCAGTCTTCACCAGCCAGGATGAGTGGGCCTTTGTCACTGTGCCTTCATACCACTGGCTCCGTGGAGTAGATCTTGGTCTTGGATACTCATCATTTCCATAGCTTTTAAAAGTGATCTGGAATTGCCTGAAAGCCTGGGGTCCCTTTATCATGTAACTGCAGGTCGATTTATCAACCAGTGACCCTTGGTTTCCTAGTCTAACAGAGACTGGGTCCCATGATCAGATGATTTACAAGACCCTTTAGAATTCTAGCCTTTTGACTCCTGCTTAGGGGTGGGAATTTTAGACAGCTGGACTTGAGGTTCTTTTTAAATTATATAATACTTCGGCTGTGTGAATCCATAGTTCCTAAGACGTGTATTCTTTATTGACAGGGTGAGTCCTACCTCTGGCATTGCTTGTTTCAGTGATTCCTTAATTTCACTGCATGTTTTGGGGTACATGGCAAACAGTTTATTTGTGCAGCATAAACTCCAGTCAAATATTACTATAGAATTTTGATGTTACAGTAGTTTGTGTAATAGAAAACAATTAAAGCAATAGCTACAAATTTTCAACATAAGAAAATTAGCATTTTATATAGCTTAAAAGAAATAGTTTTTAGCATCAAATGAAGTAATTTTGTTTTGGGAAACTTTGCTATTTGATAACATTGCTTTGCTTGTGATATATGTGAAGCAATTATATTTCAGTTTCATGACATAAGAAATAAAACATCACTCCAAAAAATTCACTAGTCCTACTATTAAGTATGCTCAGAATTAGCCATGTAGTATAACACAGCAGAGCATACTGACGGAGGGGCTTCCCTGGGGGCTCACTGGTAGAGCACCCACCTGCAACGCAAGAGACCCAGTTTGTTCCCTGGGTCAGGAAGAGCCCCTGGAGGAGGGCATGGCAGTCCACCCCAGTTCTCTTGCCTAGAGATTCCCATGGGCAGAGGAGCCTGGTGGGCTGCAGTCCATGGGGTCACACAGAGTCAGACACGACTGAAGTGACTCAGCAGCAGCAGCATACTGATGGAGTATTTTGCTTGGCCAAAAAATATGAATATTCTCAAACTCAGTAAAAACTAATTCATCTGAAGAGGTTTGGAAATTGAATTTGGTATCTGTAAAAAACTGTCTTTGGCAATTATGATCATTCTTATTGATCAGAGTATGCGGGAGCTGAAGAATCAAACGTCGTGACTTCTGCTACTTCTGCGAGTGCTTTATTCATCTTCACTCAGTGACTCTGTGTAGTATTTAATCTCACAACCCGTTGCCCTCCCTCCCTTATCTCCAATAACGAATCCTTGTTAAAGGCCTCAATTTGGCTTGATGGGGACAGAACTTGCCAGACATTGGTGCTCATGGTTGGGTATGTTTTTGGCATCCATCTCAATGTTTTCACCTTGAAGAATGAAGAGAATTGTCTTCTGTTTCACAATTTTTGCTCAAAATTTCATGTACTATCCATTCAGTCAACAGGTATGGAGAAACTCCTGTGTTATCAAGAAAGGCTTAAAACTTTGTCCGTTTTGGTCCCAGACAGATATTCTTCTGATTGGAAAGTTGGAATGTAATTCTGCAGCCTGGATGGGGAAGCTGTGGAATGTTACATCTTGAAGAGGAGGGGTGTTATGTTGTACTGTTATAATACACTCTGGCTCCCGACTTAAACACTAGTTTACATACAGGCTTTCCTGAAGGTCCATCTATCTGAACTCTGAACTATTAAGCTTATGGGCCAAGTGGCTTTTACTTCCCTTTTCTTCAAATAAGTCCATTAATTTTTATTCCTGTGACCTCTTTTCAAATTCAAGCTCTGATTGAACATCTTTACTTTATAGCCTTTCTGTAGTGCTGCCTTTTCCAGCAGATATATTCCAAATTAATAATCAATTGTTTACTAGACTGGAAGCAAAGCCATTTAGATGTTTTAGAATAGTATTTTACTCCAGCTCTTATAGATTATAGATAATTATTTAGGCTTCAATACAATATCTGTGTTCATGAGTCTCTCTCACATGACAGTTCCAGATAAATATCAAATTCTTACTTGCCAGTTTCTACACCCGACCCTTAACTCGTGCTTTTGTTAATGTGGGTGATGACGTGTGTGAGAGGGTTGTGGTTGAAGGGGGGCATGGGAGGTGATTAGTGAATCACTGATAACACAATTTTTCCAAGTAGCAACTATTACAATACTGAATAGATTTCAGACACCCAAATCATGTAATTTTTATTAGGGGATATTATAGGTTTATTAGCAATTTAGTTTCAAAATAAATCAATTGAAGAATGGGTAAATGCATGTGTTTGGTTTGACCTTTTGCTGACTTTATCTCTGCATTCTAGGTGAATGCTTCAATTCAGAGGCAAAAGATAAATAAAGCTAAATTAAAAAGCAACTGTATTTGTAACTTTTCCATACACTTCTTTACATGATTATGTTTGGTATTTAGTTGGGGATAATTTTTAATTCCCTTTACTACAACAGTCATTGTTTAGTTGCTCCGTGTGATCAATTATATCAGACCTAGGTTTTTTAGTTGAGTTACATTGGGGAAATTTCTTACATTTCTTGTGCCTCAAAGTTTAGCATTGATTTGTAAAGTGCGTCCCAGCTCTTTTTGGATTCTTATATTCTAGCACATAGCAATGTTGTAAATATTAAAGCCCCACGCAGACCTTAAAGATGTAGGTAAATATGTGTATGGGCAAGTTTATGGCTTCACATTCTCTTTAATATGCAATTTCAGCTCCAACAATCCTAAAACTTTAAAGAGCACAATCCAAAGACTATTGAAATAAACACTGTCCTCATTTGTCAGCAAGGCAACTGGTTGTCATTCTATTCCAGGAAGATCCACTCTTCTGAGGAGCAGAGACCTGCTGGCTGCATTTATTTGCCCCTTATTCCTGACTGTTGTTTGGTTTGATTCTTCTTTAGGTCTCAGTCTCTCATCTACTATTCACATTTGCTATTCCCAGTAAAAAGGTTTTGTACAATTCTGGTTTTGTTCCCATCAGTCACTTAAAAGATACCCATAGGCACAGATATCAATCACCGTTTGAAGGTCCCTGGGAAATTATTATTTATGTGTTAGTGGTGAATCTGTTCCATCCTCTAAAAAGCACAGAGTTGCTAGTTTAGGAACATGGTTAGGAAAATACAGCAGTAATTAACCCCCTTATCACTCTTCCTACAAATAAAGACAGGGCAACAACTGGCCAAGCCAGGGGCAATTGAGAGCAGAAAAGAGCAACAGAATCAAAACCCAACACAGACTTATATGGTGTTGGGTCTTGGCACAAGTTTAAAATAATTTTATATAAAAACACTGTCCTCAGAAAATGGTAGTCAGTACAATGATTTAATAAAATGGCTAGAGAATTCCAAATCTTGCTTATTCCTTTATATATTATATAAGAAGGATTCTATTTGCTTTAGAATCTCATGGTTTATTTGTTTGTTTGTTTTTTAGTCTCATTTCCTTATTTTTACCAGCACCATTCCTCTTAGTCACTAAGAGTGGAGTTAAAACCACCATATTGTATTTGTCAGGTTATTAAAATGACGTTATAAGTTCTCCCTGAAGGGGTGGCTCTACACAGATCATTTAACAATAAAAGTTTCTTGAAAAGCTTTATTTCACAAAGGAAGGCAGGAACCAAAGAAGAGCTTGGGATGGAGTGAGTACAGGAGAAGAGAACAGATACGGAAAGTGAGTCCAGTTAAAGGATGCCTACCTAGCAGAACTCTGGGTCTCATCTGTTCTCTCACCAGGGACTGGTGACCTCCTGCATTATAAATATTTGAAGATTATGATAAACTGTTCCTGTCCATGTTATTTTGCTTTGGATTTTAGTGTTCATGTAAAATGTATAATTTTAACAAAAGAAAACAACAATCTAGCTGGACTATGGTGCTAGAGACCTGGTGGTTCCAAAGGCGTGTCAGGTAGAATTAGCTTGAGCAGGATACCATGTTATAGATTTGGTCTCAAAATTGTAGGTCCAGAAACTATTTTCACTTTGCATTTTATGTTGGTTAGACTTCTAAGCCTTACTGCCTCCTGGCTCAGATGGTGAAGAGTTTGCCTGCAGTGAGGGAGACCCGGGTTCGATCCCTGGATTGGGAAGATCCCCTGGAGAAGGAAATGGCAACCCACTCTAATATTCTTGCTTGGAGAAACCCATGGTTGGAGGAGCCTGGTGGGCTATAGTCCATGGAGTTGCAAACAGTCGGACATGACTGAACGACTTCACTTTCTTTCTTTTTTTCTTTCTAGACTTCTAAAATAGCTTCCTGCCTCAATTTTCTTACTGGTTGTTACAAATAAAAAACTATGTAACTTAACAGTGTTGCTTTGAGGATAAAATAGCATTAGAATGTTGCTTGATATAAGCGTTCAAAAATGTTAGTTGTCATTTTTAGTTTTATTTGAATTCTCAACAGGCATATGTTGGTTTATTCATTTATGAAATATGCATTTAATTACTTTATTCTCCTTTCAAACTACTCAGTTCATACTACCAAATTAATTGAGAAGCTGTATTAATTTTGACATGGAGGGTGTAAAAAAGTGGAGCAAAGGATCTCGGTGGTTATAATATATACTTTTCTTGGGGTCTTGTGTGTGTTATGTCATTTCACTTGTGTGTGACTCTGTGCCCCCATATGGTCGGGAGCCTTCCAGGTTCTTCTGTCTGTGGAATTCTCTAGGTGAGAATACTGGAGTGCATTGCCATTTCCTCCTCCAGGAGATCTTCCGAACCCAGAAATCAAACCCAAGTCCCTTATGTTTCCTGCCTTGGAGGTGGGTTCTTTCCCACTAGTGCCACCTGGGGTGCATAGAGTCTGGTAAGCTACCCAGCACCCCACCCCTGTGCACCATCCCCGGATTCTTCATGCAGCCCCAAGGCTGTCAGATGCTTAACATTAGACTAGGAAACACTCTTTGTGCCCTTATTTCTGTGTGTTTCTCTGAATCTCTCTAGATAAATCCTGTTTGATTTTTTGAGCTACTGTCTTGTTTTCTAGATTGTAGAGTAGCAATCTTTCTTCTTTTTTTTTTTAAAGTTTCATTTATGCCACTGTTATGTTACAGCATTTAAATGAAATAGGATCATTTTCTTCCTACTTTTAGTTGGGAGTCTTGCTACTTAAGAGTATTCCTAAAAACCATTACTGTTTTCTTCACTGGGATGTTTTGGGGTTTTCACGGTCCCTATGCACCAGTATTTAGTTGGTCCAGGCCAGGAATGATGGAATAAGCAGTAGATGGAGGTTTCCAGAGTTGGAGACCTGAGAGTACTATCCAGGTCTAATACTACTAACAGCCATGATTAAGGGCAAGTCTAACCTCTTCCTTTCCTCACAAAGAGACAATGAGATAAGACACCTTTTCTCAAGAGCATGTGAACACTTAACTATTAAAGTTACTGAATCAGACTTAGCTTTAATATATAGGAATTATTCAGTTGAATTACATTCCTGCCACATGCACATACCAGCTGGTGGGGACTCATGGTGAGGACAAGGTCAGCTATGGCACAATTTTAAATGTTATATTTTCTTTGATCATTGATTGCAATGTAAGGTAAATCTTGTGCCTTCAATACAAAAGTATGTGAGGGTCAGAGCACTTTTAACTCTCTGATAAGAGAAGCAAGGTCAGTGTGATTTGACATGGGTCAGAGAGGAAAATGTGACAAGTCCCTGCTTACAAAGAGACCAGATCTTGCAGAGCCTTATAGGTCATGCTAAGATTTCGCATTTTATTCTAAGTGCCTTAGAAAACAAAACAAAAAAAAAAAAAAAAAAAAGAGGAATTTAAACATGGAAGCAGTTCAATCAATCTTTTATTTTTTTAATCACTATGGTGCCTGTATGAAGACTAGGTTCAAGGACATATAGATGTAGCTATGGATGAGATAAGAGAGGCTTGCCATCTCATTCATGATGGAGCTGCTAGATATAGCCAAGTGGATGGATTTCAGAAGAGCTTTAGAGAATGATGTGTAAATAACATATTTGCATGTTATTTTCAAGCATGTCCTACTTGTGAGCAAATCTGTTTGCACTATTTTAGTCTGATTAAGCTGCTATAACAAAGTACCATAGAGTGGGTGGCTTATAAACAATGAAAAACTGTGTTTCTGAAAGTTTGAGAAGCTGGAAAATCCAAGATCAAGGCACAGGCAGATTTGGTATCTGGTGAGATTGCAAACTAAGATCAGGCATCCGGTCCAATCACTTCATGGCAAATAGATGGTGAAACAGTGGAAACAGTGGCTGACTTTATTTTTCTGGGCTCCAAAATCACTGCAGATGGTGATTGCAGCCATGAAATTAAAAGATGCTTGCTCTTCGGAAAGAAAGTTATGACCAACCTAGACAGCATATTAAAAAGCAGAGACATTACTTTGCCAATAAAGGTCTGTCTAGTCAAGGCTATGGTTTTTCCAGTAGTCATGTATGGATGTGGAAGTTGGACTATAAAGAAAGTTGAGCGCCAAAGAATTGATACTTTTGAACTGTGGTGTTGGAGAAGACTCTTGAAAGTCCCTTGGACTGCAAGGAGATCTAACAGGTCCATCCTAAAGGAAATCAACCCTGAATGTTCATTGGAAGGACTGATGTTGAAGCTGAAACTCCAATACTTTGGCCACCTGATGCGAAGAGCTGACTCATTTGAAAAGACCCTGATGCTGGGAAAGATTGAGGATAGGAGGATGAAGGGACAGCAGAGGATGAGATGGCTGGATGGCATCACCAACACAATGGACATGGGTTTGGGTGCATCCAGGAGTTGGTGATGGACAGGGAGGCCTGGCGTGATGTGATTCATGGGGTTGGAAAGAGTCGGACACAACTGAGCAACTGAACTGAACTGAACTGAGGTCCCTCTTGGCTTTTCCAGGTGGCTCAGTGATAAAGAATCTGCCTGCCAATGCAGGAGACACAGGAGATGTGTGTTCAATGCCTGAGTCAGGAAGATCCCCTGGAGTAGGAATAGGCAACCCACTCCAGTTTTGTTGCTTGGAACATTCCATGGACAGAGGAACATGGCAGGCTACAGTCCAAGGGGTCACACAGGGTCAAACATGACTGAGTATGGGCAAACTGACCCTCTAAGGTCTCTTTTATAAGGATATTAATCGCATTCATGAGGGCTCCTAATTTATGATCTAGTGATTTCAAAGAGGCCTCACCTTCTAATACCATTTCCTTGGGTGCTAGAATTTTAACATGGTTGAATTTTGAATGAGCACAAATGTTCAATTCACAGCATAAATATATATGCATGGATATACAGTATGTATTTGTGCATGTATTTAGGCAAAATGGTATGAAAAATACAACAAAATATTTACATTAAAGATGGTAGAATTTGGGACAATTTTTCTTCTTTACATTTTCTCTTTTTTTCTAGTATTCTGCAGTAAGCTATAAATACATAACCTAACACTTTAAATACATATTACATATAATAAATGTAAGTAAATTATTAACAAAATATTGTGGAAATTAAATTATAAATAGGCCTAGTATCAAGAGTCATAACTAATTCTAAATTCTTCCCCATTTCTCCACTATATTAAAGTGCTTAACATATTAAAAAATAATTTTTAAAAGGTAAATTCTTGTGTTGTAGGCTCTCAATTTTTTCATGAATTATGTATATCACTTAAAAAATTAAGAAGGCAATAATTAATAATGTGGTTCATTTAATTAAATTTCCTTTGCGTTAAATGACACTGGAATTCAATAATGTAACTGTTTTCAAAATTAAATTAATGTTGGTGACCTGAAAATGAATGTGATATGCAGCAATTCTGTTTCCTCATCTTCTCTGTTTCTGAAAGTGTAAATAACCTTTTTTAATTTTTAAAACATAACATTTAATAGGAAGTATCTACAGAATGCTAGATTAGAATGAATTAACAGTTCTGAATTAAATTTAAAAATTCACATCAGAGAGATTTTGTTTTTATATTTTAGCAGTTATTTTTCCCCTAGATTATCTCCTTCTACCTATGAAGGGGAAAATGACAAACCATCACTTAGGAAGGCGAATACAGAACAGTAAGGGCAACATAAAAAAAATTGTTCATATTTGTGCTTCCTGGTAGTATTAATAGAAACAGTGTATCAGTTATTAACCTTTATCTCCATTATTAAAATTTAATGCTCTCTTTACCATACTGAAAAAAAAAAAATAATAAAACCATGGAGAGCTTTGAGACTTAATAAAGGAGGTTCTGAATGTTTCCTCAAGAAAGGAAAAACAAAATAAAGAGAGAACAGTCTGGAGTATGGCTTGAGAAGATGGTCAAAAATGCAATGCCTACCCGAAAAAGAATAACTGCCTCTCTCTGGAATAATCAATGACCTTAAGAACTAAGGATGCCCAGGATATTATTTTCCATTAAAAAAAATCTGTGTTGCATAGATATTGCTTATTTACTTATTTATTTATATATTTATTTATATAATTATTTATTTATCATTTGTAGGGCTCCAGAAGCTTAGATGACTAGAGAATTTTAAAAATTATTCTATAAATGAATCCTTCTTGCTTATACAAAGAACAAACTGCTTGCAAGGAATGAAAGTACTTATAAGATATTAACATGTTTTAAATTTTGAAAAGTATATTGTAATCTGTCCTTTTATACCTCTGTCCCCACAGGGAAAAATCAGGAGGATGAGGGTTTCCTACAGGAAAATAGTGTTATGCTAAACAAATAGATTCTTTGTCAATTAAAATAGAGCAGAATAGAATAACATTTATAAATATATATATATGTATTATATATATATGCATGTATAGTTCTTTATGAATTAAAATAACAGCAAAGCTTCCACCTCAGAAGGGAGACTCTGGGCTAAAATTCAAGGGATTTCTGCATGCCTTTTTTTTTGTCCAGTCATAAAGTCATGTCCAACTCTTTATGACCCCATGGACCGCAGCACGCCAGGCTTCCCTGTCCTTCACTGTCTCATGGAAGTTGCTCAAATTCATGTCCATTGAGTCAGTGATGTCATCTAACCATCTCATCGTCTGTTGACCCCTTCTCCTGCCCTAAATATCTTTCCCAGCATCAGGGTCTTTTCCAACCTGCCAAACTTATAGAGGCTTTTTTTCTTTTTTTGAGAAAATGCGCCAAGATATTTTTTTCTTTCTCAAAAGTGTAAAATAAGATACGGTTACAAAAGTTTTGTAGGATAACTGTTACCAGAACTTGCTCATTCCTTCATTTTATCGCTTATTAATTCAACACTATTTCTTGGGTGCCTGCCTACTATGTGACAGAGACTGTTTTAGGCTTTGGGAACATAATAGTGAAGGGGAAGAAAGGAAACGAAAAATAAAACCAAGCCTTCTGTAGTCTTGTAGTTTAGTGGCAGTAGACAAATAATAAACAACTAAGTATAGTCAAGTAAGTGCTCTGG
The DNA here is from genome assembly GCF_910594005.1 of Cervus elaphus. NCBI lineage: Eukaryota > Metazoa > Chordata > Mammalia > Artiodactyla > Cervidae > Cervus > Cervus elaphus. The sequence goes on from NC_057832.1 coordinate 116,029,993, forward strand.
TATAAACAAAGCAGATTTGAAGGAATAAACCGTGAGGGGTGACCTTTTCTAATGGTAAGGCATCTGGCCAGGTGGTCAGGGCCGACACGCCTGGCAGGAAGATTCCCCAGCTGAAAGTAGTAACTGAAAATGCCTAAAGTGGGAGCATGTTGGCTGAAGTAGAATCAATGACATTTTTGATGATTTCCATCTTCCACCTTGTGAGTGGTTGAGAAAAACTTCAACTACCTTGAAACTTCCAACATTACTTGTCGTCTGTTCTTTTCCTTTGTTCTCCACCTTTTGTATCTCCTATTTCTTAATACGGTACAAAACCATTTATATTTCACTTTTGGAGACAGAAGTATGAGAAGGAAGGAAAATGTCAGGGAAGAAAGAAGATTTCTGATCTAGTTAGTTTTGATTTCATTCATGAGCCCTGACTACTTCCTAACTTTTGAATTATTGGGGGCAAGAGACAAAAACACATGTAGGACCATTTATACTACTGCTTTACTCCGCCTGCAATGCAGGAGACGTGGGTTCAATCTCTGGGTCAGGAAGATGCCCTGGAGAAGGGAATGGCTACCCACTCCAGTATTCTTCCCTCAAGAATTCCCTAGACAGAGGGGCCTGGTGGGCTACAGTCCACAGGGATGCAAAAAGTCAGGCACAACTAAGTGACTAACACTTTAAATTTCACTTTCCATCTTTTCAGATGCATTTTTCTTTTCCTGTGGTTAATTTTTCCCAAGCACCAGCTGTGTTTTGGTTCCAATAGTCATAAGCACCACTCTTCACTCTTCACCATTCAAGGTCTTCCATTGGGTTTTCTCTCTTTCTCTTTCCTTCCCCTTCCCCTAAAACACACAATCTCTGCATTGTTCTCTGCACAGACCACATTTGCCCCTACCTCCCAAAGGGGGAAAAAAATTCTTGAAAACTAATATCTGAAATTGAAATAAGGAGTTTTCTGTTCCCTTCCATTATATCTTCAAACCTGTTTTTGTTTAATTATATATGGACTATTGATTTCTCTATGTTAAAGTTACGCCTTGTTATTTTATTAAATTATCTCTTTGTAACCAGGATTGATATGTAACTCCATTGATTTTTCTTTCAGTTTTTCAGATAGTTATATCAGCTACAAATAGAGGTAGTTTTACCTCTTTCTTCTTTTTTTTTTGTTTTTTTGGTGGCGGGGAGGCTAAAGGGGGTTCATCTGAGGTTCTACTTGCTTTTTTGTTGTTATATATCCTCAGTATAATGTTAAATCACACTAAAAACAGTAGGCAGTATCACTTATTCCAGTGGGAATGTCTCTACTCTGTCCTTTTTTGTTAGATGCTGGCTCAGTGCTGGCTTTTGAAGATATAGATATAAAATACATATAGATATATAGATATAAGTGCACATACATAAGGTCATGGTAACGAGGTATTCATCAATTCCCATTTAATTGAGAATGGTTTGGAGAGTTTGAATTAAATTCTGTCTAATTCCTTTACAACGTTTCTGAAGATGATCATATTGCTTTTCTCATTGACTCTGTTAATATGATGACTCATATCATTAGACTTCCTACTATTGAATCATCTTGCGTTTCTAGAAAAATCCCACTTGTTCATGATATATTATTTATAATGTGCCACTGAATTCTCTTTAATATTATTTAAGACTTTTGTGTTGATCCCTATACTAAGAGTGGCCTGAGGTTTTTGTTTGTTTTTTTTTATATTTTTGTCTTTTTGCTTATGTTTTGCTTTGGTAAAATCTATGTCAGATTTGTCAATGCTGAAATTACATTATGAAAATAATTTGGAAGTTTTCCTCTTTTTCTATGCTCTGAAATAATTTAAATCAAGATTTTCTCTTTACCCATAATGTTATCCAAGCTTTTAAAGGACTATTTGTTCATTTAATTGATTTAAATTGAGATCATGAGGTCATAAATGTAGACTTTTGTCTTGAAGATTGTAAATAGCATGAGTTTCTTAAACTAAGTGAACTGAAAACAGTGAATTCTGGCACTGTTAGCTCTTACTGGTAACTTGAGCAAATTATTTAATTTTTTTAAGTTGTTTTACTCACTATTACATGGGAGTTATAACATTTGTTAAGTTTATGGTGATAATTTTACTTTTTGTTCCACTAGTGGGAACATGGATATGGAAATTATTGTTGTATATCCCCAGTTCCCAATTTCAGGGGTTATTCAACTTATAACAATTTGAAGAGAGATTAAGGGACAAAAATGAAAATATGTGGAATAGAAGCTTTGGTGAAGCTTGTCTACTTCTGTGACATTAAGTTTCTTCTACTTTTAGAAGATGTTGAGCCGTTAGTATTAATGAAATAGGTGATCAGAAAGTCAAAGTTGAGGACAAGAGTGCCTGTCTATCACTACAGAAAAGTATTTCCTGAGGTCATCAGAACTGTACAAAAGGCTAGATTCTGCAGGACATGCAGTAAACTCCTGCACACCAAAAACAAGATTAAAAACCATGATCCTGTCAAACGGGATCGGTTTCTCAAATGGAATTTTCAAATGCAGACCCTGCACCAGGAGCGCTGGCAGACCCAGTGTTATATGAAAGGTTATCAGGATGTTTCCTTAAAGTTGCAGCGTTGGCAGCTTTACCATGAGCTCTGACCCTTCAGGTGTATCTGCTGCAGGACTTTTATTAAAATCCTGTTCACTTCACTTGTGTCAGAAAAGAAAAGCTAAGGTTTCTTGAAGGTTAATGGGCTCTGGGAGAAGCTTTTTTTAGTCATTTTGGTGTTTGATTTATAAACCATCCAATGCACCTCTGATGAAGCAGCACCAATCCTGCTTAGATTTTAAATCCTTATATTAAATTTTGTTGTGTTCTTGAAGTTAGAGGGCAAATGCTCAGAAATCATAGCCTTATTGGGAAACTGTCCATGCAATATTAGTGTATCGGGATTTTGCTCAAATGTAAAACTATATACTGAATATATGCCCCTTTTCACAATTCTAAAACAAAACAATGACAATCACAAAATACTATATAATTCAATAGAAGAGGGGAAAGCCTTGTATAGCTGATGGCAATTCATGAAACTAGAGGAACGCAGCTCTGGCTTGACTGAATACATACTTCAATTAAACTAGAATTCATGTTGCAAAATTTAAAAAAAAAAAAACTATTAAAAAAACCCTAAAAAATCACCAAAGAAAATTTCAAGTTTGGTTTGGCAATATATTGCATAATATTTTACCAAGTTTAAAACTGAGGGAAGATTAAACAGAGTCAATGCATATATAGGAAGGAAACATTTATTGGATAGATATGTGAAAGAACACAGCAAAAATAAATCTTCTGTTGATATAAAGTTATGTAAGTTTAAGTGTAAAATGCTTTATGTTATAGAATGTTTAAAAATTTATTTTTGATCTAGTATTGTAACTCAGTTCTCTTAGATAACAAATAAGAGATGATCATAAGTTCCTATTTCATAAATTACCATGAATTTTAACTTTCCTATGATTTGTATGTAGAAAGAATGTATTTCTCAAAAAAAAAAAAAAGATTCATGATTAAAACACACTGAAGGGATTTTCAATAGTTCTTTAATTCTCAGAATTATTCTCTCAGTTTTGTATCTGCACAAACCAAAGAATTATTTTCAGGCTCACAGATACTAATGATATTGGACAAATCACTTAAATAATCTGAATCTAGGTTTAATCTTTTGTAAAATGAGGAATATAGTGCCAAATTCACGTGGCTGATTGTGAGAATTAGAAGTGGCGAGTTCATAGAGTGCTTCCTATGAACCAAGCCCTATGCAAGCTTCCAGTAATGCAAGATGAATTAAACCATTTCCCCCTTAAGAAGGCTAACAGGGAGGGTACAGATGAGTGAAGCAACTATTAGGGCAGAATGAGAGCAGTTTCCTAACCCAACCTACACCTCGCTCTCAGGGAGACTAGAGGTCCTAGGGAAGCCAGGGTGACAACAGCTCAGAATCTTCCTGGAATGCGGGGACGGAGGAGCGCTTCCTGTTTGGATTGCTGTAAGACCTATACATGTAGATCCATGGCTGATTCATGTCAATGTATGACAAAAACCACTACAATATTGTAAAGTAATTAGCCTCCAACTAAAAAAAAAAAAAAAAAAAGACCTAAAGAGGTTGGCAAGTTCAGGACAAACCCTTTCTTAGGCTAAGAACTAGTCGTTGCAGAGAAGAGGAGCAAAAGCGGGTGAGGTGCTAGCATCCACTCCTTCTCTGTGTCTCCTTCCCCACCTCCTCCCGCCCTTGTATTGTCCCTCCTGACCTCTCTCCTCTTTTCTCTCTCTCCCTGCCTATCCTTTTCCTTTTTTTTTCTAGTTCCTTATTCCCCTTTCTTCTTCCTCATCTTTTTTATTTTCCCACCCTCTCCTCTTTCTCCTTACTTCCTTCCCTCCTCCAAAAGCATTTCTCCAGTGTCATATATCAGACGTCATCCAAGGCAGACGTGATCCCCCCTCACCACATAGTCAGCTAATATACTTATGGTCTGTATATCAGGTTAAATCTGAAGGTCAATTCCTCACGTATATTATGCTTAATAACACATCCACTTAGTAAGTACAAAATTGCAAAATTTAGTATTAAATTCTCTTCATCATGTGCGTTAAATTATTTTCTCATGATCATTTTTTTATTTGTATTATATCAGGCTGATTTAGAGGGGAAACGCATTAGAGCCATTTAATTTGGAGTTGTGGTTTTGACTGGATTTTTTAAAGTTATTCAGGTAGTTTTAGATATATTAAATTTATTGGTGAAAAAACATTATCTAAAGGTCATTCCTGATTTATGAAATCTATCTCAAAGTTCACATTATAGTAACAGCAGAGCCATATGGTTTGCACTCTGGCAAGGTCATATACAATGTAACATTAAAAATGATTTATTTAGGAAAGTATTTGAAACTACTAAGGAATTAGGGTGTTATACATCCAAGGCCGTGGAAACAAACTGGAAAATTCGTAAAGAGATGAGAATACCAGACTACCTTACCTGTCTCCAGAGAAACCTATACGAGGATCAAGAAGCAATAGTTAGAACTGGACGTGGAACAACTGATTGGTTCAAAACTGGAAAGGAGTACACCAAGGCTGTATATTCTCACTCTGCTTATTTAACTTACATGCAGAGCAGAGTATATCATGTGAAATGCCAGGCTGGATGAATCACAAGCTGGAATCAAGATTGCTGGGAGAAACATCAACAACCTCAGATATGCAGATGATACCACTCTCATGGAAGAAAGTGAAGAGGAACTAAAGAGCCTCTTAATGAGGATGAAAGAGAAGAGTGAAAAAGATGGCTTGAAACTCAACATTAAAAAAATTATTATCATGACATCTGATTCCTTGACTTGATGGCAAATAGAAGGGGAAAAAGTGGAAGCAGTGACAGATTTTATTTTCTTAGGCTCCAAAATCACTGCAGATGATGACTGCAGCCATGAAATTAAAGGACACTTGCTCCTTGAAAGGAAAGTTTTCACAAACCTAGTCAGTGTATTAAAAAGCAGAGGCATCCACTTGGCCAAAACAGGTGCATATAGTCAAAGCTGTGGTTTTTCCAATAGTCATGTATGGATGTGAGAATTGCACCATAAAGAAGACTGAGTGCCAAAGAATTGATGCTTTCAAATTGTGGTGTTAGAGAAGACTCTTGAGAGTCCCCTGGACAACAATGAGATAAAAGTCAGTAAATCCTAAAGGAAATCAACCCTGAATATTCACTGGAAGGACTGATGCTGAAGCTGAAGCTCCAATGCTTTGGCCACCTGATGGGAAGAGTTGATCTATTGGAAAAGATGCCGATGTGGGAAAGAGTGAAGGCAAACACAGAAGAGTGGCAGAGGATGAAATGATGAGATAGCATCACCAACTCAGTGAATTTGAGCAAACTCCAAGAGAGAGCGGAGGACAGTGGAGCCTGGCGTGCTACAGCCCATGACGTCACCAAGAGTCGAACACAACTTAGTGACTGAACAACAACAACATTCAGGATTTGAGATGGTTTATGTGTGTGTGTGTGTATGTGTGTGTGTGTGTGTGTGTTCAAATAAAGGTAGTTCTGTGTAATCCTTTTTAGTCTCAAATGCTAACATCTGTAGTCAAAACGTTTTAAAGTACTAGATTGGCCAAAATGTTCCTTCAGGGCTTTCCATAATGGAAACCCAATATTTCATGTTGCTCCCTCACTTTTCCACTCCCATGTTGACCATTCTGAAGGAATATGAAGGATGCTGATGCCTGAGTGTTAGAGTGTGGGGTGGAGGCGGGATGAATAGGAGTGCGGAGCGATGATGATGTGAACACAGGCTGTGAAGTCATGGAGAATAGCCTTTAATCCTGGGTTCCCCTTGTTCTACCTGTATGACCTGGAGCAAGACCAATTTCTCTGGCCTTCATTGTACTGTCTCTCCCACTTTTTCCCCTGTTCCCAGCTTCAATTTGATGAGTCAAGACAGGTAGGTAGTTTGAATCAGAGAAACATCAAAGAAATGAACAGTAGGATAGTTGTAACACAAATTTCTCTAAAATTTGTGAAACTTAGATAAAAATTTGTTTTTTTGTGCATGTATTCTATGTCAGCAGAATGTATTAATGGTATCCAAAGTCACCCAGAAAATGTCTTATTAAGAAGACAGCAAATGAATCTTAAAGGCTTATATTCTTTTGGTATTAAGGAGACTCTGGCTATACGTAGTGTTCTGTTCTGCAATAATGTCTGTGGTATTAGGCCAGAGTAGCTTTTTATCCTGACTAAGGACTTATATATTGATTGTTTTCTATTAACTATTGCCTCAAAACATTGTTAGATGGTGAAAGGAGCACAGGACATTCCAGTTAAGGAAAGTTCACGAGCAAAGGCTGAGGAGCAGGAATGGGCATGGTGTAGTCAACGGACAGTAAGGGTGTTGCCTGGCTTCGGTGTGTTTTGGTTAAATCTCATCCATGAGAGGGATTGACACCTACCCATGCCAAATGGTCTGCTGGATCCTGAGCCCCTAGAAATGTTCCTGTCTTCAGAGAATTGGTATTCAGTTCAATGGGGCAACAGACAAATACATAGAAAATTATGACATAACAATTGGGAAATCAAATTCAACAATATACTACTGGAACATGTTCATTTAAGAACAATAAAAAATAGTAAAATACATGGTTGGATAGGGATAGGGGAATTTGGCTCTGTTTGATGGAGTGACTTAAAATCTGAATGAAGGTGTTGAATTTGATCCAAAGTCATCTGAAGGCTTGTAGATTTTCACACAGAAAATATGTTAAGATAGTCTTTTACAAAGATCAAGCTGATGAATATGGTTTAGTTTGATTAGTTTTCTGTTACTGTGTAACACATTACTACAAACTCAGCAGCTTGAAACAACCCAAATTTTATCATTTTGCAGTTTCTGTAGGTCAGGAGTCCATGTGGGCTTGGTTTGGTTCCCTTATTTGGTTGTCTCAAGGCCACAGTCGAAGATGGTCAGGCTGGACTCTTATCTGAAGGCTCTGCAGGGGAAGCCTACTTCCCAGCTCATTCAGGATTATTGGAAAATTCAGTTCTTGTGGCTGTAACACTAAGAGCTCTTTCCTCACTGGATTCAGCGAACGCTATTTTCCTCCTAGAAACTACCTGAGTCCCTTCTCATTGGCTTTCTCCATCCTCAAGCCACCAGTGATAGGCTGAGTTATTCTTAACTTTGAATCTCTGTGACCTCCTCTTCTGCCACCAGCAGGAAATAGGTCTCTGCTTTTAAGAGGTCATATAATGAAATTAAAAGACGCTTACTCCTTGGAAGGAAAGTTATGCCCAACCTAGATAGCATATTAAAAAGCAGAGACATTACTTTGCCAACAAAGGTCAATCTAGTCAAGGCTATGGTTTTTCCAGGGGTCATGTATGGGTGTGAGAGTTGGACTATCAAGAAAGCTGAGCGCTGAAGAATTGATGAATTGCTGTTGGAGAAGACTCTTGAGAGTCCCTTGGACTGGAAGGAGATCCAACTAGTCCATCCTGAAGGAGATCAGTCCTGAATGTTCATTGGAAGGACTGATGCTGAAACTGAAACTCCAATACTTTGGCCACCTCATGTGAAGAGTTGACTCATTGAAAAAGACCCTGATGCTGGGAGGGGCAGGAGGGGAAGGGGACGACAGAGGATGAGATGCCTGGATGGCATCACCAACTCGATGGACAAGAGTTTGAGTAATCTTCGGGAGTTGGTGATGGACAGGGAGGCCTGGCATGCTGTGATTCATGGGGTCACAAAGAGTCGGACATGACTGAGTGACTGAACTGAACTGAACTGAGCTGAGCTGATAATTACACCAAGCCCATTTGGATCATCTTAAATTCAAGCATACCATAAGACATAATGTGATGGGAGTGATATGACATTCACAGGATCTGGGAACTGGGACAAAACATCCTTACTTAGGGGCTGTTTAGAAACCTGCCTACCACAGATGGTTAGGGATAGACGTGAAGAGGATTCACTGGACACTGCTGAAAGCTATGTTCTCAACATAGTGACAACAGTGAAAAAAATGGATATATGCAAAATTAGAAATAGAATGAATGTGATGGGCTGACATGTTGGCTATTGAAGACGCAAAGTATAAGGAGCAAAGAACGTTTGTGATTTCAAGCCTGAATCCCTGGAAAGTGTTTAGAGACAAAAGCAAGAAAACTACCAAGCCCCTTGGGGTAAAAGAAAAAGAATTTCCTTCATTCTAAGAGTCAGAGTTTATTTTCTCATTTTCTGTCAAATTCTCTGGATGATCACACCACAATCATTTCAATCATAAGCAAGTATCTTTCTTAATCTAAAGCTTTATTATCTATGCTTTTAATCTGAGACATGCTCTAAGAAGCTGCATTATTGCATTCGGTTCCTCCAGGTCTTGAAGGAGAGGATGTCTTGTTTGTAACTTTTACTCAGGATATTATATAGCCCACTTCTGAAAGACATAGCGATCAGTTCTGTCCTGCCAGAATAATCATCACAGGCACCTGACCAGGCCCAAGACAGAAAGAGAGGTTCGGTTGTAGGTTGCCAAAAAGGAGCTCCTTGGCAGGTCTGCACGGTTAATGTTTCACACTGGATGGGAGCGTAACCCACAAAGACCCTAAGGAGACGTGGGATACGTGAGACTATCCTTCAGTCACACTCTTACATCTCACTTCCACATTTCTCTTTGAAAGAAATAGTCTCATTTCAAATGGACTTCAAATGTCTATTGCATTTTGCACCTTGCTAAGACTCCCTTTTGCAGCTTATGTAGACAGTCCGAGAAGATATATCCACATTTGACATGCTACCCTTTCAATAGGCTTATCAGTATTTCACACGTTAAATAATTTGTCTTGCCTATCCATTAGGATCCCCTTATCTGCTAAAGCCAAAGAAGAACTCCTTTTAAAGAAAAATCTGTCTCATTAGTTCCTTGTACCATTGCAAAATATTAGTATTTTCATGATTTAGCATATTTATTCATATTTAGCACATAAGAGCAAAAAGATGCTTAGGGTCATTTGCTATTTAAAAGCTATAATCGCAGCTTGTTGTTGTGTGCTGTTTAGTCACTAAGTGGTGTCCGACTCTTTGCAACCCTATGGATTATAGCCTGTCCATAGGATTTCTCGGCCAAGAATACTAGAGTGGGTCTCTGTTTCCTTCTCCAGGGGATCTTCCCAACCCAGGGATCGAACTCACATCTCCTGCATTGACAGGTGGATTTTCTACTGCTGAGCCATCAGGGAAGCCCAGTCATGGCCTAGTATATATATAAAATTATATATGTGACAGTAAAAGAAATGAGCATAACAATTAATTCCAGTAAAAAAAGTTATCCAATATAGCAGAAACAGTGCCAATTGTGTAGACATATAGAGAGCTAAACTTTAATTAAATTTTAAAAAGTAATTTAACCTTATTTTTATTGCTTAAAAATTTCTGTAAATATAAACTTTCAGGTAACGTTCCAGATTGAGTTATTTTGTGACATTTCTCCTCTGTCCTTATCGTTTCATTATCATTTATGTGCAAATCTACTTGTAAGTGATCTAAAATATGTTGTGTGCTAAGTCACTTCAGTTGTGTTCAACTCTTTGCAACCCTATGGCCTGTAGCCCACCAGGCCCCTCTGTCCATGGAATTCTCCAGGCAAGGATACTGGAGTGGGTTGCCATGCCCTCCTCGAGGGCATCTTCCTGACCCAGGGATAGAATCCATGTCCCTTATGTCTCCTGCAGGTGGGTTCTTTACCTCTAGTGTCACCAATATAAAGATATCAGCTCTGTCCTTATAACTCTGTTTATCATCATAGAATCATTTAAGAGAACAAAAAGGAAATAACATTTTTTTGAATTGTTTGTTGTGTATTTGTTCAGTATTTCTAATAAGCCTTGATTATCTGCTATTAAATGATGAGGAGGTTTCAAATAAATATAATTGGTTTGTTTTTACTTGGAATTGGTTCTTGTGTATGCAGCAGTCAGTCATAAAGTAAGAATTCTGAAGTGTACAAGGTACAGAGAAGCAGCTGGGGAGTTTAGTCATGTTTACAACACACAGACTCAATAGGTAGGCATCTGCTTCTGCTTACAAGCCCAGGAATCAAGAGTCTGCGATTTGATTATGGATTTGGGAGGAAATTAGAAATAAAACTCAGCCCTAAGAATAGTCCATTGATTTTCCCTAAAAACAAAAAATGGAATCAAATTCACGTTTCAACAAGTAGATAAATAAATTATAACATGTTCAACTGACAATATATTATTCAGTTTTCAAAGCATTAGAATTTCTTGTGGTAAACAGAGTAATGGCCCCCACAGGGACATCCTTCTAAACCTATGAATAAGTCACCTTGCATCACAGAAAGACTTTGCAGGTATGAATAAGTTAAGGAGTTTGAGATGGAGGGATATTTCTGGACTACCTGAGTGGACCCAGTATGATCACATGCCCTGCTCACAGGGAGCCCAGTAGAATGAGAGCTGAGAAAAGACAAAAGGACCATGAAGACAGAAGCAGAAATCAGAGAGGAGAGAAGATCCCCAGCTGCTGGCTTTGAAGACAGAAGAGGTGAGCCCAGGAATGTGGGCTGCCTCTGAGACTAGAGAATCAAGGAAATGAATTTCTCTCCTACAAGCTCCAAGGAGTGCAGCTCTATGGACACTTTGTAGACCTCTGACCCACAGACCTGTGAAATAATGAACGTGTATTGCTTTAACCAGTATGTTAATGGTCACTTGTTACAGCAGTGATAGGAAGCTAATATGCTGCCTAGAAAATCTCTTGTGCCCAGTACCTTGATCTCTAGTGGAGCAGGTAGGTCTATAATGATGCTCCACATCAGAGGCCAGGACTCAATTGTATGTGCCCATTAGCAATACATGTGCCAACTTACCTTACACTACCCGAGTCCATTATGCCTCTAGAGCAGGAAGATGCTGATGAGTAAATTATCCCTGCCTTTCACCTGTTCAGCTGAGTATAGGCACCTGCCAGCACAGCATGTGGGGGTCCTTCCCACTCATCTCCCACCTGCTCTGTGAACCGTGTAAGTTGAATACAAGCAGAAAAGCTACTTCACGCTTGTTATTTTGTTTAGCTTTACAATTTGGTTTCAGTTTTTCCTTAAACCAATTTTAATTTTGAAGTTAAAGTTGAAGGCACCTAGGTCAGATTTGCCCCATCAGAGAGGAACCAATGCCCTCATTGTTCTAGTAAAAGTTCCTTGTGTTTGTTTTTGCAATTTCATTCCCTCTCTGAGTTATACCTAAGAGGAGACAGGTTATTTGGAAGGCTTTCATATGCATTAACCATAAATCTTACCTGACTTATGTGTCAGGGCATCTAAGGATACAGGGGGATGTGAAATTAATTTTTGACCTTAGTATTCTGCATCTGGTTAGGACAGTCAAGCAGAAATTTTGATTTTTGTACTTGGGCAATTGCTTGGCTCAGTGTGTTGACTTTTTAGTTTGAAGTATATAGAAGGGAAATGCTAAAGACTTCCACTTGCCTTTTGCTTTTTAATATATACCTATACAATGAACACATATCACTTGACTTGAAAAGGAAGTGCCTATGAGATCTACTTTGCAGTAGTAACAGAAATAATCAACATTAAAAAAATGTAAATAAAATGCTTGGTGGTAAAGTTGAGCTTAGGCTTAAACAATTAAGTTTGGGAATACAATTTTGCTACTGAGGCATAAACCCCTAAAACCACATAGTTTATTAATTTTCTGAAACACTGAGAAAGACAACTCTTTTGACACAAATGGTAATGCCATAACAACTTAAAGAGTATAAAAGTAGGATCAAGAACCTCTAACCAGAAGCAAACTGTAGCCTGTCAGTTTTGGTGCTTAAAATTCAGCATTCAGAAAACTAAAATCAAGGCATCCCATCCCATCACTTCATGGCAAATAGATGGGGAAACAATGGAGACAGTGACAGACTTTATTTTTTTGGGCTCCAAAATCACTGCAGATGGTGACTGCAGCCATGAAATTAAAAGATGCTTATTCCTTGGAAGAAAAATGCTTATTCCTTGGAAGAAAGATGCTTATTCCTTCCTTATTCTGGGAAGACCAACCCAGATAGCGTATTAAAAAGCAGAGACATTACTTTGCCAACAAAGGTCCATCTAGTCAAAGCTATGGTTTTTCCAGTAGTCATGTATGGAAGTGAGAGTCAGACCATAAAAAAGGCTGAACTCTGAAGAATTGATGCTTTTGAACTGTGGTGTTAGAGAAGGTTCTTGAGAGTCCCTTGGACAGCATGGAGATCCAACCAGTCAATCCTAAAAGAAATCAGTCCTGAATATTCATTGGAAGGGCTGATGTTGAAGCTGGAACTCCAATACTTTGGCCACCTGATGCAAGAAACTAACTCATTTGAAAAGATCCTAATGCTGGGAAAGATTGAAGACAGGAGAAGGGGATGACAAAGGACGATGGTTGGATGGGATCACTGACTCAATGGACATGAGTTTGGGTAAACTCTGGGAGTTGGTGATGGACAGGGAGGCCTGGTGTGCTGCAGTCCATGGGGTCACAAAGAGTTGGACACGACTGAGCAACTGAACTGAACTGAACTTAGCAGTCTGTTTTGGAACAAAATCAGATTAATGAGGTAACTGTTCCACAGCATGCTACCCAGGATGTCTATAGACAAGTGAAAGCTCTTAAATGAGAATACATTTGAAATGATTTATTTCTGTACTCTTACTTAGCCAAGTAATAACATAATTGTTGATAATAGTGGGCAATCAACTGGAGACTCTTCTGGTAAACATATGAAGGGGAGAAGCAACAGTAGTGAACATGTTGGTTTTGAAAGTGCTAAGTATATTTTAAAATGCTTTAAGAATCTTTCATTTGAATTGACACCTTGTTAAACAGGTTATGTTTAATCTTTACCAAAATACTATTCTAGACTGAAAGAATCAGTGTGCAAATCACCTCCCACTATTTATTGACATTTATGATATCAGATGTGCTCTGGAATCCTCTATCTTTTTTAACAGAATAGAAACAGTGTGAACCAAGAAGACGAGGATTGAGGATATCAATCTGAGAATTTTATTTCTGGCAGTAACAAGCTGTAAGACCTTTGGAAAGCTGTTTAGTATGTTTTCCCAGAATTATGTGCATCTCTGAAGGAAGTGTTTAGAACAGATTTCTTTTTCTTTTTCTTTTTTTTAAGCATTTTACAACCTGAAAGTGCTTTGATTCTTTCTGTGCTGGAAGATCTATAAAAGATGAGAAGTCTCTTTTACTGTTTTCTTTGATTCAATAATTCATCACCATTCATTTCTTGAAGGCTTACTATGTCTCAGGGGCTGACCCAGGTTTTATGGAGATAATTGACCTAAAGATATTTAAAATCTAGTTGAGGTACAGTAAAATAATTATGGGATAAAACAATACCATCTATCGTGGGACATTTAATTGATTGTTATCTGCTCTCCTAAAGGACAGTTGCCTTCTTCCCCTCAAATATTTTCCAAATCCTCCATCTCCATTCGTGAAAGTCACTTTTCTTTACTCCTGTTGTTGTTATTGTTTAGTTGCTAAGTCGTGTCCAACTCTTTTTGCGATCCCATAGACTGTAGCCCACCAGGCTCCTCTGTCCATGAGATTTCCCAGGCAAGAATACTGTAGAAGGTTGCCATTTCCTTCTTCAGGGGAGCTCCCCAACCCAAAGATCGAACCTGCGTCTCCTACATTGGCAGGAAGAGTCCTTACCACTGAGCCACTAGAGAGGCCGCTCTTTACTCCTTAGAGAACCCAAACCTTTCTACAGCCTTTCTGCAAATAGTATCTCTCACAAACTGCTTCCAATAGAGAGATTTCTAACCACTCCATTTACAACACTGCCTTCCAAAGAGACTAGCATATTTTACAGAATTAAAAAAAAAAAAAAACACCACACACTCGCAAGTTAAACAGTGAGATTAATAACAAAACTGTAGCAATTGTTTAAATCAGCTACCATAGTATTTGTTTCAGATCAGCTATAAAAATAATGTCAGAAATATTCATCTCAATTTCTTCCTTGTACAGATACTAAAATCTGCATAAATATAGTATATCTACATGGATCCAGTGTTAAAATTTTTAAAAAGGATTGATAGAGCCAGACATTGGAGAGACTGTGTCCAGACACTCCAGTTGTTTAAAGACAAATACATACTCTTTCTTTGATTATTTGTTATCCCTGCAAAAGGGTAAGAATTACTCATCTGTTAATTCTGTGCTTTCCAAAGATCTAGTTTGCAACTATGGTTCTATATTGTAACTTAAGACAGTTATGTAGCATTTAGGTAGATAAACATCTGTGCCCAAGACTTGACTATCCTACAAATATGCTCTGTGACCTTTAATCTACTTAATTTCACTGAAATCCCCAGTTTTTATTCCCTTCATCTATAAAATAAAGGAATTAAACAAGAAATTCTATAATTTTTTCCAGAGCTAAATTTTTACCACTCTATTTTGATGGTTTGAAATTTCTTATAATGCAGAAATAAACTGATGATACTTTTCAATTTAAAAAAGTCCAAAAAATAGCAAAACATGAACACAGGTATTATGATAATTTCTTAGCATTGTAAATTTAGTAAGTTATTAACTTCATGTTTGAAGCAAAAATTGAAATGTCTTTAATATTCAGTGTGGATATGGAAATAACATTGTATATCTGAGACTGTGTAAATAATCTGCATAACAAAGAGGCTTAATTATTAATAATTCTTGAGTAATATGTCTTTCATTTGAGATTCTCTGCTGTCTACAGCTCTGGAGCTGTAGTGACAGTGGTGATGGTAGTCCCTCCTAGAGATTGTATGTACATGAATTATTTTTTCGTGCAGAGATTTGAGTTTGTTTCTATGTTGCTGACTTTTAAAAAAATTTAGAACATGTCTACATGGTATACAAGTTGCTCAACTCAAGCGTAAAGCAACGGATTTATTAACAGTGCTTGAGCAGACTCTAATCCTTTTAGCTTTGCTGTTTCATTTCAAAATTCATCAGATCCTCTGCCTTGATAGGGTCAGTTTTGGTTTTCAAAGTTTGGGGCCAAATGTCTACCTGTCTTAGGAAAGCCATGGGCATTCTGTGTCCCAAAGTCATGGGCTTATTCATTTAATAAATTATGTAATACTGGAGTCTCTTCTTTGATTCAGTTCTTCACTGGTTACTGTTATTATTTGGGATAAGGTGTAGTGAAAGTCGCTCAGTTGTGTCTGACTCTTTGCAACCCTGTGGACTATGCAGTCAATGGGATTCTCCAGACCAGAATACTGGATTGGGTAGCCTTTCCCTTCTCCAGGGGATCTTCCCAATCCATAAATTAAACCCAGGTCTCCTGCATTGCAGGCAGATTCTTTACCAACTGAGCCACAAGGGAAGCCCAAGAATCCTGAAGTGGGTAGTCTATCCCTTCGCTAGCGGATCTTCCCAAACCAGGAATCGAACCTGGGTTTCCTGCATTGCAGGTGGATTCTTTACCAAGTGAGCTATTAGGGAAGCCCAATTATTTGAGCTTTTATATTATTTGGAGGTAAGGGGAGGTCTAAAACTTATTGAATCTCCTGGTTACAGCATTGAATAGACATCTTTAAAAAACTAACCATATCTAACTTGTTTGTGTGTGTATATGTTTTTGTGTGTGTGTGAAGCTTAAGTTAAAACATTGTCATTTGGATACCTAGAAAACAATAATCTATTAATTATACATTTCCACCGTAGGAGAATTTTCTTTAAGTGAGTGCTTTCTGTGTAAGGCATTTGAAACTGTTTGTGTCTCCCTATTTTTTAGACTATTGGTTCAACCTGTATGCTACTTGTTAAACCTGATCACACTGAAACAGTGCATTTTAAATGCTCTTCATTAGTGAATGTTTGGGAGATAATGATACCTATATATCAGGATGTTTTCTGTTTGATTTCTGGGTTGTAAGAAGTAGTGAACCTATTAAAAGAGATATTGTCCTTCAAATAGCTTAATTTTTTGTGCAAATTTTTCTAATTTGTTCAACTTGCATTAGTTTTTTAAAAAACTGCTTGTATTCCTTTGAAATGATGACAACTGCTTGTATTCCTTTGAAAGCATAAACTGTAAGTAATTTAATTATTGTTTTCAAGGTAGCTTTATTAATTATATCACTTTGTTTAAAATATTTATTCATCCTAATCTAATAGCAATACAATTTTATACTATCCTTTTAGATTACTCATGCTAATACTTTATTTAATGCAAGAAACCTGTAAATGTATGGGGCTTCATTCTTGTATTAACTATTATTTTGTCACTGTTTTGGTATTTTTTTGTATATTGATTAACTTGTAAGTATACTCTCTTTGCCTGACTGGTGACTTTCTCCAAGTTTGGACTTGCTTTTCTAAAAGTTATATCAGTACATAAAGTCTTCATTAATTTTTCAGATTTAAAGGTTTGTGTTAGATAAGTGTTTTTTCATCTGTAAATGAAATAGTATTCTGGTAGATGCGGAAGTGGAAATTATGCAAAGCCTTTGGTCAGACAGTTTAACTTATTGCTTAATGGTATCACGTTTATATGATGGATTTGAGAGAAATGGAACAGCTAATCCAGAACTTGCTTCAAATGCAGCAGCCTGAGACATTCCCTGCTTCTGTGCGTTTGTAAACTAGCAAAAGGGTTCTGAAAGGCATTTCAACTAGTTAAACTGATTGATATGCATTTATTCAAAATCCATTCAATGATTATTTACTGAGCACCTGCTTGATACCAGACAGAATTCTAGGCAATGGATAAAGAGTGGTAAACGAAAAGGAGTGGCCTCTTCTACTGTGGAGGGTATCATCCAATGGGAAATCATCACAGCACACAAAGAAACCAATAGCTATATAATTAGAAACTGCAATAGATGAGAAAAGAGTGAAAAATGATTGCGAAGGTGAGGGTGGTGAGCACTTCAGATTGGAAAGTCAGAGGAGACCACTTTGAAAAATTATATTTAAGGTGAGAACTAAAGGAAGCAAATGATATTTCTTTTTTTTTTTAAAAACTAGTTTATTTATTTTAATTGGAGGGTAATTACTTCACATTATTGTAGTGGTTTTTGCCATAGATTGACATGAATCAGCCATGGGTGTACACGTGTTCCCCATCCTGAACCCCCCTCCCACCTCCCTCCCCATCCCATCCCTCAGGGTCATCCCAGTGCACCAGCCCTGAGCACCCTGTCTCATGCATCGAACCTGGGCTGGCGATCTATTTCACATATAATACACATGTTTCAATGCTATTCTTTCAAATCATCCCACCCTCGCCTTCTCCCACAGAGTCCGAAAGACTGTTCTTTGCATCTGTGTCTCTTTTGCTGTCTCGCACAAATGATATTTCTTTCACCACTTTTTGTGTGTGAAATGAAAGAAAAGCTGTGTGGGGAAAAACAAAAAAAGAAAGCAGTGTGTGTTGTAAAGGCAGAAAGGAAAGAACATGGCCCGCCAGAGAGAGGAGAGGAGGACGGCTGCGCTAGAAGGTGGGAGAGGAGGAGGGCGTGAGGTGAGCAGGCGGCACAAAGGCGGGAGAGCAGATAGCGCGGAAGCCTACAGGAGCGCAGGCTTCTCCAAAGTGAGGGGAGAACCCACCAAAGGGCTTCAACCAGTAGATGAACATGATGTCAAGTATCACTTTGGCAATTTGCTGATAATGAATTCAAGCAAGGCAAGAATGGAGAAGGGGACAGGAATAAGGAAACCAGTCCAGGGAAAAGGTGATGATGGCTCAAGCTGGGGCGGAAGAGACGCAGCGAAGTGGACAGATTTGAGGCAAGTTGCCGAAATTTAATTCACAAGCTTTATTAATGATTGATGGAGAAGGAAGAAGACTAACTTCCAGTTTTCTGATGTCAGTGGCAGGTTAGATGGTGGTGCCAGTAACTGAGATGAGATTGAACAGGGGGGTAAGAAAGCTAAGAGTATAATCAAAATATATGTGTCTGGTCATCCTAACACACACTGCAATGCCTCTGATACACCCAGGTGGGTGTGTCAAGAGCCAGTTAGAGACACAGGATCTGAAGTGTGAGCTAGTACAAGCTTGGAGGCATTATAGACAGACAGAACCAAGCCCTGAGCGTTGAGAAGAGCCCCAGCTAAGAGTCAGGGCAGATAAGGAAGTGGAGGTCGGCTCAGACCAATATTGTGAGCTTGGATACATCCGTGGGCTGAGAAGTTGGGATTATGCATGTCTTTGACCCTGATGCTGGGAAAGATTGAGGGCAGGGGGAGAAAGGGGCTACAGAGGATGAGATGGTTGGATGGCATCACCAACTCAATGGACATGAGTTTGAGCAAACTCCACGAGATAGTGAAGGACAGGAAAGCCTGGCGTGCGCAGTCCATGGGCAACAAGGAATCAGACAGGATTTAGTGACTGAACACCACCACCTGTGACAACAGTTCTGTGGATGGATAAGAGTGGAATTTAGATAGGAGGTGATTGAAATGCAAATAACTTGCTTAAACAGATCTTTAAGAAGTTTGGCAGTTACAGAGATCAGATAAATGGATAAAGAGATCAGATAAGTAAATAAATCCAGTCAGGAATTGCAGGGGAATATGGAGTCACAAGGAGAGTTTTGATGATTTTGCTTTAGGTGAAATGAATTGCTGTGTATTGAGGGAATAATTCAGGAGAGGGGAAAAAGTTGATAATTGTGGAGAAAGTAGTGACTCAGTGTGTTAAGTCCTTGAGAAAACCTGAGGAGACAGGACATGGAGCACGTACACACAGACGTGGCTGTCTCATGCGGGCAGAAACCTGGGAAGTTCTGCTCTAGTTGTGGCATCACGTTTAAACCAGTTCCTGATTTTTTTTTCAATTTGAGAAATTTGTCTTGACAGAGAAAATAGTGAACACCTATGATTTAATTTTTGTTTCATGACATAAAAGGGCATCTAATGAAATATAAGTTTTCCGTTCATCTCCGGTCCTAGTCAATGAAACCACTGTTATAGAAGCTAGTATATTTATTTCAGAAATATTCTGTTCACATTAATGAATACTTATGTCTGTCTTTAAAAAAAAAAAATATTGGTTTACTTATTTGGCTGTTCCAGGTCTTAGTTGTGGCATATGAGATCTATTTCCCTGACCAAAAATCCAACCAGGCTCCCTGCATTGAGGTATAGAATCTAAGCCACTGGACCATCATGAAAGTCCCTTTTGTCTGTCTTTATGTGTATATATATGTATACGAAAGTGAAAGTGAAGTTGCTCAGTCGTGTCCAACTGTTTGCGACCCCATGGACTGTAGCCTACCAAGCTCCTCTGTCCATGGGATTTTCCAGGCAAGAGTACTGGAGTGGGTTGCCATTTCCTTCTCCAGAGGATCTTCCCAACCCAGGGATCGAACCCAGGTCTCCTGCATTATAGGCAGATGCTTTTACCATCTGAGCCACCAGGGAAGTCCAATATATATATATAAGAAATATTTTATAAATAAATAATATATATATTTTCTCCATTTTTTGTGTGTGTCAAAGTGCCAACAAAAAAGTGCTGACCAATGTAAGAAAATTCAAAGAAAGCTTATTTAGAAATGATTAATTACAGGGATGTATGGAATGCCAAGGGCTCAGGTATGAACAGCCTAGGACTAGCTGCAAAATAGTTGACACCACTCTTAGACTCAAAGAAATGAGGGGAGGGTGAGGTTAGAAAACTCAGAAGTACACATGGCAAACTTGAGAGGAGACATATCTTCAAAGGGCATGGCCAGACTGAGGCAACCACACAAGAAGAGAACCAGTAAAGTGAATACTCCAATGTATTGCTTTTCTCTTCCTCCAAACTCCTGCCATGGACTCCCATTGGTTAAACCCAATATGAAATCATAGGAGTTAGGGTTTTTCAGTGCATCTGCTTCATGGAGCTGAGAGCAGAGTGGAGAAAGATTGAGAGTGATTCTGGAGTATAAACAACTTCCCCCGCACACACACTCACTAAATTGTATTGAAATATAACTGGTACATAGAATGATACCAAAAAAAAAAAAAGAAATCTTAATGATGCAAATAACAATAGTATGGTAACTCACTTAGAGCCAGACATCCTGGAGTGTGACATCAAGTAGACTTTAGGAAGCATTACTACAAACAAAGCTAGTGGAGGTGATGGAATTCCAATGACCTATTTCAAATCCTAAAAGATGATGTTGGTAAAGTGCTGCACTCAATATGCCAGCAAATTTGGAAAACTCAGCAAAGGCCACAGGACTGGAAAAGGTCAGTTTTCATTCCAATCCCAAGCGGGAAAAAAAAAATAATGCTCAAACTGCTGCACAGTTGGCCTCATTTCACATGCTAGAAAGATAATGCTCAGAATCCTTCAAGATGGGCTTCAGTAGTATGTGAACTGAGATCTTCCAGATGTACAAGCTTGATTTACAAGAGGCAGAGGAACCAGAGATCAAATTGTCGGCATCCATTGTGTCATAGAAGCAAGGGAATTCCAGTAAAACATCTACTTCTGCTTCATTGACTGTGATAAAGCCTTTGATTGTGTGGATTGCAACAAACTGGAAAACTATTAAAGATATGGGAATACCAGACCATCTTCCCTGCCTCTTGAGAAACCTGTATGCCAGTCAAAAGCAACAGTTAGAACCTTGCATGAAACAACAAACTGGTTCAAAATCAAGAAGGGAGTACATCAAGGCTGTGTATTGTCACTCTGCTTATTTAACTTATATGCAGAGTACATCATGCAATATGCCAGGCTAGATGCATCACAAACTGGAACCAGTATTACTGGAGAAATATTAACAACTTCATATATGGAGATGATATGACTCTAATGGCAGAAAGTGAAGAATTAAAGAGCCTCTTGATGAGGATGAAAGAGGAGAGTGAAAAGTCTGGCTTAAAACTCAACATTCAAGAAACTAATATCATAGCATCTGGTCCCATCACTTCGTGGCAAATATATGTGGGAAAAGTGGAAACTGACCGATTTTATTTTCTTGGGCTCCAAAATCACTGCGGACAGTGACTACGCCATGAAATTAAAAGACACTTGCTTCTTGGAAGAAAAATCTTGACAAACCTAGACAGGATATTAAAAAGCAGAGGCATCATTCTGCCAAAAAAGCTTCGTATAGTCAAAGCTATGGTTTTTGCAGTAGTGTTGTATGGATGTGAGAGAGTTGGACCATAAATAAAGCTGAGTACTAAAGAATTGATGCTTTCAAACTGTGGTTCTTGAGAAGACTCTTAAGAGTCCTTTGGATTGCAAGAAAATCAAACCAGTCAGTCCTAAAGGAAATCAACCATAAATAATCATTGGAAAGACTGATGCTGAAGCTCCAATATTTTGGTCACATGATGTGAAGAACCAACTCATTGGAAAAGACCTTGGTGCTGGGAAAGATTGAGGACAGGAGGAGAAGAGGGCAACCAATATTGAGATGTTTGGATGGCATCACCGACTTCAGAGATATGACTGTGCAAATACGGGGAGATAGTGAAGGATAGGGAATCCTGGTATGCTGCAGTCCATGGGGTCATACGCAACTGAGCGACTGAACTAATAGTGTGAAATAATTACCACAATGTGGTAAATTAACACACCCGTTACCTCATATAGTTATTTTTTGGTGTGGAGAAAACTTTTAAGATCTACCCATTTAACCTCTTTCATGTATATAGTATAGTATTGTTAACTATAGTAACGTTATTGTAACTTAGACCCCCAGAACTTAGTCATCTCATAGCTGGAAATTTGTACCCTTTGACTACATTCACCTATTAACTACAACCCCCAACACCTGCCCCTGGCAACCACCAATCCACTGTTTCTATGAGCTCATGTTGTTGCTGTGTGTGTGTGTGTGTGTTTTAAGTCTTCATTGAATTTATTACAATATTGCTTCTTTTTTTGCTTTGACCTTTTGGTCATGAGGCATGTGGGGTCTTAGTTCCCTGACCACGGATTGAACCCACATTCCCTGCATTGGAAGGCAAAGATTTTACCACTGGACTGCCAGTGAAGTCCCGAATTCAGTGTTTTTAGATTCCACACCTACATTAAGTCACACGGTATTTGTCTTCCTCTGTCTGACTTACTGCAAATGGATGATTTCCTGCCTTCATGTATCATCATATTCACTTCACTATTCACTCGACCACCACAGCAATCGTTATTTAAAACAAATGGAGGCATATTATAAACACTGGTCTATACATCTTGCTTTCTCTTGCTGACAATATATCTTAGAGATTGCATCTGATCAGCGCACATAGATCTGCCTTGTCCTTTTAACAGCTTTCAGTGGTTTCATTATGTATTACCTTCATTTATTAGTGGCTTCCTAATCAATGAGTATCTTTTCTTCCCATTTTTGGCTGACATAAATAAGGCTTCAATAGATGTTTTAAATATGATTTTGAAAAAGTATACTAGTATATGTGTGATAAATTCCTAGAAATCAATTAGCTGAACCAAAATTTGAAATTAATAGACTTTGTCAGTAATCCACCAAACAATTTGCACTCTGCTCCTGAAAGCAAAAAACGTAAGTGTTAGTCACTCTTTGGATCCGATGGACCTATGTGGACCCCAGGTAGCCCGCCAGGATGCTTTGTTCATAAAATTCTCCAGGCAAGAATACTAGAGTGGGTTGCCATTCCCTTCTCCAAGGGATCTTCCCAACCCAGGGATCAAACCCAGGTCTCCTGCTTTGCAGACAGATTCTTTACCATCTGAGCTACTGGGAAAGCCCTCTGAAGAACATAAGAAGGGTCTTTTCTTAAGTATCTGAGATATGATCAATGAAACATCACTAATTTAATCTGTGTGCTTAGTCACTCAGTCATGTCCAGCTCTTTGTGACCCCATGGACTGTAGCCTGCCAGGCTCCTCTGTCCATGGGATTCTTCAGGCAAGAATACATGCCCTCCTCCAGGGGATCTTCCCAACCCAGGGATCAAACCCAGGTGTCCTGCATTGCAAGCAGATTCTTTACCGTCTGAGCCACCATGGAAGCCCAATTTAATTTGTACTTCTTTGATTTTGAATGATGCTGAACACTTTGCTATACGTTTAAAAGTCATGTGTATTTTTTTGTGCACGAACTGCCCCATTCATACATGCTCTTTGCTCATGCTTTAATTGATTTTTTTCTTATTGATTTATAAGGATTCTTTATATCAAAAAGAAATTGGCTCTTTGTCTGCCCTATTAAAAAGTCTTCCCTGTGTGCTGCTAGTCTTTGAACTTGGTGATGTTTGACCGTGAAAGATATATTTTTAAATTTTTATGAAGTCAAATCTATTAATCTTCACTTTTATAGTTTCTGGGTTTGTGTCCTCATTAGAAATACTCTTACAGTTACAGATTACGAAATGAACTCCTTCGTACTTTATTATTCTTTTAATTTCCTTTTCATGTTTAAGAGCTTTATCTATGTGGAATTTATCCTGGTATAAGGGACTTTTTTCTTTCTCAAATGAGTAGTTGGTTGTCGTACACTATTTATTAAGTAGTCCATTTTGCCCACTTATTTAACATGCCACTGTTAATATATTTAATTTATATATATCATTGTATTTACTTCTGGATTCTCACAGTTGTTCTATCAGTTTGTATTTCTCTTAATGCACCAATCTTAATTTCTTCTTATTATAGACCCACTTAGTGTTTTATTATTCACTAGGAATCATCTTACCCCATTATGCATCAATTTCAGAGTATTCCTGGCTGTTGAATATATTTTCCACATAAATTTTAGAATTTTAATGACTTTTATAATTTCTCTTTAGTCATGTTTATGCTAATATTCTCCTAACAAGATTTGCGTGCGTGTGTGTGTGTGTGCACGCGCACACGCGTGCGCTTAGTTGTGTCCAATGCTTTGTGACCCTGTGAACTATGGCCCACGAGGCTCCTCCATCCATGGAATTTCCCAGGCAAGAATACTGGAGTGGGTTGCCATTTCCTTCTCCAGAAGATCTTCCCAACCCAGGGATCAAACCCATGCCTCTTGAGTCTCCTGCATTGGCAGGCAGATTCTTTACCACTAATACCACCTGGGCACAACCATTCTAAATTTAGCTCATTTGGGAAACTTTTTAATTATGAATTTAAATTTAAAAGTTAATATCTTAAAATTTCTGATAGCATTTGAAATTTGCCTACCTTTAGTTATATAAGAAAAGTTATTACCTCAAACTGAAAATGTCACTGTTTGTCACTGTTTCCTAAACACAGAATATGTGAGACATTTTTGCTTGATTTATTTCCAAGTAATCATCTAATAATATAGTCTCTTTAATCCTTTTGCTTCTTTGCAGTTTCATTCTACTTCAGAAGTTTATAATATTCTACTTGGGACATTAAAATAGCTATTTCAGTGTTTTTTTTTTTTTTTGCCTTTAGTTTTTCCTCTCCAATCTATTCTGCATAATCTTACTATCTTAATATCTTAAAATACATATTTACCAAGTAAGGTTATTTTTTAAGAGTCTTCAATGGCTCTTGTTGCTAGAAAAAAATGTCCTAAATCCCCAAATTACTGAAAGTCATCTTATTAGGGCTCACAGTAATAGAATTTTGCCATGTATTTCTTTGATAGTCTGCTTTCTATTTTCATGTGGATAAAGTTCAGAATCTCTTGGGAAATGGATGGTCTGTGCCTCCTCACACAATATAGTTGTGTGATACTAGTTCTTGCAACTAAACTTTTTGATAAGAAAGCTTAATTAAACATCACAGATTATTCTACATAATGGGCACTCAATAAATAAATGTTAAATGAATAAACAAGGCTGTATTCTCCAGGAAAATCCTTAACTTTATGATTAACACACTCTATGGCCTGAACTAAGCCTAGGTTCATAAATTTAATATATGCTGTTTAGGCTGCTTTACACTTAAAGTAGTATAAGGCAGCACGTAATGACTTAAATGTAACTATCAAATGTGTATTAGAAAGCCAGATGTAGGTCAGCCACAGGGTAGATTAACTGAAGGTCTATATTAGTTAGACTATATCTGCTATTGCAATAAAGACCAAATCACCTCACCTGTTTCACTTCTATTTCTTAACATTTGCAGAGATGGCTCAGGGCTGGTATGTTATCCAGAGCCCAGTCTCCTAACAATTTTCCTGTGCCATCCTCTTGTGTTCTGAGACGCCTGCTCCAGGCCTCACTCACCGTCATGGATTCATTGCAGGAAGAAGGACAGGAGGGCAAAACAAGACACCTGTCCCCTAAAGTACAAAGAGCTGGAGAATGGTATCTTTACTTCTTACAGCAATGCATTTCATTGCTATAGGAGAAGGGGGCTTCCCAGGTGGCACTAGCGTAAAGAACCTGTCTGCCAATACAGGAGGGATAAGAGATGCAGGTTCAATCCCTGGATTGGGAAGATCCCCTGGAGAAGAGAATGGCAACCCACTGGAGTATTCTTGCCTGGAGAATCCCATGGACAGAGGAGCCTGAGGCTCCTCTGTCCATGGGGTCACAAAGAGTCGGACTTAGCACGCACTCACGCATGCACATAGGAGAAGGGGATCATAGATTTGGGGAACAATACGCAACATGTTGTTGACTTCATTGAGAAGACTGGTTCTTTACGTTTTGTTTCCTGGAGACTAGGAGAGTCTCCCTTCCAAAAGTGTACTGCCATGAGAAGGAGAGAAGATACCTGAAAATATCAGGGTGATGATAGGAAGGAAGAAAGGGGAAAGGGCTTGGCCAGACATGCACACTTTCTGCTGTAACCCTCCCTCCTGAAGGCAGACTTTCCTCTCTAGCCAAATTTGACAATTCATTATTTCATATCCACATTTAGTACTGTCATACTTGTCCAGGCCGCTGAGTTCCCTCCATGTGGAAAGGTGCTCCTCCACTTTCCAGACTAAGCTTAGTCTATATTTCTTTTCAAGAAGTGAACTTTTCCATAAAACCTCAGTATACTCATATAATAGTAATATATCACCTTAATCCTGTAGCAAAGCCTTTAATATTAAGCATAGAGAGACCTGACTTGCTAATTACATTTTTTAAAAGCGAGTACAATTTCTTGAGGACAAAATTGCTTTATTCTTTGCTTCTCCATAGTTTGTTTTAGAGTGACTGGAGCAGGTTCTGATTATAAAGAGCTTACTGTTGTACATTCAGGTTAAACAGAATGTTCCAGCATCTGGAAACAGGTGAAGGAACTAATGATCTTGCATCTCCCTCTCCTCCTATGAGCCTATAATGTCTTAAAAGATGTTATATTCATAAAATTATGGGGAACATATTTTAAAATTATATTTCAAAATAAACTCACATTTATTATAATAGAAATTATTCTTAAGGTATTTATGTTGTAAGGCTAAAATTAATGATTTATATGGTTAGTGGGAAAATGTACAATTTTTAGACAGATATGAACTGAAGATACCTGATAATTTTTAATGGAATTTTCAGACAGAGGAGAAGGAAATGGCAACCCACTCCAGTATCCTTGCCTGGAAAATCTCATGGACAGAGGAGCCTGGTGGGCTGCAGTTCATGGGGTCTCAAAGAGTCGGGCACGACTGATTGACTAACACTTTCTTTAGGCATAATTTCTAATTTATGAAGCAGAGTAAATATTTCCACATTTGTGTGTGAGTGAGTGCTCAGTTGTTTCAGTCGTGTCCGACTCTTTGCGACCCGATGGAATGTAAGACCCCAGGCTCCTCTGTCCATGGGGTTTCTCCAGGCAGAGTACTGAGTGGGTTGCCATGCCCTCCTCCATGGGATCTTCCTGACCCAGGCATTGAACTTGTGTCTCTTGAGTCTCCTGCATTGGCAGACTGGTTCTTTACCACTAGTACCACCTGGGAAGCCCATGTCTATATTTAAATATTTCTATAAATAAATGCTTGTTGAAGGAGCACCATCAATATAAAATCAGCTTTGCTGGTTATGCAACTATAAAACTAAGTTATGTAGTAATGGAATACTAAATTAGTTCCTAAAATTATGTATACTTCTCTATATAATTTCAGTTTGAACAGAATAAATATGAGGCAGTAATATATACTCCACAGAGAGTATGCCTTCAAATAAAATTAAAATCTAACTAGAGTGAGAATAAAAGTACTAAAATATTTTTGAGATCAATATTGAAGGAAATGCAGAAGAAAACCCTGCCATGATAGTGGAAATAGCTTGGAGAGCCAGGAGTATTAAAAACAGCACTTAAGAAACTAAAGTTTCAAAATGAATTTCTTGTCTTGATAAACAGAAGTAAAATTGGGAACTGACTGATGCGAAAAATAATAAATTCAGGAGTTCATTTATGCTAAGATGGCAGTTTATAAATCACTTTAAATAATTTTTCAATAGTTCACAAAATACTGTATAAGTAACCTGAATTTTTTTTTTCCTGAAGTTTAGAACACGGCAGATGTAATGTCTAGGTATAAAATTTGTGCAATCTGAAAGCAGGTTAAGTATCTTAGTATTGGCCTCTGTGCAAGTACAAAGTAGCCTGAGAACCTCAGCTGACTCTGAATTTGAAAGCAGGGAATTTCATTTTAAGGTGAAATGAAACTGCCTTTACTGTGTTTAGTTCCTATGAATTACATGAGGTCTATAGTCAGATTCTGAAATCCTTAAACCTACTAACTGAGATTAGGAGATGATTATGTTGTCACTCCTAATGCACCATACAAAAATGGTAGGAGAGCCTATGAGAAAAGTACAGTCTTAGGATAAATGGCCGCGTAGATCAAATTTACCCTTTCCACATGCTGTCTTCTCTCTGTTTCCTCTGTCCTCGGGCCGTTTCTTCTCCTGGTGTCTTCCTTCTTTGAGATCCTACTGTAGCAAACTAGAAATCCCTGGAGGCTTGTAATTAAAACCATGACCTCTGACCAGCTGCATGAATTGTAAGGATAATGCAAAACTTTTATTTTAATTTTATTTAAAACTATTTTATGAGCAGGAGGCATAAATAGACATTTCTCTAAAGAAAAAATAGGTGGCCAAAAAGAGAAGATGCTCAACAGTAGCACCTTAAATATGACACAAGTGAACTTATCTATGAAGCAGAAACAGAGTCACCAGTAGAGAGAATAAGCTTGTGACTGCCAAGGGGAAAGGAGGTGGGGAGGGATGGACTGGGAGTTTGGGATCAGCAGATGCAACTCACATATTCAAAGGATTAACAACAAGTTCATACTCTATAGCAGAGGGAATATATCCAGTATCCTGTGATACATCATAATGGAGAAGAATATAAAAAAAGTATGTATGGATGTGAGAGCTGGACCATAAAGAAAGCTGAGTGCTGAAGAATTGATGCTTTCGAGCTGTGGTAGTGGAGAAGACTCTTGACAGTCTCGTGGACTGCAAGGAGATCCAACCAGTCCATCCTAAAAGGAGATCAGCCCTGGGTGTTCATTGGAAGGACGGATGCTGAAGCTGAAGCTCCAATACTTTGGCCACCTGATGCAAAGAGTTGATTCATTGGAAAACACCCTGATGCTGGGAAAGATTGAAGGTGGGAAGAGAAGGGGACGACAGAGGATAAGATGGTTGGATGGCATCATTGACTCAGTGGACATGAGTCTGAGCTAACTCCAGGAGACAGTGAAGGACAGGGAGGACTGGCAGGCTGCAGTCTATGGAATCTCAAAGAGGCACACACGACTGGGTGACTGAACAACAACAATAACTGGATAACTTTGCTATAGTGTAGAAATTAATACAGCATTGTAAATGAAGTATATTTCAATAAAATAAATTTTGAAGTATAAACACAGCTATTTTTACTTTGTAGAGAATAAAATAACACACCTTCAGAATGCTTTGAAGGCTACCAGTGCACTCAGTTATGCTGTCAGATGAACATTTTTTTAGATTTGAAGCAAAATTTCTTCCACCATCCCTGTTTAAATAGTATCCATAGACTACAAAGTGAGCTGCTACAAACACATCTGGTACGATTTGCAGTTTCTTTTATTTTTGAACACCAATTTTCGCAATGCTTTACAATTAAAATCAAGCGTAGAAATAAGAGAGATACTCAGGGTAAACTAAACTGCACCTGTCATGCATAACCCTGGACAGAGTTCTTGCATCCATCCAAACAGCACCGCTGTTCATATTGACTGACTTTATGTTGAGTGTGTGTTATATATTTGAACTTCCAAAACATAGCTTGTGGATTCTAAGGCATTTTGGAAAGAATTGGCACAACTGAAAGGAGGGTTCTGCCTGAAAGACTCGCTGATTCTGGGTGTACAAGATGAAGCACAAGCGTGGTGTCGTGGAGCGGGTGTCCTGAGCCCCAAGTCCAAGAAGATCCTGATGTCTGCCCTCAAAAGGCAGGGCCACGCCGGCCGAGGGGAGGCAGCCGAGCCAGGGGAGGCCAAGGGGCCGGATCCTGCCCAGCCCGTGGCCCTCATCCTGTCTTTCAAGTGCAAGTCTTGGACATCCATGAGTGCGTGGTGCTGTCTGCCTAAGTGCCTGCCAGCCACCGCAGGCCTGGCCAGACCTCTGGGCCAGATGTTCCTCCACCTCTGGGCTCTCCCTGGAGCCCCTGCGCAAGAAGGGAGCCCCTCACCTCCAGTCAGAGCCCCTGTGTAACAAGGATCAGGGTCTCCCAGGCTGCCCGGTTGGCGGCCCAGCGCTTGCCAGCTGCAAATAACCTCGGGACAGAGTTAACTGAATGCAGCCTCTTCTCCTGGAGCCCCTTGATCACAGCAAATTGACAGCTGTCAGCTTCTCCCCCGTATGTTCCTCATCCTGGTCAAGTAGCTCTCAAGTTGTGGCAGCAGAGTCATTTTGATTCATTTTTGACGCAAATCAAACTTTCAAGTTAGGACATGCTCTGAAACAAATTATACATTTCCTGTGACCTACTAAAATAATTAGTTCACTAGAGCAAGAGTCTGGATGTAAGACTATAATCGTAGATAGGAAAATCGATATCACTTGTAGTGAAAGAGATGTTTTCTCTGAGATTATTTCAGTTCTTTGGTGTAAATTCCTAACATTGAGTTCATCCATTCTTTCAGCCTGTTAATAGGCATTTACTGAATGGCCTACACACCTTGTCATGCTAAGAAACAAAAGATCAGAATCCCTCACTGAAGAATCTCACAGTTTAGAAGAGATGGATGCTCAAACAAATGATAGCTAAACAATGTGATAATGGTATATTGTGCCAGTGTGTGCATCATTGATTTAGCTGTGTTCTACCCTTTGAGACCCTATGGGCTGTAGCCTACCAGGTTCCTCTGTCCATGAGATTCTCTAGGCGAGAATACTGGCGTGGGTTGTCATGCCCTCCTCCAGGAGATCTTCCCAACCCAGGGATGAAACCTACATCTCTTAAGTCTACCTGTTTTGGCAGGTGGGCTCTTTACCGCTAGTGACCACCTGTGAAGCCCAATGGTATATTGGACATAAATAGATGGTTCCATAAGAATGTGAGAGAACACATAAATAATTAGGAATGGGGAACCTAGGTTAATTCATATTTTATTTTGCTTGGTAACTAGTCCTAACATTTTTTTTAATATAGTGATAAAAATTATGGTTTGAAATATATTATATTTGAATCAGCTTGATATAGAAATAAAACATTTATCATCATTAACTATTAAAATGCTAGTAATCAACATAGGGATAATGTCAATTTAAAAATATAAATTTTAAGAAACAAACATTAATAAAATTAAATTTTTATTTGAATAAAATATCTTTTTTAAAGAAATTCTTAATACTGAATTTTAGAAATATTCAGCTAATCTCACTTGACTATTACATGGTTCTTGTGTGTGTGTGTAAGTGCACACCAATCTTTTTATTTTAATCATTTTGATGTAAATTTTCTCATTTGTATGTTATTTAGAGCGCATTTAGATTCCCACAAGGTTTTCCTTTGAGACACAGTACACTCTGTACTACTTCCCCCTGAATTAATTGATATAATGAGCTGATGTAAATTACTTTCACTATTAGCCTGAGCTATTATTAAACATAACAATTTAGAAGGTAAACATCCCACACAAAGGCATTTAAGTACTGAAATCCCAAATTAAGTATCAAGGATGATTTTTAGCTTTATGTAATGTTGCGGTGTCTGTATCATTGCTTCCTCCCGTGGTCTGGAGAATCAGGACTATTTGCCTTCTGCTGAGGTCGATGCTTGTGCACCTGTAGAGGGAAGTTGCTATGGCAATAGACCTGAACAACCCTAGAGCACCCACCCACTGATCATGGTTCTGCCTCCTCCTTGCTGCTTTCTTGAGTCCTCTGCTGGGAACAGTTTTCAACATTTTAATTATAAAAAATGTAAGTCCTCTTTTAAGGCACAAGTGAAATGCTGCTAACTTTATTAGACCCTTTATTTATATTTTACCCATAACTACTCTAGTCTCCACATTGATGTAACATTTCATATGCTTTGATGACACATCAAATTCATCTTGTTATTGCATTTCGCATCAATCTTATCTCCCACCTCCATGTAAGTTATAGGGTCTTTGGAGAAGAAACACCTTTGGAGCCTGAATAATACCCAGTCCAAATTCAGATGGAATATAAGTGCCTATTGAATGTAGAGTGAATTTTCCATCCCACCTCCTAAAAGTCCATCATTATCCTCTTCCAATGCTGTATTTTCCTCTTCATAATGTTCTTCCCCTCATTTTCTTTCCTTACAGTCTGTCTATTCATTGAGGCTCCACTAGAAACACTTTATTGTAAGCTAGATCCCTCATGTGAAACTCCATAGTGCATTACTTGTCCCTACCTCATGCCACTTTTTATTTCCACCTCCTATTATGATTTTTGTGGATGCAGTGTTTTACTTTTCTAGGCTTAAGCTCTTGAAAGGCAGCAAATAGAATCTTATTTACCTTCTGTTTCCCACAGTGCTCAGTAATTGTTTGTTGCCTGATGAAAGATTTGTAAAGAGTTAGAGGGAAACAGCATTTCATGACAAATTGGGCTATGCCCTGCTAGGGTAGTTTTAGGCATGGCTGATGGTAAATTAAGAACAGGGAATGGAGAATAGAATCTCTGAAGTCAGTCCTATTCTAGTTTACAGCAAGACACTGCCAGGGTTTATGATTATTGATGTGTGAAGGGTGTTTGTCTATCAGTCAACCTGTGACCCACTATTATGGGTTCTGCCTTTTTAATATGGGTGGACTTTTCTGCTTTAGATAGTTTCCCGTTCAAATCTAGAAATTTTTTGTGAATGCTAATACATAAGAAGAAAATAATTTGTGCTATTGAAACAGTTTTCCAGAACAGATTCCAACTTAACTATGTCTAGGATACAAGCAAAGGATAAAATCGTGCCCCACAAGCTGTGGTTTAGATATTCATAGCTTCTGCTTGTTGGCCCTCTATTTCTTGCTTATTAATTACCTACTTTATGAACATTATCTCCTAACCTCAAAACTATTTATCAGGTAGGTATAATTACTCTATTTTTTCAAATGAGAATATTAAAGCTTAGAAAGGTTAAATTACATTACCACAATTGGCCATCAAGGAAATACAAAACAAAGATTTGAATACAAACTTGTATTTTCCCCCTATATTACACTTGCTACCTTGTTACATAGATGGTTTTTCTTAGCCAAAAGGGCATAGAAGAAGGGGTAAGGAAGACTTAGAAATCTTTTCTTATAAGGCTAGTCCATTCTATTTGTTATGACCATTTCAGAAACTCAAATTGCTCTTACAAAAAACACACAAAAAACAAAAGCCTTTCTGACTTGGTACTATTGGCTTTGATAAAGGATAGTACAGAAAACAAGATGGCTTATGTTCTGTCTCTCACAGGGAGGAAATTTAACTAGTGTCTTTGTCTTTGTACAAAAGAAAATAAAATGAATCTGTGATATGCAAATGAATCTCTCAACTGTTTGTTAATTTCTACTGTTTACTCAAAAATGGGAAACACCAAGCCTGTGATACATCATCTTTTGTGTGTTTGACACCTTCCATCATGAATCATATTAATCTGCTTAAACTAACAAGGATTAACTGCCTTGTTAAGGCAACCTGGCATTGAAATGATATATTGCCCAGACAGCTTGGAATTTGGCCACTCATAAATCTCATTTGCTCGCTGGTTTATTTCTGTTTGTCTCTTTCTCTGACAGATGTGTGCCCAATCACTGTGAGCATGGTGGGAAGTGCTCTCAAACGTGGGACAGCTTCAAATGCACTTGCGATGAGACTGGATACAGTGGGGCCACCTGCCACAACTGTGAGTGCCAATTTATCTCACTTTAAACGTGTAATTGCATGAGAATCCCAGGTCTTCAGCTACGATT
This sequence comes from Cervus elaphus, assembly GCF_910594005.1. Lineage (NCBI taxonomy): Eukaryota > Metazoa > Chordata > Mammalia > Artiodactyla > Cervidae > Cervus > Cervus elaphus. Next base: position 116,063,865 of record NC_057832.1, read on the forward strand.
TTAAGCCCAGCAACCTGAATAATCCACATAGTCAATCACTTGATTGTGAAGCACCCAGATTTTATTGCTGCTTTTCTGGAATAGTATTCAAGTTGTCAAAATATATTCTCTCAAGCCTAATGACTCAAAAAGAAGTACCAACATTTCCCATGTTCTGTAAACACACAGTTGAGATGGGAATGCTGATCTTGTATGTGCCTCTATGTGTCTAAGTCATGTCTTTTCTAGATAGATTGGAAAATTGTGTTATTGTGATGTCTCTGACTGGATTCTCATTTATCAGTTCATCAGAGAGGCAGAGTGTAATTTAAACATTTAGTTTCTGGACAGTAGTGTCTCCTGCTCTTTTACAACGTTTGGCCACTCTTTTTAGATCATAAAAATGAGCCAGAAAGTGGAATTAAGTCCATTGGAGTTGCATATGTAAAATAAAAACAAAAGACTGTAATTTTTTTAAATATCGAAAACTAAAAAGTAGCATGCAAAAATGACTTTTAAAACATAAATATGCCTTGTTTTACATAACAGCTTTACCCTGAAAAGTTAAATAATTTTTTTATTTTTGCAATTAAAATATTAAGATAAATATTAACTTCATAATTGTAATATCAATTTTTCAATAATGCATAGCTGCTTGCTAAGCACTTTTGAAGACAGATTTGCCATAAAACATATACGTGAAAGGTCATCTGTTATGTAGTATATGTGTGTGTGTGTGTGTGTGTGTGTGTGTGTGTGTGTGTGTGTGTAAGAGGGAGTGAGGAAAGAGATTGAGTCTTCTTCAATCCTTTCTCCATATGAAACCTAATATCTAAATCCTCTAATTACAGAGAATGCTTTCTCTTTATTTCACTTTTAGAAAACAATAGCAAGCAAAATATTACTAGAGTTCTGGTGACAGTAAAAACTCAAAAGTGTTCTCTGATCCTCTTCATATCATTATTTGTAGTAATGCTCAGTTCAGTTCAGTCACTCAATATTAATGTACAATCAGACATTGTGTTCAGTGTATATTTTAATACCTCAACTAAGAAAAAAAATCTGTAATTTATTTTACTGCACTTATTAATTTGTTTATGAGGATATTTTAAAAAAAGAGACAAAAAAAGAACCCTTAGAAAAATTAACATTGATAGGAAGATATACAAGAGAAGTGAGACACTTAGTAGATTCATTTTCTAAAAGGGATTTATGTATAGGTATGTAAAAATATTTCAATGAATAAAGAAAAAAATGATTGAAATTAAAATTAATTAGAATAAAGGACTTATAACTAAAATTATACCCTTTCAGTCACATCAAAATGTTAACTTTCAGCCTATGACATTCATTGTATATCTGATGATGAAATAAGTAATTTTGATGAAACCGAGTACTTTCACTCCACCAGTAGAATGTGTGCAATGTGTTACATGTGCTATAAATACCACCTTTAACTACTACAACCTTGTTTGTTAAAAATGGAAATTCTAACTAAAGAAAATTGGTGGTGGTTACAAGTGCTTCTGATCTCAGTGACCACTTTGCTATTTAATGTAAAAGCAAATAACTTTTTATAGCTGCTTATTTCCTTGAATACACAATAAAGACACTTAAAATGTTAATTTTTAAAGAAAATTTAGATACATGACTGGTTGAATAGTTGAGTTTTTTTTCTTTCTTTCTTTTTTTTTTTTTTGAGTTAACAACTCCAAATATTAGAAATGTCCTAAGAGCATTTCATTTGGCTCTCCTGGGAAGTTATAAATGTAAAAAGGGAGGGAATTCCCAGGAGCTGAACGGGTTTGATCCCCCATCAGGGAGCTAAGATGCTCTGCTTGCCAGGCGGTGCGGCCAAGAAATAAAATGTGGGCAATGGATTCTAAAATGTAAGCAGAAGTATCTGTAAAGCTTCCTGTTCCTTGTAAATGTTAGTACTGATGTTATCAAATAAGCACAGTCCTCTGGCCTGCGTCTCCATCTTCCGTCTGTGGCTGTTGTTTCTCCGCCTTGCTCACCCTACGTGTGGACACCTTCCCCGCAGATGCTGAGCGCCTTGTTCAGGCTTGCCCTTATAGCAGGATATCACAGCACAAGGATTTTACCCACTACAAGTCTTTAATTTCTTCAGCCATCCCTACCCCAGGAAAGTTCTCATGGATCATCTTGTCCGCTGCTGGTCTGTATCGGTGCCCTGGGGCCTTGCTCTCATCTCTTCTTCAAGCCCCAAGCCTCCTGTCCCTGAGGTTGTCCTGAGAAAGGCAAACATTTGAATAAGCCGTGCAGTTTAGACCTCTGAAATCTGTCTTTCCCATTCAGAGGAACTCAGGGCTCTACCAAAATATAAAAAATAATATAAATAAAAGAGGGAATTATCTCTTCCCTGCCGCTCATTCTACTCATCTCTGATTTAATTTTTATATCTACGAAAGTAGAATCATTCATGTTTAACAATTTCCTGATCGCTTGTTGTCTTCCCCAAATAAGGTGAAAATGTTGAAACTCGTGTGTGCATAAACAGAGGCTGGAAGACCATCCTGCATAATTCAAGAAAGGACAGATAGAATACAATTTTGTTATGAAAAATATATCTTGTAGCTTATAGAATGGACCGTGCTGCCAAATAAGCTAAAAGACTTGATATATCTCTTGGTTACTCTCATGGACTAGTTAAAAATTGGGAGGGTATGACTCCACACATAATACCATGAAAATTATAAAATATATGTCCTTCAGTTTGATACAGAATGAATAATTTGGAATTCTTACATGGTCGATGACCACCCTGGCTTCTAATGATGGCCGTGAGGTTACCATGCTGGGTGCCTTTGTAGGAAGTCATTTCACTTCTCTTGGACATTCTTAGCTCCTCTGTCAACTGAATGGCTCCTGAGGTCTCTGACAGTTCTGTGAGTCAAAGACCTGAGATTTCCAGGTGCCGATTCTGTGGTTTTGAATTCTGTTAGCGTTATTAAACTTTTCCCTCATTATATCTGGTGAAAGACCTTTTGAAAAGGAGCTGTGGCTGCCTATGTATGGCTGAGTCTCTTCACTCTCCACCTGAAACTATCACAACATTGTTAGTTAGTAGGCCACACCCCAGTACAAAACAAAATGTTAAAAAAAAAAAAAAGAAAGAAAAGGAGCTATGGACATTTTTAAATAGTACTAGTTTGAAAAGGTGAAAAACAGCTAACCAAAGTCTGAAGTTTAGTAAATCTAAGTGTTTAGGAGAGCATCAGACATTACAGTTAGGTTACCATTTAACACGTTTTCTACCCTGGCCAAGGCTGGGCTTGGGATGAGAAAGCTCTTTTTTGGGTAACCCCTGGTTGCCAGGGGGCTGAAGTCCAGGATAAAGCCTCAAAACCCTTCTTTGACAGGTCACACTGCCTGAGTTTGAACTTGGATCAACTTGCGTGCAACCACGACCACTGAAACCCTCTGAGCTTCAGTTTTCTTTTTTGTGAATTGAGGTTAGTGGCACAACCATCTCATTAGGCCGTTGTGAGACTGAATGGGATAATTTGTGGAGAACAATGAGAAGGGCCGTAGCGCACATTGTTGTTGTTTAGTCACTAAGTCATGTCCACTCTGTGACCCCGTGGACTGTCTCCCGCCAGGCTCCTCTGTCCATGGGATTCTCCAGGCAGGAATGCTGGAGTGGGGGTTCCATTTCCTTCTCCAGGGGATCTTCCCAACCCAGGGATCGAACCTGGATCTCCTGCATTGGCAGGTGGATTCTTTACCACTGAGCCACCAGGGAAACCCTTTAGCACATGTTAGTTCTCAATAAATTATTGCCATTTCATCCCCTTGGAACAATCATCCCTTTGCTCTGAATTTCTATACTAATAATTGTCACACAATCTGTCACGTAATTTCTTGCTGCTATTCACTGTTTGCTATTGTTTCCATGGCAGATTTGGGCTTGCAGTGAATGATTAGTTTCCAGGTTTGTTTTTTTTTTTTCCAGAAGAATTGAATGACATTAAAAGTTATTTGCTATGTCCTAGACCTGTATCTGTTTATTTGTTGCTTATATATGGAGGAATTAATTTTTAAATAAATTCTATATGGGGCTCACAGGATTGTCATTTACAAACCACTCCCTGGAGGAGTCAGGGTGTCATAATCTGAGTGAGGAAATCTCACAGGGAAGCCACAGATGGCAAGAAAGTGAGAAGAATTTTTTTTCTTTTTCCTGTCCCCAAACTAAAGACGCTAGTTTATGACAAAATGCAGATGTGTTGTTGCAGTTTCATGCGTGCTAAGTCACTCCAGTCGGGTCCAACTGTTTGCAACCCTGTGGACTGTAGCCCGCCTGGCTCCTCTGTCCTTGGGATTCTCCCGGCAAGAATACTGGAATGGGTTGCCATGCCCTCCTCCAGGGAATCTTCCTGACCCAGGGATCGAACACACCTCTCTTATGTCTCCTGCATTGGCAGGCATGTTCTTTACGACTAGTGTGATCTCCTATGCAGGCATTCCATTCTCAGTAAATCTCTAAGCTCTAAGTAGTAGCGTATCAAATCGTAAAATCATAAGGCAAAGAGTAGACTGATCATATTAGATATTCTTAGTTTATTTGCTTATGTTGACTTATTCCTCTTTTGCTCCCTCAAAAGTGTATGAATTTGTCTTTATTTTGAGCAAAACTACATGATTATATTTATAGTCTTTTTCTCCTAGTGATGCCAGATAGATTGCCCTTTTCAGTCTCCAAGCTTACGTTCTGATATATCAAATGCTTTTTATGATCTAATTATCATCCCATTTTTTCACATGTGTTCTTTACATTTCATATTTATGGCTCTAGTTTGCATAAATTAACTCAGAAACCTATTCCTTATCTCAGGGCTTAGCAGATAATTTTTCTCATGCTGCTGAAGTTTCAGTCATTCTTACATACACAATTAGTCCCCTATGGGGAACTGCCCTAAAAACTCCCAGAATATCCTCAATAATATGAAAACCTGTGACTATTTTCACAACTACAAGAGGATATTTGACAAATACAAGCAATGTTTTGGGGTGGAACTCTGCGAGAATTGCTACATGCCAGACCTTCATTCTGAGAGGAAATATTTTTCCAGATATCTTTTTATTAAAGGGAAGACTTTCATCTTGCCCAGATGGATAGACATGGCTGTTTCCAGAGGAAGTAAAAGCAGGCAAACTAATGGTCTATGGGGATCTCTTCCAATTCTGAAATTGCGTGATTTCTGAGTTCTGAAATACTAAAAAGAAAGAGGTATTGGTGTTGCCACAGAAATGCAAAAGTAAATTATTCCATAGCCAATTTTAGAAGGAAAACTGAAATTTATAAAGAAACTATTCTAGGACTTCCCTGGCGGTGCAGCGGATAAGAACCCACCTGCCAGTGCAGAGGACACGGGTTTCCTAGTCCAGGAAGATTCCAGACACCTCGGAGCAACTAGGTTTGTGCGTCACAAATACTGAGGCCATGCACTCTAAGGGTCCTTGCTCTACAATGAGAGAAGCCCCTGCAACAAGAAGCCCACACACTGCAACAAAGAGTAGCCCTTGCTCACTGGAACTAGAGAAAACCCAAGCACAGGAATGAAGACTCAGCACAGGCTCCTCCTGGGAAAACAAATGAATAAAATAAATTAATTTTTAAAAGTAAATTATTCTACATGCTCCATTCTGGAGCTATGACTCTGGGTCTATAAATTTGTAAACCATGAATTACACTGCACCTTATTACTGCACACATAAAAAGTGAAGTGGTTTTCAGTAGCTCACATCATGTTATGTATAATCCATTATGTCCATAAGTAACTTAATTCAAAGTGTAACTTTTTAAAAAGAAATTGTTCCTACCTGCCGAAAGTCACACTAACCTAGGGCATAAAGTCCTAGACTTGTTGGCACAAGAATAGTTGATCCCACCATCCATTTGGAACTACCACAAATTTAGACACCAATGAAGACAATTTGGAATTTGAATTTTGCTACCAAAAAAAAAAAAAAAAAACGCTGGCAGTCATTGGGTGGATTAATCGCCTTGTGGAACTGGAATCCATCCTTCAGCTGTAAGTTCAGTTGGCTTACAAGGCAGAGTAAAAAAGTTTGCTTAAAGCTCAACATTGACAAAACTAAGATCATGGCATCCGGTCCCGTCACTTCATGGCAAATAGATGGGGAAACAGTGGCTGACTTTATTTTTCTGGGCTCCAAAATCACTGCAGATGGTGATTACAGCCATGAAATTAAAAGATGCTTACTCCTTGGAAGGAAAGTTATGACCAACCTAGACAGCATATTAAAAAGCAGAGACATTACTTTGCCAACAAAGGTCCATCTAGTCAAGGCTATGATTTTTCCAGTAGTCATGTATGGATGTGAGAGTTGAACTGTGAGGAAAACTGAGTGCAGAAGAATTGATGCTTTTGAACTGTGGTGTTGGAGAAGACTCTTGAGAGTCCCTTGGACTGCAAGGAGATCCAACCAGTCTATCCTAAAGGAGATCAGTCCTGGGTGTTCATTGGAAGGACTGATGCTGAAGCTGAAATTCCAATACTTTGGCCACCTGATGCAAAGAGCTGACTCATTGGAAAAGATCCTGATGCTGGGAAAGACTGAAGGCAGGAGGATAAGGGGACGACAGAGGATGAAATGGTTGGATGGCATCACCAACTCAGTGGACATGGGTTTGGGTGGACTCTGGGAATTGGTGATGGACAGGGAGGCCTGGCGTGCTGCAGTCCATGGGGTCGCAAAGAGTCGGACACGACTGAGCGACTGAACTGAACTGAACTGAACTGAACTCAGTGTGACTGTGTCTTTAACCTGGATTGTGGGCTGTGCTTTTCCTCCCTGTCCCCCCGCTGGTCCCACTGGCCTCCTTCCAGTTTTCCATACGTGCCTTGTATCCTTGCACTTTTCCCTCTCCCCTCCCACTACCACAACCGCTGGTCTTTTGCACTTCCTCTCTCTGCTTTGCTTGGTATATTCCTAGTCATCCTTGATATCTCAGGTCAGTAGTCACCTTCTTAGGGAAGCTTTCCATGAAACTGTAATTAGGCCAAATCCTCTTATTTCAAGGATATAGCTCTTTCTCTTACTATTAGTGATGGCTGTGGTTTTGCATTTATTATTTGTCATTCTTTGATAATGTCTGTCTTCTCCACTGGGCTGTACCACCTGAGAATAGGTAGTGCCAGGTTCTGTCTATGATTTTATCCCTAGAGCCCAGCCAGCCTGTAATATGTGCTAAGTATTTTAAGGTTAACCAGTTATTTTTGAGGCTGTCCAAATAAGTTATTTGTAATGGGCATTGCTGATTTTTTTTAAATGCCAATTATATCCAAATATTGTGCACATTTAATAAACACCAGATTTTAAACTGTAAAAAAAAAAATGTGCCCAATGAAAGTCCACTGAATCCAGGAGTGAATAAATGGCAGAGAACGCAAGAAGCATCAAGAGCTTTTTAAAATCAATGTCTTTTATCCAAATTTATGAAGCTTGTAAAGCTATGAAGAGAAGGTAAAGCAAAAGGAAAAAGAAAAGAAAAAAAAAAACAGAGAAAGGAGCATAGAGAATAAAAGATGCACTAATTAAAAGCAGGGGACTTCCCTTGTAGCTCACTTGGTAAAGAATGTGTCTGAAATTCAGACGATCTGAGTTCAATTCCTGGTTGGGGACGATCCCCTGGAGAAGGAAATGGAACCCACTCCAGTCTTCTTGCCTGAAGCATTCCATGGACAGAGGAGCCTGTTACCCTCTCACTTTGGTTAAGGAGGCCCCTAGATCCTGCGGAGGCATGGGTCAGCAGTGACCTTCCATGGCGACAAGGGCTCTGGCTGCAGCAGACCTGGGAGTCACAGCGTGTGGTATAAGCCCTCTTGGAGGATGTCACCATTAGTGCCTCTATAGAGCTGCCGAGCAGGCAGCCCATAAACTGGAGAACAATTATACCAAAGAAGATCTCACACTGTTGCAAAAGTTCTAGGGCCCACAACAGATTTCCCAACCTGGGGATCTGGCAAAAGAACTGAGAACCCCCAGGGAAACAGACTTTAGGAGGGTACAATGAAACCTTATGTGTACCATGACCCGGGAGAGAGGGTCAGTGAGAAGAGACTGAGCAGATTTGCCTGTGAGTGTCGGGGGGTCCCTGGCAGAGGTGAGGGTCAACAGTGGCCTGCCCCAGGGTCAGGGGCACTGACTACGGCAGTCCTGGGAGTTGCAGCATGCTGGCATAAGTCCTTTTGAAGGAGGTCGCTATTGTCACCATTATCCCTACCATAGTTTAACTTCAGGCCAAACTAGAGGGAGGAAACACAGCCTTACCCATCAGAAGAAAATGTGATTAAAGACTTAGTGAGCATAGCCCTGCCCAGCAGAGTAGAACAAGACCCAGTTTTACCCACAGCCAATCTCTCCCATCAGGGAGCTTCCACAAGCCTCTTTTCCTCATCCATCAGAGGGCAGACAGAATGAAAACCACAATCAGAGAAAACTAACCAAACTGATCACTTGGATCACAACCTTGTCTAACTCAATGAAACTATGAGCCATGCCTTGTAGGGCCATTCAAGATGGACAGGTCATGGTGGAGAGTTCTGACAAACCGTGGTTCACTGGAAAAGGGAATGGCAAACCAGTTCAGTATTCTTACAGTGAGAGCCCCATGAATGGTATGAAAAGGCAAAGAGATATGACACCAGACAATGAACTCCCCAAGTCGGTAGGTGCCCAATATGCTACTGTAGAAGAGTGGAGAAATAGCTCCAGAAGGAATGAAGAGGCTAAACCGAAGCAAAAGCAGTACCAAGTTGTGGATGTGTCTGGTGGTGAAACTAAAATCCAGTGCTGTAAAGAACAATATTGCATAGGAACCTGGAATGTTAGGTCCCTGAATCAAGGTAAATTGGAAGTGGTCAAACTGGAGATGGCAAGAGTGAACACTGACATCTTAGGAATCAGTGAAGTAAAATGGACTGGCATGGGTGAATTTAACTCAGATGACCATTATATCTACTACTGTGGATCCCTTAGTGGATATTCTACTACTAAGAATCCCTTAGAAGAAATAGAGTAGCCCTCATAGTCAATGAAAGGGTCAGAAATGCAGTAGTTGGATGCAATCTCAAAAACAACAGAATGATCTCCATTCATTTCCAAGGCAAATCATTCAGTACCACAGTAATCCAAGTCTATGCGCCAAGCACTAATGCTGAAGAAGCAGAAGTTGAATGGTTCTATGATGACCTACAAGACCTTCTAGAACTAACACCCAAAAAAGATGTCCTTTTCATTATAGGGGACTGGAATGCAAAGTAGGAAGTTAAAAGATACCTGGAGTAACAGGCAAGTTTGGCCTTGGAGTATAAAACGAAACAGGACAAAGCCTAACAGAGTTTTGCCAAGAAACACGCTGGTCATAGCAAACACCCTCTTCCAAAACACGAGAAGACTACACATGGACATCACCAGATGGCCAACACCAAAATCAGATTGGTTATATTCTTTGCAACCAAAGATGGAGAAGCTCCATATAGTCAGCCAAAACAAGACCAAGAGGTGACTGTGGCTCAGATCATGAACTCCTTGTTGCCAAATTCAGGTTTAAATGGAAGAAAGTGGGAGAAACCACTAGACTATTCAGGTATAACCTAAATCAAATCTCTTATGATTATACAGTGGAAGTGACAAATAGATTCAAGGGATTATATCTGATAGAGTACCTGACAAACTATGGATAGAGGTTCATGACATTGTACAGAGGCAGTAATCAAAACCATCCCAAGAAAAATTATGCAAAAAGGCAAAATGTTTGTCTGAGGAGACCTTATAAATAGCTGAGAAAAGAAGAGAAGCAAAAGGCAAAGGAGAAAAAGAAAGATATATCTGAATGCAGAGTTCCAAAGAATAGCAAGGAGAGATAAGAAATCCTTCCTAAGGGATCAGTGCAAAGAAATAGAGGAAAACAATAGAATGGAAAAGACTAGAGATCACTTTCAGAAAACTACAGATACCAAGGGAATGTTTCATGCAAAGATGGGCACAGTAAAGGACAAAAATGGTATGGACCTAACAGAAGCAGAGGATAATAAGAGGAGATGGCAAGAATACATAGAACTATACAATAAAGATCTTCATGACCCAGATAACCACAATGGTGTTGTCAAACTCACCTAGAGCCAGACATCTTAGAGTGGGAAGTCAAGCAGGTCTTAGGAAGCATCACTATGAACAAAGCTAGTGGGGGTGATGGAATTCCAGTTGAGTTATTTCAAATCTTAAAAGATGATGCTGTGAAAGTGCTACACTCAATATGCTTGCAAATTTGGAAAAGTCAGCAGTGGCCACAGGACCGGAAAAGGTCAGTTTTCATTCCAATCCCAAAGAAAGGCAATGCCAAAGAATGTTCAAACTACTGCACAATTGCACTCACATGTTAGCAAAATAATGTTCAAAACTCTCCCAGCCAGGCTTCAACAGTACATGAACCAAGAACTTCCAGATGTTCAAGCTGGATTTAGAAAAGGCAGAAGAACGATAGATCAAATTGCCAACATCCATTGGATCGTAAAAAAAAAAAAAAAAACAAGAGAATTCCATAAAAACATGTAGTTCTGCTTTATTGACTATGCCATAGCCTTTGACTGTGTGGATCACAACAAACTGTGGAAAATTCTTAAAGAGATGGGAATACCAGACCACTTTACCTGCCTCCTGAGAAATCTGTATGCAGGTCGAGAAGCAACAGTTAGAACCGGACATGGAACAACAGACTGGTTCCAAATTGAAAAAAGAGTACATCAAGGCTGTATATTGTCACCCTGCTTATTTCACGTATATGCAGAGTACATCATGAGAAATGCCAGGCTGAGTGAAGCACAGGCTGGAATCAAGATTGCCAGGAGAAATATCAGTAACTTCAGATATGCACATGACACTATCTTTATGCCAGAAAACGAGAGGAACTAAAGAGCCTCTTGAAGGTGAAAGAGGAGAGTAGATAATCTGGCTTAAACCTCAACATTTAAAAAACTAAGATCATGGCATCTGGTCCCATCACTTCATGGCAAAAGACACAATGGAAATCATGGCAGACTATTTTCTTAGGTTCCAAAATCACTGCAGACAGTGACTGCAGCCATGAAATTAAAACAATTGCTCCTTGGAACAAAAGCTATGATCAAGCTACACATCATATTAAAAAGCAGACACATTACTTTGCTGACAGTGGCCCTTTTAGTCAAAGCTATGGTTTTTTTCAGTAGTCATATATAGATATGAGTGCTGGTCCATAAAGAAGGCTGCATGCCATAGAATTGGTGCTTTTCACCCGTGGTATTGGAGAAGACTCTTGAGAGTCCCTTGGACTGCAAGATCAAGCCAGTCAATCTTAAAGGAAATCAGTCCTGAATATTCATGTGAAGGACTGATGCTGAAGCTAAAGTGCCAATCCTTTGACCACATGATGCAAAGAACTGACTCATTAGAAAAGACCCTGATATTGGGAAAGATTGAAGGCAGTAGGAGAAGGGGATAAAAGAGGATGAGATGGTTGGATGGCACCACGACTCAATGAACACAGGTTTGAGCAAGCTTCGGGAGATAGTGAACGACTGGGAATCCTGGCGTGCTGCAATATGTGATGTAACAAAAAGTTGGACGTGACTGAGTGAGTGAACAACAAATTAAAAGTGGAGGGAGTAGTGATAGATACAGCAGCACAAAAAATCAAAAGAGGCTTAAAATTACAAGAAGTTATAGGGATGGATTCAATATATGGGCCAACAAACCTACATGTTTCAAATAATATTTGAGGAGAATATCACCATGTTTAGACACTGTTTGTTGAAGAAACTTGTGAGAAAATGTAGTAACAGTGCTGAAGTTATTTGTGACAACAGCAAAAGGTCTCTCTCTGGTAACAGATTGTAGTCAACTCTTGTGCTGGCTGATTGTATGAAAGAAAGAAAAGAAAGTGAAGTCACTTAGTCATGTCTGACTCTTTGTGACCCCATAGACTGTAGCCTGCCAGATTCCTCCGTCCATGAAATTTTCCAGGCAAGAGTACTCGAGTGGGTGGTCATTTCCTTCTCTAGGGGATCTCCCAACCCAGGAATCAAACCTGGGTGTCCCACATTGCAGGCAGACGCCTCCCCAGAAGCCCATCAAGGACAGGGAAGGGCTCTTTTGGTTGTTTGCGCTGCTGTGTCTATCATACTCCCTCTGCTTTTAATTGCTTGATTTTGTTGCTCTTCAGTTGCTCAGTCATGTCCGACTCTGGTGGCTGATTGTATGAGCTTTTCTAAAATAAATATTGTTGCTTTTCAATTGCTAAGTCATGCCCAGCTTTTTGCAACCCCATGGACTGCAGCACACCGGGCTTCCTTATCCTTCACTATCTCCTGGAGCTTGCTCAAGTTCATGTCCTTTGAGTCAGTGATGTCATCCAACTGTCTCATCCTCTGTTGTCCCCTTCTCCTCCTGCCTTCTTTCTTCCCCAGCATCAGGGTCTTTCCCAATGAGTCAGCTCTTCACATTAGGTGGCCAAAGTAATAAATATAAGTATGTTTAATATTGATTATCTGCTGCTGCTGCTGCTAAGTCACGTCAGTCATGTCCGACTCTGTGTGACCCCATAGATGGTAGCCCACCAGGCTCCCATCCCTGGGACTCTCCAGGCAAGAGTACTGGAGTGGGTTGCCATTGCCTTCTCTGATTGATTATCTACTGAATGGCAAAAAAAAAAAAAAAAAAAACTTGTTTAAACAGTATAAAATGTGAATAAGATGAACATAATCCTTTAATTTATCATGCCGTACCATTCATGCATTCTTACTACAGAGGCACTGTGGAGAGGGAAAATAAAGACCTCAGTGTTTGAAATCAGATGATCTAATGTCAAATCCTCAGATCCTCGGGCTGTATAGCCAGATTTATTTCTTTGTCAGCTTCTCTAGTTGTAAGACTAGTGAGGAACACTGCCTTCCCTACATATGAATCCTCTGTTTCCTCCAACCCTCTTAGAGAACTTGTGTGGATTTCATCTATACCCCTAGAGGGTGAAGTCAGCTCTTCAGGTACATGTTACAGGTCACTAGCTACAATTAAACAAGAAAGATTGGGTTTAATTCACTTCCTCTTGGCCTCCTTTATTTTACACTCTGTGCTGTCTTGGCTTTGTGCTTTGGACAATCACTTAACCTCTTTGAACTTAAGTTTCCTCTGGGATATTCAATGAAATATTGCCTCTTAATGTGCTTTGTAAAAATAGAAAGCATCCTAGGTCTTGTTGTAACTTTTATTTTACTACTAAGTCTTAAAAACAGCCAGCCATGATGTTTGGCAGAAACCAACCCAATACTTTAAGGCAATTATCTTTCAACTAAAAAAAGAAACAAACAAAAAAACAGCCAGCCAATTTTTTGCCTGAATACTGATAGAGTTGATTCTCAAAGAAAAGATCAGAGAGTCTCTAAATATTTAAGCCAATACTCACTGAAAAGATAAAAGGCTTTATTAGCAAATATAATGGCCATCCTGACTGATTTATATGCCCAGGATGAATCTGCTCTAATCTAGACAGGGCATTAAGTAGCCAGACTGTGCTTCTTTGTAATAAAGTGAGCAGTTCCCAAATTCTCCCAATTTTACCTCCCCCCACCAATCCTCCCATTTCATCCCTACACCAAGACCTGCTTCAGACCCTCAGTCTGTTCTTGTCACTTAAGTGTCTGGGGGGTAAAACTCTAGGACTATGGGAAACCAGCCGTCTATATTCTCAGCATCATGTGTTCATTTTTTATTAATTCATCAGTATGTTGAGGGCTGACTCTGTCCTGCATAGAGGACAGGTGTGGAGTATGGAGGAAAAAAAGGAAGAAGGCAGGGATACGAGCAGAGAATATCAAACAGCCCCCTCCAATAAGTGCATAGTTTCATTAAAAATACAGGTTTTTATACTCTTCATTCATTTTCATATCCCTGGTTCATTGGAATTGTGTTGATGTTGTTTAGCCGCTAAGTCGTGTCCAACTCTTTGCAACCCCATGGACTGCAGAATGCCAGGCTTCCCTGTCCTTCCCTATCTCCCAGAGTTTGCTTAGATTTATGTCTGTTGAGTGGGTGATGCTATCTAGCTATCTCACTGTGATGCTGTGAATTGTGAACTGAGGGTAAATTATACCATGTGTTTACAGTCTACAGCCTAGGTTGGAAATTTTCATGTTTGCAAAATATATATAAACGTAATTGTATGGGAAATTACTTAATATTATATCACAGATTCTTTCTGGTTTTAAGCAACTGTTTCATCTTTTCACATTATTTACTTGTTTACTTCTGTGTTTTTTCCTTATCAAATGGACAGGGAGGATTAGGGTGAGACGGCTCTAGTATGGTGCTGGGTAGAGAAAGCAGTTTTCAATAAAATATGTACAGTTTCAATATTAGGAAGCTTGTGTTTATTTGTGTATATTCTCTAGCTGAGAATCTCACTTTCTCACCAAGCTGGAGCACTTGGGGAAAGAAGATGAATGACAAGTGATGTCACTTCCTGAAATCACACTTGTTAGGAAAAGAAACAATCATCCCAGCAGCTCCTTTACTCACATTCTCACCTGGCCTCTGCAGATAAAGTGAGATGGGGAGAGGTGGGGAGTGCTACCTGCATAGATATGTTGGAAGCGGATTTAGAGTCCATTCTCTCAGCTACAGCCAAATAAATTACATTGGATTAAAATAGTGCAGGTCATTTGGAGAAACACAGCCCAAGGACCTTTACATTTCTAAGGCAGCCCAAATTTCAAATTAATCCCTTCTTTCATGCCTTGCTCTGGAAAGATGGCTAAGATTAAACATAGAAAGAAGGGATTTAATTTCAGTTTTACAAAGACTCTTTCAATAGTTTCAAAAATATGTCTTTCTCTTCGAATAAAGAGCCTTTGCCAAAAGTTGATGTGCAAATCATGTTGAAAAGCAGACCACTTTACAAACAGAAGCTGTGATCCTGAACTTCTCAGAGGTGATAAAATGCCAGAGACAGGTCTTGAGGGACTTAACATTATTCATTCAACTCCCCTGTAGTTTGAACCCCATTGACTATTTCATCCAAGGTTCAGAGTGAAGACAAAAACAGATAGAAAACACCCACCTCCATATCTCTCCATTAGGGGGAAGAATATAGAGGGCTGTTTAATTGAAATACAAGGAGAGAAATTTCTGAGATGTTTATATCCACTCAAAACACAAGGAGAATTTATCTCATAAATCATACATTTTCTTTTTTTTTTCCTTCATATTTACATTAGTCACTGTGTCCCTAAGACTGTTTTTGCAAGTCTTAGGCTTTACAAACTTGGTGTATAGGAATATCTTTAATTCATAGACAGTTTCAATTCACTCAGTAATATATTATGTCTATTTTGTATGTAGCACACTGCATGGATACAGAAATACAGATCAGAGCCCACTTCTTTGTGAAGTAGATGAAGTGGTTACAAAAGGAAGAAGGACAAATACACAGAAAATATTAATATATTAGTAGAAGGTAACAGATATGCCAAACTGGTATAAAGGCAACTGTGTATACATGATAATGTGAGAGAGAGAACCATGCAATCTAAAATGGTCAGGAAGGGCTCAAGGAGGAACTGAACCCTGGCCACATTCCTCCTTTGGTTGGGAATAAAGATTGAGACGGGCAGAGTCCAAGTGCAGCAGTAAACACAGACTGTGGAGAAGTGAGCTAGTTAGGAGACCCAGCTTTGGAGTCCCCAGACCTCAAGGGGAACACTCACTTAGATTTCTATATGTCATATGATCCTTGGGAAGTTGCTCAATCTCCCTGGTTAGCACCATCCTCTTTGAGTGGTGTACTGCAGCCAAGATTATTGTTTAGGAATTTTATGAACTGGTTGTTTCAACTTGGTAGGTTAAACCAGGCACAGTGGGAGAATTTACCCTGTGGAACTTGACAAATCCTAGAAATCCAGACTTTTTTTTTTAATTTTTATAAAACTGTTTTGCCAGAGTATCATTGCTCTGTTTCATTATTAATAAAAGGAGAATAATAGTAAATCCTACCAGTATTGTTGTGAAGGGTACAGATGATGTGTAAAATCTCTGAAGTGAAAGTCTCTCAGTTGTGTCCAACTCTTTATGATCCCATGGACTGTAGTCCATGCTCCAGGCCAGAATACTGGAGTAAGTAGCCTTTCCCTTCTCCAGGGGATCTTCCCAACCCAGGGATCGAATCCAGGTCTCCCGCATTGCCGGAGAATTCTTTACCAGCTGAGCCACAGAGGGAAGCCCAAGAGTACTGGAGTGGGTAGCCTATCCCTCCTCCAGCGGATCTTCCCGATCCAGGAATCGAACCAGGATCTCCCGGATTGCAGACGGGTTCTTTACCAGTTGAGCTGTCAGGGAAGTAAAATGTCTATCACAGTTATAATCAACACAGGTGATTCTCCAGAGGTGATAGATAAAGTTACAAATGGCATACTATGAAGACACTGGTCCCACCAATGGGGCAGCAGGGTGTGGAGTCAAGTGGGTGGGTTGAGGGGCCAGAGGACCCTTTCAATACCTGAACTCCAAAGTACGGCTCAGATGTAGTTCTTCATCAGTCAGTTTTACCATGAAACAAATTTATTCTCTGGAAGAAAAGAGTCGAGTTTCCTTACCAGGTCAATCTCTAAATGATGTTAAAGTCTACCCAACAGACTATTGGCTGAAAATAATCTCTGAGCTAAGAAAATCTTAGAAGACTGCCAAATAATGTTTGGAGACCATTTATGAAGAACCGTTGGATCGTGTGATGTCAATTCGATGGTCAACATTTCTTTTACTGAAAATGACAGAAGTGTTTCTGCGTTACTGAAGTTTGCCTCAACTGTTTAGGATATAATATAATGTTAGGCAGCAACTGATGAGTAATTAGTTCTCTTGGGACACAACATTAACTCTAACATTATTTTGTGATTGTTAACCTAATTCTAAAGAAGGGGAGGCTTTCTTCCTTCAGGAGTGCCTCCAGCTGTGACCTAGCAGAGTCAAATTTATACTCCTTAAATTCAAGATACCTAGCCTTGTTTCCCAACCTCTCTGTGAAAAACAAAACAAAACAAAACTACTCAATAACAAATCTCATGATTTTTTTTTTTCCACCACTGACATGATGAAAATATGAAGGATGCATTATTGGTTCCTGTTTATATCATTATAAAATGGTGGTGAACAAAGAACTCTCTCTGTTTCATTTCTTATCATTGTTGCATTCTGCTTTGCTTCCTCCTTTCTACTCCCTCCTGGCAAAAGAGTGTTGACAACAGTACCGTTCAGATTGTTGGAATCTGGAATGAAAAAGTCCATCCACCCAAGCAATGTTCGTCTGTTGTGTTTGTTGTAAATGGCTAATTTCATTAATGCAAAAGTTTCCCATGGAAAGTGCAGCAGTTTTCAAGAAAATTTTGCTGGCTCACTTTTTGGGTATTCTCACATATGACTGCTTTCAAATTTGGGGGAAATGTTTCATCTGAAAATCTTTTATCTTAACCGAGTAAAAGTGAAATACTCTAAATGTATATGGATTTGCCTTTTAAAATGTGGTCTTATTATCAAGTAAAGCATGAGAAAGATCTAATGGGTTGCAGTTCCTTGGTCACCATGTAATTTTGTCCCAGAGCTGACATGGTAGCTCCAGTCTGCAAAATACACCAAGCCTACTCTGAAAAGACCTTCCTAGACATCATGGATGCCAGCACCAAGTGCCAGACAATATTGACACCAAGAAAATTGCTGTCATTACTCATTAGCAGGCATCAAAATGTCCTAATAATTCTCTTTCCCAATATTCAAGCCTGTTGAGACATCAATTAAACATGCTCTGCTTGCCAAGTCATGTGATCAATGTTCTCTGAGCTGGATTGGGCCAAGTGAATCCGTCCAATTAGACTGGATAAAGAAACACTTCTAAGAGTCTGGCTGTGGAAAAAGAGATTAGTTCCATCCATATTCCTGAAATGGAATTCAGAGTTCTTGAAAACACTGTGTGTGTTTTTCACCACATGGCCATCTGTTGATGAGTTTGCCCCACTTAGAGAACATTCAAATGTTCAGTGGAAAGCATATTCCTACTCAGAAAATGCTAACATATTAAGGCTCCCTTGTGTCTCGGTGACATGAATACAAACTTCCTGAATGAATAAAACCTGAATTTGGGGGCCAGATTGATTCTTCCTATACTGCCTGGAGCAAGGTGAATGGAATGAGCTTGGTTAATTCATTGTTCAAAAGGTTTATTTTTTCCTTTGTATGATTTTTTAATATCAAGCTGAGTTAAGCTATATGAGAGAGAAGAAAGTATCTTCCACGGGGGAGAAATGGCCAATAATGGAGATGGTCTTGCCTTCTTGTGACATAGCAGATCTGGGAGAAGTACTGAAATTGTATTCATACTGATGCCTTGAGGAAGGTGGGTAGGAAATTCCAGGTAGCAACATAGCAACACTTGCTTAATATTGGAGCATATTGCTGGAGCATAATACTGGAGCAAGAGCCTATTCTACTCTGTGATTAGGGCACATACTGGGGAGACTTGAGCTGTTATAGGAAAGCTCTTCTCTTCTCAGCTGGCCACATGGCTGATTAGTCACAATCCAGGCCTGTTGTCCAATGGGTGCTGAAGTGAAAGGGGACCGAGAGATGCAGCAGGATAAGTGAGGGGTGAATGGATGAACCCTCCTCTTCTCATCCACGCTGAATCCACCACTTAGCACACACTTTCCACCATCAGCAGATAAAACCATTATCAACCCTGTCCTGCAACTTTGGCTTTGCCTCCATGCCCTTGCCACAGCATCAGTGAAAGTTGTCATTTTCACTAAGCTTTATTTCTACAGCCTGAACTAGGTTTGGGGGCTAACCTTTAGTTTAGAAATAAAAATAATGATTCAAAAGGATTTATATGGCAGAAATAATATGGAATAAAAATTTATTTAGGAGCCTTTGCATTGCTATTAGCAATCACAGAGAAGGACTTCCCTGGTAGCTCAGCTGGTAAACTGAACTGCAATGTGGGAGACCCAGGTTCAATTCCTGGGATAGGTTACTCACTCCAGTATTCTTGGGCTTCCCTAGTGGCTCAGATGGTAAAGCTTATTAGTAGACAACATTTTCCTTTGTCCCTTATACATACAGATTAGATTTTGAAAGACATTATGTGGCTTCTCGGGTAGCTCAGATGGCAGAGAATCTGCCTGCAGTGTGAGAGACCCAGGTTCAATCCCTAGGTTGGGAAGATCCCATGGAGAAGGGAGTGGCAACCCACTCCAGTATTCTTGCCTGGAAAATCCCATGGGTAGAGAAGCATGGCAGCCTACAGTCCATGGAGTCACAAAAAGTCAGACACAACTGAGTGAGTAACATTTTCATACATAGTAAAATATATTTCTTTAAAACCTTAGTAATTTATTTACTATATTAAAATTTATAGGAGACTGATTTAAGATTTCAGTTTTCATTCAGATTGGTACTTCTTTTTTGCTACTTGTCTCACTATATGCTTCTCATGTAGCACCTTTCTTAAGATGAAATAAATGAATATCAGGCCCTAAATTCTACCACATGTTGTTCCTTAGCCAAGGAATGGGTTCATGTTGACACTTGACTAACATCAATTTCACACACAGTAGTAAAAAAATTTTTAATCTGTACAAACTGTAATTTTCATGCTGGGATCATTTCGATTCCAGAAGTTTTTCTATTGATTAGTTTAAGAAACTTGTGTCTTCACTGTGTTTTTTTAATGAGGAGCCCAGTGAAGAATCATACAAGAATCTTGAGGAAATTTTTGCTTTTTTTAGAAGTGCAACAAATAGAACTCTGACAGTTGGGAAAATGAGCTTGTTGTCCATTGACTTTAAAAAAATTAAGAATAAATATACAAAGTTTGAGAAGGGGCAATTCAGTAGATGTTTTAAATGCTTATTAACATCATGCTGTATTGAGATTAGAGATGGTGTCTTTGTCTAGTTTCCCTGTTGTGTCCAGCTCTTTGTGTCTCCATGGACTGTAGCCTGAAAGGTTCATCCGTCCATGGGATTCTCCAAGCAAGAATACTGGAGTGGGTTGCCATGCCCTCCTCCAGGGGATCTTCCCGACCCAGGGATCGAACCCTCATCTTTTAAGTCTCCTGCATTGACAGGTGGGTTATTTGCCATTAGTGTCACCTGAGAAGCCCTTTATATGAAGGAAGGCATTCTATTCATAAGATTACAAATCAGGTGTTAAAATATATCAAAACAAAAGCCCAGACATTTTCACATTAAAGTTTTTAATGCAAAAATAGACCAGTCAAGTTTCTGACAGATCTATGACACAAAGATAAACACAGTGACAACTCTTATACTAGATAGATCTGAAGGGGAAGTATGACAAAACCCACTGAAATGTTGTGAAGTAATTAGCCTCCAACTAATAAAAAAATTTAAAAAAATAAAAAATAAAAAAAAAACAAAACAAACAAACAAAAAAAAAAATGAATAAAGATGTAACATTCCAAATGGAAAAAAAAAAAAAAAAAAAAATCAAATAGTACACACTTACTGAGGCACACTTCACACCAGCCCTATCTGTGTCATCAGTCACAACTAAGCTGTGACTGTGTCTCCACGTGCACACACATATACACATACATACATACACGCATAGAGCGTATCTCTTGAACAGCTATGCTTATCAGGCTCTGAACATACAAAGGCCTTTGCCTACTTGAGGGAAAATCTCTCTGTAAGAGCTTCTTATAATAAAATCTGTTTTGTTTTTCAGCTAAGAGACTAACTTTCTTTTCATTTCCTGATGTTACTGGTATTAGGTCCATGAAATGTTCTTTATGCCAACTTGCAGATTGTAGAAAGCCGCATAGAAAGGAGGCTTCATTATCCATAAAACCAACTCCCTCTGAATTGTTATAGTGAACTACATATGAGGCAAAGCCCCTACTTTATTCACAATCAGGAAAGTGTCCAAAAGCAAATTGAAGGAGGGGTACTTTTTCTCCTTCTCTTTAGAAGTGGCTCCAATGGATGGGGTGTTATATTTATCCTTCTACTATGGCTGCCTTAGCAAGAGACCATGGACATGGTGACTTCAAACAAGAAGTATGTATTCTCTCAGAGTTCTGGAAGTCTGAAATCCAGGGTCAGCAAAGTCCTGCTCTCTCTGAAGCTCTAGCGTAGAATCTGGGCTTGCATCTTCCTGGTTTCTGGCAGTTGCCAAGCAACGGGCAGTGTTCCTTGGCTTCCGTCATCTGGTCTCGACCTATGTCTTCAAATTCCTTCCTCCTTGTGTGTCTCAGTGTCTATGTGTCTTAATCTCCGTCTTTTCTCTTATGAAGACATCAGTCTTTGGATTTAGGGCCTATAGTCATCTAGTATGATTCACCTCAACTAATTACATCTACAAAGACCTTTCCAAAGACAATCTCTTTCTGAGTTTCTTGGTGGATGCACATTTTTGTTGGACACGATTCAACCTCTACCCTCTGCTTGCTTCTGTCCAGCCCTATACATGGTGTCATGCATCCCCTCAGGTTTTTCTGTCTCTTTTTTTCTTTTTTTGCTTGCACTCTCCTCCCAAATCCAGCCCAAAATGTCCTTCTTCCGACTTCCACTACATCTATGCTCTGTGGAACCCAGTTCATGTCTCTTTCCATTTTACAAATTTTAAAAACATCTGTTTACTTATATGGCCATGTTGGGTCTTTGTTGCATCACGCAGGATCTTTCGTTATGGGGCATGGACTCTTTAGCTGTGGCCCAAGGGCCCCATAGTTGCAGTGTGTGGGCTTAGTTGCCCCATGGCATGTGGTATTTTAGATCCAGAGATGGAACCTACATCCCTTGCATTGCAGGGCAGACTCTTAACCACTGGACCACCAGGGAAGTCCTTCAGTTTTGTGAAATTTTCTCAGATCACTCAAGATAAAAGAGATTTCTTCTTTTTCCTTATTTTTCAATAGCCCTTATTATCTATGTGATTTTTCCACTTAATTTATACTCTTAATTATTTTTCCAAATGCTTGTTCATAATTTTTCCCCAGAATGTAAATTGTGTGGGCAGAGGCCAGCTTTTCTATATGTTTTGTGAAACCTAGTAATTCATATATGTTGACTGAATCTTTAGTTTTGAACATGTACTGTGGGTTGAGAGAAAATCAATGAGAACAGAGAGGGAAGTATGCTAAGTTTTGGACTTTACATATACCATGTCATATGATCTTCAAAACTGCATGTAAGGAAGATATTCCACTTTACAGGTTAAAAACTAAGGTTGAAAGTACAGGGCAGTGTCGAGATTTCAAACCCTTACTGTCTGTTATGTGAAATCTGTATTTTCCTAGAAATATGCCTTCCTTCTGGCAAAGCCTTTTTTACTTTTAGAGCATTTAAAACACTGAGAACATGGAGACTGTTTTGAGACGTGGTCCTGAAAAGTTGATTCTACATTGAAAGATGTTGTTGGAAAAACCACATCCCACAATTTCTGACATTAGTCTCCACTGATGTTCATCAGCCTGAAGGCAGCTGTAGGAGCAGGTCAGGAACTCCTGAGAGAAACAGGAGGACACACCAATGCTTGTGAGTGGATATGAGCACATAGGCCCCCAAGGAGCCTCAACACCAGCTTATTATAATCACCCTACTTAATAGAGATTATATAACAACACTGCAGATGGTGAAAGCAGTCATGAAATAAAAAGACACTTACTCCTTGGGAAAAAAAGTTATGAACAACATAGACAGCATATTAAAAAGTAGAGACATTAGTTTGCCAGCAAAGGTCCATCTAGTCAAGGCTATGATTTTTCTAGTAGTCGTATATGGATGTGAGAGTTGGACTATACAGAAAGCTGAGTGCCGAAGAATTGATGCTTTTGAACTGTGGTGTTGGAGAAGTCTCTTGAGAGTCGCTTGGACTGCAAGGAGATCCAACCAGTCCATCCTAAAGCAGATCAGTCCTGGGTGTTCATTGGAAGGACTGATGTTGAAGCTGAAACTCCAACACTTTGGCCACCTGATGCGAAGAGCTGACTCATTTGAAAATACCCTGATGCTGGGAAAGGTTGAAGGTGAGAGGAGAAGGGGACGACAGAGGATGAGATGATTGGATGGCATCATGCACTCAGTGGATATGAGTTTGCATAAACTCTGAGAGTTGTTGATGGACAGGGAAGCCTGGTGTGCTGCAGTCCATGGGGTCGCAAAGAGTTGGACACGACTGAGCGACTGGACTGAACTGAACTGATATAACAACATTTAAAAACATTTTGAAACCTCAAATAAAGACTGTACTGAAATGATTTAAAAATTTTTAGTTTGTGATGAGTTCAGTTCAGTTCAGTCACTCAGTCGTGTCTGACTTTTTGCAACCCCATGAATCGCAGCACGCCAGGCCTCCCTGTCCATCACCAACTCCCGGAGTTTACCCAAACTCAAGTCCATCAAGTCGGTGATGCCATCCAGCCATCTCATCCTCTGTCGTCCCCTTCTCCTCCTGCCCCCAATCCCTCCCAGCATCAGGGTCTTTTCCAGTGAGTCAATTCTTCGCATGAGGTGTCCAAAGTATTGGAGTTTCAGCTTCAACATCAGTCCTTCCAATGAACACCCAGGACTGGTCTCCTTTAGGATGGACTGGTTGGTTCTCCTTGAAGTCCAAGGGACTCTCAAGAGTCTTCTCCAATACCACAGTTCAAAAGCATCAATTTTTCGGCGCTCAGCTTTCTTTATAGTCCAACTCTCACATCCATACATGACCACTGGAAAAACCATAGCCTTGACTAGATGGACCTTTGTTGGCAAAGTAATGTCTCTGATTTTTAACATGCTGTCTAGGTTGGTCATAACTTTCCTTCCAAGGAGTAAGCATTTTTTAATTTCATGGCTGCAATCACCATCTGCAGTGATTTTGGAGCCCAGAAAGATATAGTCAGCCACTGTTTCCACTGTCTCCCCATCTATTTGCCATGAAGTTATGGAACTGGATGCCATGATCTTAGTTTTCTGAATGTTGAGCTTTAAGTCAGCTTTTTCACTCTCCTCTTTCATTTTCATCAAGAGGCTTTTTAGTTCCTCTTCACTTTCTGCCATCAGGGTGGTGTCATCTGCAAATCTGAGGTTATTGATATTTCTCCCGGCAATCTTGATTCCAGCTTGTGCTTCATCCAGCCCAGCATTTCTCATGATGTACTCTGTATATAAGTTAAATAAGCAGGGTGACAATATACAGCCTTGACGTACTCCTTGTCCTATTTGGAACCAGTCTGTTGTTCCATGTCCAGTATTAATATAATTGTGTGTGCATTTACCATGCTATGCTATTCTATGCTAAGTCGCTTCACTCATGTCCAGCTCTTTGTGATCCCATAGACTGTATAGCCCACCAGGCTCCTCTGTAGATGGGATTCTCCAGGCAAGAATACTGACGTTAGGTGCCATGCCCTCCTCCAGGAGATCTTGCCGACTCAGTGATCGAACCCACGTCTCTTACATCTCCTGCACTGGCAAGTGAGTTCTTTACCACTAATGTCACCTAGGAATCCCTTGTTTTTTTAATCTGTTGGCAAATCACTAGTTAGACAACCTGAAAGATTCCTTTCGACTTTAAAATTATGTGATTATAAAATAAATAAGTAATGAAACAATTCCCTTGGTCAGTCATTACAGTATATATGCATATGCCATACACACATATAGTAGAATCAGAAAGACCATCTTCCAGGCATTTTTGGTGAAAAGAATCCTTTGCTTGTCCTTTGCTGCCCTGACCATTTCGGATCTGATTAAAGATGCATACAAGCAGGCAGGATGATGCAAACCTCAGCAAGTGATCCGAGGCTGACTTTTTACAGGCTACCTTTTTTGACCCCATAAAATCCTAGTACAATACCATTCCCACTCAGACTTTCCTCCTCTCTGTAAAAGATGGAGACCCAAATGCTGATGGCTCTCTGGGGGCTCCTGGCTCAGAAACAGTTCTCTCAGCAGTCTCCTGACATTATTAATGGCTCTGATGTACAAACCCAGAATAAAATAGAATTAAAATCCAAAGTTAATTTCAAGCTCCATTAGAAATTAAAGGTGTTGGGAAAGAAATCAATATTTGCCCAGTGCAAAATGACTAAATTCGAAGCAATTAATTCTATTATTTTGTAACTTCTAAAAACTATAAAGAACCTTCAAACTATAAAACGTTGCCACATTCACACATGTACACCACATGTGACAGAAAATAATGGGAATGATTTCGAAAAGCAAGATGCAAAAATCTATTTTATACTTTATAGCCACACCATGTAGTGTACACACTAAAATGTATGTCTTAAAATAGGGCCAATTATTCTGTAAAATCTGTGACTCTTTCCAGCAATTACCAACACTTAGTTGTAAATCTGAGAGGATGTAAGGGACAGAAACACTGCAGAAGAGCAAAGAGATTTATTTAAATAAAGTAAACATATCCATTTCCTTAAGTTTACTTTTTCTCTGTTCCAGCTTGTTTTTCTGGAACACTATAGATTACCAAACAAAATGACCTTAAAACCCTGTAGTTCCAACTAGTATAAAGTATTTTGCCACCTGTAGAGTTGAAGATCATAAAAGAAATAAAACTAACAGTCAGTAAAAGCTTTTTCATGTCAGAATCATTGTCACTTCCTCCCTGCTGTGTCCTTCTGAGAAAAATCTAAGTTAACAAATGGATCTTTTGCAGGCGCAGAAAGATCAGAGTCAGATGGGTCTGGATCAGACCTTGTAATGAGGATGTCATTGTTCCTTCTCCCCATGTCAGGAAGAAGCTTCATGAGAACTGGCTCAGTCTCTCTTATTATTTCAGTGGACTGGGGCAAACAACTTGAATGATAATGTGGGACTAAACCAGTTCTTACTAAGAAAATGTCCTGCAACTTCTGGCACAACTTTCCTGTTTGTGATGAAAACAGTGACTATGATATAGGCCTAAAGGCAGTAAAGGAAGTCATGGTCAGACACGGGGACCATTCTCAGACATTTCAATAAGAGAGAACAGAGTTCACCTCATGAGCTTCAGGTTCTAAATATTGACATATTCTTCCAGTGACTAATATTCAACTTCTTCACCTTTCAAACACAGCATCCTTTAAAATTCTATTAGCTGTCCTCTCCTAAAGATGTGACTCTTCTGGTCAGATGATACAGAGCTGGCATTTAGGAGGTGAGCTTCATGGCCCACCAGCCCCATTCATTGTCTTTGCTGTTGCTATTCAGAGTTCTGCTCTAGCTCTAACAAAAGCGGGGTGTCAATCAAATCGATTCTCAACTCTCTTAACTTCCCTGTTATTCAACTTTTCCTTCCCTCCTGTGATATTTTAAAAGGGGAATGGATTCTGGAATAAGAAAGGCTGTTCCAGCCCCAGTTCTGTCACTTATTATCTGTGTGGTCCAAGGTGTTGACTTAGCCTTCTTGATCCTCTCTTCCTTTCCTTGTATAAGAAACATGATGCTACTTACCTGGCAAACTTTTATGTTTTTGTTTTTAAGAATCTAAAGTGTCTGTGAAGTGAATGCTCATTACCAGGCAGATAGAGAACCCTCAGAAGTAGCAACCACCAGTGTATGATGGATCATACCTTCTGAGCACCCAGGGGTGCTGTGTGTTCCCTCTCCACCTCTTATAACAAGTCTACCCTCAGGAGGGCATCAAACAGCGAAGGTGAGCAGAAGTCAAGTGAGAGAAAGGAAGTAAGGAGTGTCAGATTAAAATGCAGGAGTGCAGAGAGGATAGGAATGACGCATGGTATGTGTTTAAAAATGATGCATCTTTCTCAACCCTTCTCATACATGCAGCCAAGGAGCCAGAATAAGTTGTCCTTCCTTGCTGTATCCTCCTCCGATACTGGTCATTCCCTCAATGTGGATTTCATCTCCCCTGCTTCTATGAATCTGCTCTCATCACTGATCTTATGTTGGCAAACTAAGTAACATAAATGGGGCATTTGCATTTAATATATGTTGCCTCCTCCTTCTCATAGCAGTTTTCTTTATTTCCCATGACTCAACAAGGTCTTCACTTGGGTTCAGTTTCATTTTTGTTTTTTTTAATTTTTTATTTGGAGGATAATTGCCTTATAGTGTTGTGTTGGTTTCTGACATACAGCATGAATCAGTCATAATAGTGTTATATATATACAAATATATGTACACACAAACATATATATACATGCAAGGAGATCCAACCAGTCCATCCTAAAGGAGACCAATCCTGAGTGTTCATTGGAAGGACTGATGCTGAAGCTGAAACTCCAATACTTTGGCCACCTCATGTGAAGAGCTGACTCATTTGAAAAGACTCTGATGCTGGGAAAGATTGAAGGCAGGAGGAGAAGGGGATGAGAGAGGATGAGATGGCTGGATGGCATCACCGACTTGATGGACATGGGTTTGGGTAGACTCCGGGAGTTGGTGATGGGCAGGGAGGCCTTGTGTGCTGCAGTCCATGGGGTTGCAAAGAGTCGGACACGACTGAGCAACTGAACCGAAGTGAATGGATATATATATGTACATACACCCTCTTTCTTGTGCCTCCCTCCTTTCTCCCACCCCTCTAGGCCACCACAGAATGCCAGGCTGGGGTCCCTGCGTCAGACAGCAGCTCCCCACTAGTTATCTGTTTTACACGTGATAGAGTGTTCATGTCAGCACTACTTGCTCCATCTGTCTGCCCTCTCCTTCCCCCTCTGTGTCCACAAGTCCGTTCTCTACAACGGCGTCCCCATTCATCCCCTGCAAATAGGTTCATCATTCTACAAGGCCACCATCACCCTGATAGCAAAACCAAGATACCACACACACCAAAAAAAATAAAAAATAAAAGCCAATATCACTGATGAACATAGAAGCAAAATTCCTTGACAAAATTCTTGCAAACAGAATCCAGGAACACATTCAAAGGACCGTATACCATGATCACGTGGGTTCAGTTTGAGTGAGGCTGTTGTTTCTCAGTCTGTGTCCTGGACTCTCCCTTTAGCCTCACCCTTAGATAGCAGTGCTCCCAAGCGTTGCCCTCAGGTTTTTCCTGTCACTTATACTCTTCCCCTTGATGCCCCCAGCTATGTCTTCAATGCCCATTTATATGATGAAGATTTCTCAACCTACATTGCTCAGCCAAGACTTTCTGTTGGATCTATTAACCTGATGGACAGTGACTGGCACACACAAGGAATTTAATAAATATTTGTTGATTGTGCAAACATCTCAATATCCTCCACGGTATGTCCCTATAACAAACTCAGCAGGTTAATATTCAACTTTCCCATTCCCTCATCCCACCCAGACTTGTTATTCCTCCTGTATAAATGTAAATGGTCCATTACCAACCCAGTCATTGATACTAGTTACCTAAAACCACCACATCAAATCAGTCCCCAAGTCCAATATATTCTACCTCTGGAACATCATTCATACCTCACCTTCATCTCCATGGCTATGCTCGGCTCAGCCTCTCCTCACTTCTGAGCAACTGGATGTGAGAGCCTTCAGTTCATCCTTCACATGTCTTCAGTACTCAGCTCATGCCGTTTATTGCAGGAAACATTCCATCATCACAGATCTAATCTAGGACCCTACCCTCTGTGCTCCCACAGCCTACTGTATATACCCTGTCAACGGAATAGCAATATAGACTTACTGGATAGTTTGTCTTTTTTTTCACATAGAAAAATGAGAGTTTATTGAGTTTGGAAATGGAATGTGATGAAAAATCCTGGGTAGACCTCAGCCATGGCTGGATCCTGGATATTAGGTTCTTGATATGAAAAAAAAAAGAAAGAAAAACTCCTTATTTGACTTCATAAATGAAATCACATGACTAGACTAATGCAGTAGACACTCAGCAAATGCTTGCTATATAACGAATGTAAGGGAGCCTGACACTCCCCATACTACTTACTGGCAGGACATTTGCTTAAAGGAAGGCAGTTGGGCTTGTGCTAAGCTTTGTCTTCTCTTTCTCTTTCCCATAGTTGCGCTTTCTCTCCCTAATCTCTGTCAAGTGAGGGAAGGTCTGATATCAGTCACTTATTTGGAAATTTTCTTTTGGTGTGTGTGGGATTGATCATTGTCACATTTCCCAATGGTTATACTTTAAGCTGGCTTAAATTAAAAGACGCTTCTCCTTGGAAGAAAAGTTATGACCAACCTAGACAGCATATCAAAAAACAGAGACATTACTTTGTCAACAAAGGTCCTTCTAGTCAAAGCTGTGGTTTTTCCAGTAGTCATGAATGGGTGTGAGAGCTGGACTATAAAGAAAGCTGAGCGCCAAAGAATTGTTGCTTTTGAACTGTGGTGTTGGAGAAGACTCTTGAGAGTCCTTTGGACTGCAAGGAGATCAAATCAGTCAATCATAAAGGAAATCAGTCCTGAATATTCATTGGAAGGACTGATGCTGAAGCTGAAGTTCTAATACTTTGGCCACCTGATGCGAAGAACTGACTTTTGAAAAGATCCTGATGCTGGGAAAGATTGAAGGCAGGAAGAAAAGGGGAGACAGAGAATGAGATGGTAGGATGGCATCACCAACTCAATGGACGTGAGTTTGAACAAGCTCCAGGAGTTAGTGATGAACAGGGAAGCCTGGTATGCTGCAGTTCATGGGGTTGGACCCGACTGAGTGACTGAACTGAACTAAACCAATATGTAGTTGAGAAAGGAAAGATAGGTATCCAGTTAAATAAATCTCATGGAAGTAAAACCTTACTGCTCCTTGCTTTCTTACTTATAAAGTTAGCCCTTACTATACTCTTTAATCCTTTTACGCTGCTTGGAATGTATTCAGAGATTTTCTCTGGAGTTTTTCTCATCTAGCAGTTAATCCCTAGGTAGTTCTGAAAGGAAGAAGTGTTTGAGCTTCACTCACTGAACTTGGAGACCACCAATCAGTCCATCAGTTCTGTTTTGGTTTGTTTGCTTTGTTTTCTCTAAGTCAGTGGTTCTTATATTCTAATTTGAGAATCACCTGAGTAAATCTATAAAGTACAGATTCCAGAGCAACATCCCAAGAGTTTCTGTTTTATAAGGTCTGTAACAGACTCAGGAAATCCACATTTTAATGAGCTTACTAGAAGATTCTAGAGCAATTGCTCATGCCAATTTGAGTAGATAATACTTCCCTTCCATTCTCTTCCTCCAGCCAGAAGGTAGAGCCTCTCTTGAATTCTACTCATTATCTTTCCTTCCCTTCAGATTCACCAAACCCATCACTCAATGACCTTTTATGCAGCAAATTCACTGTCTGTCTTACCTTAGCCTTGGTATCAATTCAGCCCTTTGCCACATGGGCTGTCCATTACCTTGTGATCATGAGCTCACGTCACCTCATCTTCACCAGGTTGCAGGACATGGTTAAGAAGCAAGCCACTGACACAACATTATAAAGCAATTGTCCTCCAATTAAAAACAAAACAAAACAAAAAAACAAAAGACCAGAAACGAAGATCAAACAAATCACACACAAAAAGAAGCAAGCCACCTCAGAGCATACTGTCAAGTGGACTTCAGAAGGAAAGACAGTCCCTCAGAATCCTCACACCCCAGCCATGAGGATGGTGAATGGGTGAAAAACAGAAGAGCTTCAGTTTTGAAGCTTTCATTCCAAAATCTTTGTTTTTAATGTTGAAGGTGTTTGAGATAACTACACGTGGTGTCAAGAAAAAAACTATCCCCTCAAAATAAAATTACAACTGATACCAAAAAGGAAGAAATAAAAATCTCTGAAAGTTTTATTTAACAGTAAGTGACGTCCATACATTTGGAATTATTATTAATTCACAATCCTCAAGCAATATAAGAACCATGCATTTTACAAAAGATGCCGATTAATACATGATATATGTTATTGTTTTAGACATTGTTTTATTACAGCACTTAATTTCTGACACGTTCAGATTTCACGTTCAGTAATATACTTACAACTTAAAAAAAAAAAAAAAGACAATAGAGGAAGCATTATTTTCCATTGTTCTGAATCCAAACCAAATAGACAGACAGTGAACTGCTCTGACTGTGCATACGGACAACTCCAGGCCTTTTTAATTTTTCACCCCTCTGGCTATCTTTTTTATGTCAGTGACAAAAGGCAGTACATTTAGTACATCATGAATACCAAACCTGGCACTTCTTTGAACCCTACCTAGCACTTTCTCCTTTTGTTCTGATCTTCATACACTATTTAAAGAGTGATACAAGTGCTGAGAATTCATAGCGTAATGATTTCACAGTTTTAATTCTATGTTTCTTGAAGAGAAGTGTTCTTTCCTCCTCAAGCTGGTTTCTTTTTTAATGAAAAAGCTAATTATCCTTCAAAGCAATTTTTTTTCTTTTTTTTTTTTTGCTTTTAGTACTAGAACTAGGAAGTAATTTAGTAACTTTCTAATAGTAAGTTAATGAGTTTCATCCAGGAGCTAGTGTCATGCGGTGCATATTTTTTAATGTGTACACAATGTTTCTAAGCTAAACCCAGTTAATTTTTTTGTTGTTGTTTTTACTTTTATCAGCAAGAAAGAGAGGCTAAAAAACAGACTCATAGCTCTCCAGTGTGCTTAATAGGATTATTTAACAGCATCCAAACGTATTTATCACTGTATAGTAAACATAAAGAGCTCTTTGCCACAAAATGACAAGGATCAGAGGCAAATCACTATGGGAGGCGCCCAAACCCCTTTCATTTCTAATGTTCTTGCTGTGCTGGTTGTCTTTGGAGAAAACATTACCTGTTTTCCTCAACCTTGCATGAGCAGAGAAGAATGCCTGTGGGTGTTTTGCATAGTGGGAGGTCCATGTGCCAGTGCACACCTAAATAAAACCTGCTTACTTATCTGTTTGTCTTTAATCCCATTCAGTAGCCTCATGAGTCAAATAATTACCTTGTCAAGGCACTATCATAGCCTGTACTACTTTGGAGGAATCTCTAAAGAGGCAAACAGCAAATTTTAAGGGAAGAAATAAAATGAGATGGATGAGAAAAAATACAGGAGGGGTATTCCAGTTCATGTACATTATATCCTAAAGCACACAGCATGTCTGCTACACTCTGCCATACCCATGACCATCAATCTCAAACACACGTGCACGCATGTAGCATCAAAGGGTTCTCGCTCCCAATTGCCAACATGTTGTTTTGAGATATTTTTCTGGGACCACCAGGGAGTATTTTTATGGAAAGAATTTCAAAATATTTTTGCAGATCTAAATCTTCAGTACTGACTATTCACTTCAGCAATGTCAGAAAAGTGCTTCTATAGGGAACAAAAGTTCATACCACATAAATCCGTGTCGTGGTTTTATCTTTGTTCATACCACATAACAAATCCATGTTATGGCTTTATCTTTGAGTCAGATTACCTTCAGTTTAAATCACAGAGACTCAGACCTATCTCAGATCTGTCCATATTCAAGTTTCCTCAGATTTTTTTCCCAATAACTAAATAAAAATTCTAAGCTGTA
The DNA here is from genome assembly GCF_910594005.1 of Cervus elaphus. Classification (NCBI taxonomy): domain Eukaryota; kingdom Metazoa; phylum Chordata; class Mammalia; order Artiodactyla; family Cervidae; genus Cervus; species Cervus elaphus. The sequence continues at coordinate 116,096,375 of NC_057832.1, forward strand.
GGACAATTTTGAGTAATATCATAAAGATAAATTTCATACATTAGCTTTTTAAAAAGTTATTAACCATTAGGGAAAATAAAAGTTTTCATTCTCATTTAAAGAATTATAAATTGAATTTAAATCAAGATCTGCCATGATCAGAGGCCAATATTTTTAAACTTGAGTATGAACTTGGGCCAACAATTTTATTTATGGAATTATATAGTGAAGAAATAATTAAATGCATTTACAAATATTTATGTATAATCTTTATCTCAATATAGTCTTGGATGAAAAAATTAGGAGCAAATTGTAACATCCATCAATAAGAGAATGGTAAAGTAAAGGATGATATAATGATATCCTAGGAAACTATTCAAGTCATTAAGTGGAGCCATACTGTTTGACACAGAAATCATAAGACTCCCACTACACTATGAGGAGAATAAAACTAAAATCAGAATAAACTAAAAGTAAATAAAAAGTATAAAGTGTTATTTTGTAATTTTATGTTATTGTTGTCAAGTACTGAGATTGGAGAGTCCACCTGCAATGTGGAAGACCTGGGTTCTATCCCTGGGTTGGGAAGATCCCCTGGAGAAAGAAATGGCAACCCACTCCAGTGCTCTTGCCTGGAGAATCCCAGGGACGGGGGAGCCTGGTGGGCTGCCATCTATGGGATCACACAGAGTCGGACACGACTAAAGTGACTTAGCAGCAGTAGCACTGAGATTACTGATCATAAAATTGTTTTTCATATTTATGTATTGCCTTATTTGTATTTACATAAACATGAATTACTTTTTTATAACAAACTATGAATTTTTGTATTTTTTAAACACTGTGGTAAAGAAAATTAAATAGGATTAAAAAGACCAGATAGGTATATGTAAGTGAAAGAGTAAGTGAAGTTCGCTCAGGCGTGTCTGACTCTTTGTGACCCCATGAACTGTATAGTCCATGGAATTCTCCAGGCCAGAATACTGGAGTGGGTAGCCTTTCCCTTCTCCAGGGGATCTTCCCAACCCAGGGATAGAACCCAGGTCTCCCACATTGCATGTGGATTCTTTACCAACTGAGCCACAAGCGAAGCCCAGGTACATGTGATGTACAACGTAATTAGAAAAAAAGAAAAGAAAAAGACCAGGTATTAAGTCGTACTCTATTTTCCATCCCTAATCAGAACTTAAATATCTATTTGTACAAACACTTGAATGGATTGTGAGCTCTTCAAGGAGAAAGACAGTATATTAATTTTCTTTCCCTTCTGTAATACTCTGCAAAAAGGAGAATAGTGGATACATGGTAAATATATTTTGAATCAGTGTGTAGCCTTGGTTAAGTCATTTTCCCTCTCTGAGATTCATATTTTTTTTCTATAAAATAAATGAAAGTTTTTCTCCCCCTCTTGCTGGAGGTTACTGTGAGGCTAAAATGAGGACATGCTGTCTATGAAGAGCACTCCACATGCCCAAAGGAACATCAATTTTAACCTCAGTGGTTACACTCAGGGCAGTTGATGGAGCCAGTGTTGGATCCTCACCTCCAGGGAAGGTTCCAGGCAAACCCTGAAGCAAGAAGCAGTCACACTCTGCCCATCTGGCTGCCTGCTTCACTTCAGAGCCACCACCTCCCTCATTTTCCAGTTCCTTCTTGTTTTATCTTCAGTTTTCACCCAAAGTTAATCTCACAGAAATAGTGGCTCACATTTTAACCTGCTCTGAGTGGAATTTACATTCTCACCAGAGATAAGAAATTATCAGCCAAGATAAACAATGACCAGCCACAGATTTTCCTGTTTTGATGAGCGACCACAAACTCCCCCCAACCCCTCTCCCACCCCTACTGAGGTCACACCACCTTGCTTGCCCTCCTCTGAATGAAGGCCAACCATCAGCTCCCTTCATCAGAAGTAGGGAGTTCTCTGAAAGGTAGTATTTCTGACTCAAATCTCTGCTCAGTTCAGTTCAGTTGCTCAGTCATATCTGATTCTTTGCGAGCCCATGGACTGCAGCATGCCAGGCTTCCCTGTCCTTCACTATTTCCTGGGGTTTGCTCAAACTCATGTCCATTGAGTCAGTGATGCCATCCAACCATCTCATCCTCTGTCGTCCCCTTCTCCTCCCACCTTCAATCTTTCCCAGCATCAGTGTCTTTTCCAATTTCAGTTCTTTGCATCAGGTGCTGCTCTGACCGAATCTCTGCTATGACCATGGGAAAAAAAAAAAAACACAAATCCGCTGAAACCAAATTCCACCCCTTTTTAAGAAAAATATCAAGTATTATTAAAAGTTATCCGTGTGTCACATTTAAAAATAAGAAAAAATTCCATGATAGTAGATTTTGCTAGAGTACTTTGATAATCATAATTAGAATGCTGTATTAAAGCTTGCCTAGTGGCTCAGACAGTAGAGAATCCACTTGCAATGCAGGAAACTCAAGTTCAATTCCCAGGTTGGGAAGATCCCCTGAAGAAGGGAATGGCAACCCACTCCAGTATTCTTGCCTGGAGAATTTCATGGACAGAGGAGCCTGGCAGGCTACAGTCCATGGGGTCGCAAATGCACCACTGAGTAACTAACCTTTCACTCTCAGTAAGTACTGAGAATGAAAGTAGGCAAACATATTTCCTTATTCAGTCCTTTAAGTAGATATATATATATTTTTATTTTTTAGATGCAAGAAGATATAATATAGACAGATATAGATGTATAGATGCATTTTACATGTATTATATTATTATTTGTTTTAGATTGTATATTTGCATAAAATATGTATTTATGTATTTTACACATATGTAGATTTTTGAGTAGCTTGAAATTTGTTAGATCTACAAAATTATTTAAAAGTGAAATTTACTTTAAGAAATCTACCCTATATATATTCTACCACATATATTTACCATATATATAATTTTCCATCTTTCTAACATCTTATATATGTGTATATTATATATAACATGTGTAATGTTAGAAAGCTGGCAAACTCTTTTAATCAGGACAAAGTCACAAAATAAACCTATTTACATGCCTCAGGGAATGGAGTTTAATGGACTGTTTAGAATAGCATGAGGTTAATTAGGATTCTTAGAAAAGTGAGACTTAAAGTGAATTAGTGTGTTATATTGATAAAAAGGAGAGGGTCTCATAACCCAGTAAGAACGTATCCACGCCAGGCAGGAGGCACATTCCTTTGATGGCTCTCTGCAGTCACGCCCCACCTCCATTCCGCCAGCTGTTCTGCTCTCATTACCTCCATGCTCCCTCTCAGGTCAAACACCTTTGTGTTTTACCCTCTGTTCCTATGACCTCCTACTTGCTTTCCCCCTTGCCACACCTCAGTCTACTCCCATCACAGCAACCAGAACACGCCTGTTAACATGTACGTTGTTGTCATGTCAAACTTCCAAGACAGTGGCCTCCAAGACTCTGCACTCTTGGTCTTGGCACTGACTACCCTCTGCATACCTTGCTTGCTCATCCACTCAGTTTCAGCCGTACTGGGCATGTTGTATTCCACAAAGATATCAGGCCCATTGCATTTACTATTCCCCTAACATATCTACAAGCGTGACCATCTCCATCAACTCCTTCAAGTCACTTTTCAGATGTCATCTTCTCACTAAGACCTTCCTTGAGAATCACACCTAAAACTGTATTTACTCACTTTAGTCTCCATCTCCCATTGCTCGATGTAGTTTTCTTCATAGCAGTGAAAGTGAAGTTGCTCAGTCGTGTCCTACTCTTTACGACCCCATAAACTGTAGCCTACCAGGCTTTTCCGTCCATGGGATTTTCCAGGCAAGAGTTCTGGAGTGGGTTGCCATTTCCTTCTCCAGAGGATCTTCCCAACCCAGGGATCGAACCTGGATCTCCCGAATTGTAGGCAGACGCTTTACTGTCCGAGCCACGATGGTGACTTTTCATAGCAGTAATCATTCCTTAATATGACATATGATTTACTTGGGGGCTTCCCTGTGGCTCAGATGGTAAAGAATCTGCCTGCAATGCAGGAGACCTGGGTTCTATCCCTGGGTCAGGAAGATCCGCTGGAGAAGGGAATGACTCCCCACTACAGTATTCTTGCCTTATTCATTTGCTTTACTACCTGCCCCATGCAACTAGAATGTAGATTACATGGGTTTGGGGGATTTTTGTCTGTTTTATTCATTTTGGTATTGGCAGAATTTTAAACAGTGCCTGTCACAGCAGTAGAGCCTCAATAAATATTTATTGGATTAAATAAATTTATTTATTAGTGCTGGATAGGCAAGGAAATTAGAAGTGGCTGAAATTAGGCCTACAAGAGGTTAGTTAAGTAGATTTCCTGTTGAAAAATACTGAGAGCTTGTATTAAGACATAGTTATGGAATGGTATACTGACATTAAAATATTATAAACCAAGCTAAAATTTGAGTATAGATTCTAAAATAAATAATGCTAAATCATTTATTTCTGGAAAATAATATGATCCTATTTCTGCTATTACAACACAAATAAAGGATTTACAAAATCTACAAGTTAATGAAAGATCAGAAATTTTTGAACTGTTATGAGAAAAACTAATAAACTAATGAACAAACAGATATTTCCAGGGGTTGATAAAACTGTCTACTGCTAATTACATGTTTTGTACTTTGTAAAAAAAGCTACTCATGTGTGGAACAAAAAAATAGAACAAATTAATCATAGACTCAGAATGATTCACTATGTATAGTTTACAAATTAATTAGCTTTCTCTTAATCTTTTCAATTAAAAAAGTGTTAAAGCGTTAGTTTATTGCTTATTTCAGTGTTAAAATGCTGGTTAATTACAAAACATTATTAGTGGCTAGTATTAAAATTCCACTTACAAGCATGAGGGGAACAAAATGCATTTAAGGTTGATTTTCAAGTCTAGCTTTTATAAGTCTGCTTGGGTTAAAGAAAAACTGCTAAAGCGCTTTACCGTATTCTGATGATATGTGTGTGTGTAAGTTTTTCATTTGACTTACATATGTATGTGTATACAAATACAGATTTATACAATGTATATGTGTGTGTATATATATATATTTGTATACACATATGCATTTATACAATATTTGTGTATATATGCATATATATACACGTGCATGTATACATATGTGTATATATGTGTGTGTATATATATACACACATATGCAGGACATATGTGTGTATATATACACATATGCAGGGCTTCCCTGGTGACTCAGTGGTAAAGAATCCACCTGCCAATACAAGAGACACAGGTTCAATCCCTGGGTTGGGAAGATCCCCCGGATAAGGAAATGGCTACCCACCCCAATATTGTTGCCTGGGAAATCCCATGGAAAGAAGAGCCTGGTGGGCTACAGTCAGTCCATGGGGGTCACAAAGAGTTGGATATGACTGAAGGACTAAGCAACAACAACAACAATGTATATATACAAATTCTTAGTAGCATTAATTCTGGTCATAAGATCATAAAATAGTATGAAAACTGTACAAATATGTGTGAAAATTAAGAACTACGCACACGAATCTGTTTATGATTTTTCAAACTGAGCTTTTGGGGTCAAGTGTTTTCTTCCTTCTTCTCTACGTCAGATAGCCCACAGGTATTTTCTATTCAGACAAGGTCAAGATGTGATGCATTTGACTAAGACTTGAATCAGTCCTGCTGAAATATAACATTCAAGGAGAGAATTATGGAATAGGACCTGCAAGTATTCACAAAGAGTTGCTTCTTAATGCTTCAGAGGCAGCCTTGACGATAGCAGGGGAGTGAAAACGCTCCTACTTTTAAATACTTTCTGGAGTGGGTACGGAGAACTTCTTAGTCACGTTTCACTGTGCACTGAGCCAGTGGTGGGTACATGGAGAACAGAACTCAAATACAGATGCCATGGCAAGTGGCAGATGTGAGCAGCTGAGAAATGATATTCAAACAGGGCATAAAAGATCAACTAATGGATGTCAGAAAAATTATTTCTAAAAATACTCAATAAGTAGGTAGCTCTAGAGTGGCAAAGCAAGTGTAGAAAGCAAGTGTAAGCCTACTATAGAAAATTATTATAAAAAAGGAAAGCAAACAAAAGCTAAGGTTCCTTTGCACACATGTAAATAAGAGTACAGCATGGAATGAGACTCATCTCTCAATGTATTTTGCGTTGGTTTTGCTTTGTTAAAAATTTAATCAGGTCCCAGAAACTTAGATTTCAAATCCTGAAAAGCGATTTAAGTTAGTGGCTCAGATGGTAAAGAATCTGCCTGCAGTGGAGGAGACCTGGGTTCAATACCTGGTCAGGAAGACCCCCTGGAGAAGGGAATGGCAACCCACTCCAGTATTCTTGCCTGGAGAATCCCATGGACAGAGGAGGCTGGTAGGCTACAGTCCATGGGGTCACAAAGAGTCAGACACTGCTTAGAAATGAACACTTTCACTTCACTTTCACTTAAATGGAATTAGGGGGATAGGGCTTTTGTGGGGGGATTTGGGGAAGTTATCTTTCTAAAAAGAGATAGTCTCTCTTCAGAAAAATATTATTTCAAGATGGGATATGTAATGTGGGAAAAAAAAAAAAAAAGGAAAAGAGTCATCCATTGCCTCACTCTCTAGAAATAGCCACTATTATCTGTTGTGACACACTTTCTATTTCTTTTTTTTTTTTTCCCAGTCCATATTTATGTCAATTAATTAAAAGCAAATTTCAGTTTTGGTAGCTACCATTAAAATTAAGCACGCAGAATGGAAAGATATTCAAAGATAACTGTTTTATAGCTTCAGTATATCACAATTGAAAAGGAATGAAAATATATTGAACATAATGAAAATTAAACCTTTTGGATAAATAGGACTAGTAAGGTAGATTTTAGTTCCAAATGATACCAGAAGAAGAAGTCAGAAAGAAAAAGAAGAGAATGTGAGGAGAGGGAGAGAAAAAAATGAGTGAGAGCAGGCAGGAGGCAGAGCCTTAAGTGGAGAATAAAGGAGAAGGAACAGTCAGATGCCAACATTGCTCCCTGGTCTCAGCCCAGATTTCGGTGACCCGCTCTGGCCTCCCTCTCACCGCACCTTTAGCTTTTGCAGGCCAGCACTCAGCGTAGGAAGAACACCTCTGTGAAAAGGCCAGTGGTTTTCTGAGCCAGAAGCTTTGCTCTGGGCCTTCCGGTGGGCACTGTTGTGTGGATTGTTCTCAGGTGTTTTTATAAAAGTCATAAACGCCAAAATGCCCAGCACTCCACAGAGGAGGCCAGCCTCGTTTCCAGCCTTCGATGCTGCACTTTAATCTCATTATCAGAGTCTTCATCTTCAGCTTCTCTTAAAGGAGACCTTATTGAATTAAAAAATGAAGGGTTTGATATTTTTGATGCTGCTGTAACAAATTACCACAAACTTAGTGGCTTAAAGAACACAAATTCATTTTTTTTATAGTTTGGTGGGTTAGGAGTCTGAAACGGATCCCTTTGGATTGAAAACCAAGGGGTCAACAAGGCTGCATTTTTTTTTTTTTTTCCTGGAGCCTCTGAGAGAGAATCTGTTCTCTTGTTTTTGCAGCTTCCAGAGGTCACTTGTACTCCTGGGCTTGCCGCTCCTTCCTCCATCTTCAAAGCCGGTAGGGGCCAGCCCAGGCTGCCTTACATCCTATTATTCTCATAGTGACTGACTGCCTCCCCCTTTCACTTGTAAGAACTCTTGTTTTTATATTAGTGCCATCCAGATACCTCAGGATAACCTCTCACCTCAAGATCCCTAACTTTATCACATCTGCCAAATCCCAGGAAAGGTATGATAATTCCTGGGATTATGAGGGGACATCTTTGGGGGAGGCATTATTCTGCCTACGACAAACATAAAGTTAAACTCATGAAACGGAATATTTTCTTGCCATTTAGCATAAGCAGAAATTATAAAGCATAATAACCATCCAAGAATAATCAAGGTTTTAGAAGGACCCCTTAGGTCAACATTTTTCCCACTGAAGGGAGATCTTCTTCCATATCTTAAGATTTCTCGGTATTACTTTAGCACATGTTTTGTATTTTAGTTTGAAATATGTTTATTTTTTATTCTTTATTTCCTTCTCTTTTGCTTCCTCTCCTCACTGCTTTCACAGAATTCAGTGACTGTATTTTGGGACAAAATGTTAGGAATATGGGAAGCCTGAGTGTGAAAACTCAGTTTTCTCATAAACTCAAACACATGGCAGTCAGTATGACGTTTGATGGTATGTCTAGAATGTTAATGTATGTCCATAATGTTTCAGATCGAGGACTCTAAAGGTCTAGGGATGCTGTAGAAACAACTTAGTGTGATTTAGCTAGCTCCCTGTACAACATTAAACCAGGTAGAACCAGAGATCCTACTTTAAGGTAGTGTACTCAGGCAAATGGTTTTATTCACCACACTTGCCCTTTAAACACCACCCTCTGAAGGAAGATACAGCGTCCCCTTGTGGGCCATCTCCCAGCTTTCTTTCTTCCTGTCTTCCGCTTCATACTTTGGCTATTGGGTGAATAACATGTATTCATCGCCTGCAACTTACAGGCGATCGCCTGTAAGTTGCAAGGACACGGGCACTGATATTTAAGTAACATAGAGGAAGAAATCCAGAATGAAATGAAGGGCCTGCATTGATTGGACGTCAGTTTTTCCATCTGTTCCTAAGACAAAGTTATTTCAGCTTACTGTGGCACAAAACTCGTCAAGAACCCAAGGCGAAACACCCCAAGACACATATTAATCAAATTAACAAAGATCAAACACAAAGAACAAATACTAAAAGCAGCAAGGGAGAAACAACAAATAACACACAAAGGGATTCCCATAAGGATAACAGCTGATCTATCAATAGAAACCCTCCAGGCCAGAAGGGAATGGCAGGACATACTTAAAGTAATGAAAGAGAATAACCTACAACCTAGATTACTGTACCCAGCAAGGATCTCATTCAGATATGAAGGAGAATTCAAAAGCTTTACAGACAAGCAAAAGCTGAGAGAATTGAGCACCACCAAACCAGCTCTTCAACAAATGCTAAAGGATCTTCTCTAGACAGGAAATGCAGAAAGGCTGTATAAACGTGAACCCAAAACAACAAAGGAAATGGCAACGGGACCACACCTATCAATAATTACCTTAAATGTAAATGGGTTGAATGCCCCAACCAAAAGGCAAAGATTGGCTGAATGGATACAAAAACAAGACCCCTATATATGCTGTCTACAAGAGACCCGCCTCAAAACAAGAGACACATACAGACTAAAAGTGAAGAGCTAGAAAAAAATATTTCATGCAAACGGAGACCAAAAGAAAGCAGGAGTCGCAATACTCACATCAGATAAAATAGACTTTCAAATAAAGGATGTGAAAAGAGACAAAGAAGGACACTACATAATGATCAAAGGATCAATCCAAGAAGAAGATATAACAATTATAAATATATATGCACCCAACATAGGAGCACCACAATATGTACGGCAAACGCTAACGAGTTTGAAAGAGGAAATTAATAGTAACACAATAAGAGTGGGAGACTTTAATACCCCACTCACAACTATGGATAGATCAACTAAACAGAAAATTAACAAGGAAACACAGACCTTAAATGACACAATGGACCAGCTAGACCTAATTGATATCTATAGGACATTTCACCCCAAAACAATCAACTTCACCTTTTTCTCAAGTGCACACGGAACCTTCTCCAGAATAGATCACATCCTGGGCCATAAATCTGGTCTTGGAAAATTCAAAAAAATTGAAATCATTCCAGTCATCTTTTCTGACCACAGTGCAGTAAGATTAGATCTCAATTACAGGAAAAAAATTGTTAAAAATTCAAACATATGGAGGCTAAATAACACGCTTCTGAATAACCAACAAATCATAGAAGAAATCAAAAAAGAAATCAAAATATGTATAGAAGTGAATGAAAATGAAAACACAACAACCCAAAACCTATGGGACACTGTAAAAGCAGTGCTAAGGGGAAGGTTCATAGCATTACAGGCTTACCTCAAGAAACAAGAAAAAAGCCAAATAAATAACCTAACTCTACCCCTAAAGCAATTAGAGAAGGAAGAAATGAAGAACCCCAGAGTTAGCAGAAGGAAAGAAATCTTAAAAATTAGGGCAGAAATAAATGCAAAAGAAACTAAAGAGACCATAGCAAAAGTCAACAAAGCTAAAAGCTGGTTTTTTTAAAAAATAAACAAAATTGACAAACCATTAGCAAGACTCATTAAGAAACAAAGAGAGAAGAACCAAATTAACAAAATTATAAATGAAAATGGAGAGATCACGACAGACAACACTGAAATACAAAGGATCATAAGAGACTACTACCAGCAGCTCTATGCCAATAAAATGGACAACTTGGATGAAATGGACAAATTCTTAGAAAAGTATAACTTTCCAAAACTGAACCAGGAAGAAATAGAAGATCTTAACAGACCCATCACAAGCAAGGAAATCGAAACTGTAATCAAAAATCTTCCAGCAAACAAAAGCCCAGGACCAGATGGCTTCACAGCTGAATTCTACCAAAAATTTAGAGAAGAGCTAACACCTATCTTACTCAAACTCTTCCAGAAAATTGCAGATGAAGGTAAACTTCCAAACTCCTTCTATGAGGCCACCATCACCCTAATTCCAAAACCAGACAAAGATGCCACAAAAAAAGAAAACTACAGGCCAATATCACTGATGAACATAGATGCAAAAATCCTTAACAAAATTCTAGCAAACAGAATCCAACAACATATTAAAAAAATCATACACCATGACCAAGTGGGCTTTATCCCAGGAATGCAAGGATTCTTTAATATCTGCAAATCAATCAACGTAATACACCACATTAACAAATTGAAAGATAAAAACCATATGATTATCTCAATAGATGCAGAGAAAGCCTTTGACAAAATTCAACACTCATTTATGATTAAAACTCTCCAGAAAGCAGGAATAGAAGGAACATACCTCAACATAATAAAAGCTATATATGACAAACCCAAAGCAAGGATCACCCTCAATGGTGAAAAATTGAAAGCATTTCCCCTGAAATCAGGAACAAGACAAGGGTGCCCACTCTCACCACTACTATTCAACATAGTGTTGGAAGTTTTGGCCACAGCAGTCAGAGCAGAAAAAGAAGTAAAAGGAATCCAGATAGGAAAAGAAGAAGTGAAACTCTCACTGTTTGCAGATGACATGATCCTCTACATAGAAAACCCTAAAGACTCTTCCAGAAAATTACTAGAGCTAATCAATGAATATAGTAAAGTTGCAGGATATAAAATTAACACACAGAAATCCCTTGCATTCCTATATACTAACAATGAAAAAACAGAAAGAGAAATTAAGGAAACAATACCATTCACCACTGCAACAAAAAGAATAAAATACTTAGGAGTATATCTACCTAAAGAAACAAAAGACCTATACATAGAAAACTATAAAACACTGATGAAAGAAATCAAAGAGGACACAAACAGATGGAGAAACATACCGTGTTCATGGATTGGAAGAATCAATATTGTCAAAATGGCTATTCTACCCAAAGCAATCTATAGATTCAATGCAATCCCTATCAAGCTACCAACGGTATTTTTCACAGATCTAGAACAAATAATTTCACAATTTGTATGGAAATACAAAAAACCTCTAATAGCAAAAGTAATCTTGAGAAAGAAGAATAGAACTGGAGGAATCAACCTGCCTGACTTCAGACTCTACTACAAAGCCACAGTCATCAAGACAGTATGGTACTGGCACAAAGACAGAAATATAGATCAATGGAACAGAATAGAAAGCCCAGAGATAAATCCATGAACCTATGGACACCTTATCTTTGACAAAGGAGGCAAGGATATACAATGGAAAAAGACAACCTCTTTAACAAGTGGTGCTGGGAAAACTGGTCAACCACTTGTAGAAGAATGAAACTAGAACACTTTCTAACACCATACACAAAAATAAACTCAAAATGGATTAAAGATGTAAATGTAAGACCAGAAACTATAAAACTCCTAGAGGAGAACATAGGCAAAACACTCTCCGACATAAATCACAGCAAGATCCTCTATGACCCACCTCCCAGAATATTGGAAATAAAAGCAAAACTAAACAAATGGGACCTAATGAAACTTAAAAGCTTTTGCACTACAAAGGAAACTATAAGGAAGGTGAAAAGACAGCCCTCAGATTGGGAGAAAAATAATAGCAAATGAAGAAACAGACAAAGGATTAATCTCAAAAATATATAAGCAACTCCTGAAGCTGAATTCCAGAAAAATAAATGACCCAATCAAAAAATGGGCCAAAGAACTAAACAGACATTTCTCCAAAGATGACATACAGATGGCTAACAAACACATGAAAAGATGCTCAACATCACTCATTATTAGAGAAATGCAAATCAAAACCACAATGAGGTACCATTACACGCCAGTCAGGATGGCTGCTATCCAAAAGTCTACAAGCAATAAATGCTGGAGAGGGTGTGGAGAAAAGGGAACCCTCTTACACTGTTGGTGGGAATGCAAACTAGTACAGCCACTATGGAAAACAGTGTGGAGATTTCTTAAAAAACTGGAAATAGACCTGCCATATGACCCAGCAATCCGACTTCTGGGCATACACACTGAGGAAACCAGATCTGAAAGAGACACGTGCACCCCAGTGTTCATCGCAGCACTGTTTATAATAGCCAGGACATGGAAGCAACCTAGATGCCCGTCAGCAGACGAATGGATAAGGAAGCTGTGGTACATATACACCATGGAATATTACTCAGCCATTAAAAAGAATTCATTTGAATCAGTCCTAATGAGATGGATGAAACTGGAGCCCCTTATACAGAGTGAAGTAAGCCAGAAAGATAAAGAACATTACAGCATACTAACACATATATATGGAATTTAGAAAGATGGTAACGATAACCCTATATGCAAAACAGAAAAAGAGACACAGAAGTACAGAACAGACTTTTGAACTCTGGGGGAGAAGGTGAGGGTGGGATGTTTCGAAAGAACAGCATGTATACTATCTATGGTGAAACAGATCACCAGCCCAGGTGGGATGCATGAGACAAGTGCTCAGGCCTGGTGCACTGGGAAGACCCAGAGGAATCGGGTGGAGAGGGAGGTGGGAGGGGGGATCGGGATGGGGAATACGTGTAAATCTATGGCTGATTCATATCAATGTATGACAAAACCCACTGAAATGTTGTGAAGTAATTAGCCTCCAACTAATAAAAAAAAAAATTAAAAAAAAAAAAAAACTCAAGAGCATTCAATATCATTGAGAATTGTAAGCTTCCTACAAGATTTTGTTTTTAACTTCCAGAAAATTCTAATTCACTGGCCTGTTAATTTGTTCTACTAATGTGTTTCCTATCCCTAAATAGTCCTTGATGAGCCATGCTCAACCCCTTTCTACTCTGCTGGTAGGATTCTGAAAGAAGGAACAGTCAGGAACTGGCAGCTATCCTGGCTGATCTCTTTGACTGGCATTTCTGGCAGACATGACAGCAACAAACAGGAGACAGAATATATCAGGGAATAGTTCATCCTTATTCACTTTTAACATAATTTTTAAATATAACATGTTCTTATATGTATGTAAATTGAGAATCAAGATCAAAGGAACAGAGAACACATCCTATCCTATGCAGATGATTTGTATGTGTGTGTGTGTGTGAGAATAGAAAGACACAGAGAAAGAGAGGAAAGAATACAAACCAATGCACATAGACCTTGAAAGATTTCCCAAGTGGATTAAAAAGTGTATTTGAAAGAAGAAGTAAGGTGTTATCTCCCTGGAGAACTTGGGTGTCTGGTGTGTCTGGAGAGGGTGGAGGACAGGCAGGGGTGCGGTTGGGTGGGTAGGCAGAGGCTGGTGATACGAAGTCTGGTGTCTTAAACCTAAGTCTTTGAACTTTATCCAGGAAGGTCTTGATCGCATGAGTCAGCACTTCCTAACATGGGCTTTCCTGATGGCTCAGATGGTAAAGAATCTGCCTGCAATGCAGGAGATCTGGATTCCATCCCTGGGTTGAGAAGATCCCCTGGAGAAGGGAATGGCAACCCACTCCAGTATTCTCGCCTGGAGAATTCCATGGACAGAGGAGCCTGGCGAGCTATAGTCCATGGGGTTAAAAGAGTTGGATACAACTGACTAACATTTTCACTTTCCTAATGTGACAAGGTTGTGCCTGGGGAGAAGAAGAGAAATTCCCGTGACCAAGTTAGGTCAGTAAATATATTCTTTATCTGTATCCATTTAAGAATTCTTTCATATTTCAACATGTACTTTGTTTCCCCAAATTATTTTACAGTGGAAACCTTTTCTTGCAGAACTGGGGGTTATAGAATCTTAAGGGACCAGTGTTCCACAGATCATGCTTTAGAAATTGTTTTTGGAAAGTTTTACAGAGGTACCTACATCCTTAACATGGTTTTTCATCTAGTTCACAGTGTGACTTTGGGCAAATGACTTCATTTATTTGGGCTTTTTTTTCTACTTGCAAACTAAGAAGTTAGGAAAAAATTAAATAGTGTCTGTGCTTCCTTCTAGCACTAATATTCTAGCAGCCAGGGGAAAATATCCTATAATCAGCCTGTCTGGAATATAGATATCAAGCTTGAGGTAAAGCTTCACTCACAAGGATTAAATCAGTGACAAGTGATATATATATATATACACACACACAATCAACTTGAAATACTTTAATAATGACTTAGTGCACATTGCTTGGAGGAATGGTTTTTAACAAGGTCATAATTTTCAAGGCTAATGTTCATTTTTGCCTTGAACATTAGTAAGAATTAGAACCTGGAGTATATAGGTCAATGCACTCTGAGAGGTATTTCCATGTGTGCTCACCAAATCAATTAGCCTTTTAAATGAAAGTGAAAACCTCTTTGAGTTCAGGCAAAGTAGATGAAACCAGTCTAACTGGTGAAGATGGAAGAATCTCATGCCTGCAATTAATATTTTTCACCAGTATGTGAAGGTGGTAAGAGAGAGAATAAAGACGTTTCCAAAAAGCTCCTGTGGGCTTTTTGGACTTTTTTGATACGTACTTCTATTTATTCTCTTAAAATATATGCCACAAATTTTTTTCTTGTCATTTAGGCACCATCAATTATTGAACCAATTCAGCACTACATTTCTGAGTTCCATGAATTATGCAAGCTAGGTATTTCTTTTCACATTTTATAGCTCAGAAATCCAAGCTTCAGAAATTTTAGAGATCATGCTCAGGTCTTAAAAGTAAAAAGGTACAAAATTGGAAGTGCAGTTTAAGTCTTCTCTGTATTCTCTGCATTTGTATGAAGTCAATTACCTAAAATATAATCACATGTATAACATTTATCACAAAGAAATGTATATATACTGTATAGAATTCCCCCAATAATGAAAACTCTCAATGAATTTTTTAAATGTGTTCTAAGAATCATTATGAGGACTTCTCTTGTGGCTCATTTCTAAATAATCTGCCTTCAATGCAGGAGACTTGGGTTCAATCCTTGGGTCGAGAAGATCCCCTGGAGAAGGAAATGGCAACACACTCCAGTCTTCTTGCTTGGAGAATCCCATGGACAGAGAAGCCTGGCGGGCTGCAGTCTATAGGGTTGCAAAGAGCTGAACACGACCAAGCCACTGAACAGCAACAATGAGAGTCTTTTTATGTCCAGAGCAGAGCCCAAATTATGTAGCAGAATTTCCTGTAATGACCTGAGTCTTCTCACTTACTCTTTGGTGTCAGGTGAGACTAGATAGGAACATTGGTGAATCGCGAGTGTTAGCCATATAACAATGCAATCCCCTCATGAAGCCCTTTCATCACAGAAAATGGCTCTTGTCATAGTTTAGGTTTTCCCCCAAGCAGTTCCTGAAACTTTGGACTTGGCTGGAGGTGGTTTACTTGGGAGATTGTCCTGCAAAGCCCATGTGCAATGGAGATGATGAGACGAGAGAGAGAGAAAAACTATATACATAGATAGGTGAGTGACCGCGGTCATCAGTGGGGCTCGATCCCCTGGAGAGTCTCTGAGAAGTCTTGTGATCCATGGGGCACTGGGGCATTTATTCACTGACTCTGTCCCTCACTGCTTCAGGGTGGACTCTCTCAATGAGAGAACACTGACTCTCATACTCTTCTTGACTGGTGTGGCCAAGCTGGCTCCTTTTGAGCCCAGGACTGTCTGCAGAGAGAGGCAGGTGCTTGAGGCAGAAGCTGTCAATATAGTTGAAGTAGTAATAAACCTCAGTGACATCTGAACTTGGAGATATGTTGAAAGGATAAAAGAAAAATAAAGTTGGACTTCCTTGTTTATAGGCCTCATGGCTCTAAGGCAAACTGTATTAGTCGAGATCATTTTGGTTGCCAGTAATATAACATCCTGTGTGCTACGGCCACTTGGATGGCTCTTGAAGGATGCAAGAGTGAATTGTGACACATGAGGGCAGAGAAGGGCCCAGAAAGGATGTGGAACAGTAAGGACTCATTCTGTCTCTAATTTGACTTCCCTCAGTGTACCAGCACCTCATTCTCCTTCACACACATGCATGTGTGCATACGTGCATGCACAAACACACACACACACACACACCAACTTTGTGTGCATCGTACATATTCCTGGTCTCATAAAGGAAAGAAAGATGACCCTTGTCTGTTAGTAACAATTCTGCATTCCTGGTGAAGGAACTAGGACTAATGCACACGAATGGGAGTAGGTAGATGCAAGGTGTTTAAATCCTGCAAGAATGGGCTTGGTAGAGAGCTGGAGAGCTAACCCCATGTGCAAATCCACTAGAATATCAACCGGAACAGATTAGGATTCCACCAAACAACCAAATGGAGGGAAAAGAAGGGATATCATCTGTGCTTTTTTGAATGACACATGGTGTGTGCATGTGCATGGTAAGTCACTTCAGTCGTGTCTGACTCTTTGAGACCCTTTGAACTATAGCCCGCCAGGCTCCTCTGTCCATGGGAGTCTCCAGGAAAGAATACTTACATGGGTTGCTGTACCTTCTTCCAGGGAATCTTCCCAACCCAAGGATCGAACTTGCATCTCTTACATCTCCTGAACTGACAGGTGGGTTCTTTACCACTAGCGCTATTTGGGAAGCTCAGTGACACATTGGATGAGTCCAAAACATACCATATAACTCAGTAGCTGTCTGGAAGCTGTTAGATGAGCAGAAAGACAGAGCCAGGTCACAGTTCTGAAACTGCCTTTTAGGGTAGGAGTGGAGTAAAGTGTAAAAAAGTTATCTTATCTTAAAACGGAAAAGAACTATGTCCATTTCAGAATCAAATGGTACAGAAAAATGTGAATACATTAGCATCTTCTACATTATACTACTGATATTTTATAGATCCTGAGTTTAATAGCACCAAATCATGAAAACGAATACTGGAAAATTTGGACAGATTTTATACATGTGATTCTCAGTGAAAGCTTCAGCTTTTTCTTTCCCGATGGATGGAAATAAAAATTAGCAAATATATTTGACTAATATTTAGAAACCCTCTGGTGATTCATTTTGGTTTTTGAAGTGAACCCTAGCACAGTAAGACAGGATCCTTCCTTCCCTGCATTGTTTGTTCACGCATTCATTCATTCACGTGACCATATTGCAGGCACTATACCACATATTCTCAGCTGTTGACACCAGACCCAAGGTCTCTGCCCCCTTGGATGTAATCAATAAGCTACAGCAGAACCCTGTGGCTTTTTCAGAGAACTATTCCCATTGCAGCCTATTCCCTGAACAGGGTAATAATGGTACTTTAAATTGAGCTCTTATGGTGATGTTATCACCTTCTTACAAAGCAAGATCCAGGAAATCAAAGGAATCAAGTTTTAATAAAGAATCAAAGTATATTTGTATAATTATTGTGTTAGGGCTATAGGATTTCATAAAATAAAAATTTAATGCCAACACAATTTTATTATTAGAGGTTTCAAAGAAGACATAAGTTTATCTGTTGTCAACAGAGCTCAAAATGATGTACACAGGATAAAATTTTTTCTGACTATTTCCTTAAGTTTCCATTATGTTGCTGAACACAGAAAAATTATTTCAATCCCTAAGAAATATAGGACCCACCTTGGGGTGAAAAGGCCCCTGTCTGCTAACAGTTTAGCTATCTCCCTGCCTATTAGGGTTAACATACTTATTCAAGCAAGGTCCCAAATGTTATTCAGAATGTTCAGTGTATAATTAATGATGATGGGGGTGGTGATGACAATAATATTACTCTATTTTTGTACAAAGTACTAGGATTCCTAAAGCAGTTTCTCAAATTCAAATTTGCTTCTCATAAAAATTTTAGGAAACACAGGTGTACAGAACAGACTTTTGGATTCTGTGGAAGAAGGTGTCACTCTTATTTTACTCATGTGGATACTTAGGCTGAAAGACTTTAAATGGTACATCCCAGATCATATAGATAACGATGACAAAACCATAACTATAATCCAGTTTGTTTGGGAATGTTGTTTTGTCTTGTTGCTGTTGTTCAGTTGCTAAGTCATATCCAGCTCTTTGCAAGCCCATGGACTGCAGCATGCCAGGTTTCTCTGTCCTTGTTTCTCCAGGAGTTTGCTCAAACCTATATCCATAGTCAGTGATGCCATCCAACCATCTCATCTTCTGTTGCCCCCTTCTCTTCCTGTCCTCCATCTTTCCCAGCATCAGCGTGTTTTCCAAAGAGTTGGCTCTTCACATCAGGTAGCCAAATTATTGGGGATTCAGCTTCAGTCTTTCCAATGAATATTCAGGGTTGATTTCTTTAGGATTGACTAGTTTGATCTCCTTGCTATCCAAGGGACTCTCAAGAGCCTTCTCCAGCACCACAATTTGAAAACAGTCTTTGTGGTCCAACTCTCACATCCGTTTCATGACTACTAGAAAAACCATAGCTTTGACTATAATGGTATTTGTCAACAGTGATATCTCTGCTCTTTAATACACTGTCTAGGTTTGTCATAACTTTTCTTCCAAGGAGCAAGTGTCTTTTAATTTCATGGTTCCAGTCACTATCTGTTATTTTGTCTTAGTTTGATCTTAAGGGAGGGGTGTGGGCAGTTATTGTACTGAATGACTTTCACTCTCATTCTAAGCTCAAAAACAACAGTGTGCACGTGTCTCTTTCAGATCTGGTTTCCTCAGTGTGTATGCCCAGAAGTCGGATTGCTGGGTCATATGGCAGTTCTATTTCCAGTTTTTTAAGAAATCTCCACACTGTTCTCCATAGCGGCTGTACTAGTTTGCATTCCCACCAACAGTGTAAGAGGGTTCCCTTTTCTCCACACCCTCTCCAGCATTTATTGCTTGTAGACTTTTGGATAGCAGCCATCCTGACTGGCGTGTAATGGTACCTCATTGTGGTTTTGATTTGCATTTCTCTAATAATGAGTGATGTTCATCGCAGCACTGTTTATAATAGCCAGGACATGGAAGCAACCTAGATGCCCATCAGCAGATGAATGGATAAGGAAGCTGTGGTACATATACACCATGGAATATTACTCAGCCATTAAAAAGAATTCATTTGAACCAGTCCTAATGAGATGGATGAAGCTGGAGCCCATTATACAGAGTGAAGTAAGCCAGAAAGATAAAGAACATTACAGCATACTAACACATATATATGGAATTTAGAAAGGTGATAACGATAACCCTATATGCAAAACAGAAAAAGAGACACAGAAATACAGAACAGACTTTTGAACTTTGTGGGAGAATGTGAGGGTGGGATATTTCAAAAGAACAGCATGTATACTATCTATGGTGAAACAGATCACCAGCCCAGGTGGGATGCATGAGACAAGTGCTCGGGCCTGGTGCACTGGGAAGACCCAGAGGAATCGGGTGGAGAGGGAGGTGGGAGGGGGGATCGGGATTGGGAATACATGTAAATCCATGGCTGATTCATATCAATGTATGACAAAACCCACTGGAAAAAAAAAAAGAAAAAAAAAAAAAGAACTCTCAACATAAAACCCTATACCCAAAAATCAAAGTGAAATAAAGAGACATTTTCAGACAAAAAAACAAAACAAAACAAAACAAAAAAAAACAACAGTGTTAAATAGCCCCATGCCTAAAATTCTGAAAGGTACCAAATGTCATGAAAACAATTAATAATCTGATTATTTCTACATATGTGCCCTCCCTTTGTAATCAAAGCCTTTGGAGTAAATTCTTCACAGAACTGACTTCTTTAAACTTTGTGAAAATGAGAAATAAGAATAAGCAGAACAGACACATACCCACTGTACACGTTTTTAGTGATACAGACATAAGACATAGTTAAAAATTATTGAATTGAATTAAAGATTTTAAAGTCTGCTGACAAATCAAAAAGAAGGTCACACGGTTAATCTTCATGTTTAAAGGAATATATTAAATTATCATTTTTTTATTTTTTTTTTAATTATCACTTTTTTAAAAGTCACTTATCCTTTACCCCATCTGTCAGTGATAAGCAGGCAGAGCAAGCACCACTGAATGGCTAATAAAGTGTCTGACTATAGTCACAGTCATAATCACTGGTGGTAATAGTTTATATTTACTATAGATACAATTACAAAATTAGTATTAATTATTAATACTAATTTAACCAAAAGTACCATGAAAACTAAAAAGCCTCTTGATGAAAGTGAAAGAGGAGAGTGAAAAAGTTGGGTTAAAGCTCAACATTCAGAAAACTAAGATCATGCCATCTGGTCCCATTACTTCATGGCAAATAGATGGGGACACAGTGGAAATAGTGACAGACTTTATTTTGGGGGGCTCCAAAATTACTGCAGGTGGTGACCGCAGCCATGAAATTAAAAGATGCTTACTCCTTGGAAGAAAAGTTATGACCGAGCTAGACAGCATATTAAAAAAGCAGAGACATTACTTTGCCAAAAAAGATCCATCTAGTCAAGGCTGTGGTTTTTCCTGTAGTCATGTATGGATGTGAGCATTGGACTATAAAGAAAGTGGAGCGCCAAAGAATTGATGCTTTTGAACTGTGGTGCTGGAGAAGACTCTTGAGAGTCCATTGGACAGCAAGGAGATCGAATCAGTCCAGCCTAAAATAAAGCAGTCCTGAATATTCATTGGAAGGACTAGTGCTGAAGCTGAAACTCCAATACTTTGGCCACCTGATGCAAAGAACTGACTCCCTGATGCTGGGAAAGATTGAGGACAGGAGGAGAAGGGGACAACAGAGGATGAGATGGTTGGATGGCATCACTGACTTAATGGACATGATTTGAAAGAAGCTCTGGGAGTTGGTGATGGACAGGGAGACCTGGCCTGCTGCAATCCATGGGGTTGCAAAGAGTCAGACAGGACTGAGTGACTGAACTGAACTGAACTAGAGAATCCTGAATGCTTAGGATCTTCTGTGAATGCTGGAATTTTGTCATCATGCTGCCTGTCTGCACAATATAGCTTTGGTTGTCAATAATTACAATCTTGTTTAGATATTTTTGGGCAGTAGTGGAAAGTGAAAGGGGATAATAGCTTTTTCTACTTAAAATAGGAAGTTAGAAGTTGTGTTTAGAAGACGTGACTAAACGACTGAACTGAACATGAAAAGTGAATGTGTTAGTTGCTCAGTTGTGTCCGACTCTTTGTGATCCTATAGACATCTGCGAGGCTCCTCTGTCTGTGAGATTCTCCACGCAAGAATACTGGAGTGGGTAGCCCTTCCCTTTTCCAAGGGATCTTTCCAACCGAGGGATTGAACGCATGTCTCCTGCATTGCAGGCAGATTCTTTACCATCTGAGCCACCAGGGAAGCCCAAAGCTGCCATAACTAGCATTATACCATTTCATTTTTATCATCACTTACAGATGAAGAAATGGAGGTTCAGAGAACTTAATAACTTTGCTATTAAGTCAGCTATTTTGTGGCTTAAAGAGATCAGTGTTGCCCTTAACTTTCTTATGCAATTCCCCATCAACTTGGAGGCTCAGCCTGGTTTTTAGGCATCTTACAGAACAGTAGTCCTCAACAGGACTGTTACTGAAGCTGAAGCTCCAGTACTTTGGCCACCTGATTAGAAGAGTTGACTCATTAGAAAAGACCGTAATGCTTGAAAAGACAGAAAGCAATGGGAGAAGGGGGTGGCAGAGGATAACATGGTTAGGTAGCATTACTGACTCAGTGAATATGAATTTGAGCAATATCTGGGAGATGGTGAAGGACAGGGGAGCCTGGAGTGCTGCACTCCATGGGGTCACAAAGAGTTGGACACAACTTGGCGACTGAACGACAACAACGATCCTCAACAGGAGTGATTTTAACTCCCAGGGGACGTGGCCATGTCTGCAGATATTTGTGACTGTCCCATTTGGAAGGGGGGATGCTGCTAGCCTGTAGGGAGTGGAAGGCACTGATGCTGACAACATCCTACAAACCACAGGACCGCCCTACAAGAAAGAACTTTTCAGCCCGAATTGTCAGTGGTGCTGAATTGAGAAAGCCTGGTATAAGCCTATAAGACTGACTAATGATGGGAGATGTTTTATTTAAATCACTTGGTATGATACCATTTAGAATGTTATTTCTTGAGAAGATAGAGCTAAATTTCCTCTGGCCCAAGCCTCCTTAGGGTACGGAGGAAGTAGCCTGTAGTATCCTTTCAAAGAACAAAGCCAGATCAATCATACTCTTCTGAATGCCAAAGAGATTGTCAGTCTGATGGTCTTGTGAAGTGACTGACACTTTTGTCAACTCCCAAGAAAATTACTGAAACTTGAGTCTTTTGCAAAGTATGCAAAATCGGTGGATTTTATAAAAATTGGACCTTTATTTCAAAGATTTGACTTTTAGAGTTTAAAATACAGACAAGTTGTTTCCAGGTGGAAAAAGAACTAGGAATCCAGATTTCAAAAGGGAGCGATAGCAAGTGATAATTTACTCTGACACAGCTGAGGTGAACCACATTTGCAATAAGAATTTAGCACTGTTATCCTCGCCCTGAAAATATACTGAGTGCCTCTTCATGATGCCTTCAGCTGCTTTCCTTTCACTTGCACTAAGGTGGATTTTCAAAGACTTCAGAATACAGACTATGAGCACAGATTTCTTCTTAGTCACATAAACTTGGGTGGCGCTAGGGATTCATCAACAGAAGTCTCATTGGGCACCAGGAAGACTGGGGCCTGGGTCCTCTGTACGCGCTCAGCATCGCACTCGCCCCTCCCCAGCCATCTCTCAGCACCCAGTCCAAACAGTCCCAACATCTAGCATTTAGTAAATAACCTGCTGCTGCTGCTAAGTCACTTCAGTCGTGTCCGACTCTGTGCGACCCCATAGACGGCAGCCTACCAGGCTCCCCCATCCCTGGGATTCTCCAGGCAAGAACACAGGAGTGGGTTGCCATTTCCTTCTCCAGTGCATGAAAGTGAAAAGTGAAAGTGAAGTTGCTCAGTCGTGTCCAACTCCTAGCGACCCCATGGACTGCAGCCTACCAGGCTCCTCCGTCCATGGGATTTTCCCGGCAAGAGTACTGGAGTGGGGTGCCATTGCCTTCTCCGAGTAAATAACCTAGGTGGATATTAAATACTGAACTACAGGGGGCAGCAGAGAATGAGATGGTTAGATAGCATCACTGACTCAATGAACATGAATTTGAGCAAACTTTGGGAGCTAGTGGAGGACAGAGGAGCCTGCAGAGGCGCTGCAGTCAATGAAGTTGCAAGAATCAGAATGACAGAAACTAAACAATAGCAACAACAGCTTGATAAAGATCTGATGACGATAGGTGGCCAGTGGCTCTGTTAACATCAACTAGTTAAAAGTAGAAATTAAATGTCACAGTGGAAAACTAATTATTACTGGAAAAAAGAGTTGGAAGACGGAACTTAAGTTTCTAGTAACTGGCTGATTTCTGCAGGCCACACCAACCACCTTAAGGTCTTCATTTCCTCACCTGTAAAATGGGGAGCTGGAGAGGACAGTCTGGAAGTCTAAGATTCCCTCCACTTTTAATATTCTACCATTTTTAAAGGGAAGAAGAAATTTTAAAATTCCTCAAATCCAAAATAACTGCTATGAAATTATTATTCAATTTCTTGAATAGTCTCTCGTGCACGAATAAAGAGTTTATTCTGCCCCTCAAGTTCTGATAGTATGAATGTGTAGTAAAGGTAAAATTTTTTGAAATAGCTTAATGTGCTTTGGTCCTTTGTGTCTCTGTGTAGGACTTTCTCCTAAGTTATCCCAAAGCATCTGTTCATGGGTGGGAAGTGGGGAGGAGTCCCGGAAGACTGAGACACTCTGAATAAGAATACAAACAGTAAGAAAAGGTTAATAAAATTCACTTTCTCTCTGAAAAAGTAGGCTTTCCCAATCTCCAACAATGTGCTTTCACACGCTTAAAAACAGGCCTTGCCAAGAAATAAAGGATTTTCTAAATTCCTTTATATTCCCATTTAATATATCAAGAGACAGTCTCGTCGCCTTGATCATAGCATTTCACATAAAGGAGAGTTTAGCCAGATAGGAAGACAGAAATCCATGCAAACTCCTCTCAGCAACAGTAGGTACAGGTGTCTCAAACTCTGAATATTTAAACTATTGACGCAATCAGACAGGGACTGGACTTTCCAGGTAACTTTGTAAATTACTACATTTTACTCTGTTCAAATGATTAGACTAACATTTCATGTTTTTTCGAGTACTTTAAAAATAAACTCCTTCTTTGAAATTTCTTACCAATTTATCTTTCACCTGCATAAATTTATATATATTTTATTTACTCACCCAACAAGTGTTACTGTGCAAATACCATGCGTGGAGTCCTGGGAATGTAGCAGTGAGACTATGTAAATAATGTCCCTACCCTCATGGAACCCCTTTCTAGTTGGAGAGAAACAAGTGTTGGACCATAAAGAAGGCTGCACTGGAGAACTGTGGCATTGGAAAGACTCTTGAGAGTCCCTTGACTATCAACCAGTCAACCCTATAGAAAATTAACCCTGAATATTTATTGGAAGGAATGAAACTGAAGCTTCAATACTTTGGCTACCTGATGCAAAGAGCAGACTTATTTGAAAAGACTCTGATGCTGGGAAAGATTGAAGGCAGGAGAAGGGAACAACAGAGAATGAGATGATTCAATAGCATCCCTGACTCAATGGACACACTGCTGCTGCTGCCTCTAAGTCGCTTCAATCATATCAAACTCGGTCCGACCCCACAGATGGCAGCCCACCAGGCTCCTCCATCCCTGGGATTCTCCAAGCAAAAATACTGCAGTGGGTTGCCATTTCCTTCTCCAATGCATGCATGCATACTAAGTCGCTTCAGTCGTGTCCAACCCTGTGCGACCCCATGGACAGCAGCCCAACAGGCTCCTCTGTCCATGGGATTCTCCAGGCAAGAATATTGGAGTGGGTTGCCATTGCCATCTCCTCAATGGACATGAGTCTGAGCAAACTCCAGGAGACAGTGGATGACAGGGGAGGCTGGCATGCTGCAGTCCATGGAGTTGCATAGTCAGAAATAACAATGAACAATAAAAGAGAATCCTAATCTGTGTTATGGAAAAAAATGAACAGGATGCCACTCCCTGGTTCCTGTGCTCAGGCTCGCCCAAAGGGACTGTGCTCTCTGACTTCAATTCAGTTCCTCAGTCACGTCTGACTCTTTGTGACCCCATGGACTGCAGCCTGCCAGCCTTCCCTGTCCATCATCACCTCCTGGAGCTTGCTCAAATTCATGTCCGTCTAGTCGTTGATGACATCCAACCATCTCATTCTCTCATCCCTTTCTCCTGCCTTCAATCTTTCCCAGCATCAGGGTCTTTTCCAAGGAGTCAGTTCTTCACATCAGGTGGCCAAAGTATTGGAGTTTCAGTTTCAACATCAGTCCATCCAATGAATACTCAGGACTGATTTCCTTTAGGATGGACTGGATTGATCTCCTTGCAGTCCAAGGAACTCTTAAGAGTTTTCTCCAACACCACAGTTCAAAAACATCAATTCTTTGCTGCTCAGCTTTCTTTATAACTGTAACTTTGACTAGAGGGAGCTTTGTTAGCAAAGTAATATCTTCAGTGCTCAGCTTTCTTTATAGTCCACTCTCACATCCATATATGACTACTGGAAAAACCATAGCTTTGACTATTTGGATCTTTGTTGGCAAAGTAATGTCTCTGCTTTTTAATATGCCATCTAAGTTGGTCATAGCTTTTCCTCTAAGCAGCAAGTGTTTTAATTTCATGGCTGCAGTCACCATCTGCAGTGATTTGGGAGGCCCCCCCACCCCAAAAAAAAAAATCTCTCACTGTTTCCATTGTTTCCCCATCTATTTGCCATGAATTAATGGGACCAGATGCCATGATCTTTGTTTTCTGAATGTTTAGTTTTAAGGCAAATTTTTCACTCTCCTCTTTAGTTTTCATCAAGAGTTCTTAAGTTCTTCTTTGCTTTCTGCCATAAAGTGTCATTTGTGTATCTGAGGGCATTGATATTTCTCCTGGCAATCTTGATTCCAGCTTGTGCTTCATCCAGCCCACTATTTCCCATGACGTACTCTGCATACAAGTTAAATAAGCCAGGTGACAAAATGCAGCCTTGACGTACTCCTTTCCCAATTTGGAACCAGTCTGTTTTTCCATGTCCAGTTCTAACTGTTGCATCTTTACCTGCATACAGGTTTGTCAGGTAAGGTGGTCTGGTATTTCCATCTCTTGAAGAATTTTCCAGTTTTCTGTGATCTATACTGTCAGAGATTTTGGCATTACCAGTGAAGCAGAAGTAGATGTTTTTCTGGTATTCTCTTGCTTTTTCAATGATCCAGTGGATGTTGGCAATTTGATCTCTGGTTCTTCTGCCTTTTCTAATTCCAACTAGAAATCCGGAATTTCATGGTTCACATACTGCTGAAGCCTGGCTTGGAAATTTTGAGCATTACTTTGCTAGCATGTGAGATGAGGGCAAAACTATGCAAACTGGGTGCTAGTTTAAGCATTCTGTGGCATTGCCCTTCTTTAGGATTTGAATGAAAACTGACCTTTTCCAGTCCTGTGGCCACTAATGACTTTTCCAAATTTGCTGGCATATTGAGAGTGGCACTTTCACAGCATCATCTTTTAGGATTTGAAATAGCTCAACTGGAATTCTATCACCTCCACTAGCTTTGTTCGTAGTGATACTTCCTGAGGCCCCTTGACTTTGCACTCCAGGATGTCTGGCTCTAGGTGAGTTTGACGACACCATTGTGGTTATCTGGGTCGTGAAGGTCTTTTTGTTATAGTTTGGTGTATTCTTGTCACCCCTTCTCAATATCTTCTGTTTCTGTTAGGTCCATACCATTTCTGTCCTTTATTGTACCCATCTTTGCATGAAATATTCCCTTGGTATCTCTGATTTTCTTGAAGAGATCTCTAGTCTTTCCCATTCTTTTGTTTTCCTCTATTTCTTTGCAATGATCACTGAAGAAGACTTTCTTAACTCCCCTTGCTATTCTCTGGAACTCTGCATTCAAATGGGTATATCTTTCCTTTTCTCCTTTGCCTTTAGCTTCTCTACTCAACTCTTTGTAAGTCCTCCTCAAACAACCATTTTGCCTTTTTGCATTTCTTTTTTGGGGGATGATCTTGATCACTGCCTCCTGTACAATGTCATGAACCTCCACCTGTTGTTCTTCAGGCACTCTGTCTATGAGATCTAATCCCTTGAATCTATTTGTCACTTCCATTGTATAATGGTAAGGGATTTGATTCATGTTGTGTCTAATGCATCTTCTCTGCCACTTGACCAGAGTTCTCAACTCCTGCTTGCCCTAGTTGCTTTCCTTTTTAAGACCTTCAGGGGTTCATCCATCCCACTGCTCTGTCCCAGGCCTTGAGTTCAACCTTTAACTGCCCAAAACCTGTTCCTAGAGATGAGGCCTCCTCTCCTACCATGCTGTTCTACTTACACTCCAAGTCTCTGTTCACATCTAAGATCATACACTCTCCCCTCTTCAGATTTCTAAATCCAGCCATTTAGCTTTAAATTCAACCAGTTTCCTACACACCTTGTTTCATTAGAAACCCAGCCCACACTCAGAGTTCCCTTCTCTGACCTTTTACAGCACAGCTTAGCACTTTCAATCATAGACACCCAGGCTTTGAAGAAGCACACGGATCTTCTACTACAGCCTTGAATGCCATGTGGAGAGCACAGTTTAGCCTTTCTAATAGGTGGCCTCAGATGGTTACACTCTTCACTAGTATTTTTCAAATAAGTAAATTTAAAAAGATACAAATATCTATGTACTAATATGTGTATGTATATTTATATACATTTGTAGGCTTCCCTGGTGGCTCAGATGGTAAAGAATATGCCTGCAGTGCGGGAGACCTGGGTTCAAACCCTGGGTTGGGAAGATTCCCTGGAGGAGGGCATGGCAACCCACTCCAGTATTCTTGCCTGGAGAGTCCTCATGGATGGAGGAGCCTGGCAGGCTGCAGTCTATGGGGTCACAGAGAGTCAGATATGACTGAGCAACTGAGCACACACAACATCTACATTGGTATGTCACAAAAAGCTGGATAAGACTGAGTAACTTGCAGAACATATAAATAAGTCCTTATGCTTACAGCTTTCATAAATTCATAAAAGAAAATATTTAAAAATGAAATATTTTAAAATCAGTGACAAATCTAATTCATTTCCAATGATCAATATTTATTGTGACAATGGTGTTTCATTAAAGCAAAGTGTTTATTCTCATGTAAATGTGGTACTGACTACTATCAAGCAGCTTCTTCAGGAAATGCCATAATGTGTCTTTACTTAGCTATTAAGTCTACCTCTGCCATTTTTAAAGTCAGCTATAAGTTGTTGTGGGGCTTCTGTTGGTGGCTCATTGGTAAAGAGTCTGCCTGCAATGCAGGAGACTAAAGTTCAGTCCCTGGGTTGGGAAGATCCCCTGGAGAAGGAAATGGCAGCCCACTCCAGTATTCTTGCCTGGGAAATCCCCTCAACAGAGGAGCCTGGAGGGCTATAGTCCATGGGATCACAAAAGAGTCAGATACGACTGAACAACTAAACAACAACATAAATTGTGTTAGCTTTGCACTAAAAAAATCCACAGTACACAGACAACTTGGACCCTACACAGGGTAGTGATCTAGGTCATGTGTGATTTTTTTTTTTTTCACTTAAAGATAAAACTTTAAAACTTTCAGCATTTTCACAGAAACATATGTGCCTCTTACAATATGTTTTCAGTTTCCCATGTGTCCAGAGACCCATGCCATAAAGTTTTAGGCTACAGAAGTTTATGCTATGACTCAGCAAATGGATACTATGTAAAATGGGCTGCCAGTAAGGACTATATTTAACATTTATTCTCTCTTCCTCATAGCTAGCACCTAACATTGCAGGTATCACATGCCAGATGTTAACAGATTTCTTGGGTCTATTTTTTTTTCTATTTTTTTCATCATTTCTTCTGATATGAATTCCAGAAGTTCATTCACAGACCTCCATAAATCTCTCAGAAAAGTGAGTTAGTGATGATTTCTTGATTCTGATTTTCTGGGCAAATATTTACAAGAACCCCACAGGATCTTTCAATAGACAACTCCTCAAAATGAGAAAGTCCAATTTTAAGACAAAAAAAGGCTGAAAAATAATCAGCATAATAAAGTCAAAATCAAGGTAACCTAAAGGTCAAGTGATAGTTGAAGTATGATAAATGAAATGTAGTTGTTTACCGAGGAAGAGTTCCTTTTGCTGACAGTCATGAGAAGGACACATCTTTTCAGACTCTTTCCAGGTGTCTCCTTTTAGTAACTCAGTCAAAAAGAAATTGCTTCCCTCTCTTTGGAATTTTCATACAGAAATCTGTATTAAGCTTTCAGGAGAAAACAGAGTAAAAAAACATTCTATAACTCTCAGCTGAAAGAATTGATATCACCTGCCTGCCAGTTCCCCCTCCCCCCATCCCAGGATATTTTTAACTCATTTGGACTTACCTTGTGGGTCAGCTGGCAAAGAATCTGTCTGCAATGTGGGAGACCTGGGTTCGATCCCTGGGTTGGCCAGTATGCTGGCCTAAAGAATTTCATGGGGTCGCAAAGAGTCGGACATGACTGAGCAACTTTCACTATCTTTCACTGCTTAGTTTCTCAACTAAAGCTTTACAGTTAATGCAGGGGGTGGGGGAGGTGAATGTGTTTTTGTTGTTGTTATTTGCCCTTGGTGAACAGCCGTCTTCTTCTCACTTGGTAGATTGATAGTAGACCATGGCAAAGAAGATTCTCATTGAGCTGTGTTCTTTCATCTGGGCGGTCATCTCCTTATTCTCCCTCCCCTCTCACAACTGTCCTTCTGAGTCTGGGTCTTAATAGTGTTGAGCCTCTAATAATTAGGCCTTTGTTGTATGCCTTACTAGTATGCTTTGGGGATATCTGGGAAGCCACTGGCCTTTAAATATTCCTTTTAGTCTGTATGCCCCAAAGCCTAAAATTTACTAGTGGCAAGCAAGAGTACTTTGCTTTCCAAAAGCACAGCCTTTTAAAAAGATCCGAAGAAAGTTGTCTGAGGCTATTCACATCCTAATGTGAATTAGTTTATCAGAACTCATATCTCTGTGACAAACACTAAGAAAAACTGAGGGAAAAGCTAATTAGAGGTTAACTGGGGGTTGGGGTATGAATCTGGGAGGAAGGGAAGACCTGTTTTAGAGGAAAATGATACCAATTGTGCAGGAGTGCCCTGTAGTATATTGTGGGACAATAGGAGGTAACTGAGAACTAGTTTGCAAGTTTACTTAGGATTAGTCCTGACTGCAAGTAACTGATATTCAAAGCATTTAAGAACCCCTTATATTTTCATGAGGATTAAATATTAAGCTGTTGGTCCTTTAATGGACTGGAACCTGATGGTCCAGAGTCGATGATAAGAAAGTAAGAGAGAGAAAGACAGACAGAATAGAAAGAAAGAAAGAAAGACACGGGGACCAAAGCTCTGATGGAGCAAAGGTGTTTTAATCAACATGGCGTGGGCATATATACTGTCTTACAAGGTGGTTATTCTCAGCAAAGATAAAGATTAAAATTCCAGACTTACAAAACATAAGATGATCCCTATCAAAGAGAGAGTTGCAGACAATCACCTTTTCATAAGAAGGAAGAGGGTACTTATCGTGCCTCTCCTCTTAATTCCTGAATATTCAGGAATCAGTAAGGGCCAGAGGGTTCCTGACAGATCCAAAACAGCACACAGGAAGCCTCTTGTTAAATGCTTCCTGACATTAAGCTAATTTCAAAAAATCATGCAATTAAATTAAAAAATAGTCTGCATCATTTGGGGTCATCAAAGGCAAGAATTAGGATTGGTGATAATATAGTGGTCCAGTTTCAACCTAGTGTTAGATGAAGTTTGGAACAGTTAGAACTCTTTAAAGTTAATATGTTTTCTTCCAAGACAGTGAGCTGTCTCTCAGTAGAACTGCTTATACAGCGGCTGAATGATGTCAACTTTTGGCTTAATATCCGTTTTAGGTTTTACTCTAGGATGTTCCTTCTGATTTAAGAATGATTATATATATGTACGAAAGTGAACGTGTTACTCACTCAGTCATGTCTGACTCTTTACGACCCTGTGGACTGTTGCCCACAAGCCTCCCCTGTCCATGAGATTTCCCAAGCAAGAATACTGGAGTGGGTTGCCGTGACCTCCTCCAGGAGATCTTCCCAACCCAGGGATCAAACCCACATTTCTTATGTCTCCTGCATTGAGAGGTGGGTTCTTTACCACTAGCACCACCTGGGAAGCTTATATATGTCAAACAGGAGAAGTGGGCAACTGAGGATGAGATGTTTGAATTACATCTACAACTCAATGGACACGAGTTTGAGCAAACCCCGGGACATAGCGGAATACAGGGAAGGCTGGTGTACCGCAGTCCATGGAGTCACAAAGACTCAGACATGACTTAGCAGCGAAACAACAACAACACATCTCAAACAAATGTAAAAAAGCTAAATTCCAATCTGTCTTTAGCACTTTACAAGACTTTTTCACTTCTAGAGCAAGGTCCTCAGGACCATAATAGTTAAAACAATGACAGTTAGTACTAATGCAAAACTCAGTAAGTACAAGACACTAAATGTTCACCACTCACGGGACTCTCGTTGTCGTTGTTGTCCTGTCGCTAAGTTGTGTTCAATTCTGTGACCCCCAGGACTGCTGCCCACCAGGCTCCCCTGTCCTCTATTATCTCCAAGAGTTTGCTCAAATTCATGTCCATTGAGTCGCTGATACTATCCAACCATCTCATCCTTTGCTGCTCCCTTCTCCTTTCACTTTCAGTCTTTCCCAGCATCAGAGTCTTTCCCAGCAAGTTGGGTCTTTGCATCAGGTGACCAAAGTATTGGAGCCTCAGCTTTAGTATCAGTCCTTCCAGTGAGTATTCAGGGTTAATTTCCTTTGGGATTGACTGGTTTGATCTCCTTGCTGTCCAAGGGACTCTCAAGAGTTCTGTTCAGTACCATAATTCAAAAGCATCAGTTCTTCCATGCTCAGCTGTCTTTATGGTCCAACTCTCTTATCCGTACATGACTACTGGAAAAATCAAAGCTTAGAGTATATAGACCTTTGTTCACAAAGTAATATCTCTGCTTTTTAAATACGCTGTCTAGATTTGTCATAGCTTTCCTTCCAAGGAGCAAGTGCCTTTTAATTTCGTGGCTGCAGTCACTGTCCACATTGATTTTGGAGCCCAAGAAAATAAAATCTGTCACTGCTTCCACTTTTTCCGCTTTTATTTGCCATGAAGTGATGGGACTGGATGATATGATCATGTTTTTTTTTTAAAGTTGAGTTTCTAGCCAGCTTTTTCACTCTCCTCTTTCACCCTTATCAAGAGGTTCTTTATTCCTCTTCTGCCATTAGAGTGGTATCATCTGCATATCTGAGGTTGTTAATAAAAAAATCCCCCTTCTACAGATATGAGGGATTCCCTAGTTGCTCAGTCAGTAAAGAATCTATCTACAATGCAAGAGATCTGGGTTCAATTCCTGGGACAGGAAGAACCTCTGGAGAAGAAAATGGCAACCCATTCCCATATTCTTGCCCAAGAAATCCCAAGGACAGAGGAGCCTAGTGGGCTACAGTCCATAGGGTCGCAAAGAGTCAGACACAAATTAGGGACTAAACCACCCTCTGTAGACAGGGGAGCTGAGCTGCTGTAGGTTAAGTGCTGTGCTAAGCTGGAAAGTGAAAGTGTTAGTTGCTCAGTTGTGTAGACTCTTTGTGACCCCATGGATGTAGTGCACCAGGCTCCTCTGTCCCGGAATTCTTCAGGATTGGGTAGCCATTCCCTTCTCCAGGGGATTTTCCTGACCCAGAGATAGAACCTGGGTCTCCTACATTGCAGGCAGATTCTTTGCTATCTGAGCAACCAGGGAATCCCCTGTACTAAGTTTACAGAGCACATCAATAGTGAAGGCAGCCAAGAGTCAAAGTATTCTAGGGTCAGAGGCCAGGTTTAACAACAACACTGCCCATTAACTACCATCTTGTTGAGGAGCAACCAGCATGATCTCAGAACGTTACCAGATGGCTAAATGAATTGAGATTCTGGAACACTGAACTGTGCTGTGTTTACCCCAGCCTTCACAAATCTTTATGTTTTTACAGACCACAAGAGTAAATCAGTGTCACAACAGCCTTAAAGGCCAATTGTGTGTGTTTTGTTACTGAGTCATGTCCAAATCTTTAGACACTCCATGGACTGTGGCCCATTAGGCTCCTCTGTCCATGGGATTCTCCAGGCAAGAATACTAGAGAGGGATGCGATTTCCTTTTCCAAGGGATCTTCCTTGCTTTATGACTCCAGCATAGTGATGATATCAGCTTCCAGCTGCAGTCAAGTAGAGATGAAAAGCCTTAAACCAGGTCAAAGACTTTATTTCTTTGCATAGCATTGGCCATGTATTAGGAAACAATCATAAGCTATAGAACCACAGAATTATAAGTTTAGAATGGACGAGGTCTTTGGGGAATGTATCTCCCTCCTCATCACAGAAATGAGGATACTGATTTCTGCTGAGAGGATTTTATTTCCAAACTTTGCCATGGCCTTACAGATGGTCTCTATGTCCAGTCTTCCTATTAGCCAAAGGGTTTCTTAGTACAACTTGATCATCTCACCTTGCTTCTTTAAACTCCTCAGGTAGCCCTCAGGCTCAGTCAAAGTCCTGGAGGTCAAGGCACTGGTTCTTTGAGGACCTGGTTCCCTGACTCTAGTCCCCACTCCTCCCCCTTGCTTGTCTTGAACTCTTGACTCCAGGCATTCAGAAGGCCTTTCAGGACCCCACCCCCTCTTCCCAGAGTGTCATACTCTGGCATCTGAGCTTTTGAACATCCTATTTCTTTGCTTTCACAGTGCTTTCCCTGGCCTCTCCTGGCTCCCTCTACTTTATCCTTCAGAAAGTAACTTAATTCCTCCTATGGGAATATGACTTCGAATGGTCTGATTTGTTGTTTCATTTTTCAAACACCCAGTATAAACAAATGTGACTGCATTGTTCCCCAACCTATAACATATAAAGAATAATTTTATTTCTGTATGTCTGGACAAGAAGTGCAGTTTGAAATTGTACCATAGCAGGATGGCATGCCATGTAATAATATAGCAAAGACCTATAGTTTATAAAAAGGGAACCAACGAGTCAATGAAACAAAGTTTTCTGGTATCATTTGGTGTGACTCTCTTGTGTTGTTACGACATAATCCAATGACTGATGTAGGTAATTATGAAAGTTGAGTCAGCAAGAAATGGCACTTATATTTAATGTAGTGTGATTAAGGAGGCAGAAAACTGAGCAATGACTTTTAGAATGATTTTCACGGAAAGTATTTAAAATAAAATGAGTTTTAGTGCTTAAAGGAAGGAACATAGCTTATCAGTTCATTTATATTAAAGATCCAGATATGCTAGAGTTTGTATGAGAAGAAATGTGATAATATATAGTCAGGAAACACAAGTTCTGGTCTAGTAATTGATGCTAAATAAGTGAGTGATTTTTGTGTGTAAGACATTATCATATTTGATTGTCAGAGCTGGTGTAATATTATGTCTAAAAACAGGAGTCATGGGCTCAAATACAATCCCAGCTTCGTTACTTTTAAGCTATGTAGCCTTCAGTTATTTTACTATCTCTAGGCCTCAGTTTGCTTATCTGTAAAGTAGAAATAATAATATGTACTAATAATGCATACCTCATAGCCTTACTGTGAAAAACAAATGGGCTACTACTGACAAGCACTCAGAAGATAATATAATTTTTCATAAGGGCTCAAGTATCATTGTTTCTATATAATTACTTATAAATACATTGATAAATATATTTTTATATTTATAATTATAAATTATTATAAATATTATAATTATTCACAATGAAGGAGATAGATTAGATGACTCAGGTCTTCTCAGGCACTAAAACTCTATGGTTCTATGAATGGATCATTCCCAAATGATGTCAGATAAATAAGGTTTCATTGTATATTGGGCAAGAAATCAATATGGCCAATTTTCAATTGTACAAAATAAAGGAAGGTGAGCAGAGTATGAATTATTCAAAACGTTGGTTACACTCAATGTATTTCTATTTGATCTTGAAATGCATATAATGCTTTAAAAGAATATTTTTTATCCTTCTTACATTGTGTTTAATGATTAAGATGAGTTTGGCCTTTCTGTGTTCATGAAAGGAAAAGAAATAGAACAATATTAGATGATGTATATATGGTATTTCACTTGATCACTAGCAATTTAGATGAAGTCATCTGGCAACTCACTGGGTAACAGAAAAACCAAACATATTGAGTGTAGCACTTTAACAGCATCATCTTTTAGGATTTGAAATAGCTCAGCTGGAATTCCGTCACCTACATTAGCTTTGTTCGTAGTGATGCTTCCTAAGGCCCACTTGACTTTGCCCTCCAGGATGCCTGGCTCTAGGTGAATGATCACACCATCATGGTTATCCAGGACACTAATATCTTTTCTGTACAGTTCTTCTGTATATTCTTGCCACCTCTTCTTAGTATGTTCTGCTTCTGTTAGGTCCATACAGTTTCTGTCCTTTATTGTGTCCATCTTTTCATGAAACATTCCCTTGGTATTTCTAATTTTCTTGAAGATATCTCTAGTCTTTCCCATTCTATTGTTTAACTCACATTGTATATATGCATTAATATATGATATTCGTTTTTCTCTTTCTGATATTTCGTTCTGTACAACAGTCTCTAGCTTCTTAATATTCATATTTTTTATTTTTTTTATTTTTTTTATTTTTTTTAAATTTTTTTATTGGTTGGAGGCTAATTACTTCACAACATTTCAGTGGGTTTTGTCATACATTGATATGAATCAGCCATAGATATACACTTATTCCCCATCCCGATCCCCCCTCCCATCTCCCTCTCCATGGTTTAATTTTTCTATCAAATTCAAATGACTTTGTCATTTAAAGTCAGTCATTTTGCCTTATTCATTAAATTGGGTAGAGTATACTAAAGTTTTTATAGTAAAGCATTTTAAAGATGTAAAGTAGTATAAAATATAATTATCTTTTTATTATTTGAATTACCAGGACAACTTTACTCAATGACTGATGTTTCCAAAAAGATTAGCACTTTCTAATCAGAGCCAGATGTGACTTTTTGTTAAAGTTTTGTTTACCTAAAAGCAATTGCAGAAATTCTTCATTCCATTTTTCTTTTCTTAACACACACATACACACACAGATAAATTTTTAAAAATCTATTCTTCCTTCAAAAGACTTTTCAACATTGAAATACACTCCTTTCACTTTTCTCTAAGCTGTCCTTCAACAATAGAAACAAAATACCCCTTTTTCCAAGATGGGATTGATATAAACAATTTAGCATAATTTAGGAGCAGGGACTCTGGCAGCCCAGTTGTTAGGACTTGTTGCTCTCACTGTAGGAAGCTGGGTTAGAGCCCTGGTCTGGGAGGAAGATTCTGCAAACTGCAAACATGGCCAAAATAAAATGAGAAGAGCAGGGACTTTGCAAGCAGAACTCCTGTGTTCCAATTGTAGCTCTGACTTTTTCTAGATGAACAAACTTGGACAAGCTAACTAGCCCTTCTGTACAGATAACAGAGACAGAACATTGAGGACAAGGCCTAAGAAAATAACTCTCTCTAGAGTCCAGGAGAAGAAAAAGAACAGTGCAAGGCCCAGGAAAGGAGTGGTTAGAGGGGGAGCAGCAGGAAGACAAATGTAAGGGTGCAGAAACTAAGAGAAGAATGAGCTTCCATGAGGGCATGGCCAGCATGTCTCCCTAAATCACAGAACACAAGGACTTAGTAAAAAGTCAGTGCAGACATCCTTGACATTCTTGAAAATGAAATGGAAATGATAACTTTCAATCTTTCTGGTGTTAAGGTTTAAGTGGTAAAGAAGCAGAAATTCTCTTAAACTTGGGACTAGAGAGCAAGATGTATATTTTCTTTTGTTTTTCTTTCCCATTACCCAAAATAGTGGAGACAGATTAGATAATACATATTATCAGACATAGAAGATGGAACCAATGGAAAAAAGAGAGAAGGAAAACCAAGAAAACAGTCATCTTAGATTGCCTGAGGACTCTTGGAATAGCAGGAAAGAAGGGTTCTCTCCCTGGCAAACTCCTGTCATCCTTTGAGACTCAGTTTAAAGTGGCTTCACAGATGAAACCTTCTGACCATACTAAACCAAGTCATCCAACCCCTTAACTAAACATCTGAAGTGAAGTGAAAGTCGCTCAATCTTGTCTGACTCTTTGTGATCCCATGGACTATATATACAGTCCATGGAATTCTGGAGTGGGTAGCCTTTCCCTTCTCCAGGGGATCCTCCCAACCCAGGAATTGAACCCAGATCCCCTGCATTGCAGGTGGATTCTTTACCAGTTGAGCCCCAAGGGAAGCCCAAACTGTCTGAGTATTTTGTTTATATCATTTTTATAACAGAAAATTATATAATATTTTATCTTTCAACATGTCAACCCCAAATATTAGATAACAGATTGTTCAGAGCCAGGAACTAAGATTCATTCATTTTTTAAAGTTTGTAGTATAAGACATAGCATTAGAACTAGTGCTATATTAATAGCTATTAATAAATAAATTGATTAATTAGCAATAAGAAAGGAAAAAGGGCCTGATTAGGGCAGAGTTATATTGAAGGAGGGGAATATAGGCACTAACACATCTTGAGTCACTGTTTTTGGTCTCAAAAATGAGAGTGAAAAGGTTAAAATGGAACCAGAGTATTAAATGGATGGAGCAAGAAACTGTGTAGACAACCTCTATAAGATCTAAGTCACTCCTTAATATGGTTGACGGCTCAGGAGGTAAAGAATCTGCCTGCAGTGTGGGAGATCTGGGCTCGATTCCTGATATTTTTGCCTGGAGAATTCCATGGACAGAGGAGCCTGGCAGGCCACAGCCCATGCGGTCACAAAGAGCTGGACACAACCGAGTGATTTTCACTTTCACTTTTGAGCTCCACTGTAGAGACCTATTAAAAGGAGGAAGCATGAGTTTGTAGGGTGCCTGCTTGGTTTTATAGTTTTTCCTCCCTCCTTACAGTCTTCTATAACCTAAAGGCAATAATGAAGAAAATACAAGTACAGCTTGTCCAGATCGAGTGTTTAAAAAAGGACAATGTGACGTTCTGTGAAGTTAAAGTCAAAGAGTAACAAAAACGAATATTGACATAACCAAGGAATAAGGCAGTTGTGATGGCGCAGAGGCAGAGTTGTAGAAAGTCCTGTAGCTAGTAGTGCAAAGTAGTGCCTTGGAGCCAGTGCAAAGAACGGAGAAACTTGGGAAGGATCAAACACAGGCAGAAATGGATAGATAGAGAGAGTAGATTTTATTCTGATTTCCAAAACTTTTTTGAAGGACTTGTCAGGTGAGAAAACTATAAACTTTTGTTTTATTAGCAGGAAGTAAAAACTTGATCTTTTGTTTTGCTTTTTTCCTTCTAAATTACCCCTTTCCCTTGGGACTTGGACAGGTGAAAGAACCCATTAGACTATGGTAATGAACAACATCGCATACAGAAATTACATCCATGGAAAGATCATGACATAACATTAGCATGCAGGCTATCTGTTTTTAAACCCGTACTCTCTCTACCCACTGCTATTTGCTGTGTGTCAATTATGAGACAATAATAGTTCCTTAGGGAAATAATGTAGTTTACTCAGGGCATTCATTCAAGCTTAAAAAAAAAATCCAAAGAGACAGAGAAAATATCAGGTTAATATTCAAGTGTTAATGAGGACTTAGGTATTGTAAAGCTTACATTGTGCTAATTAAAAATAATTACAAGGTCCTAGAATTAGGGAGCTTTCACAGGGAAAGTTCTCAGGGCCACTGCGCCTCTCTGGATTTCCAGTCTGGCTGTGTACAAAACTCAGTCCTGGGAAGACAAGTTTCTCCAACTAAACCCGCTAGAGTCTAATTGAGATCACAAAGTCAGTGTCATTGTTTCCAATGAGAAATGTCTTTTTCCAAAGGAGACACTTTTTTTGAAAGACAGATTAAGATCACAGGTGGTACAGCGATTAAAAAGGATCAGAATAAGGAGGGCTCCAGACAGCGTTCTGTTCTGAGTACCACCAACCCAAATATGACCCAGGCCCCTGTTAAGGGCTTACAACTACCATTTTGTTTGTTTCTGCTATATCCATGTTTTCCATTAAAATACTTGTTTTTAAATTCAAGAGTAGAGTGTTCAGTAAATCACCCTCCCTCTTCAGCACTTCTGACACCTAGTTCCTATTGTTGTTATTCTTGTTCAGTTGCTAAGTCTTATCTGATCTTTGAGACTCCGTGGACTGCAGCATGCCAGGCTCCTCTGTTCTCCACTATCCCTGGAGTTTGCTCAAACTCATGTCCATTGAGTCTGTGATGCCATCCAACCATCTCATCCTCTGTCATCCGCTTCTCTTCCTGCCTTCAATATTTCCCAGCATCAGGGTCTTTTCCAATGAGTTGGCTGTTTGCATCAGGTAGCCGAAATATTGGAGCTTCAGCATCAGTTCTTCCTATGAATAGTCACAGCTGATCTCCTTTAGGATTGACTGTTTGATCTCCTTGCTGTCCAAGGGACTCTCAAGAGTCTTCTCCAGCACCACAGTTTGAAAGCATCAGTTCTTCAGCGTTCAGCCTTCTTGTTGGTCCAACTCTCACATCCATATAGCAAGTTTGTAATAAGTTCTGGGTCACCTCCAATATCAGAGAGGAAGAAAATGAGGTTATTCATAAACTATCAATACTCAAAATGTCATGTTATAGCATTTATTAGTAAATGAACCATAAAGTTATTTTATGCTTCTTTTCAGTTTTATATCAAATCATTAGAAGTGAACTTTTCCCTTTCTGTGCAATTAGGAAAAGACTACTTATGATGTTCCAAAGGTGACCTTTAAGTATGTGTTCATTTTTGACTTGTGATTAACTTTCTAACATGGTTCATCCTTGCCCACTTCAAGCAATCAGTATGCTCTAGAAGGTAGTAACAAAAGGGATGCATCTCACAAGCTTAATTGCTCCTCTCAAAACATGAGACATAGAAGAGGGCTTGGAGAGCCTTTCTCAGCTCATCAGCATCGCAGAGATCAGAGAGCTGTTGTTTTGTACTATTCAGAGCACCGGCCTAAGACTTCACACAGAGTGGTCCAAAAGCAACTATTTTATCAGGTGGATATTCTTTATTAAAATGGTGGTTCGGGAACATGGTGGAGAGTCCTCCCCATCATCTATAAGAACATTGGAGGAGCTCAGAAGTGGGAGTGGAGCTGCTAGTTCAGTCAGTTGGCGATTGTATGTCTGTGTAAGATACCTAGAGATACTGTAACAAAGTAACAAGCAGAATGACTGTAAGGGAAATGGATTGTCTCACAGTTTTGAGGCTATAAATCTGCAGCCAAGGTGTCTTCTTGATTGTTCTTTCTACGGGCTGTGAGGGAGAATCTATTACATATTTCTCTTGTAGTTCCTGGGAGCCTCAGGCACCCCTTGATTATGGTTAGTGTTATCGCTGTGTCTTTTAAAAAAAATTATGTATTTATTTGACTGGTTTGGGTCTTATTTGTGGTATGTGGGATCTTTAGTTGCAACATGCAGTATAGAGCTCCCTTACCAGGGATTGAACCTGGGCAGCCTGCATTGGGAGTGTGGAGTCCTAGCCACTGGACAACCAGGGAAGTCCCTATCCCTGTGTCTTCATATTGCCTTCCTGTTATAGGTATCTGTCTATGTGTCCCAATTTCCCCTTTTTATGGGGTCAGCTCCCTTAGATTAGGGGCCACCCTAGTGAGCTCATCTTAACTTCAGTTCAGTTCAATTCAGTCGCATCTGTTTCTTTGTGACCCCATGGACTGCAGCATGCCAGGCTTCTCCGTCCATCAACAACTCCCAGAGCTTACTCAAACTCATGTCCATTGAACCAGTGATGCCATCCAACCATCTCAGCCTCTGTCATCCCCTTCTCTTCCTGCCTTCAATCTTTCCCAGCATCAGGGACTTTTCAAATGAGTCAGTCAGTTCTTCGCATCAGGTGGCCAAAGTATTGGAGTTTCAGCTTCAGCATCAGTCCTTCCAATGAATATTCAGCACTGATTCCTTAACTTAATCACCTTCAAAAATCTCATTTCCAAATAAAGGTTAGAACTTCAACACCTACTGGGGGACACGTTTCAACCCATAGATGTGCCCTTCTTGAATCAGTGTTTATGTAAGAAATGGAGCCATGACACAAATCACAGACGTGTGCTTTTCTCTTTTGTTTTCAGGGGCCTTGTGTTTCCATCATATGTGTGTGTATGATTACTTTCCCAGTCCCCTTGCAGTAGTCTCTGTATGTGCATGCTCACTGCCTCAGTGATGTCAGACTCTGCAACCCCATGGACCTTAGCCCACCAGCCTCCTCTGTCTATGGGATTTTCATGGCAAGAATACTGGAGCGGGTTGCCATATCCTCTTTCAGAGGATCTTTCGGATCCAGGGATCAATCCTGCTTCTCCTGTGTCTCCTTCATCTCCTGCATTGCAAGTGGAGTCTTTAACACTGAGCTACTGGGAAAGCCCATCATAGTCTCTTAGTTGATATTAACTTTCCTGACCTGCCCAAGGTGGTTCAGTGGTAAAGAATCTGCCTGCAATGCAGAAGTCG
Organism: Cervus elaphus; assembly: GCF_910594005.1. Taxonomy (NCBI): domain Eukaryota; kingdom Metazoa; phylum Chordata; class Mammalia; order Artiodactyla; family Cervidae; genus Cervus; species Cervus elaphus. Next base: position 116,138,565 of record NC_057832.1, read on the forward strand.
CAGGAGACGTGGGTTCAATCTCTGGGTCAGGGAGATCCCCTAGAGAAAGCCATGGCAACCCATTCCAGTATTCTTGCCTGTAGAATCCCATGGACAGAGGAGGCTTGTGGGCTACAGTCTATAGGGTCTCAACAGTTGGACACGTCTGAAGTGACTGAGCATGCAACGTGTCCACACAAGTGTCAGGAGATACTTCTTAAACACAAAATTGATAATGTTACTACATTATTTTAAATTCTTTAGCCTATGCTTAGAGTAAGTACTAACTCCTTAGCATTGAGAGTCAAGACTTTTACTGCCACAAATGGGAGATAATTTTATACACGTAAGAGCTGTGAAAGCATTTTTAAAGGGGAAATCTTAATAGAGTTGATAACAAAATATTATACATCCAAAACGACATATTCGAGGGGATAAGGCAAAAATCAAGGAAGACAAATATGATAACACAGATTTTAATCTTCATTTATAACTTAACCGATTTAAGTCAATAGAAAATAGCTGACAATAAATAAGTGGGCAAAAAGCATAACTATACACTTCATAGAAGATTTTAAAATCTTTCCAATGTATATGTGAAAGTAAATTTTCAAATCAAACAATAATGAAAAGCTTTGTTTTTTTTTTTTTTGCCAAGTAAACTTTTTCTTTTATTTTAAATCAGTATAGCTAGTGGTGGTAAAGATGCATTAACAGGCAAAGTTGTTGTTTATGTATTATTAAGACTCTGAAATTGACTATCAGATTTAGAGCTTATTTCCTGGTGGCCGATAGTGAGCCGAATAATGAGTCTGTAACAACCGCTAGTAAAACCTGGCCATTATGTATCCTGGATTCTGATATTTAATTGACATCTCATACCTTTGAAGAAGATCTAGAAATGAGGTAGGATAGGGACCTGGCATTCCGAAGAATGAAACACACATTTCCCCAAATTTACTTAGGGAGCTAGGGAAACAGAAGTTTCTTTTTTTTTTTTTAATTATTTGTTACTTTTTCAGGATTAATCCAAGGATTATAAATTTTCTTTATAACCAGAAACTACACCATTAAAAATAAACATGAATCTATCTCACATATCCTAATAAAAATTCCCTCCTTTTACTTGGCAATCTCTATCAACTTTTTTTCTATTTTTTACCTCTTATAGTTTAAACTCCTACAATAATGTGGTCACCCCCAACCCCTTTCCACCAAATAATTCCTTTTCTTATAATCTGGTTTCTACAGATGCTACCACTAAGAAATATTAAGAGTCACCCAAATCTGCTCATTAAATGTATTAGCATTTCCCTGACCTGATTCCCATTCCCATTTTCTACAACAACTCATGCTACTGAGACTTATCCTTTTCCTTTTTTGTACCCTGTCTTTACCCGAAACATTCCTTAAGTCATGCTTTGTTTCTTAGTGCTTTAGACCTATTTCGTATCTTTGCTCTTAAACTCCCTGCTTTTCTCTCTACCGGTGTGTTGACATCTTTCATTAATCAACAACACTGGGAGTACATTAGGTACTTAATAAAAATTTTTCTTTATATAGAGCAATCACAGTATTTTTATATAGTTGTGATAGACAGGATAATCCTCTCTCCACCAAACGTGTCTATATCCTAAACTGTGCAACCTATGAATATATTACTTTATATGGCAAAGAGACTATGATTAAGTGAAGACCTTCTCGTGAAGAGAGTGCCCCAGATTATCTGGGTGGTTCTGATGTAACCAGAGTTCTTTAAAATAGAGAGAGGTGACAGTCAAGCAGAGAATGAGTCGAGCATGAGAAAGACCCCACTAACCACAGCTGACTTTGCAGATGAAGAAATAGGAAAATGAACCAAGGAATGCAGGTAGACTCTGGAAGCTGGGAAAAGCAAGAAAATGGATCCTCCCTTAGAGGGTTTCAGAAGGAACACAGCCTTATTTATCGGCAAAACCTACTTTGAACATCTGACCCCCAGAATTATAAGGTAATAGATTTGTTTCAGCCCACTGAGCATTTGGTTATTGTTGCAGTGGCCCAGTGAAACTGATATACTAGTGGTTTGTCATTTTGCACGACAGCTAATATGAGTCACACAGACAATAATCAATATTTAATGAAAATGAATAAGTACTTAGGATTTGTCACTTTCTGGATTTTTATAAGCTATGAAATTCAATATGATGTATTCAACAGTCATATTTCTGAACACCTGAGATTTATTTAAGAATATGTACAATAATATGAGAACTTTTGTTTGGGAGTAGGAGTTGAAACAGAAAAATTACTCATCCAATAAATCAGTGAAGTTGATGAGTCTATTTATTTTGCCATCAGTCCAATTGCCTTTCTGTTCTCCTGCAGTCTACTAGAAAAACTCAGTCATTGACCATAGCTCAGATCCTCTCTTTCGTCAGTGGTTGCTGACTTAGCCTCTTCTGTGCTGTCATCTCCCTGGGGCTTGATATGTACAAAACGTGCAACCCAGATAGGAGTCCGCTGGGTACAGAGGTAACTGGCTGAGGCATGCTAAATACTTCTGTGCATTAAAATATCCATGCACTCAATGCTTTTTAGTTTACAAAGTGTGTGATTTCACTTGATACTTATGCTAACTTGGTGGAGGAGGTACTACTGCCTTCATTTTATGGTTGAGAAAATGAAAAGTTAAGGGGAGTGTCTAGGTAGTAAAAGACAGAAAGGAGATTTGAACAAAAGTCTCTTAATTTCTAAGTGAGGAACAGAATGAATGTAATTTTACTATATACATCTGTTCTTGCCATTTTGTCTCAGTGCTATTATTCCATGTATGTATTTTGCAAGTGTATTTTTAATGATAATATACTTATGCACATTACAGTGTGGAAAACACTGAAAATTATGAAGTTTTAAATCATCCATAATCTTACTATTGAAAGAAAACCACTGTTACTGTTTGAGTAATACTCAACGGTAACAAAAGTAACAACAGTATTTTGGAAACAGAAACAATTCTTTCCAAATATTTTTCTGCACATCCATCCAAGTATATTTCTTTTGACATGTATTTTTATTTAGAGTTTATTTAGAGTTCTATTTTTATTATCCTGAGTGAAGTGAGATGGCAGTCTAGCCTTATGTTATTTAAGATTGTACTGTATTGCCTTGCAGTGACCTGTTTTTCCTATTTATATTAAAAAATAAATAAAGAATTAGCCCACCCTTCTTGAGTTAATTTTTATTTTTTCAAGATTAGAGCCATGCTTTTCATAATGCAGTCAGGACCAGCAGTATGAGCATCACTTGGGAGCTTGTTAGAACTGCAAATTCTCTACTGAGTCAGACTCTTTGGGGTGAGGCCCAGGAATCCCTGTCTTAAGAAGCTCTCCAGGTGATTTTTCACACATGATAGAGTTTGGACTAAAGTTTTGCTTTTCTATTTGTGTTGATGAGGCAAAAGCAGCCAATAAACCTGTTTTAGGTTAGAAACAAGTGGAATAATTGTCACACTTTGAAGAAAAATGAAGAGCTTCTTGCTTATCCAAACTTCCCTTATCCACATGCTTTCAACTGGGTGCTCAAAATGTTTGTACGCTTACACAGAAATGTTAGCAGTTCCCTCTACTTACTATCATCCAAGTGTGCTTTCATATGGATAGACTTCTTCTGGCAAGCCAACTAATCATTTGTCAAAATCAGAACAGGATGAAGGGTAGGTACATTTTAAGTTTCATTCCGATAGTCTTTCTTAAACACCTACCAGGTTATTAATAGCTTAATATAGAGTAAAAAGGAAAAGCACGTTTTCTAGACCCTGTCCTCATGACAGTTCACAATCTTATTAGGAAGTAAAATTTTCACACATGTTTTAATTAACAGCAGTCAATCAAGTCTTACATTGACTATAATTTGTGAGATGAGCCCTGGACTGTACAGAAAGCAGAATGTATTGATTAGAGAAGGTCTCCTTAAGAAAGGAAAAAGGTTAATGGTGCCTAAATAATAACTATTGTATTAACAATAAATACTCCACCTATTAATTAATATAGGGGTGTCCCTGATGGCTCAGTGGTAAAGAATCAGCCTGTCAATGCAAGAGATGTGAATTCAATCCCTGGGTCGGGAAGATCCCCTGGTGAATGTAATGGCAACCCTCTTCCTGGAAAATCCCATGGACAGAGGAGCATGGCAGGCTACAGTCTGTGGGGTCGCAAAGAGTTGGACACAACTGAGCACATATAACCATTAATTAACATACCTATGATACCTTTTCCCTAGACAGGGCTACATGAGATTAAATGTCTTTGCCAAGGTTATATAATTAGTGCTTGGTGGAGTCAGAATTTAAACTTAGATGTGTTTGACTGGAGCCCTGTTTCTTAACACTTGTTCCTTCATAGTTAACTCTGACGGAGAAGTTTTACAGATTGAGAAAAAGGCCTGTGGAAAACCACAGGCAATCCCAGAAAGGGTAAACATAGGTTAAATAAGTTCTTTTGTCAGATTCGCCTGAGCAGAGAGCAAGGTTGATGTCAGCAAGTTGCTGAAACCTAATGAGATCTGTAAGGATTTCGGAAGGTTTTGCATGCTTAGGTGGCGATCTGGGACACACTGTCAGAGATGCTGAAGAACTATTACACATTTAACTTAAAGTAATGTTTTAGCACTAGACCATCAATGGATCAAAAAAGCATAATTGGGTGGGGAGTGAAGAGATATTTGGGTAGAGCAATCACTTAATAAGATGATTGTTATAGACCAGATATCAGATGATAAGGAAAATGACCGGGGGGAGCTGGAAGACAAAGCTGACAGTTTCTAATGGTAGATTGGCTGAACAGACTAATTGGAAAACCTAAGAATTTAAACCTTATGTTCTGGGTGATTTTGAACTGTACATAATAATTATAATAATCTGAAGGAAGATTGTCAAAAGTTAATAAGGCAGTTGGTTTCAGAGATTGTGAATTTAAGGTATTCTTTCTTTCTGACTATGTCCACCTCCTGATCTTAAAACATGTGCTCAGTTCCATCTACTTTATCCTGTCTTATTTGTTTGATTCTTTCTCATAATAGCTCTGGCCATCTCACCATAGCCCTTTGGGAAGTATTGAGTTTCCCAGGTGGCTCAGTGGGAAAGAATCCATTTGCCAATGCAGGAGATCAGGTTGATCCCTGGGTGGGGAGATCCCCTGGAGGAGGAAATAGCAGCCCACTCCAGTATTCTTGGCTGGAAAATTCCATGGACGGAGGAGCCTGGTTGGCTACAGTCCATGGCGTCGCAAAGAATCAGACAGGACTGAGCATGCATGCAAATGGCAAGTGTAGCCTACCTGCTCTCGTTACCTTCTGAATTTCTTCCCTAAGATCTATTGTGTTCTGCTACAAGGAACCTTCTTTCTAGAACCTATCTCAAAGTATATCACCTTTCTGCTGAAAGTTTAAAGAATATTTCTTTGCTGTCTTTTATTGCCTTACTTTACTTGTTATGGCATTCAGAATTAGAGCAACCATAGTTTATTATCTAAATTTGATAATTGGGAGGTGGAAAGTGGCATATTAATAATTGCATGCTCAGTTGCTCAGTCGTGTCTGACTGTTTACGACCTCTTGGGCATAGCCCACCAGGCTCCTCTGTCTGTGTAATTTTTCATGCAAGAATACTGGAGTGGGTTGCCATTTCCTTCTCCAGCGAATCTTCCAGACCCAGGGATCAAACCCTCATCTCCTGCATTGGCCTCTGTGTTCTTTACCACTGATCACTGGGACAAAACTGTGTGGCTGTGCTTAACACTTTAGCCACATTTTCTTCCAGTTGCACTTTGTGAATGAGCAATGGCTGAGAACTGAGTGAACAGCCCTTGCTCCAAAGGTCCCGGAACTGTGCTGTTCACACATCTGTTTTGCCTAATCTACTGCTCAACACATCATGTGGGCTCAGTGATTATTTGCAGAAGGAACAAAGCAAGTGGAAAGCAAGCCCTGAGTAAATCAAAGCATTTCAGAACTGTTGTAGTGTGCTGTGTTTGCTGAAATGAAATAGAATTTAAGGTCTAGCATCTTTGGGAAGAAGAAACATGGAGAGCCAAAGGGAGGCACGGAGAACCTGGGAGAGGGAAGTAGAAAGAGGCAGTCCCAGAGTCAGACCTCCTGCTTCATAAGTTAGGAAAGGGCAGATGCTGGGAGTGTTGAATTCAAGGGCACTTTTCCAAAAGACTCCACTTATCAATATATAGATTTTTACCAATAGTAATGATCTCGAGTGACCTCAGCCTGCAACGGCTCGGAGTGGGGCTTGGGTTCCCAACCAGAGATTGAAGCCAGGTCCTGATGGTGAGAGCACCAGATCCTAGCCACTAGAAGAGTGGCCAGTGTCAAGGGCCCTGGCCCTTTGGCTTTGCAGAAAAGAATTTCCACAAAGACAGAAAACAGTGAAGCAAGTAAAATATTTATTAAGAAAAAAAGAGTATAGTATGTGTGGATAGATACTCAGGCAGACTCAGAAGGAGAATCCTTGAAAGTTTGAATCACTTATATGGGACATTTCTTCCAGGTTTCCTTTGGCCAATCATTTTGATTTGCCTGGTCCACAGTCCATATTTGCTATATCTCAGAACCCTTCCATGTGCGTGCATGCATCTCTTAGCCGAGATGGCAAAGGCATATAGGTTGAGCACCCCTTTACTTTACTCCCCTTTTGACCTCTAAGGAGCTTTTCTGCACACATGTGGTCAGGGAAGTCTCCTGACTTCAGGTATGAGAAATATGTGGTCTGGGCAGGGCCCAACATCCTTGTTTAATTGCCCTGCTGTTCTTGTCTTGGAATTTCGTCCTTAGGGGATGAATCTCCAATGCTTTACCCTGTGTTGGGGTGGGGGGAGCCATCTACCTCCTGTCTCAGTAGGTCTTAGTTAAATTCTGTCAAATCCCTCATAAAGTCAATGTAGTTCAGTTTAGTCGCTCGGTCGTGTCCAACTCTGTGATCCCATGGACTGCAGCACACCAGGCCTCCCTGTCCATCACCAACTCCCGGAGTTTACCCAAACTGAACTCCATTGAGTCAGTGATGCCACCCAACAATCTCATCTTCTATTGTCCCATTCCCAGCATCAGGTCTTTTCAAATGAGTCAGCTCTTCGCATCAGGTGGCCAAAGTATTGGAGTTTCAGCCTCAACATCAGTCCTTCCAATGAACACTCAGGACTGATCTCCTTTAGGATGGACTGGTTGGATCTCCTTGCAGTCCAAGGGAGTGTCAAGAATCTTCTCCAACACCACAGTTCAAAAGCATCAATTCTTCGGCACTCAGGTTTCTTTATAGTCCAACTCTCACATCCATACATGACTACTGGAAAAACCATAGCCTTGACCAGATGGACCTTTGTTGGCAAAGTAATGTCTCTGCTTTTTAATATGCTGTCTAGGTTGGTCATAACTTTCCTGCCAAGGATTAAGCATCTTTTAATTTCATGGGTGCAGTCACCATCTGTAGTGATTTTGGAGCCCAAAAAAATAAAGTCAGCCACTGTTTCCACCATTTCCCCATCTATTTGCCATGAGGTGATGGGACCAGATGCCATGATCTTAGTTTTCTGAATGTTGAGCTTTAAGCCAACTTTATCACTCTCCTCTTTCACTTTCATCAAAAGGCTCTTTAGTTCCTCTTCACTTTCTGCCATAAAGGTGGTGTAATCTGCAAATCTGAGGTTATTGATATTTCTCCTGGCAATCTTGATTCCAGCTTGTGCTTCATCCAGCCCAGCGTTTCTCATGATGTACTCTGCATAGAAGTTAAATAAGCAGGGTGACAATATACAGCCTTGACGTACTCCTTTTCCTATTCGGAACCAGTCTGTTGTTCCATGTCCAGTTCTAACTGTTGCTTCCTGACCTGCATACAGGTTTCTCAAGAGGCAGGTCAGTTGGTCTGGTATTCCCATGTCTTTCAGAATTTTCCACAGATTATTGTGATCCACACAGTCAAAGGCTTTGCCATGGTCCATAAAGCAGAAATAGATGAGCTATATTTAAAAGTTTTCACAACATTGTTTTAGAAGTTCCAGCTATAAAGGAGGTATGTCAGTGTCCGTTCAGCACTTCTGAAGCCAGGTGCATTCTCTGTGAAAAAAGAAAATGTGCTAGGAGCAAGGGAGCAAAAAGGAACTTTATGAAAACCTACAACCTCATTACATAAATGTCTTTTTTTTTTTTTTTTTTTTACAAAAACTAGATTTGAGGTAATTAAAGCACTTGTAACAAAATGAAGCAGAGGCACATCTTAGATTAGCAATCACATGCTTTTTGTAGGAAATGTATGCTAAATATGCAGAAGTGTGTTTGTGTGTGTTTCTGTCTCTGTATGTGTGTGGCGGGGGTCAGATTTTCTCTGATCTCTTAGCTGATAGACCAACAGTGCAATCAATATTCTTGGTCTCTCAGTTAAGCCCCTTATAGCAAGGAGATGATATCTATAAATAAGTATAAACTAAATATTTTTCAATGCTCATGAGTACCTGTTTTAAGCAAACATTACATGTATTCAACAATTTATTAAATTGTTTTAGACCTTTCCCCAACTATAAAGTCATAGCAGTAACTTACTGTCCTTGTTAGGTCAGAAAGAATGCTTGTGGACTAAACAAATTATGAGTTTACTTGTAGAGAAAAGAGGGCTCGTTCCAACTTGAGGATACGCTCCTAAGCACTGGTTCAGTAGCGTTTGGTCTGTAACTGGGTCATGGGTCTGGGGAGGCCCCTTTCTGGGTGCTGAGCTCATGAAGGGTCTTTCTTTCCAGCCATCTATGAGCCTTCCTGTGAAGCGTACAAACACCTGGGCCAGACCTCAAATTACTACTGGATAGATCCTGATGGCAGTGGACCGCTGGGGCCTCTGAAAGTTTACTGCAACATGACAGGTAACGATGCCCTATTTATGTTTCATGAAGATTGCTTTTCTTTATGCTGAGAATAAACAGCACCATTGATGTTTGTTTCTCCTGTGCTGTGTTCTTGTCAATACATTAATGAAGCTAAAGACTGCTGGATTTGTTAGGCTAAACGGTGAAGTGTAGTTTGACACTGAGTTTTTTGTGTTTTTTTTTTTTTTGAGTCCACCTTCTGATTTGAACAGTTAATAATTAGTGTTAAAAAAAATCAGCATGTAGAGGAAAAAGTAGAGAGTGAAATTGAAAGGTTGAAGTCCACAGAAAGAGCTGGCCCATGAAGAAGCCGCCACAAGAACCTCGACTGGGGAAGTTTAGTGTCGCCTCTCAAACCACTCACACTGAACACGGGAGAGGAAGCGCAGAGGCCACTCCAGACCCTGCTCCACAGCGGAGTGATTCAGTTATACACATATGTATCCTTTTCATATCCGGTGACGCCGACTCAATGGACATGGGCTAGAGTAAACTCCGGGAGTTGGTGATGGACAGGGAGGCCTGGCGTGCTGCAGTCCATGGGGCCGCAAAGAGTCGGACACGACTGAGCGACTGAACTGAACTGAACACCGTGGGACCTTGTTTGCCCATTCTTTAAATTCCAGCTTGCCTCTGCTAATCCCAGACTCCTGGTTCATCCCACCCCCAGCCTCCTCCCACTTGGGAACCACAGGTCTGCGCTCCATGTCTGTGAGTCGTTTCTGTTTTGTAGATAAGTTCATCTGTGCCATATTTTAGATTCTACATACAAGTGATATATGGTGTTTCTCTTTCTGACTTATTTCACTTAGTGTGACCATCGTTAGGTCTGTCCCTGTTGCTGCAAATGGCATCCTTTCGTTCTTCTTCTGTGGCTGAGTAATATACCATTCTGTAATTGTACTTTATCTTCTTTATCCATTCATTTGTCAGTAGACATTCAGCTCGCTTCCATGTCTTGGCTATTGCGAATAGCGCTGCTATGAACATAGGGATGCCTGTATCTTTGTGAATTATGGTTTTGTCCAGATATATGCCCAGGAATCAGATTGCTAGATCATGCGGCAGCTCTATTTTTAGCTTTTGGAGGAACTTCTGTTTTGTTTCCCGTGGTGGCTGCACTATTTTACATCCCCACCAACAATATAGGAGGTTTTCCTTTTCTCCACACCCTCTCCAGCATTTATTATTTGTAGATTTTTTAATGATGGCTAGAGTTGGACACGACTGAGTGACTGAACTGAACTGAACTGATTCTGACCAATGTGAGGTGGCCTCTGTATTATTTCTTAAACTATATATAAAATCTACATTATCTAAAAGATAAAATGCAATTAAAATATGTAATAGACACAGAAACAAGAAAAAAAATGTGAATTTCTTCATAGACTTTGTGAAAAGGAAAAAGAATATTTAAATGTACCTCTAGGATCCTTTCCCTAGGTTTTTCCATTCATATATTTACTATTTTGTCAAAAATTGTGTCATGTGAGAATAAATTGATATCATAAATGCCTTCATGGTGTTCACAACTTATAATAAAAACAAGCACTAAAAGAAGTAAACAAATATAAGTAATTTTTCTGCAGAGAAAAGTAATGGAATTGTGAAGAATGATTTATTTTGGATAGAGCATTTAAAAAAAGAAAAACCTCCCTAGGAAGCAACATTTTAGCCAAAATGTAGCATATGGATGAAGACAAGGCACTCAAAAAGATGAGGAAGGAAGAGAAGCCCTGAAAATTTACACTCCAAGGCATGAAAAAAGTCATTTTCTTCTAAGAAAGGAAAACCCAAGTGACTGAAGCATAATAAGACTGTAGGGGCCCAAAATGAAGTGGAGGAGACAGGCAGGGGCAAAGCAGACCAGGAAGTAAGGATGGTGGTACTGGGGGGAAGAAAAGATTTTTATTTTTCAATTATATTTCAATGTAGCAGGTGGGAAGCAATGGAAAGGTTTTAAACAGGGGAATGAGTGGGTCTCAATTAAAACTACTGAGGCAGGAGGTAGATGGGCCCCCCAGGGTAAAACAATTGGAGATTCATTTTCTATTGACAGAAACTCCAAAACAAGAATAGCAGGACAATTGAAGGAGGAGAATGGGCCTGCTTAGACCTCATCTTTCTCATTTCCGAAGTCAGGAGCCCTCCCTAACCACACATGCACAGAAAAGGCTCCTTGCAGGCCAAAGGGGAATGATGTCAAGTGATGTTCTACCCAGATGCCTCTTTGGTAGATTCCATCTTGGCTAACAGATAGGTGTGAACACATGGGAGGATCCTGAGATACACAAAATATGGACTGCAAACCAGGCAAATCAAAATGACTGGCCAAAGGAAAACCAGGAGAAATGACCCATAAAAGTGATTCAAACTGCCATGAGGGTGTGACTCAGTGACTGACTGGGAACCCATGCCTGGCTCCAAGCTATTTCAAGCCAAGGCCACCCAAGATCAATGCCAAGATCAGTACCACTTTGAGTACCACGAATGACAGGCTGAAAGCACTGCACCCAGTTCTGAAGCTATAGTAAAGGTCCAGGGAAGAAAAGATGCTTCTTTGGAATTGGGTGGTGATAGATTAAGTGATGAATAAGTGATGCAGTTCAGATGTACTTTGAAGGTAGTATTGTCAGCAAAGACCCCGATGCTGAGAAAGATTGAAGGCAAAAGAAGAGGGAGGAAGAGAATGAGATGGTTAGATAGCATCACTGACTGAATGGACACAAATTTGAGCAAACTCTGGGAAATAGTGAAGGATTTGTGAAGGATGGGAGAAGGATGGTTGAAGAGTGTTATCAAGAATAACTCCTGAATATATGGATTAAGTAACTCAGTGAATTACAGTGCCATTTTGGAGACATGCAAAATAAAGGAAAGAACAGATTTAGAAGAATTTGAAGAATTCAGTTTTGACCTATTTAAATATGAAGTGCTATATGCCATCTCAGTTGAGGTGCAAATTTTGCAGTTTAATAAGCCCTGAAAAGATGTTTGGGTTAGAGATAAAAATGTGTTAATTGTTAGCATATGAATATATGAGAAAAGATAATATTACTTAGAGGATTGTAAACTGGGAAAAGGTATCCCAGGAATGTAGTCCTAGGAACTCAATAGATAGATTTCTAGTGATGAAATATTCTTTGTGTAAAAATGTAATAAGTAGAGGAAAAGTGTCTAAGAGAATTCTGGGGACAAATGGGTCATCCATGTGGATATTGAATTGACTGTTTGGATCCTAAAGACTTTATAAAGAAGATTGGGAGGATGGAGAGAGACTTTGAATCAATGAAAATATATATAATGAATGAGAAAGTTCCCTTGGTCCTTCTAGGTTAGACTCCTCCCATCCTCCATGAACCCCACCTCTTGTTTGTGAAAAAGCTTTGTCTCCTATGCCTTCCCTTAGTTCCAAAGAGAAAATTTAATCAGAGAAATGACAAAATGCAGAAACAAAAGAAAATAATCAAGGAAGACAAAATAAGAATAGTTTTAGTTCAGTCCTCAGTCATATCTGATTCTTTGCGACCCCATGGACTGCAGTATGCCAGGCCTCCCTGTCCATCACCAACTCTCAGAGTTAATTCAAACTCATGTCCATCAAATCGGTGATGCCATCCAACCATCTCATCCTTTGTTGTCCCCTTCTTCTCCCACTTTCAATCTTTCTCAGTATCAGTGTCTTTTCAAATGAGTCAGTTCTTTGCATCAGGTGGCCAAAGTATTGGAGTTTCAGTTTCAGCATCAGTCCTTCCAGTGCATATTCAGGACTGATCTCCTTTAGGATGGACTGGTTGGATCTCCTTTCAGTCCAAGGGACTCTCAAGAGACTTCTCCAACACCACAGTTCAAAATCATCAATTCTTTAGCACTCAGCTTTCTTTATAGTTTAACCTTAAAATAAAGTCAAGACATTTAGTTCTTTTTTAAGGGCTATAGATAATATCCAGAGCCACCTCCTTAAGTTGTTTTGCAGATATGAAAACCTCCACCAGATGGAAAAAGTTAGCTGCATGCTGACCAGCAGTATCTAGATCCCAGACAGGTTGTAACAAAAGGTTGATAATTGAGATACCCGAAACATCACTGTGTTACCTCACCATCAACCAAACAGAGAACTGTGCAGGAGCTGGTCATGCACCCTAGGACCCACACCCCTCATGTTGCCTTTAAACATTTCTTACCTGAAAGCCATTGAGGAATTCAAGTTCTTTGAACATAAACTGCCCGTACTCCTTTCTTGGTGTCTTGCAATAAACGCTGTACTTTCCTTCACCACAATCCAGTCTCGGTAGACTGAGTTGATCTCTACAATGCCCTCTCTTCTTAAAAAAAAAAAAAAAAGAAAAACTCTGTTATTTATATGAAACATGAAAGAAAAATATCAACTACTCACATAATTTAGAGACAAAACCCTCTTGCCTCAAACAAGCTTGAATTTACTCATTTCTTGGCCACGTTTGACATAAATTGGCACTCTTCATTTCTTATCATAAAGCAGTTCTTCTACTATGCAATTCTCCTTTTGACTATCTATACTTGAGTGCTTCATCACTTGGAAATTAGGGAGTGCCCTAAATGACACATCTCAAGCACTCAGTTGACACTGAGGAGAGAATATATTCATTGAATCTTTTGTAGAAGAATCCATCATTCTGTGCACGTCAAAGCCTGGTTTCCTCTTTAAGATCTTAGGGCACATTATAAGATGTGGTCATTGTTATCCTCACCCTCCACCTCAATTTCTATTCTCTCTCTGAAAATTTGGTGTCATAAATATAATTTTTGATGAATGCATTTTATCATATATTTATATCTTTCATTTGAATACTTTTCTAACACTTCAGCTTCTTATTTCTATTTTCTTAAGATGCTTATCAACATTTTCTAGAAATCTTGAGTTTTTATATTTAAAGCTTCATTTAGTTCTCTCTTCCCAGTGATTAATAATATCAATAGTAAATAAAGCTAGATCCAGCCATTTTCCTTGGAAAATTACTGCTTATCCTTAAATCAAAAACAGTGCTTTCCTCAATATTCTATCCTTGAATTCATCTTTATAACTCTCTTTGCATTCATATTTAATTTTTTAAAAATTAAGTAAACATCTGTGCTGTTTGATGTGATGCTTAAATTCCAAGTAAGGAATATCTCCTGCATTCTTCCTAGCACTACTTTTGTAGTTTTATCAAAAAACCATTAAGCTTGTTTACATAATTTGTGCTTTATAAAGCCCTGGGATTTAGCTGATCAAATTCTATTATCCTCTATAATGGTAAAAGCTGTTCATGTCTTTTTAATCTAATATTTATAGAGAGCTTGTTACTCAAGTTCCTAAGCACTTGCACTCAGTAATATAATTTTATTTATCATGTGCCTCTCATAAGTTTCTGTAGTGCAGTGTAGGGGGCGGGGGTGGCCATGGGCTGTTGGGGCGGGACTCTTGGGCTCTATTAGAAAGAATCATGAACCTGCCCCACACTCCTTGTTGCCATCACCACCACCCACCCCTCAGCAAAGCAAAGCAGTTCTTTCTCTATTTTCTGCTTTCAGTAGCACCAATTTATTATATCATAGTTTTCATGGGTCAAGACTCCGGCACAGGTTAGCTAGGTTCACTGCTCAGGGCCTCACAGGCTGAAATGAAGGGGTCAGCAGAGCTGTGATCTCATCTGAGGCTTGGCATCCTCTTCCACGTTTGTTCAGGTTGTCAACAGAATTAAATTCCTTCAGGTTTTAAGACAGAGGGTCCCATTTTCTTGTTGGCCATTTGGCTGTGGCTTGCTCCTAGAGGATGCTCCCAGCCATGCCTCCTTCTCATGTCATGACAATGGGAGAATCTCTGACCTCTCGACTCGCTTTCAAGAGCGTATGTGATTAGGCCATGCCTCATAATCACCCAGTATGATACTCGTTCGATTAACTCAAGTCAACTAGGGGGCCTTGCAGACACCAGCAAAATCTCTTCACTTTTTTTGTTTGTTTGTTTGTTTGTTTGCTTTGATTTTTGTACCAGCTAGTCATTTTATTTTATTGAAGGATAATTGCTTTACAATGTTGTGTTAGCTTCTGCTGTACAAGGAAGTGAATCAGCAATATGTATACGCACATCGCCTCCCTCTGGAGCCACCCTCCCCACCCCACCCACATAGGTCATCACAGAGCATAGAGAACCTTTGCTATATAGGGTAACATAACCGCAGGAGTGATAACCCATCGTATATATACATTTCTCACCCACACTCAAGGAATAGGGTCAGGGCGTATACACCAGGGTTTGGGAATACTGGGGGAATGCTTTGTGTTCTTTTTACGCTCTGCATACTATTCATAATTCCAGCTACATAGAGTCTCACCTATTGAGGAACAGTGCCACACTTAGTTTGTAAAAATTTAAGATTTATTATTTATTACTTGTGGTTTTCATCATATTGGTCAAAATAGGAAAACTTGAAAACATAGATAAGCAAAAATAAAAATTGCTTACCAGCTGAGATTAGAATTAATAACAGGTTAGGTGATGTGTGATAAGATTTTATGTTTTATGCTTATAGTTATGTATATAGTATTGAGGGGAATCTAAATGCTGAGCACTATTCTAAGTGGATCAGACACACTGACTCCTCTAATGGTTCACAACAACCCCATGGAATATGTGCTGTTACTTGTATTCCCCTTTTGGATGAGGAGACTGAAGCTCACAGAAATTAAGTCCTAAGTTGCGCATCTAGTGGGTTATGGAGACTGACTTCCGTGTGGTCTGGAGCCAGAGTTCATAGCTGCTGTGTGTGCATGTGTGTGTACATGCATGATGTATGTGTGTGAGTGCCCGAGTGTGTGTGTTACTCACCCTCGTGGCCAGATGTGTGCATACGCCTCATTTTGGATTCTGTAGTCTGATTTAAAGGTGATTTCTGAAGCGAGCATCTCTTATTCATGTCTTTTCATTATCATTAAAACTTCCTTACATAACTCTAATTCATTATCTCTGGTAGGACAGCATTTTTGCCATAAACTATTTACTTCTTAATTGTCCCGCTGATGCCTTGGGGTTTTTAATCAGAGAACACATTTTAAATGAAATCAGTTTATAAACCATTAAGCAATTATTATCAATTTTAGCTCTTAATTCAGCCAGGAGTATTTTATCTGGTACAAATTTCTGAGAGCTTTTATAGAATAACTTTTGTATTTCTTGTGTACATGGGTTAATTATTCCTTAGGTTTTAAGCCTGACATTTTCCCCTTTTTTTATTGTTATAGAGTTGCTATACATCACCGTGTCAGTTTCTGGGGTACAGCAAAGTGAATCAGCTGTACATACACATGGAACGCTACCCAGTGCTCTGTGGTGACCTAGATGCGAAGGAAATCCAAAAAAGAAGAGACATATATGCCCGAGTTTTAGGACGATTTAAATCCTATTCCCAATGTCTAGTTACTTTTTCAGTGTAAAATCTTAAACTGAATCTAACAAAACCTGGCTTGAGGAGGTAATGAGATTGAATGGAATTGTATTGCATAGCATCAGTAATATTTAATATGATTGCAGCACCTCATTCCCTGTTCTTGCAAGGAAACTGGCTAGAAATGAGGACACACACGGCTTTCTTCTTCTCTTCGAAAGCTTATTAACATCCGCAGGCCAGGCGGCACTATGCTTCTGCCCCTTCATGTTCCTGGAGTGTCATGCACTGTCTCTCTGATGTATTCACATTTTAAAGTATAAGCCTCAAAACACTGTCTTCTTCCATTTTATTCCCTCCACTCATTTTTATTTTTTCCCATCAAAGGCATTTGCCCTCGTCTTTCTGTCTCCTAACCTAGTTCACTTCCTCTGTCGTTAACATTAACCCGCACATAGAATAGTTCTCCTGTCTTCTTTCACATCGTCGCCTTTTCGTAGACTTCTCACAAGCTGTCTTTGTTATAAACCTTTGTAATCACTCAGCAACTCCTGCTTCACGCGCTCAGCTATTTCAGTTCCTCACAATCAGTATAAATCTTTGAATTCAATTCTGTTCCTACAGTTTCAATTGAAAATCTAGGAACCAACTCAATGATCAAACGCAGCCTGAAAGGAGAGCTCGTCTCTGTAACTGATGACCCACCCGCCCAAGACTCCCATTCAGATTCCCACTCCTATTCCACGGATGACTTCTACCTGCCAAGGTTCCTTTGAAATCTCTTCACTGTGTGTCAGTCACAGTGATAGGTTAATACTATAAAAGTCCTCAAGTGGTTTTCGAACTTTAAATCAAGGAAGGCAGAGGGGAGCTACAAGAGGTCTGGTGAAGCCCACGCCGTCAGACAGGACCCAGGAAGGGAAGGCAGGGTGCCAAGTGAAACCAAGCTGGAGTGGTCTTAGATTGAGAACAGTCAGCTCAGCCACCTCTGAGCCTCCAAAACGGTACCCCAATGCAAATGCCCCACCTTCAAACTTTTGTACACACCTGCCTACACAGTATTTTAAACACATTGCGTTTTTGGTGCTTTGAAAGCACTGTCTCGGTTGTGCGATTTCAAAACCTGCTCAAAAATGGAGAATGGCTTCACACTGTCTATGACGATGGACTACTGTCTGGCTTCCTCTGTCATTTGGGGTCTGAAATCTAGTCTAGTCTACAGACATCAGCTTGTACATCCGGCAGGTGGAAAGAAGGGGGAGAAAAAAGGCTTTGGGAAATCCAGTTAAATCAGCTCAAAGTGCAGAAATAACCTCACACTTACTAGGAATTCCTCCCTTCTGACTAAACTTAAAGCCACTGTGCCCAAGCTCCTATCTTTCCAGTCCCTAGGTTTTCCAGTTTGCTGAGTCACCTTTCATTCCTTCTCAGTAAATCAATTTCCATTTCGAAAGACTCCTGGCAATTTTAGCAAGAGAATCTCATGTAGCAACTGGTCTGTCTTTTTATCTTTCCTCTTAGTCTAATTGATGCAACTGAGAAACTTAAATAATAAACTATACCTAGCATGACACATTGCCTAAACTGGCAAATATTGGAGTCCTGTTTCTGGGATTGATTTAAGCAGAAGCCCTAAATCTCATCATGCCCAACGTAAGTGATAGCCACATGACTGCATTTGTCTCATTTATGACAAGTGAGAAAATACCTGAAAAAAGGTATACCTGTGAATGAAGTTGTCAGAAATCTTCTTGTGGTGTTTATGGGCCGAGGAGGTCATTAGGGCTGAGCCTCCCCTCACACAATCATTAACCTCATATCCTGTTTCTACTCATATTTTTGAACAAAATCAGCACTGAAGCATAAGACTGTATAAGAACTTACTAGATCCTCATCGTGATCATCATCACAGTTATTCGTTTTCTGATACATGTGTGTGCTTAGTCGCTTCTGTCATGTCCAACTCTTTGTGAGCCTCTGGACTGTAGCCTACCAGGCTCCTCTGTCCATTGAATTTTCTAGGCAAGAATACTGGAGTGGGTTGTCATTTTCAGGAGATCTTCCCAACTCAGGGATCAAACCTGCATCTCTTGCCTCTCCTGCATTGGCAGGAGGATTCTTTACCACTGGAGCAGCCTGGGAAGCCCTTTGTGATGTAGAAATATGTGTGGCTTATTTTCTCTTCACTGGAACCATACTTGCCCCTTCTGTTTCTTTTTTTTTTTTTTTTTTTTTTTTTTTTTTTTTTTTGCCCCTTCTGTTTCTAAGCTCACTTGGTGTACCTATAGGTGTCAGGGCTGAGAGATGGTAGTGTGCTTTTGACAGGTGAACTAATGCACGAGCTCAGAGGCCCCCAACCTTTTTGGTACCAGGGACCGGTTTCACGGAAGACAATTTTTCCACAAAGGGTGTAGTGGGGAGGGTTTGGGGATGATTCAAGTGCATTACATTTATTGTGCACTTTATTTCTACTATTATTACATCAGTGCCATCTCATCAGGTGTTAGATCTTGAATTTTATTAGTGCATTATCGCTGCAAGCCAAGTACAGAGTAGAATCTGACATATTGTGCTCTCAGTATTTAAAAGACTATAAAATTATAGAGGATGTCTTGCTGATGTTTCCCATTATCCAATCCAAACTGCTTGCTCTCTCTATCTGGGGCATCCCTCATCATGAAATCTCCCCTCACCCACCTGTGTTTATTCACCCAATAATTTCCTCATCTCCCACTATGTCAGACCTCAAGCTTCCCATTTCCTATGTCTTTTTCATATTAATTTACACCCTCATTTGGGGATAGCACATTCTCTGACAATTTCTCAATCCTTTAATACAACCTATCCTTCTCCCTAAAAATTAGAAGAGCTTTCTTTTACTCCCCAATATTCTGAAATTTCACAACAGGCATTAGGATAGGTCTGTTTTCATCCTTGGGCTAGGTGCTTACTTTCACACTTGGCAACTCCTCAAACCTCTTTTTATTTTTCTATTTATGATTGATTTCTCTGCTTTCTCCTTCTAGAATGATTTTCATCTTGGTTTTAAATCAAAGAGCTCCTTTTTGTTTTTTGGAAGTTCCATTTTAATAGCATACTGTTCTTCATATCTGCAGACTCATTATTGTATCTCAAGGATAATAACATTTTTTCCTTCCCCTCAGTTTTCTCTGACTTCCTTTATCCTGCTCATTTTCTCTCAATTTTTTGTGTCCTAGAATCTCCTCAGTTACCTGCAGATTCCTAATAATTACTAGCTATGTGTTTATTATTAAGAGTTAGAAGGTCTTGTTGATTTTTAACTTCACTCTTTGTTATAGCATCACCGACTCAATGGACATGAGTTTGAGCAAACTCTGAGAGATCATGAAGGACAGGGAAGCCTGGCAAGCTGCAGTCCATGGGGTCAGAAAGAGTCAGACATGACTTAGTGACTGAACAACTACTTGCTTAGAGTGGCCATGTGTCCTGTATGCTCAATATAATCCCATCTTAATTTTTTTTGCCCTGATGTAGCTATAAATAGCTCTGCCTTTTGCTCTCAATACTGTCCTAGTTTGAATATGTCTGTGCACTTATCATATATATTTATGAATGTATATGTATACATAAATATACTCTGGCTTTACTGGAGTTTTAGGAGGCAAAAAGTTAGATGCCAGTCTTTATTCAACATCTTAACCAGGAATTCTCATATTGATTTGTAATTCTCTGATTTAATGCCTTAGAACCAGTCTTTTTAAACACAAGTTTTAAACATTTATTAAAATATGAAAATTGTAATATCAATTAGTATTTCCTTATTTGTTCAAAAGATGTTATCATTTTAAACTGTTTATTGTTGACTCTGTAAGAGAGAATGTGATAGATGCCTTCATCTGTTGTAGTATTCTATCCATTTCATCTGTTCCTCACCATAACCCAGGGAGGTATTAGTATTCCAATTTTGAAGCCAGGTGAACTGAGACACAAACAGATTTTAAAATTTTCCAAGCAGCTAATGAGTATTTAAACATCTTATCATCCATGGGTGCATCTATAATACAGTTTACAAAAAGCTGTTTGCATAAAGAATATAGGTTTGAATGAGACCAACAGTGAGAGAATGAGAGGCTTCCTTATCTTTTAGTGGCATAAATGTGTCACTTTTTACCTTTTTAATAGATTGAATCATTCTAGAAGCCCTTGGTTCTTTTAACTAAAATAATATAAATTATTATTGCTATTCTTATTTAAAAATCGTCTTCCCCTTTTGTGGTTAACTGGCATCTAGGATGTGAGATGGGATGTCTGTATTGTTCGCTCCTGAATCCAGCAGTGTCTGGTGTATAGTTGGCACTGATAGATGGATGCATTGTTCCAAATAGACCTGTGCTACTCTGGCTTTTTAGTACATATAAGTAGCTGCCATTAGTAAGAGATAGATGAGTATGTCTGGGGTTTCCCAGGTGGCACTAGTGGTAAAGAACCAGCTTGCTAATACAGGAGACAAAAGAGATGCAAGTTTGATCCCTGGTCTGGAAGATCCCTAGAGGAGGGGATGGGAACCCACTCCAGTATTCTTGCCTGGAGAATCCCATGGGCAAATGCACCTGGTGGGTTAAAGTTCATAGGGTCACAAAGAGTCAGACTTGACTGAAGTGACTTAGCATGCACTCATGAGTAGGTCTAAGTAACTTCTCCATCAATCTCAGTTCTATGTAAGACACAAGTGTGAGACAAAAGTCTGCTCACCTACAATCAGAAGGCAAATGTTTATTATTTTTGAGATTAATCCTTTGTCTGTTTCTTCATTTGCTATTATTTTTCTCCCAATCTGAGGGCTGTCTTTTCACCTTACTTATAGTTTCCTTTGTTGTGCAAAAGCTTTTAAGTTTCATTAGGTCCCATTTGTTCAGTTTTGCTTTTATTTCCAATATTCTGGGAGGTGGGTCATAGAGGATCTTGCTGTGGTTTATGTCGGAGAGTGTTTTGCCTATGTTCTCCTCTAGGAGTTTTATAGTTTCTGGTCTTACATTTAGATCTTTAATCCATTAGCAATAGGCTCAAAAGTTGCCCTTACAACGTGTTCTTTAAATCTGAAAGTCCAAACTCTCTATCCCATTAATGTTTCCAACTTTTCCTTGTGTGGATGCTTCTGTCACAGAAAATATGAAAACATTCTAGAAACAAGATTGAGTTTACTTTATAATTGGAATCAACCAGAATCCTCTGATTCAATTGATGAAAAGAACTATACAAGAACCCAATCTTGGTCCTATGAAAAGTAAAAGATAAGGGGCTCTCTAGAAGAGGGTGACAGAGGATGAGATGATTGGATAGCATCAACAACGGACATGAGTTTGAGCAAACTCCAGGAGACAGTGAAGAACAGGGACACCTGGCACGCTGCAGTCCGTGGTGTTGCAAGAAGTTGGACACAACTTAGTGACTGAACAACAACAACAAAGGTCTCCCTAGATTCCTTCTCCTTCTGATGCAAGAGTCAGGAGGAGTCTCTATTTTACCCAACCAATTTAGATGAACCTTGGTAATCTCACCAATAAAATCACATCCCCCAAATCATAACTAAAATAAATTTATGCGAATTAATAAAGCATGAAGTACTAAGCAGTGGTAAATGCAACATATACACTTGTATCCACTTCTGAAATCTTGTTTTTTTAAATGCTCACCAACCACCCATAATGTGTGTGTTTTTGTTTGAGCAAGCCTATTTTGCCAAGTCTTGGGTATAAACTATCTAATACACATGCAATTATATCAAACTGTCTTTGTGGACCACAAAACATGTGAATAACCATCCAGGCCACCTACCAAAAATTTGTAAAAGAAAGTTCGTTGATATAAGCTATAAATTTGGGAAAAACTTGCCAAAGATGGTTACTTTAACATTGTTCAGTTCAGTTCGGTCGCTCAATCATGTCCGACTGTTAGCGACCCCATGAATCGCAGCACACCAGGCCTCCCTGTCCATCACCAACTCCCAGAGTCTACGCAAACCCATGCCCATTGAGTCAGTGATGCCATCCAGCCATCTCATCCTCTGTCGTCCCCTTCTCCTCCCGCCCTCAATCCATCCCAGCATCAGGGTCTTTTCCAATGAGTCAGCTCTCTGCATCAGGTGGCCAAAGTACTGGAGTTTCAGCTTCAGCATCAGTCCTTCCAATGAACACCCAGGACTGATCTCCTTTAGGAAGGACTGGTTGGATCTCCTTGCAGTCCAGGGGACTCTCAAGAGTCTTCTCCAAAACCATAGTTCAAAAGCATCCATTTTTCGGCACTCAACTTTCTTCACAGTCCAACTCTCACATCCATACATGACCACTGGAAAAACCATAGCCTTGACCAGATGGACCTTTGTTGGCAAAGTAATGTCTCTGCTTTTTAATATGCTATCTAGGTTGGTCATAACTGTCTTTCCAAAGAGTAAGCGTCTTTTAATTTCATGGCTGCAGTCACCATCTGCAGTGATTTTGGAGCCCAAAAAAATAAAGTCTGCCACTGTTTCCACTGTCTCCCCATCTATTTCCCATGAGGTGATGGGACCAAACGCCATGATATTAGTTTTCTAAATGTTAAGCTTTAAGCCAACTTTTTCACTCTCCTCTTTCACTTTCATCAAGAGGCTTTTTAGTTCCTCTTCACTTTCTGCCATAAGGGTGGTGTCATCTGCAAATCTGAGGTTATCGATATTTCTCCCGTCAATCTTGATTCCAGCTTGTGCTTCTTCCAGCCCAGCATTTCTCATGATGTACTCTGCATATAAGTTAAATAAGCAGGGTGACAATATACAGCCTTGATGAACTCCTTTTCCTATTTGGAACCAGTCTGTTGTTCCATGTCCAGTTCTAACTGTTGCTTTGAGACCTGCATACAGGTTTCTCAAGAGGCAGGTCAGGTGGTCTGGTATTCCCATCTCTTTCAGAATTTTCCACAGTTTATTGTGATCCACACAGTTGAAGGCTTTGGCGTAGTCAATACAGCAGAAATAAATGTTTTTCTGGAACTCTCTTGCTTTTTCGATGATCAGGCGGATATTGGCAATTTGATCTCTGGTTCCTCTGCCTTTTCTAAAACCAGCTTGAACATCTGGAAGTTCATGGTTTATGTATTGCTGAAGCCTGGCTTGGAGGATTTTGAGCATTACTTTACTAGCATGTGAGGTGAGTGCAATTGTGCGGTAGTTTGAGCATTCTTTGGAATTGCCCTTCTTTGGGATTGGAATGAAAACTGACCTTTTCCAGTCCTGTTGCCACTGCTGAGTTTTCCAAATTTGCTGGCATATTGAGTGCAGCACTTTCACAGCATCATCTTTCAAGAGTTGAAATAGCTCAACTGGAATTCCATCACATCCACTAGCTTTGTTTGTAGTGATGCTTTCTAAGGCCCACTTGACTTCACATTCCAGGATGTCTGGTTCTAGGTGAGTGAACACAGCATTGTGATTATCTGGGTCATGAAGATCTTTTTTGTACAGTTCTTCTGTGTATTCATATAACATTGTTCATATACTGGCTAAATGTAAATAAAGCACAGCATTATGTCTTCAGAATAGTTATCATCAGCGATGTTCCTATACTTATTAATCATAACTCTGGACCACTCCTTCTGGTTATTAACTGTAGTTCTAGGCCAACATGGACACCATTTTCCTTTACATTCTGTTTTGCTCCTTTCTTTCTTTCTTATGTTCTTATTTCCACAGCCTCCCCTACAATGTTCTCCTTTGGATAGAAGACAAGAGATTTGACATGACTTTAACATTTTAATGTAATGTTACCTCTCCCAGTGGTATTTCCATTTCAAAGTGAATAGCAAGCAGAATCAAAATATCAAGAAGGTATTTTCAAACAGAGCATTTTCAAATGTTCTCTAAGTTGTTCCTGCCTGTGCATACAGAAAACAATAGCCCAAATGATTTTTAAAGACCTTCTGTGTGAAGGTTTTGTTTGAGAGCTGGCAAGCCCTATGTCTATTACTAATTACACTTACCTTTGCTTCAACATCTATTTTATATCAGTTTGCTATTATTTCCTACATTCCACAAACAAAAGCTAGAGGAAGATGAGATCAGAGACCAAAAATCAAATTAAATATTACATGGAAACAAAATATAATGGAACACACTGTGCAATAGAATAATTGCTCTCTCAGGGGAGAGAATCATCTATTATCTATCATAGTTCCACCACCACTACTCTCTCTGACTTCTGTCTTCCCTTTGAAAATTCTAGATGCTATTTATTGAAAGATTCAATATCCCCACAAACAATATTCATTTTTAATATTTGAAATCCTAATCTCCATTCCTAGGTGAAAGTGAAATACTGTGACTCTCATACAACATTTGACTACTTCCTCCATACGGCAACACGTTGTGAGAATCTGTGTGTATTTAGGGGTGCTGTCACTTCATGACAAATAGATGGGGAAACAATGGAAACAGTGACAGACTTTAATTTTTTGGGCTCCAAAATCACTGCAGATGGTGCCAACAAAGGTTCATGTAGTCAAGGCTATGGTTTTTCCAGTAGTCAAGTATGGATGTGAGAGTTGGACCCTAGAAAAGACCCTGATGCTGGGAAAGATTGAAGGCAGAAGGAGAAGGGGACAACAGAGGATGAGATGGTTGGATGGCATCACTGACTCGATGGAAATGAGTTTGAACAAGCTCCAGGAGTTGGTGATGGACAGGGAAGCCTGGTGTGCTGCAAACCATGGGGTCGCAAACAGTCAGACATGACTGAGCAACTGAACTGAACTGAACTGAAGAAACCTGAGTGCTTAGAATCTTCTGTGAATGCTGGAATTGTGTTATCATGTTGCCTGTCTGCACAGTACAGGTTTGGCTGTCAGTAATTACAGTCCTGTTTAGATATTTTTGTGCAGTATTGGAAAGTAAAAGGGGATAATAGTTTTTGCTATTTAAAAAAGGAAGATAGAAGTTGTGTTTAGAAGAGATTTCCTGTGAAAACCAGTGGTATTCTTTTTCCCATTTCAAGCCCTGAGCAGAAACCTTATGGAAACATCTGGATGGACTGTTATGGCCCCACTGAGGACCTGACTGTTTTGCAATGCCATTAAAAAGAATTTTTGGTGCCCGTTCAATCTGTCTTCAGCTTTACAGACATGGCCTTATTTATTGATTGCTCTTCCTTTCATGGAAGCATAACAAAGGAAAGAAAATGACATCCAAAGGGGTCAACTTGCTAAGGCTTTCATTTGCCTTATTCCTATATTATGGTGTTTTTATAGACCGCAAATCTATGGAAGATGTTCCCAGAGAATAATAATCTTGTTTTAAATAGGGCATTCATTTTCTGTGTCATAGTAGGAAATTATTTAGCATATAAATTACCCCTAAAATATAAAAAGCATTAAAATTGTAAGCAATGGAAGTCTCAACTTTCCTTTACAAAAGAAACCATTTCTTTATAAGATTGTTTCCAATGCAAATGTAATTCTTCCACCATTTACCTTTACTAAACTGTTGCTGTGTGTGCTCAGTCATGTCTGACTTTTTGTGACTCCATGGGTTATAGACTTTCAGGTTCCTCTGTCCATGGAATTTTCCAGGCAAAAATACTGGAGTGGGTTGCCATTTCCTCCTCCAGGCTATCTTCTCAACCCAGGGATTGAACCTACGTCTCTTACATCTCCTACATTGACAGGCTGGTTCTTGGAAAACACTAATCATGTGACCTTTACATTAAGTTCAACTATATAGCTGAAGTTATTTAAGAATACTAATACCTTTAGTAAATATGCAGGAAAAAATCAATTCTGAAATATTCTTACAAAGCAGTCTCTTTTCACATGATCTTTACATTGACACCTGGACCTCTCAGTTACTTTGGTATTTGGTAGATCGTGAATTGACGTGATTCCAAATCTCTTTCTAACTCTGGTCATTATTTTTTTAAGTTAATGAACTCTATGATTTGCGTAGCAGCAACTTTAAGGATTTGTTGTTTTGTCGTTTAGTTGCTAAGTTGTGTCCGACTCTTTGGGACCCCATGGACGGTAGCCCTCCAGGCTCCTCTGTCTGTGGCCTTTTTCAAGCAAGAATACTGGAGTGGGCTGCCATTTTCTTTTCCAACTTTAAGGGTAGGTATGATATAATGGAGTTCTATCAGATACTAACAGAGTGAGAGTCACTTTCCAGTCTTATAAAATATCTGTTTACTATTCTACACTTTCCCCTGGGTAAAATTTTTAGAATTTTAATGTTTACCTAAGATTATATAATTGTTTGTTTATTCACTTAACTAATATTTCTTAATACATATAATGTGCCAGGCACTAAGGGTGCAATAGTGACCTATTAAATGTTATAGTGTTATAAATATGTATACAAGTATTTTAAATAATCCAACAGAGTATTATATTTGTAATCAAGTCATTGTCATTAGACATTGAATTATTGAAATGAGAAGTTATAAAGTGCTGTTTATACTGATTTTTTATAGAGATCATTTTATATATAAATAATTTATTATCTTATAATAATAGTCTATCTACAAATGAATCATCTATTATTTTAAGTCAGCATTTCCCAAACTTTTCTGATTTGTACACCATCTTCATGAGTTTTGCAAAGCCCACAGACAACCAATTATTGGGTTGGTCAAAAAGTTTGTTATGGAAAAAACCTAAATGAAGGATTTGCCCAATCTAATACTTAATAAATACTTTTCTTTAAATCAACTCATTTTCTTTTAGTGTATTCTCATCAAAAACAATAATATCCATAAATTTTGTCTTTAGCACATTTGATGTTTTTCTCCTAATGGGTTGTTTAAACATTATTATTTTGCAGACATGCAACTAATATAGTAAGATAGAGTATTTCTCAAAGTTTCCATGGTGCATACTCTTTGGGAAATTCTGGTTTAATTAAATCCTTGTACCTATTTAATAATTCTTTTTGGGAAACTATTAGTTTGCATGGCCTTGGACCAAGAATTTTAACTACCACGATTCATGAACTTTCTAAATCTACCTAAATTCAAGGAAGCATTCAGCAAGAGAAATTTATTTTAAAATATATAATTTCATAGTAAATAATTAACTTGGATCTTAATCTGCTATTCTGCTAACAGTTTATGCATGTTGACCCATGTGTCTTTTATTGTTCAACTATATAAGTTCAACTTCCGACCTTCCGACCTTCCGACATCTTCCTCTTGTCCTTCCAACTGTAATGCTGATTGAAATTGGGTGTGCTTGCTCGTAGAATGAACCAAAATAATAATACTTTGAACACTTTCTAAAAACATTTTATATTGGTGTCTCTTTTTCAATCAGCTTGCAAAATTATTTTGCTTATGTTATTTATATTACTTATTTATCCAATATCTTAGTCATTCATTACCCACATTTTGAGCATGTAAACAACAACAATTAGAAAGTGCTAATACTTAGCAAGGTCCATCTAGTCAAGGCTATGGTTTTGCCAGTAGTCATGTATGGATGTGAGAGCTGGACTATAAAGAAAACTGAGTGCTGAAGAATTGATGCTTTTGAACTGTGGTGTTGAAGAAGACTCTTGAGAGTCCCTTGGACTGCAAGGAAATCCAACCAGTCCTTCCTAAAGGAGATCAGTCCTGGGCGTTCATTTGAAGGACTGATGTTGAAGCTGAAACTCCAGTACTTTGGCCACCTGATGCGAAGAGCTGACTCATTTGAAAAGGCCCTGATGCTGGGAAAGATTGAGGGCAGGAGGAGAAGGGGATGACAGAGGATGAGATGGTTGGATGACATCACCGATTCAATGGACATGAGTTTGGGTAAACTCTGGGAGTTGGTGATGGACAGGGAGGCCTGGCGGGCTGCAGTCCACGGGGTCACAAAGAGTCGGACACGACTGAGCGACAGAACTGAACTGAACTGAGTACTTAGCAAACCCTTACTATGTGCTAGAATTGTGCTCTATGTGCACTAACTCACATGAGTTAGGTTGTTTTATTATCCACTTTTATGTGTGAGGCAACTAAGGCAAAGTTAGTTAAGTAGCTTAAATTCGAAATAGTTAAGTGGAATCTTGGAAACCAGGTTAGTGTGACTTTGGAAGGCACCATCTTTGTCACTTCATTATAGCATCCAATTTTTCCTGGTGCCATGCCTGAGGGATAAGACACTATATAAATGCATAAGACTCAAATCATACCTTTAATAAGTCTTCAACTTACTTGGAAAGTGAGAAGTAAAAATATTATTCAGTAGATTCATATCTGAATGTTTGCCTACTTTCAAAATTTAAGGCTGCTTTCGTAAGAGAAAGATTCATAATCGTTGACAGACATATGATCCATTCTGTGGAGATATTTTCAGTCAAAACACTCCACATTGCTTTGCACAATAGCAGAATCAGTGAAATGTTTGTAGTGTGATATTTTCATTTTTACTCTTGGAAATAAGGCAACCTAAGGCCCCTGGTCAACAGAGACAAAAGACCTTAAAAGTCAAGTTATGGCAGGTCAAAGTGAGTAGAACTCCCCTGGCAAAGACATTATGACATATCCGGTGACTTTGCTTTATCATCCAAATCCGCTGAATAATCACTTGTTCTTATTCCAGGGCAACTCAGTCATAACAATGTGTTCAGCTCAGTTATCTGGGGTAAAACAACAAAAAAAGATTTTTAGAGTATGAGTGCTATAAAAGTATACATTATATAGAGAGCAAAGAGTTTGTACATAGTAGGAACTTATTAAATAAACATTCCTGATTGGTTTCAAAATACATAGTCACAAAGTACAGCTATTTAAACATGTAAATAATATGAGTTATGGAATATGACCTGAAAGTATGTGTGAGGCAACTAAGGCAAAGTTAGCTAGCTAGCCTAAATTCAAAATATTTTAAGTTTTGTGTATAAGAGATGAGCTAAGAGATTTTAGGAGAAAAAGTAAGATAGAAACAATTTTGTAGCTTATGAGAAACTTAGAAGTTTATTGAAATTCTTTGCTAATAGACTTGGTACTTTTACAGAATTGTTATAATAGCTTCAATTTCCAAACAAGTGAGTGCATATAATTGACGGCTAGCCATATAATGAGAGTTGTGGTGCTGCAAATTAGCTTTGTAGCCTCCATTCTTCATCCAAGCAGGTTTACCCTGGCACTTGTAGATTGCATGCTCTTATTGCAGGTGACATTGAGAGATTACATTAAGTTGGTTATCGATCATACTGTATGAGTTCACTTTACTAAAATGTAATCTGTTTCTACAAATCTAAATTTGACAGAGTATACCATTTTGATGCCGTTATAGTCTCAGCAAGAAGTTATAAGAGATACTAGAGGTGGATTGAGGCCCCAGGTTGTGGGTATTTCAAATGCAACCCGTGGTGTTGTTTAGAAGTATCAAATTAAATGATACACATGAAAATGGTTTTATACATTCATATACAGATATGAAATGAGTATACTTTGAAAAGTACAAAACAAGTGTCATTCAACGTCTGTCTCTACAAGACACTCTGTGGAGACTCTCACAGTGAATAAGTCATTCTTTCTAGGGATTTAACAGTAAAGGAAGCCTCTGTGACAGTAATGACGTTTATGTGGTAATTATCACAATAGAAGAAAAAGAAAAGCTTATAATTCTTCCTTCTGGCCTGCCTTATTAATTGTATCAGCTTATTTTCATATTATCCATTATAGCATATGAGTTGTTCTGGACACATTCTTTCTGCTCTCAGCCTTATCCCACCCTAAGTCAGCCACACATACAAAAGTAACTCTCCCTGAAGCTACCAATACTAATCTGGATGTCATGCAAGACAATTTTCACTTCCATTTAACTACTGACTCTAATCCCCACAGCCTATTTAGTTGCTATTGCTATTACCTATCTTTTTGCTAAAAAATTGGCATGTAGGCCAAAAAAAAAAAAGGATGCATTTGTGTGTTCCTGGAAATCCAACAAGCAGACACCCAGGTAGTCCCATAAGGGGATATTCATGACATTGGTTATATTATTATTGTCTGGAGAGCTTCATTGTTGAATAAGAGGTGGCAAATCTTAGGAGAATGACCCATATCTAAAACTCAGTAGACTGATGTTTAAAAACTAAAACGTCAATTAATTTAATTTCTAATGAGAAATAATTATACTGAAACCTGATACTCAAAAACTATTGCATCTTCTCCCTTATTGGCAATCCTACATAATCAGACAGTGTGGAGGCTTGGACTCAGTATAAAAAGGAATTGCCTAAATCACTTGAAGTGATGACCTCAGGTTAAGCCTGTGGGTTGCATTATTTTACTTCTTTGCTGACTAAACTTCCCTTTCCATTTGGTAACTTATGCTTCTACAAGTCTTCCTTTCCCCAAGTTTCCGAGGTTGGACAAATACCATTCTGACCATTTTTTTCTTTACATATGTGCTGTGCTGTGCTGAGTTCAGTCAGTCATGTCTGACTCTTTGTGACCCATGGACTGGAGCCCCCCAGGCTCCTCTGCCCATGGGGATTCTCCAGGCAAGAATACCGGAATGGGTTGCCATTTCCTCCTCCAGGGGATCTTCCTAACCCAGGGATCGAACCCAGGTCTCTCTCTTCTTTACATAAATATGATGTCAAACATTAAGCCTAGAACTTCTAGATCTATAAAGTAACCCATCTCTTAAAATTAGTTTGCATTTTTCCACTTGAATTCACTCTCAGTTCTTTAGTTTAACTCATTGAGAGGAATTTTATCCCTCACATATTCACATTTTTAGCGCCTTCCTCAACAATGCATTAAAGGATTTATAGCATGTTCTCTGAGAGGGAGTGCTCTGTAAGGCAACATTCTGAAATATGAAAAATTCTATTTATTGTCAGAATCTCAGGGAAAATAATAGTTCATCGATTCTTGAATGCACACCATTTTTCACAATTTCCGCATCTCTGATGTCAGAATGTGTCTTACTGTTGACAGCTCTTGTCATTTCTCTTGGCCAAGAAGCAATTTTGACACGAGTTTTCTTTGCCTGGATGCATATGCCACTAGTATTAAAACTTGCAAATTAGATCTCAGTGGCTTAGAAGAAAATTCTAGAGGCAATGGAAGAATCCTCTCTTTTAAGAACTTTCCTATCACCAAAGCTTTTTATAAACACAGAGGACCATACTGTGGGGACACCAGTGATTTGAGTTGTGAAGTGTTTCAGGAGAGTTAGACCACAAGTGTGAAGAAAGGTGAGGAAGTCTTAACCAATTCATTTCATGGTATTTTCCTTTTCATGTATGAGCAAGGATAATATAACTAAATAAAATTAATTAGAGCTCTTTTGCAGTGTTTTAATTTTCTCTTCTTAGTGGTATATCTTATAATTAATGGCCTCCTAAATTATGAAATGCAATATATATTTTAAGCAATATTCCATCTCCATCTACGTGTTGGCCATTTTGGATATCTTTATGCTGGAGTCAACATCTTTTTTGAGGTGGACAAATCTCCATTTCTTTACTCCCTGGTGAAGGAAGGTGGCAGGAGGTCATCATTCCTATTCTGAAAGATATAATGGGTAAATTTAAGTGATATTTTCAAATTCTATCCAAATAGCAAATGGAAAATTAAAGCACTTTATCCAGGAAGTATGATAAAGAGCTATTTAATTACTACATTACTATATAGTCAAACCCATTATGCACATGGTCTGCATATGAAAAAATAGTAGAGAAATATAATTTTTTGTTAATGTGGTAGGGGAAGGGAAATGTCATGTTTAAATCTGGAAATGGAATTTCCTGAAGAGTAGGTTGGCAGTATTGCTGTTCATGTGAAAAATTCAGGGCTTCTTGCCTTTTCCTCTTGCCTGGGGCAGATGTTCTCAGGAAAGGAATGTTTCAGCTTGAAGACACTACAGGAGGCAAGCATCTTCCAGACGATGCTTTGCTGGGGTGGGCTCCATAGGGAAGACTCATGGAACCCCCAATTCACCAGCCCAGGAAACAAGGCTGCCCTTGATGGTGAGCGGTTTTCCAGGCCTGCAGGCAGGGGAGATATTGAGTGAGTGACCCTTACCGAGAACCTCAGGGACACTTTGTGGGCCTCAAGGGCCTGCTAGCACTTTTCAGGGTCTTTGAATCTCTGTGCTGCCCATGACGTTTTGCCTGCATCAGTCCTGTTTGACAGAAACAGTGGCATAAAGGCAAAAGTGGTCCCAATAAATCTTGTTCCTGTGATCTGATTTGAGGTGACATCCCCAAAAGTCAGTGGGGACACAGAGTCGGATACAACTGAGCGACTGAGCACACACACAAGCCAAATGACACTTGCAAGTCGGAAACATATATACTCACAGACTAGTGCAGTTTGCCTTACCCAATTAGAGATTTTAATGAAGGTGTATGATTTTAAGTTTATATCCATATATATTGAATCATGTTATATACTGATCTAATTATTTAAAGCAACATAATATATATTAAAATTATATATGGTATATGAAGTATACTTATGTATTATTAAATGGAATATATATATATATAAACTTATACATGTATAAAATTTATTCACCAAAGTTATACATGTAGATAGATATAAATAAAATATATTTAATATGGGTAATATATTTTTATTATATTTACTTATTTATGTATTTATATATATAAATATAATATCTAGCATTACTGAATAAGTAATGTATAAGCTTACTGTACAAGCTATGTATAAGTAATGAGAAGAGATAATTTGAGTCCAAACTATCAGTTCAGTTCAGTCACTCAGTCATATCCAATTTTTTGCAACCCCATGGACTGCAGCACGCCAGGCCTCCCTGTCCACCACCAACTCCTGGAGTTTACTCAAATTCATGTCCATTGAGTCAATGATCCATTGAGCCATCCAACCATCTCATCCTCTGTCACCCCCTTCTCCTCCTGCCTTCAATCTTTCCCAGCATCAGGGTCGTTTCAAATGAATCAGTTCTTTGCATCAGGTGGCCGAAGTATTGAAGTTTCAGCTTCAGCATCAGTCCTTCCAATGAATATTCAGGACTGATTTCCTTTAGGATGGACTGGTTGGATCTCCTTGCAGTCCAAGGGACTCTCAAGAGTCTTCTCCAACACCACAGTTCAAAAGCATCAATTCTTCAGTGCTCAGCTTTCTTTATAGTGCAACTCTCACATTCATACATGACTACTGGAAAAACCATAGCCTTGACTAGACGGACCTCTGTTGGCAAAGTCATGTTCGAATTATGCATGCTTATAATCTTCTATCCTTAATTAGTTTAGACTGGAAATAATTGACCATTGATTTTAAATTATTTTCTATGAAATTTCTCTTTTCTTTTATTCCTCTAAACAAATATATATGTAGAATGAAAGAAAAGGAGAGAGATGGAGTAAGTGAGAGAATGAGGTAGAAACATAAGTACCTATGACAGCATAATGTGTACATATGTGTGGCTACTGGGCTGGTCATACAGTTATGTGGCTTGTTTCCCATACAAGGCAGCCGGACTAGTGAGTGAGAGCTACAGTCAGTTCCTGCTCCGCTCAGAAACAGGTGCCAGCTCATTGTCTGCATTGACAGAGTAAATGTGACCTTTCTTGAAGTCACATACAGGCACCACAAAGGCCTGCCTTGCCCAAGTAGTAGAAGTACACATTTCCCACCCAGGCAATGCAGAGTCTAGAGTTACACCCATAGAAAGTCAAGCTGTTGTATTAACCATTACTATCTCCAAGCACATCATTTAAAATCCAGTGACACTTCCATGTGAAGGAACTTAATTGGTTGTTTTTGCTGTTTAGAGTAGGCACTGGCAAGATTAGAACCCAAAGGAATTTGAGCAGAGGAATCTCAAAGAAAGTAGTGAGAAAAAGAGGTGAAAGGTGTTGCAAGCTGGCGTGCCTGCTTCCTCAGGGCCATCTGGGGATCTAGATGATGGCTATCTCTTCATTAAATATTCACTTTCCATTTGCTTTATAGCATGTTGGGTCAACACTTGAGAATTAGCACTATGACTAAAACACTCATTGAGTCCTCTCTGTTCAGAAGCAATATTGGAATAAAACCCAGGTCTAGAGCTCTTATGACTAGTGACAATTTCAGTTAGTTTTGCAAGACAAATTTCACACCCATGCCTTTGCAGCATGAAGTTGGCAAGCCTTTCTCCCTGCAAACCTCATTAGCTGGTTACCACAGGCAATGGATGGAGACAAGAGAATCTCCAAACTTGATTTCTGCTTGCTGCCTTATGCCTACATTTTAGCATATTTTAAATTTCTCAACTTCATTTTTGAGCTTGATATAGATTTAACATTGTGTAACCCTAAAAAATTACCTAAACTCAGCTCTAACATAGACTACTACTGAAAATCAGACTTACAGAGTTGGAAGTACTCTGTTGAAGAACCATTCATCTAAAAGCTACAGCGAAGATTTATTGCTACCTGGTGAAATCCTGCCAGTCCATTCTTCACTGCCCACCTCTCTCCTGAAGATAAGACATCCTTGTAAAGACAAATATCAGACTCATAATGGTATTTCACTTGGAACCTCATGATAGAGAACTCAATATATTAGAGCACCATAGTATTTGTAATTATTTTAGATTTCTTTTTGTGTGTGTGTTTCTTCCCTATCATAGCATGAAATGAAAGGAGAAAATATCATTATTTGCAAGTGCACTATACCAGAAGCCAGAAATTCTAAACTATATTCTTCTGATTTCTGAATAACTATAAGACTATAGGCACACCAGTTTGCTTCCCTGGGCCTCTGGTTTCTTATTTATAAAGTGAGACAATTGAACCACATCAAACTTAAGTCACATCCAACCATAAATGTACTATAATACTACTGTATGTGTGTTCAGTTACTAAGTCATGTCCAACTCTTTGCAACCCTGTGGACTGCAGCACACTGGGCTTCCTTATCCTTCACTCTCTCTTGGCGTTTGGTCTGATTCATGTCTATTGAGTCAGTGATACTATCCACCCATCTCATCCTCTGTCGTCCCCTTGTCCTCTTGCCCTCAATCTTTCCCAGCATCAAGGTCTTTTCCAATAAGTTGGCTCTTTGCATCAGGTGGCCAAAGCATTGGAGCTTCAGCTTCAGCTCAGTGCTGTTACCCAAAAGGTATGGTGGGGTCCAGCTGCTTGCTGCTCAAAAGCCAATAAACAAGCCAGGTTGGTGGAAAGGAGAGTTTGCTCTAATTCAGAAGCCTGCAGCTGGAGGGGGTAGTGGGGAGAGGGTGGCAGGCATTTGTCCCCCTGCACTGGCAACCAGTGGGGCAAGAGCTTTTATAGACAGAGTTGTTGGGGTGAGGGGGTCTACGTGCAGAAAAAGCACAGTCAGCTCTAATGGTTATCTTCAGATTGCTCATCAGCGGTCTGACTGGCATTATCTTGGTGGTTGTAGGTACAGTTAATCTTCAGTTCCTTTGGCCACCTCATGTGTAGAGTTGGCTCATTGGAAAAGACCCTGATGCTTGGAGGGATTGGGGGCAGGAGGAGAAGGGGACGACAGAGGATGAGATGGCTGGATGGCATCACCGACTCGATGGGCATGAGTTTGAGTAAACTCCGGGAGTTTGTGATGGACAGGGAGGCCTGGCATGCTGCGATTCATGGGGTCGCAAAGAGTCAGACACGACTGAGCAACTGAACAGAACTGAACTGAACTGAATCTTCAGTTCCAGGGTCCACTTGTTCTGATTTCTTTGTGACCAATTCTTGGAACTGTGGGAGCTCATGTCCTAGGTATAGTCTGGTCATCATGTAGTTAACTTCTCCATCTGCTATTTTAGTATCTATAAGACAGCTCACAGGATATGGCTCAGAATATTATCTATAGCCCTTGAGAAAGAAGTAAAAGTCCTTGAGTAAGGTTAATGACTACATTATTATTATTTAGCCTCCTTTGACTGTTTTTCTTTGTTTCTGCACTTCTCATTTCACTGATTAAATTTATTCTTTCACTTCTTTTGAAATTTTCCACGGAAAAAAAGTCAGACAGAAAACTTGGGGCTGTGGGGTGGGGGCACAAGGACCATAGAGTCCTACTCTGTTTCACTTCCAATGCATATTAAGAGTTGATTTCCTTTGGGATTGACTGGTTTGGTCTTTTTGCTACCCAAGGAAATCTCAAGAGTCTTCTCCGGCTCCACAATTCAAAGGCATCAATTCTTTGGCACTCAGCCTTCTTTATGGTCCAACTCTCAGATCCATACATGACTATTGGAAAAATCATAACTTAGACTAGATGGACCTTTGTCAGCAAAGTGATATCTCTGCTTTTTAGTATGCTGTCTAGTTTTGTCATAACTTACCTTCCATGGAACTATTGTCTTTTAATTTCATGACTGCAGTCACCATCCACAGTGATTTTGGAGCCCAAGAAAATAAAATCTTTCACTGCTTCCATTTTTTCCCCTTCTATTTGCCATGAAGTGATGGGACCAGATGCCTTGATCTTAGTTTTTTGAAAGTTGAGTTTTAAGCCAGCTTTTTCACTCTTCTCTTTCACCCTCATTAAGAGGCTCTTTAGTTTCTCTTTCAGCCATTAGGGTGATATCATCTGCCTATCTGAAGTTGTTGATATTTTCCCCAGCAATCTTGATTTCAACTTGTAATTCATCCAGCCTGGCATTTCGAATGATGTAGTCTGGGACTTCCCTGGTGGCTCAGCAGTAAAGAAACCAGCTGCAATGCAGGAGCTGTGGGAGACGCTGATTTGATCCCTGGGTCAGGAAGATGCCCTGGAGGAGGGCATGGTATTTCCAGTATTCTTGCCAGGAAATCCCATGGACGGAGGAACTGGGTGGGCTACAGTCCGTAGGATCACACAAAGTCAGACACGACTGAGCACACACACACACTTTGCATAGGATTTAAATGAGCAGGATGACCATATACAGTGTTGACATAATCTCTTCCCAATTCTGAACCAGTCCATTGTTCCATGTAAGGTTCTAACTGTTGCTTCTTGACTTGCACACAGATTTCACAGGAGGCAGGCAAGGTGGTCTGGTATTACCATCTCTTTCGGAATTTTCCACTGTTTGTTGTGTTCCACACAGTCAAAGGCTTTAGCATAGTCTATTAAGCAGACTAGATTTATTTTTTTAATTTTCTTGCTTTTTCCATGATCCAATGGATGTTGGCAGTTTGATCTCTTGTTCCTCTACCTTTTCTAAATCCAGCTGGTACATCTGGAAGTTCTTGATTCACGAACTACTGAAGCCTAGCTTGAAGGATTTTGAAAATTACCTTGCTAGAATGTGAAAGGAGCACAATTGTGTGGTAGTTTGAACATTCTTTGGCATTGCCTTTCTTTGGGATTGGAATGAAAACTGACCTTTTCCAGTCCTGTGGCCACTGCTGACTTTTCCAAATTGGCTGGCATATTGAGTGTGGCACTTTAACAGCATCATCTTTTAGGATTTGAAATAGCTCAACTGGAATTCCATCACCTCCACTAGCTTTGTTCATAGTGATGCTTCCTAAAGCCCACTTGACTTCACGCTCTAGGATGTCTGGCTCTAGGTGTGTAACCATGACATTGTGGTTATCTGTGTTAGCACCATTTTTGTTTAGTTCTTCTGTTTTCTTAATTTTTTCTGCTTCTGTTAGGTCCATATTGTTTCTGTCCTTTATTGTGCCCATCCTTGCATAAATTGTTCCCTTGGTATCTCCAATTTCCTTGAAGAGATCTCTAGTCTTTCCCATTCTATTGTTTTCTTCTATTTCTTTACATTGTTCATTTAACAAGGCTTTCTTATCTCTTCTTGCTATTCTCTGCAATACTCCATTCAGTTGGGTATATCTTTCCCTTTCTCCCTTGCCTTCATTTCTCTTTTTTCTCAGCTATTTGTAAGGCCCCCTCAGACAACCAATTTGCCTTCTTGCATTTCTTTCCCTGTGGGATGGTTTTGGTCAGTGCCTGCTGGACAATGTTGTGAACCTCTGTCCATAGTTCTTCAGGCACTCTGTCTATCAGATCTAATCCCTTAAATTTATTCCTCACCTCCATTGTATAATCATAAGGGATTTGCTTTGGGCCAAGTCTGAATGGCCTAGTGGTTATCCCTACTTTCTTCAATTTAAGCCTGAATTTTGTCATAAGGAGTTGATGATCTGAGCCACAGTCAACTCCTGGTCTTGTTTTTGCTGACTGTATAGAGCCTCTCCGTCTTCAACTGCAAAGAATATAATCAATCTGATTTCAATATTGACCATTTGGTGATGTGTAGGGTCAAGTCTTTTGTTGTTGGAAAAGGGTGATTGCTATGACCAGTGTGTTCTCTTGACAAAACTATCAACCTTTGCCCTGCTTCATTTTGAACTCCAAGGTCAAGCTTGCCTGTTACTTAAGATATCTCTTGACTTCCTACTTTTGCATTTCAATCCCCTGTGATGAAAAGGACATCCTTTTTTGGTTTTAGTTCTAGAAGGTGCTGTAGGTCTTCACAGAAGCATTCAACTTCAGCTTCTTTGGCATCAGTGGTTCTGACATAGTCATGGATTTCTGTGATGTTGAAACAAACTGAGGTTTTTCTACCGTTTTTGAGATTGCACCCAAGTACCGCATTTTGGACTCTTGTATTGACTATAAGGTTTCCTCCATTTCTTCTAAGGGATTCTTGCCCACAGTAGTAGATATAATGGTTATCTGAATTAAATTC
Source organism: Cervus elaphus (assembly GCF_910594005.1). NCBI lineage: Eukaryota > Metazoa > Chordata > Mammalia > Artiodactyla > Cervidae > Cervus > Cervus elaphus. The sequence goes on from NC_057832.1 coordinate 116,177,485, forward strand.
TACCATTCCCATCCATTCTAGTTTACTGATTCCTAAGATATCAGTGTTCATTCTTGTCATCTCCTGCTTGACCACTTCCAATTTACCTTGTTTCATGGACCTAACATCCCAGGTTCCCATGCAATATTGTTCTTAACAGCATCAGACTTTACTTTCACCACCAGACACATCCACAGCTGAGCATTGTTCCCGCCTTGGTCCAGTTACTTCGTTCTTATTGGAGCCAGTAGCAGTCACCCTCTGCTCTTCCGCAGTAGCATATTGGACTCCTTTCAGTTTTGGTGCTCATCATACAGTGTCCTATCTTTTTGCCTTTCCATGCTGTTCATAGATTCTCTAGGCAAGAATGTCAGAGTGGTTTGCCATTTCCTTTCCACTGAACCACATTTTGTCGGAACTCTCCACCGTGAGCCATCCATCTCGGGTGGGCCTGCATGGCGTGGCTTATAGCTTCATTAGCTTACATGAGCCCCTTTTCCATGGCAAGGCTATGATTCATGAAGGGTAATACAGTAATTAGAACCAGACTATTCATATATTCCACTGTGCGCTTTCTGTCACATCATTGCAGCAGACTATAGTGGAGGGACAGAAGAGCCAGCCTGGTGCCTGTAGAGAGACCTTCTGAGTCTCTTCAGGCAGATGCCATTTATGGGAGCTACCGTACCACATCCATAATTAATTCAAACCTCACGACAAGTACTGGCAAGCAGCTGGTCTACAGACAGAGGCCCCATCTCTTATTCATGTTTGAGACATTTTTTACTGGTTCATTGCCTTATTTTAAAGCTTCTTTAATTATAGGGACTACAAAAAGGGATGTAGCAACCAGCAATTAAGTCAAGAGTACCACTCTGCTTTATAAGGGGGTGGGTTGATTACTTCACAGAGAGGGTAATTGGTTTTCGAAGCCCTAAGTGAATGTTCGGCCACCAAAACCTAATATTTTAAAAGATCCATTTGCTTCTGTTTAACATTTGCTTGTACCGTGAATTGAAAACAACTGTTCCTCCTGCCTTATTTTATAGAAAAACAGACATTTAGAATTGAATGGCCCTTTAGAAATAATCGAGTCTTTACTCTTTATTTTATTTAAGAAACTTAGTCCTAGACTAGAGCAGATTTGTAAAATTTGTAAAAATTGCTGTTTATTAAAAGTGTTAACATTAGAACTCAAGTTTGGGGGAATTTTGCCGCTCTAACAGGACCTCACATCCATAGTATTAATCATAGTCCTTGGTTTGTCTCATACTCATTGTGTGCGGGTGCTCAGTCAGGTCCAACTCTTTGCAACCCCATCGACTGTAACCCACCAGGCTCCTCTGTCCATGGAATGTCCCAGGTGAAAATACTGGAGTGGGTTGCCGTTTCCTACTCCAGGAGGTCTTCCCGACCAAGGGGTTGAACCCCCATCTCTTGCATATCCTGCACTGGCAGGCAGATTCTTTACCACTGAACCATCTGGGAAGCCCCATAATCTCATTATTCATCACTAACTGTTCAACTTTTATTTAGTATTAATATAATAAGGGCCCACAAACTCACCATCCTCCGAAAAGATAAATAATATACTAAACTCACAGTCCTTCCCACCCCATCCTCCCCACCATGCAGAGATAATCATCAATCTGAAGCCTCCATTTCCTTGATGCCCTGATGTAGTTTTCTTGCATGTAGATATAGTTCTTAAAAAGCATATATTTTTAGTTTAAGTTTATAAAAAATAAGCAGTACCATGCTGTGTATAACTTAACTATATTACTTTCATCCACATTGTGGTATGTGCCAAGTATAGTTTTCACTCTCCCATTAATAGGCTTTTGTACTGTCTGTAAATTTTCCTCTTGTGAACAGTGCTGCTTTGAATATTCTTGTCAATGTTGTTCTAAGATTCAAGAGTTTATAAGGAATACATACTTAGCAAGAATTGCTAGGTAAGAGACTACACAAATATACAGCTTTGTACACTAATAATAGACTGTATCCTGAAGTGGGGAACCATTGTGGACTCCCACCATGAATTTGTAATATCTTTTAGTCTCTCTCAGAGATCAGTAAGCTTTTTCTATAAAAGACTAGACAATAAAGTATTTTAAGGTTTGGAAGCCACATGGCAATTATTCAACTCTGCTACTATAGGTGAAAGCAGTCAGGACAACATTTGAATAGCTGTGTTCCAATAATACCTGCTTTATGGACAGTGAAATTTGAATTTTATAAATTTTTCACATTTCAAAATTCTTCCTTTTTCTTTCCTACTATTTTAAAGTTCCAAAAAAAACTCTTAGTTTGTGGGTTGTGTTAAAAACAGGTGGCAGGCTGTTGATGTCCTCCCTTCTCCCTTCCTACCTTATTTCCTCTATTCTTTTTTAAATTTATTTTTAAAAATTATAGATAACCTAGATTATGTCATTCACTGTTCCAAATACTGAGGATTCGGTCAGTGACTGAAATACATAATAATAGTGTTATGCTTCCCTTGTAGCTCAGATGGTAAAGTGTCTGCCTACAATGCAGGAGACCTGGGTTCGATTCCTGGGTTCGGAAGATTTCCTGGAGGAGGAAATGGCAACCCACTCCAGTATTCTTGCCTGGAAAATCCCATGGACAGAGGAGCCTGGTGGGCTACAGTGCATGGAGTCACAAAGAGTCAGACACGACTGAGTGACTAAACCACCACCACCATGTACTATGAAAACAAATCAAGGGAGGTGGATACTGGTGATAGGAGGGGATTTTTCAGACAGAATGGTTAGGTTCTCTTATCTAATAGTATGACATTCGAGCTGATCCTTTAGTTTGAATGAGGAATTGAGGTATGCAAGTATCATAGAAGAAACTATTTCACTAGAGATACCAGCAGATCTATACACCACCCACCCAAGCTTCACATTTGTATTTCTAATGCCATGCTGGCCACTTCTTTGCAAATCTGCCACAAGTGCCTGCAACTCCCCATCTGCCAATTTTAATTTGCAATCTACTGCAGTCTTGAGTTTCCCAGCTTGGTAAAAGGCATCTCTAATAACCTGTCACTCAAGTCAAATCCCTTTGAATTTTCTTGCCTCTCTTCTTCCTCTTTAACCCAAACATCTATCTAGTCAATAAGTACTTCTATTTCTATTCTCTTACTATTTGTATTGGTCTACTAGGGTTGCCATAATGAACTACTACAGACTCAAAATATCAAGCATATTTCCTGACCATGATGGTGTGAGATAGAAATCAACTTCAAGAAAAAAATTGCAAAAACCATAACCACATGGAAGCTAAATAATATGCCACTAAATATTGAAGAAGCAACAGAGGAAATCAAAATATACCTAGAAAAAATGAAGATAGAAACACAATGATCTGAAATCTATTAAATGAAGCAAAAACAGAACACAAGAAAAATTTAAAACAAGCAACCTAATTTTATACCTAAAGAAATCAGAAAAAGTAGACTGAGCCAAACCTAAAGTTAGTAGAAGGAAACAAAGATCAGAGAGGAAATAAATGAAATGGAAACTAAAAAAGCACTAGAACAGATCAATGAAACTAAGAGTGGGTTCTATAAAAAGATAAACAAAATTAATAAATCTTTAACCAGACCCAACAAGCAAAAACTGAGAGAGGGCACAAATAAATAAAATAGAAATGAAAAAGAACTTAACCAACACCACAGAAATACAAAGGATCATAAGTGATTACTACAAATAATTGCATGCACATAAAGTGAATAACCTAGAAGAAACAGCTGAATTCCTAGAAATGTGCAATCTCCCAAGAATGAACCAGGAAGAAATAGAAAATATGAATAAACCAATAATCAGTAATGAAATTGAATCAGTAATTTTAAAACTCCCAAAAAAGTCCAAGACCAGATGGTTTCACAGATGAACTCTACCAAGCATTTAAAGAAGAGTTAACACCTATCCTCAAACTATTATAAAAATACTGAAAAAGAAGGAATTCTTCTGAACTCGTTTTATAAAGCCAGCATCACCCTGATACCAAAACCAAGCAAAGACACCACAAGGAAGGAAAATGACAGACCAATATTACTGATGAATATAAATGTGAAAATCTTCAACAAAATATTAGCAAATTGATTTGACAGAACATTAAAGATCACACCCCACAATCAAGTGAAAATAATCCCAGGGATGCAAGGATTATTCTGTATCCACAATTTATCCACTGTAATATACATTAACAAGTTGAAGAATAAAAATCATATAACCATCCCAATAGAAGCAGATAAAACTTTTGACAAAATTAAAGTCCATTTATGTTTTAAAAAAAAACAGCCCTTAACAATGTGGTTATGGCAAGAACAGACTTCAACATAATAAAGGCTGTGTATGGCAAGACCATAGCGAGTATCATGCTCAATGGTGAAAATCTGAAAACATTTCCTCTAAGGTCAGCAACAGAATAAGAATATTCACTTTCACCACTTTTATTCATCATAATTTTAGAATTTCTAGCCACAGCAATAAGACAATAACAAGAAACAAAAGGAATCTAAACTGGAAAGGAAGAAGTAAAACTGGAATTGTTTTCAGATGACATGATACTATATATAGAAAATTCTAAAGACACCACCAAAAATCCATTAGTAATAATAAATGAATTCAGTAAAGTTGCAGGATGCTAAATTAATATACAGAAATATGTTGCATTTCTATTCACTATCAGGGAAGTATCAGAAAGAAAAGAAGACAATTCCACCTACACTGGCACTAGAATCAAAAACCTAGGAATAAAAATAATCAAGGAAGTAAAAGACCTGTATTCAGAGATGAGAAGGTATTGATGAAAGAAACAGAAGACAACATAAACAAATGGAAACATACACCATCTCATGTATAGGAAGTATTTCTCAAGGCCATCTACAGGTTCAGTGCAATCTCTACCGAAATGCCAATAGCATTTTTTACAGAACTAGAACAAACCGATTCTAAAATTTATGTGGAAATACCAAAGACCTCAAATAGCCAAAACAATCTTAAGAGGGAAAAATAAAGCTAGAGATATCACAGTTCATGACTTAAACTATCCTGTAAAGATACAGTAAGCAAACAATGTGGTACGGGCACAAAAACCAATGCATGGACTCTTACAAGGCTGGAGAACCCAGGGATAAACCAAGCTTATGTGGTCAGTTACTATACAGCAAAGGGGATGAGAGTATAGAGCGGGGAAAAGACAGCTTCTTCAATAAGTGGCATTGGGAAAACCAGTCAGCTCCGTGCAAAAGACTCAAACTAGTCTACTTTCTCACGCTATATACAAAAATATATACAAAAATAAACTCAAAATGGATTAAAGACTTAAATGTAAGACCTGAAACCACACAACTCCTAGGAGAAAACATAAGCGGTATGCTCTGACATTGCTCTTAGCAATACTTTTTGGATATGTCTTCTCAGACAAAAGGGCTTCCCTGGTGGCTCAGTGGTAAAGAATCTGCTGACAATACGAGAACCACAGGGAGCCGCGGGTTCAATCCCTGGGAATGTCCCCTGGAGAAGGGCACAGCAGCCCATTCCAGTATTCTTGCCTGGAGAATCCCATGGGCAGCAGAGCCTGGTTGGCTACAGTCCATGAGGCAGACACGGCTTAAGTGACTTAGTACTCTCAGGCAAAAGAACAAAAGCAAAAGAAACAAATGGAACTGCATCAAACAAAAAAAAAGAAAAAGAAAACTACCAACAAAACAAAGGAGCAGACTACCATATATCTGATAGGGGTTAATATCCAGAATTTCCAATGAGATCATACGACTCAACATCAAAAAGCAAAATGAGACACACAAAAAATGAACAACCCAATTAAAAAGTGGGAAACAGACCTGAAAACATATTTTTCCAAAGAAAACATACAGATGACCAATAGACACATGATAAGTTACTCAACAACACTAATCATCAGGAGAATGCAAATCAAAACCACAATGTGATACCATCTCTTACCTATCAGAATGACTACTATCAAAAAGGCAACAAACAGCAAGTGTTGAGGAGGATGTGTGAAAAAGGGAACCCTCATGCACTCTTGGTGGGAATATAATTTGATGCAGTCATAATGGAAAAAATGTGAAGGTTTCTCAAAAAATGAAAACTAGAAATACCATATGATCTAACAGTTCTACTTCAGGATATGTTTCTGAAGAAAACAATAATAGTAATTGGAAAAGATATATATACATATATACATATATATATATATATATATATATATATATATACACATATATTTAGGTACCCCTGTGGTCATTGGATACAGCCAAGATACAGAAGCAACACACTCCAGTAGCCAAGATACAGAAGCAACCTAAGTGTCTGTTAATAGATGAATGAATAAAGAAAATGCAGTACCTGTATACTCAATAAAATGTCAACCAGCCGTAACAATGAAGTTTTATGATCTGCTTCAACATGGATGGATCTAGCATATAATATGATAAGTGAAATAACACAGACAGAAAAATACAAAGACCATACAATTTCACTTATGTGGAATCAAAAATAACAAATGACCAAATATAACAAAAAACAAACAGATTCATCCATAGAGAGCAAATTGGTGATTGCCAGATAGGACGAGTTTTGGGAGATGAGTGAAATAGGTGAAAGAGATTAAGAAGTATAAACTTCCAGTTATAAAATAAGTCACAAAGATGTAATATGTAGCATAGGGAATATAGTTATAATATCGTAACAACTGTATGGAGACAGATTGGAAGTAGATTTATCGTGGTGATCCTTTTGTAATATATAAAAATATCAAATCACTGTGTTGTACACCTTAAACTAATATGATATTCTAAGTCAATTATACTTCAATTTAAAAAAAGAAATGGAAAGGGGGAAAGAAAAAAGTAAAAATAGTGACACCAGGCCCACTGAATTAGGACCCCGCTAAGAGGCTCATTTTATCTTAATCACCCCAAATTCTTAGATATTGAGGAATTAGGGCTTCAAGATCTGAATTTTGGGAGAAGACAATTCAGCCTGCAGCAGTATATTTTATTTAGATCTTAATTTTAACTTCTCCATTTTAATGACATTTTCTTACTTAAGAAATAAAAATAAATTTCTATTTATTGATTTCCTTGCTCTGCTTTATAGTCTCATGATTAACTCTCTCCAAAGGTAGCAGAATAATCATGCAAAAATGAAAACTCAATTTTCTTTTATTCTGCTTGCACCCTTCCTTGTTTCCCCAGTAGTTTTCAGAACAATGCCCACTACCATATTATGTGCAGAAGGAAGAGCACCCATGTTCACTTCCAGTCCTCTCTCTTCCTGAGGAAACTCTCACCCCCTCAGCTGCAGCAAGAGTAAACCGCTTGCAGTTCAGGGTCTTCACAAATTCTCTTTTCCTGAAATCCCACTTCTGCTCTATTCCAGTCTTTTTACATAATTAATTAATATATCCCCAAAAGCACAGTTCAGCATCATCGTCTTGGAGAAACATTAGGAGACCACCATTCTCAATGTGCTCAGAGTTAGCTGTGCCTCTGTGTTCTCATCACGGTCTGTTTCCACATCACCAAGACAATACAGTAGAATTGTTTCTGCCTTGGACCGTGGGTACCTTGTGAGCAGGGACTGTGTCTTGATTTATTCATGTATTTTTAGTGCCTGGGCTTCCCTGATAGATCACTTGGTAAAGAATTTGCCTGCAATGCAGGAGATCCTGGTTCAAATCCTGGGTTGGGAAGATCCACAGGAGAAGGGATAGGCTACCCACTCCAGAATTCTTGGGCTTCTCTTGTGGCTCAGCTGGTAAAGAATCTGCCTGCAATGTGGGAGACCTGAGTTCGATCCCATGGTTGGGATGACCCCCTGGCGAGGGGAAAGGCTACCCACTCCAGTGTTCTTTCCTGGAGAATCCCATGGATGCAATAGTCCATGGGGTTGAAGAGTCAGACACAAGTGAGGGACTTTCACTTTAGCGCCTAGGGAAGTGCGTGCTCCTCTTAGGCACTTAGTAAATATTTGATATGTAAGTGAATGAATAAATGAATAAAAGGTTAGCTGGAAACAATATTCTTGTATGTTTTTTCAATACTCTAATACCAACATCATGAAAGTAATCAATTATAGTTAAAAATAGCTTCCCAGGTGGTGCTAGTGGTAAAGAAGCCTCCTACCAATTTAGGAGGTATAAGAGATGCAAGTTTGATCCCTGGGTCAGGAGGATTCCCTGGAGGAGGAAACGACAACACACTCCAGTCTTTAGCCTGGAGAATCCCATGCACAGAGGAACCTGGTGGGCTCCAGTCCTCAGGGTCGCAAAGAGTTGGACTGAAGCGACTTAGCATGCATAGTTAAAAATAAAGTGGCATACAAGGTATGACCATACATACATAAACATTTTTAATTTCTGTAGCAAAGGCACTGAAAATGAATACACCAATATTTTTAAATAGTGTTCTTTGTTTAGAAGTGGTGAATCTATAGAATGCACTTACATTTTCCTACTTTTGTGCATTTCTCAAATGGTTCTATAAAACATCCCATGATCCAACTCATGTTAACAAATTTCCCCTTTTCTCAACATCCTCTTCTCCTTTACATTTCACTCTTTGGAAAACAAAAGGGGAGCATCTGCAACAAATTATTCTGCCACAAACCCACATTTTCATGGGAAGCAAAATAAAACATGTAACAAGACTTGGAGGATACATATCTCCAACCCACTGTGAAATTTCCATTAAGGCCTTCATAACTTCTCCAGGTTTTGGCCCTGAGGACGAATGAAGAGTATAATCTTTGATCAGGGGTTACTTCAACCTAAAATTATCTACTGTGATAGAAAAACTCTTCAGAATGGTCACATCTGCCACAAACGTGAGCATCCTCCACACAGCTCACATACTGCCTAGCTGCAGGATGCAAGACAGAGGGCTGGAAAAGAGATTAAACCTCACGCAAAACATTATTTTCATTAAAATTACATCATACAGAGTATTATTACCTAGATGATTTTATTTTTCTATAACTCTAACAAAAATGTTGCCCTTACTGCAGCCTTGCAGAATAACTTTCACTTTGGAGAAATGCAAAAAGGAATAGACATTATAATTTTCAGGAAGGAATAAAATAATAATGGTACATTTCTGGGAGCCTTCCCTCTGATTTTCTTTCACGTGCTGATTATCTTCATGGCTAGATAATAGAACTGTAGCATTTCGGAGATGGAAGGAATCTTGCAGATCATCTCCTGTAGATAGCCTCATTTATGGTTGAAATTAAAGCCCAGAGCTGCTAAGGGACTTGGTAAATGTAGTCATTCCCTTTTCTCCCAGCGACCTTGGATATGAATTTCATGATAAGTGACGTGTCTCTGTCATTAATTTCAGTTTTTCCATTTGTCTGCAAGCTCTGCAGTCAAAAAGGCTTGTGTTCCATATGCCTTTCACCACATATCAATGTGATCTTGCATAAATTCTTTAGTCTGTGGAAATCTCCACTTCCTCAACTATAAAGTACTAAGTACCTATAGTGTAAAGTTATGTTAGGATTAAATGAGAAACTGATTAGAAGACTCTCCGGGTTCATAAGTGACACTGATGTCACCTATTTTTGTTATTGTCCTCACTTATTATATGTGTGATCCCATTATTTGAGATAAGGCATTCTGGAAGATCCAAATTGGTAGTTGATGAAGATAGTCCCTTTAACACTCTTGCCTCAGACTATTTGGCTTCTGTTCAGTTTTAATATCCCTGTTTCTTAGCAATTTTAAAGACTGACAAGGAAAGAGGAGGGCCCTAAACTCCTACTATAGTTGACACAAGAAGTGCTGGTTTGAGGCAAGCGCTTTTCTTTTTTTTTTTTCCTTTCTGTATATTCTCCCATTTATTCCTCAAAATAACTTCACTAGGTTGGCAGGCACTGTGATAGTCCTCATTTTGCCGGGAGGAGACACATGCAGAGGGATTAGTGTAGACATGTTATAAACCATCACCCACATCTCTCCTCTCCTTCTCTGATGGCTCAGCAGTGAAGAATCCACCTGCAATGTAGGGGACCTAAGAGATGCAGGTTCCATCCTTGAGTCAGGAAGATCCCCTGGAGAAGGAAATGGCAACCCACTTCAGTATTCTTGCCTTGAAAATTCCGTGGAAAAAGAGCCTGGCAGGCCATAGTCCAAAGGGTCACAAAGACAGCACGGACACACACACACACATCACTCCTCCAGCTCCTGCCAAAACAAGTCAAGAGGATTTGCCACCGTCTGATATTTGGTTTCTGATCTTTGGCCCCCAGAGCCGACAATGGCTTGCCTGATGGCAGGAGAGGTTCCAAGCCCTCTGGCTAGCAAATTATACCTCTCACCAAGCGCCCCAGTGAGAGAGGATTTACAGAGCACAAAGGTAGCCTGCGATGAAGGGCTTGTATAGCTAATTATAAACTAACATACCGTCTATACAATGATATGTGAATTATGCCCTTGAAACAAGAAAATGGTTTGGAGTACTCTATGATAGGTTTTCTCTCTAGATTCTTCACATCTCCATCTGATCTCTATCTCTTCTAAGGCATTAGGTGAAGCTTCAGACCAAGTCATGTTGCTCCAGTGAAGGGAGGGTAAATATTCACTGGAACTGAGACTTATTACTCACTTTTGTGTTTCAAATTACATTTTCAGAAACTCTTAGCAAGATAGCAGTTTTAAAGAAAGAAGCATTTTTCTTGAATGCATAAAGTTAGATCTTATCAGAGTCAGAAGCAGAAAGCAACTAAAGTAAGTTATAGAGTAAGAAAGAATGTGGTTAAAAACAAAGTTCTTTGCACACATTAAAAGCGAAAGCTTTAAATATATATATATATAAGCGAAAGCTTTTCTGGGGGGATAAAAAAGAAGAGCAGAGAAAAGACAGAAGAGTGTAAGGGAAAGAGAACTATTAGGTTGGTACAAAATTACTTGCGGTTTTGGACAGTACATTTTTAATCATTAAAACTAGGCTAAAACATCTTTATTAATCAAAATAGGAAGAGTTACAATCAACACACTCTTGCCAAAGAGAAAGTAGTTTGTTTAATCCTGTAGTGTAAAAATCCATGCTTCAGGATCCTGTGAACTCTTGGAAAGCATTTCCTGCCTTCTGCTGGTTGTGGAAGCGTTGCCCCTGCAAAAAGTTGTCGAGATGCGTGAAGAAGTGGTAGCAGGTTGCCAAGAGGTCAGGTGAATGTGGAGGATGAGGCTAAACGTCACAGCCCAATGCGTCCAACTTCTGAAGTGTTGGCTGTGCGACGTGCTATTGAGCATTGTCGTGGAGAAGTACTTGGCCCATGCTGCTGATCAATGCCGGCTGCAGCTGTTGCAGTTTTCGCTGCATCTCATCGATTTGCTGAGCATACTTCTCAGATGTAATGGTTTCACCGTGATTCAGAAAGCTGTAGGGGATCAGAGGGGCCGCAGACCACCAAACAGTGACCATGCCCGTTTTTTCTGGAATAAGTTTGGCTTTGGGAAGTGCTTTGGAGCTTCCTCTCAGTCCCACACCGAGCTGGTCGTTGCCGGCTGGGCCAAATGTGTTGCTGATGTTGCAAGTTGTCTCCACTGTTTTATGACCCATTTTGAACGTGAATTAAAAAAAAAAAAAACAATCAACTCAAATTTGCTTTTTGTCTAACATCGCCTCCCTAGTCTAAAATAAATAAAAAATACACAGCAATTCATAAGTCATTAGCAAAAAAAAGAAATTATGCATTGAAATTATGTATAACATATCCACATTTACTTAAGAGTGGATTCCAATATCGAACAGCAAATTTCAACATAAACCTGTATTACTTTTGAACCAACCTGATAGCAGCAAGATTGAGATGACAAAGAGAATAACAGAAGACAAGAAGGTGAGAAAAAAGCAAAACCCATGAACTCCCTGAATCCTCCCACCTTCCACCACCCAACACCCACCACCTTCTCCTTGATGTCAAAATCCTGTGTGCAGGTAGAATGTAGAAATGCCCAGATTGTTTTCAGGGAACTAAGAAGACAGGTAGGATCTGAGACAAGTTCAGAATGAGTCTCTTAAACAAAGAGAGTGTGAGTATTCCCATAATTTTCCTCTACCTTAATGTCAGCTCCTCTCCTGTAACAGCTAGTCAGTACACTTTTTATGCATTCCCTTCTTCACTTTGTGACTCATATCTAGATTTAGTAACTGTGATCTGTATTTACCATCTCTTAACCTCAGCATTCAAATGATTCACCAATTTATGCATGCAATTGTACTGTTACGCCTTATTTTCCAGTCTCCAAAGAAGCATCGTTTGGAAAATGTTATGCAGGTCTGGATATAAATGTTTCTCTATCTGATATGTAGCTCATACTTATGAATTGAAAGAAGTTTCAGGATTTTTATAGGGGCATTTAAAAACGTGAGGTGGTTTGAAATATTCCCTACTGATGTACATTTGAAAAGAACGTATTCGATGGAGGCAAATGATCTACTGAAGAGTATTCTTCATCTTGTTTCCCATAATAACTTACAGCCTTATCTCATTTCTCAGAATGCCTTTCCAATTACAGCCAACACTTGATCATTTGAGCACACAGCACTTTAGTTGAGCAATTCTTACGGTGCTTTTACCTTTTACGTTGTTACCTGACCTGAGACTCTCCTCAGAAGTTGTAGTTGCTGAGTCTGGAGTAGAGAGGAGTGATACTGAGGCTCTGCTCTGTCTGACTATTACATTCTTAGAAGATTTCAGTGACTTCACTCTCTTTTTTTTCCAAAAAAAAAAAAAAGAATATTGGGGTATAGTTGCTTTAAAATTTTGTGTTATTTTGTGCAGTACAGCCAAATGAATCAGTTCAGTTCAGTCGCTAAGTTGTGTCCGACTCTTCGTGACCCCATGGACTGCAGCATGCCAGGCCTCCCTGTCTATCACCAATTCCTGGAGCTTGCTCAAACTCATGACCATTGAGTCTTGTGATGCCATCCAACCATCTCATCCTCTGTCATCCCCTTCTCCTCCCGCCTTCAATCTTTCCCAGCATCAGGGTCTTTTCAAATGAGTCAGTGCTTCACATCAGGTGGCCGAGGTATGGGAGCTTCTGCTTCAGCATCAGTCCTTCCAATGAATATTCAGGACTGACTTCTTTTAGGATTGGCTGGTTGGATATCTTTGCAGTCCAAGGGACACTCAAGAATCATCTTCAATACCAGAGTTCAAAAGCATCAATTCTTTGGCTCTCAGCTTTTTTTATGGTCCAGCTCTCTCATCTCTACATGACTACTGGAAAAAAACAGGGTTTTGACTAGACAGAAGTTTGTCAGCAAAGTTACATCTCTACTTTATAATATGCTATCTAGGTTCGTCATAGCTTTTCTTCCAAGGAGCAAGCATCTTTTAATTTCATGGTTGCAATCACTACCAGCAGTGATTTTGGAGCCCAAGGAAATAAAGTTTGTCACTGTTTCCATTATTTCCCCATCATTTGCCATGAAGTGATGGGACGAGATGTCATGATCTTAGTTTTTTGAATGTTGAGTTTTAAGCCAGGGTTTTCACTCTCCTCTTTCACTTTCATCAAGAGGCTCTTTAGTTATTCTTCACTTCCTGCCATAAAGGTGGTGTCATCTGCATATATGAGGTTACTGATATTTCTCTCAGCAGTCTAGATTCCAGCTTGTGCTTCCTCCAGCCCAGCGTTTCTCATGATGTACTCTGCATATAAGTTAAATAAACAGAGTGACAATATACAGCCTTGATGTACTCCTTTCCCAATTTGGAACCAGTTGGTTGTTCCATGTCCAGTTCTAACTGTTGCTTCTTGACCTGCATACAGATTTCTCAGGAGGCAGGTAACATGGTCTGGTATTTCCAACTCTTTAAGAATTTTCCACAGTTTGTTGTGCTCCACACAGTCAATGGTTTTAGCATATTCAATGAAGCAGAAGTAGATGTTCTTCTGGAAATCTCTTGCTTTTTCTAGGATGCAATGAATGTTGGCAGTTTGATCTCTGATTCTTCTGCCTTTTCTAAATCCAGCTTGAACATCTGGAAGTTCTCAGTTCACATACTGTTGGAGCCTAGCTTGGATAATTTTGAGCATTACTTTGCTAGCATGTGAGATGAGTGCAATTGTGTGTAGTTTGAGCATTCTTTGGGATTGCCTTTCTTTGGGATTGGAATGAAAATTGACCTTTTCCAGTCTTGTGGTCACTGCTGACTTTTCCAAATTTGTTTCAGTATTGAGTATAGCACTTTAACAGCATCACCTTTTAGGATTTGAAATAACTCAACTGGAATTCCATCACCTCCACCAGCTTTGTTCATACTGATGCTTCCTAAGACCCTCCTGACCTCTCACTTCAGGATGTCTGGCTCTAAGTGAGTAATCACACCATCGTAGTTATCTGGGTCATGAAGATCTTTTTTGTATATTCTTCTGTGTATTCTTGCCACCTCTTCTTAATATCTTCTGTTTCTGTTAGGTCCATACCATTTCTACCCTTTATTGTGACTTTCTTTACATGAAATGTTCCCTTGGTAGCTCTAATTTTCTTGAAGAGATCTCTAGTCTTTCCCATTCTGTTGTTTTCCTCTATTTCTTTGCATTAATCACTGAGGAGGCTTTCTTATCTCTCCTTCCTATTCTTTGCAACTCTGCATTCAGATCGATATATCTTTCCTTTTCTCCTTTGCCTTTTGCTTCTCTTCTTTTCTCAGCTATTTGTAAGGCCTCCTCAAATAACCATTTGCCATTTTGCATTTCTTTTTCTTGGGGATGATTTTGATCACTGCCTCCTGTACAATGTCACAAACCTCCATCTATAGTTCCTCAGGCACTCATAAGATATAATCCCTTGAATCTACTTATCACTTCCACTGTATGGTCATAAGAGATTTGATTTAGGTTATACTTGAGTGGTCTAGTGGTTTTCTCTACTTTCTTCCATTTAAGTCTGAATTTGACAATAAGGAGTTCATGATCTGAGTCACAGTCAGCTCCCAGTCTTGTTTTTGTGGACTGTATAGAGCTTCTGCATCTTTGACTGCAAAGAATATAATCAATCTGATTTTGGTATTGACCATCTGGTAATGTCCATGTGTAAAGTCTTCTCTTGTGTTTTGGAAGAGAGTATTTTCTATGACCAGTGTGTTCTCTTGGCAAAGCTTTGCTAGCCTTTGCCCTGCTTCATTTTGTACTTTAAGGCCAAATTTGCCTCTTATTCCAGGTATCTCTTCACTTCCTGCTTTTGGATTCCAGTCCCCTGTGATGAAAAGGACATCTTTTTTTGTTGTTATTTCTAGAAGGTCTTGTCTTCATAGAACTGTTCAACTTTAGCTTCTTCGATGTTAGTGTTTGGGGCACAGCCTTGAATTACTGTGATATTGGATGCTTTTACCTTGGAAATGAACAGAAATCATTTTGTCATTTTTGAGTCTGCACCCAAGTACTGCAATTTGCATTCTTTTGTTGACTATGAGGGCTACTCCATTTCTTCTAAGGAATTCTTGCCCACAGTAGTAGATGTAATGGGCATCTGAATTAAATTCACCCATTCTGGTCCATTTTCGTTCACTGATTCCTAAAATGTCGATGCTCAATCTTGCTGTCTCCTGTTTGACCACTTTCAATTTTCCTTAATTCATGGACCTAACATTCCAGGTTCCTAGGCATTATTGTTCTCTACAGGATCAGACTTTACTTTCATCACCTGTCACACCCACAACTGGGTGCTGTTTTTGCTTTGGCTCAGCCTCTTCATTCTTTCCTGAGCAATTTCTCCACTTTCTCCAGTAGCATATTGGGCACCTTCTGACTTGGGGAGTTCATCTTTCAGTGTCATATGTTTGTCTTTTAATTCTGTTCCTGGGGTTCTCAAGGCAAGAATACTGAAGTGGTTTGCCATTCCCTTCTCCAGTGGCCCATGTTTTGTCAGAACTCTCCACCATGACCCGTCCATCTTGGGTGACCCTACATGGCATGGTTCACAGTTTTATTGAGTTAGAGAAGGCTGTGGTCCATGTGATCAGTTTGGTTAGTTTTCTCTGATTGTGGTTTTCATTCTCTCTGTCCTCTGACAAATGAGATAAAGAGGCTTGTGGAAGCTTCCTGATGGGAGGGACTGGCTGTGGGGGAATCTGGGTCTTGCTCTGATGGGCAAGGCCATGCTCAATAAATCTTTAATCCAATTTTCTTTTGATGTTTGGGGCTGTGTTCTCTCCCCGTGTTTGGCCTGAGGGAGGCGACCGCCTTCAGAAGGACTTATGCCAGCCACCCTGTGGCTCCCAGGACTGTTGTATTCAGCACCCCTGACCCTGCGGCAGGCCACACCTCCGCCAGAGACTCCTGGACACTCAGTCAAGCCTGGCTCAGTCTCTTGCGGGGTCACTGCTCCTTTCTCCTGGGTCCTGGTGCACACAGACTTTTGTCTGTACCCTCCAAGTGTCTGTTTCCCCAGTTCTGTGGAAGTTCTGTAATCAAATCCCACTGGCCTTCAAAGTCAGATTCCCTGGGGATTCTCAGTCCCTTTGTCTGATCCCCAGGTTGGGGAATCTGTTGTGGGCCCTAGAGCACAAGGACTTTTTTGATATAATGTTCTCTAGTCTGTGGGTCGTCTGCCCGGTGGCTCTGTGGTGAGGCTAGTGGCCACCTTCTCCAAGAGGATTTATGCCACATGCAGCGCCTCCCAGTTCTGTTGCAGCCGGAGCCCCTGTCCCCACAGCAGGCCTGCTGATCTGTGCCTCCGCAGGGGACTCTCAGACACTCCAAGGCAGGTCTGGCTCAGTCTCCTGTGGGGTCTTTGAGTCCTGGTGTACACAAGGTTTTGTTTGAGCCCTCCAAGCGTCTCTGGCGGGTATGGAGTTTGATTCTAAACACGATTTCGCCCCTCTTACAGTACTGTTGGGGCTTCTCCTGTGCCCTTGAATGTGGGATATCCTTCTTTGGTGGGATCCAACATTCTCCCATCAATGGTTGCTCGGCAGCGAGTTGCAGTTTTGGAGTTCTCACAAGAGGAAAGGAGCGCACGTCCTTCCGCTCCACCATCTTGGGACATTATAAGTGAATCAGCAACGTGTACACGCGTATGCCCTCATTTCTGGATTTCCTTCCCATTTGGGGCACCACGGAGCGTTGAGTGCACTTCCTGTGCTATGCAGTGGTTCTCATTAGTTATCTGTTTTACACATAGTGGTGCATATATATCAATCCCAACCTCCCATTTCAGCCCACCGTCACCCCACCCCTTGGTGTCCATATGTTTGTTCTCTATATCTGTGTCTCCATTTTTGCTTTGCAGATAGATTCATGTGTACCATTTCCCTAGATTCCACATACTTGTATTACTTTACAACATTTGTTTTCCTCTTTCTGATTTACTTCACTCTGGATGATGGTCTCTAAGTCCACTCATGTTTCTGCACATGGCACAATTTCAGTCCTTTGTGTAGCTGGGTAATATTCCATTGGGCTTCCCTGATAGCTTAGTTCATGAAGAATCCACCTGCAATGCAGGAGACCCCAGTTGGATTCCTGGGTCGGGAAGATCCTCTGGAGAAGGGATAGGCTACCCACTACAGTATGCTTGGGATTCCCTTGTGGCTCAGCTGGTAAAGAATCCACCTGCAATGTGGGAGATCTGGGTTCAGTCCCTGGGCTAGGAAGATTCCCTGAAGAAGGGAATGGCTACCCACTCTCGTACTCTGGCCTAGAGAATTCCATGGACTGTATAGTCCATGAGGTCACAAAGAATTGGACATTACTGAGTGACTTTCACTTAGCTTAGCAATATTCCTTTGTATATATGTGCCACATCTTCTTTATCTGATCCTCTGTTGATGGACATTTAGGTTGCATCTATGACCTGGCTATTGTAAAACTACTGCAACGAACATTGGGGTATATGTATCTTTTGGAATTATGATTTTCTCCAGATAGATTCATGCAGCCATTATGGAGAACAGTGTGGAAGTTGCTTAAAATACTAAAAATAGAACTACCCTATGACCCAGCAACCCCATTCCTGGGCATATATCAGGAAGAAACCATAATGC
Organism: Cervus elaphus; assembly: GCF_910594005.1. Lineage (NCBI taxonomy): Eukaryota > Metazoa > Chordata > Mammalia > Artiodactyla > Cervidae > Cervus > Cervus elaphus. The sequence continues at coordinate 116,195,505 of NC_057832.1, forward strand.
CAAAAGATACATGGACTCTAGTGTTTATTACAACACCATTTAAAATAGCCTCAGTCTCCTTTGAAGATTCTCTCGGTGACCTCTAAAAATTGGAGCCCCCAGGCCTTTTCCTGGACTTCCTTCTCTTTGCTGTCTTTCTAAACATCTCCCCTCCATTATCTCATTCATTTCCATGGCACTAAATGCAATTATATGCTATGTATGACTTCAACATCTCCAGTTGTAACCTGTCTCTTAATCCCCAGATGTTTACATCTAATTGTTTACCAGATGCCAGCATTTAACTGTCTCTAGGGCATCTCAAATCTAGCCTGTTAAAAACGGAACTTTTGACCTCTCAACCAGCAAAATGTGTCCTTCCATTTTCCCACTCACTCAAGCTAGAAAGCTGACAGTCATTCTACATACTTCTCACTCTCTCTCCCCTCACCATCATGCCCACTATCTGCTGTATCCAACCAATCACTATTTTCTACTGTTTTCCATCATATATAGTTCAAGCTCATCCATCTCACCTCCCCTGATTCCAGCTGCCGTTGTCTCTATTTAGAGCTGCACACTGCCAGTCTGCTTCTGCCCTAACCCCCTCCAGTCTGCTCTCCAAATGACCGCCACAGGCATCTTTTAAAAAACAGAAGTCGGACTGCATTACCTCTGCTGAGAACCTGTCATGCTTCTTATCATTCTGTGCTTCTTATCCACGCTCCTCAGTCTCACACCCTGCAGAATGGCTCCTCAGCCTTAGTTCTGCCCCGCATCCTTCAGCGGCATCTGTTTCTTGAGTCCAGGGTTGAACTCAGTGCTATTTCATTCGTTCAGCAAGTGTTTATTAAGCCCTTGAGTACCTGTACCAGGTTCTTGGTTAGATGGTATGGGTTCAGTGATATCCATAATGCTTCAGGGATAGCAGAGTTGTGGTTACAACAAATATGTTTCAAGTGCGATATGAGAAATGCAACTATGCCTGTGTGCTCAGTTGGGTCTGACCCTGCAACCCTTTGGACTGTAGCCCGAAATGTAAACCCAGGGATAACTGGATTGTTAGGGAGGCAAATGGAGACGGATGGATATCCAATCTGAACTTGGTCTGGTACTGGGGCTTGAGAATTGGGTGATATTTTCTAGCAAAGTACTTAAAAGCTGAGACCAGATGGACTTGGAGCCAGGGCGGGTGGGAGTGTTCTTGGCAGGGGGGAGAATTTGCTGGGTTTAAAGGTGCTTTAATATTTTAGTGAGAGAATCTTTTTTTTTTTTTTTTTTAAGTGAAATCACCTGATACATTTGTACTTCTGTTAAAACTAAAGTGAGAACACCAGTTTTAGTTTCTTTGAATATGTTAATTCTGCTATATTAAGGGTGTTCTTTGCCTAAAAACTTATTTCTAGCTAATTATCCTCACCAAGGAACTTAATCTGTCAGACTGTCGTGCTAATGTTCCTCACAATGGGGCTGCTTCAGTGAATAGAAACTGAGTTAATGGGGAAAATTAAATACTTAGAGGAGTTGATTATTTGGGGATTTTCTTCCTAGGTGATAAATATTATCTGCATCATCAAAAAAATATATTCAAGTCTGGTGGTTGGGTTGAAAGGAGGGAAAAGGGCCACAGATTTTTCTTTTTCATTGAAGTATAGTTGATTTACAGTGTTGTGCTGGTTTCTGGTCTATAGCACAGTGATCCAGTTTATATATATATATATATATATATATATATATATTCTTTCTCATATTCTTTTCATTACATTTTATTATAGGATATTCAATATTGTTCCCTGTACTATATAGCAGGACCTTGTTTACTTTATATGTAGTAGTTTATATCTGCTAATCCCAGACTCCTAATTTATCCCCCCCACTCCCCTTTGGTAACCATAAATCTATTTTCTGTCTATGAGCCTGTTTCTCTTGCCACTAACTTTCTGATCAGAAGTCACTGAAACCATGGCTCTTAGTGCCTCCAAAATGTAAATTGCTAGGATTCATTGATGTGAGAGTTGGATTATACAGAAAGCTGAGCGTCAAAGATTTGTTGCTTTTGAACTGTGGTGTTGACTCTTGAGAGTTGCTTGGGCAGCAAGGAGATCCAACCATTCCATCCTAAAGGAAATCAGTCCTGAATATTCATTGAAAGGACTGATGCTGAAGCTGAAACTCCAGTACTTTGGCCACCTGATGTGAAGAACTGACTTATTTGAAAAGACCCTGATGCTGGGAAAGACTGAGGGCAGGAGGAGAAGGGGGTGACAGAGGATGAGATGGTTGGATGGCATCACCGACTCAATGGACATAAGCTTGAGTAAGCTCCGGGAGTTGGTGATAGACAGGAAGGCCTGGCATGCTGCAGTCCATGGGGTCGCAGAGTCAGACAGGACTGAGTGACTCAACTGGACTGAACTGAAGGATTCATTTGCTCTTCCCAACTTTCAGGGGGCAGAGAGCAATGTGAGCTAGGGTCAACATGAAAGGAAGCACCGACTTCTAAGACTGTATGCTGTTAATAGTGAATCAAACTGTCATTTTCAATTGTATGTTTTCTGCTACACCAAAGCTATTTAGATAGAAACTTCAGAAAGAATATAATTTCTCAGGTTAGCCTGATACAACTTAGGTTTAAACTAAATACTAGCAGAAAATAAAATTCTCCAACAATAAAAATATATATATAAAGTACAATGGTAGAGAATTTTAAAGAATGCATTATATATGATAAAGGGTATGGTGCAGGTTATAAGTGGGTTTGTTTATGATTTGTATGTGAAATTTCACTATTTGGATGGTTCTGGTAATTGATTAAAAGGTAAGTTATTTTTCAGGTGTACAGTCATTACTTATTCTGTGTACCTTTCTTTTCTTTGGTGGCATGATGCACATGTTATTTGCCTTTGTGCACTCAGGGCCTAGAACAGGGCTTGGAATAAAGCAAATTGTTGATGAACAAAAGCTCCTATGTTCAGGACCTCTTACTATGTAAGGAGATGGATGCACATTTATCACAGAATGATTATCTTAATGTCCAACTCAGAAAGAAAATGGTGATGGCTTTAAGAAGCTTATTGTATCTTGGATGCATTATTTTGCTCTTAAGAAATCCTTGCACTTTACAAGATTTAAAAAATCCTGAAAATATTGCAAGTACAGTACCAGGATTCTATAATTTCAAATATCACTTTGTTCGACCTGTTAAGACTTTCAAAATGTCTATTTGTGAAGCTTAATAAATTGTAGAGCTATCTGACAGAATCTATAAGCCCATGAACTATATTTTAAGTGGGTATTTTACAGGGTATTTTACATTATTGATGATGAATGTGAAAGAAGTTTGTTGAAAACTAAGTGAAGAAAGGGTTAAGGTATATTAATAGCACAGTTTTTATGAACTTCTGTAGACTACTAGGTACTATTTTAAGAATTTAAAATTCATCAGTAAACAAAATGTATTTTAAAAATTAGCCTCCAACTAATAAAAATAAATGAAAAAAAAATTCTCTGATATATTGAAGTTTATAGTCTATGAGGAAGGTGGGGCAGGAAGGCAGACAATAAAAAAATATTATGTATTACGTTTGAAGTCCATATGTATATGCAATGGGTATAGAGAAGGTAAGAGGCAAAGTGAATTGTAAGTTTAAATAAGACAGATTTGGCAGACCTCAATGAGAACATGCCATTCAAATCAAGACTAAATGGAGATGAGGGAGTTAGCCTGGAGACCATCTAGAAAAACTGCCTCTAGGCAGAAGAAAGAGCCATGCTAAGGCTGTAACCGTAAGACCTGGCATGTTCAAACCATGAGTAGGACAGTGTGATAGAGTAAAATATTTGAAGTGATATCTTAAACCAAGTGTGTGCAATAATTTTAAGGTATTTTAAAATAATAGGAAGTGTTATCTTTAAAGGTCCACAGAAATGGTCAGTCATTGACCCAAGATGATATTTACCTAGTGTCCAAGTTCGAACTCAGATCAAAGTCTAACTACCATAAGGTACAAGAATCAAAGAATAGCATTTCCTTGCTACATGGTTAGACATCTTATTGCCACAGAGATGAACTCCCGACTATCAAATACACACAAACTACATCTCTACCCAGTGTGAGAGAGAAAGGAAAGGGAAGATTAGCTTGTCTGAGTATTGATATAAATGCAGTCAATAACTCTAGCTGTATTGTAAAAGAGATGTTAACATCTCTTCAGTGGAACAAAAACATTAACAAATATTCTTCTTCCCAGAAAACAGCTAATGTCTTCCTAGAAAAAAAGATACACATAGGCTCCAAATTGTTCTTCAGGTGGGTATGAATGATCCACCATTATTTATACTTGCTCACAGCACTCCATTTGTCATCCATCTTTGAGCTGGAATTGTGAACATAAAAATAATCAACATTTTCCACCACCTGCAGAACATCATCTGTACTTTTAGCTCATTTCCTCAGTGCTTCCTGCAGGGGTTCCATCTGCTTTATATACCTTATTTCTCTACACGTGATTAAAGCTGCTTATGCCACCTGAGCTGCATACATAGCTGGCATAATGGAAGAACTCAGACCATCACAGCCCACCATGGTGAGATGGCCTTTATCATTTTAGGGTCTAGGTTACAGAGGTGCTTTTAATACTCACACAAAATGTATTTGGGGAGAAAAGACATGACACCATAAATTTCTAATAATTTAAATTATCTCAGCAGGATCATAACCACTGAGAAAAACCTTCTAAACAAAACAATGGCTAATGAAATTAATGGTCTTTTAAAATTTATCTACCTGCACAATTGATGAAATTTTTGTATAGATCATCCTACAAATGACCAAAAAATAAAACAAAAAAACAAAAAATTATAGCCTACCATCGTTAGAACCTAATTTGTTTAACTGTTTAATACTTCAGGTAAACAACTGTCTAAGAAGCTGTTTTGTGACTTCTGCAGTAAGGTACACATAGATCATGTAAAGTGACCAATATTTCCTAGATTACTGCTTCTGCAAATCGGGAATTCATCTAAAGTTTACCTGAAGTAAGGTACCAGTTAATCGTTGCTTTGATGTGAAGTATTTCTGGTTTATGCCCAACACCCAAATTAAGAATATAACATCAAATATCTATAATCCTATTCCCCTTGGCATGCTCCATATTTTAGAGGAAAAGCTTTCAGCTGTTCCCTGTTGAGTATGATGTTGTATATGGGCTTGTTGTATATGACTTTGGAGAGAGAGTTTTAAAAATATGTCAGGAGTCACCTGGTGGCCCCACGGTTAAGAATCTGCCTGCCAGTGCAAGGGACACGGGTTGATCCCTGATCGGGGAAGATCCCACATGCCACGGAGCAACTAGAGCCTGTGGTCCACAACTAGAAAGGGCACCACAATGAGAAGCCCATGCCCCACAGCTAGAGAGAGCCCCTATGCCACAGTGAAGACCCAGTGCAACCAGAATAATAATAATAAAATAAAAAATAGCTACCTAGAAACTTAAATAGCTACTTGGACATGACTTGGCAACTGGACAGCTGTTAAAAAATTTGAAAGTAAAAATGTCACAATATAAGTGAATCTTCTCTCTCTGAAGCTTTCCAGCACCCACACCATGAGGATCTGCTGGACCTTTCAACCCATACACAGTTGTTATGACTGCAGTCTTATACTTCACTCTCCCAGACCCTTCAATTTCCAATCAATTAGGATCCCATTTACTGAACTCTTTTGTCCCCAAGATATTCGGCCTGAGTTGTAAGAAGAGTAATATTGCTGTTACCACCGTTGTCATATGGCTCATCCCTATTTAACCTTCTTGATTCACTGAAAATACCTTGTCCTGTTGGTCCCTTCAGGGCTTTCTAAAGCTTTCCGTGTGAGCTCACAGGACCCTGTGCATAGATCTGTTTTAGCACCTGTTTGCAATTTGTCATTGCAAGCTTAATGTTTACTCTCCTCCTTTGCACTACAAGCTTGTTGAGGACAGGAACTGAAGTCTCTTTCATCCTTGTGCTTCCAGAACCTAACATGGTGCTAAAATATAAAAAACTGAGTAATGATTTATGAATGTGAGCATGATTGAATTGTATTACGGCTCTATGACATTTTTTCTTGATGTAATAGCATATATTATTGTCATTTAAAATAATACTTAAAAAGTCTAAAATAATGTCTATACATTCCTCTGCTCCCTGAAAATTAATGGGGTGATGTGGGGAACACAACAAAAGTTTTGACATGTCACCAAGCATAAGATAAAGATATGGCTAAAGATATGGTAGTGAAAAGAGCACTCAATGCAGAATTAGGAGACAAAATTTCCATTATTTTGCTACTAACTCTTTGTATTCATTTTGTTAAGCCACTTACTTCTGATAATTGGTTTCTTTTTTTTTACTGAAGAATAGTTGATTTACAATATAGTGGTTAGTTTCAGATGTACAGCAAAATGATTTATATATATATATGAATATATACATATATGGGCTTCCCAAGTGGCTTAGTGGTAAAGAATCCACCTCCCAGTACAGGAGATACAGGAGATGCGGGTTTGATCCCTGGGTCAGGAAGATCCCCTGGAGAAGGGAATGGCTACCCACTCCAGTATTCTTGCCTAGAGAATCCCATGGGCAGAGGAGCCTGGCGGGCTGCAGTCCATGGGGTCACAAGGAGTTGGACATGACTGGAGAGACTGAGCACAGCATATATATTTGAATATGCACACATATAAAAATATATTCATATATACACATATATATAGGGCATCCCACGTGGTGGTGGTGGTAAAGAGCCTGCTTGCCTTTTCAGGAGACATGAGATGTGAGCTTGATCCCTGGCTCGGGAAGATCTCCGGGAGGAGGGCATGGCAACCCTTGCCAGTACTTTTGCTTGGAGAACCCCATGGACAGAGGGGCCTGGTGGGCTGCAGTCCACGGGGCTGAGAAGAGTCAGACACGACTGAAGAGATTTAGCACACATGTGCACACACATATATAAATATATATATACCTTTTTAGATTCTCTTCCATTATTGTTAGTATAAGATATTGAATAGAGTTCCCTGTGCTACAGAGTATATCTCTGTTATCTATATTATATATATTAGTGTATCTGTTAATCCAATACTCCCACCTTTTTCCCCATAGGTTTGTTTTCTGTCTTGGTGAGTCTGTTTCTGTTTATAAATAAGTTCACGTGTATTACTTTTTTAGATTCCACATATAAGTTATATCATACGATATTTGTCTTTGTCTGACTTCACACAGTATGATAATTTCTAGGTCCATCTGTGTTGCTGCAGATGGCAATATTTCATTCTTTTTATGGTTAAGTAATATCCCACTGTGTGTGTGTGTGTGTGTGTGTATACACACAGTATATACACACATCTTTACCCATTCATCTGTTGATGGACATTTAGTTTGCCTCCGTGTCCTGGCTTTTGTAAATAGCGCTGCTGTGAGTGTTGAGTTACATTCATCTTTTTGAATTAGACTTTTTGTCTCTTCTGGATATATGTGCAGGGGTAGGATCGTAGGATCTTGTGGTAACTCCATTACACTTGGTTTCTTAATCTCTAATAGAAGAGAGTCAAAATGGATACTCTAAAATGGCATTATATTGATACTATGTAGAACTCAAAATTTTTCACATGAGAACATGATTTCCTTTGAATGGTAAGTCTCTCTCCTTGGCTATGTTCTATGATAGCCTACTATAAGCCTTCTTATTAATTCAGTTCTTATTAATGCTATAGCATTTCATTGGAGAGCCTTGCTCATATCTTCTTCACAGCTGAGGTTCAGTTGTTGATTTACTAAATCAGAATAATAGCTATCAAGACTTTGTGCCCAAAGAAAGCCACAGACTAACTTATCAGATGCAGTTTATGAGAAAGAGGAGAAATTTAAGGTAATTTATAATATAATATTCCCTTATTTTTAGAGATCATTTCAGATTAATATAAATAAAGTTATGAAAATCTCTCAGATTAACAAATTGGTCCCTAATCAATACCATGGTACTGTTTGAAAATCAGAAACACTTAGATGCAATTGCAGATGTATAGGAGACAATTTTTTTTTTCTACTGGATTTAGCTCAGATTGGACTTTAATTAAAATGTTGTGTATAAACACCTGCTTTATACTGTGAACTTCAGATTACATATGGATAACATGGAAAAGAGTCAAACAATAGTCATACACATGATGGAGAAGCTGGTTGTATTCTAGAAGGAATAATTCTTTGCTTTTTTCACTGGTCATTTTCGAGCTTTATCAGGCCGTGGTCATAACTCCAGCCGTACAAAGAACTGTGTTCACATGAAGTGAGTTCCTTGAGAATTACAGTTAGTTAGGATAAGGAGAATCCCAGGGATGGGGGAGCCTGGTGGGTTGACGTCTATGGGGTCGCACAGAGTTGGACACGACTGAAGTGACTTAGCAGCAGCAGCAGGGTAAGGATGTGGGGGTCACTGATACAGGTAGCAGAGAGACCTTTCTAATGTACATGTGTCAATGTCACTAAGCAGAGTCATCTTGAGGACCCCGTAATTCCAAGGAGAGGAATGTGTCCACAATATGTTTCATATGTGCCCCAGTATTTGAGACATATTGTTCAATTAGCTATATTTAAAGCAATATACACTGTTATAGTTTTTAAATATGTAATTGCACCATGAGATAGATACTAAGGACTCAGTAATCACAAAGGCCATTTTCATAACATGCTAATCCAAAGAGAGTATTTGAGACACACTAGTTTTTCAATTGCTTCTTCATGAAAATGGAACAGTGGCAGAAATTTAGAAGTTTCCTTGCATAGTAGCTTCTATTTGCATTACACACATATCTGATAATGCATACTGTATAAACACACTGTGAATATGGGAATTTTTGATTTTTCCACTTATGATACTGGCAAAGAAAAATCTATACAGCGTAACTTTCTTCTAGATGCTGGATATCTGCAAAATTGTTAATATCCATTTGTCATTTAAGATTTAATAGCTCCAAAGGAGCCATTGCAACATGTAATATGAAAGCATTAAAAAATAACTTGCAAGATGCATCAACAGTAATTGTTTTGTGCTATCAAAATAGAGCTTATATATTACCATTTATAATGCCATGACACTATAAAAAGTTTTAAATCTTTATAAAGATATACTATTTTCAAGCCCTTTGAAGTATAATTTTACTGAAGCAAACAATAGTATGTCAAAAATAAGTTAAAACAAACTACTTTCACTTGCTTCAAACTTTCTGAAGTCAATGGCTTTCCATCTAACTGTAAGGTCACCATCCCCTCATCCTCGTTACATCTCTGACTTCAACTTCTGCCGCTCTCCCCTTCCTCACTCACCAGTCTCCTTGAATAGCTAAATGCCCTTAGAAATATTCTAGAATTAGAATATTTACATTTTCATTCCCTCTGTCTTGTTTTCCCCAGACATCCACACGGCTGGCTGAACAGCTACCTTATTTATTCAAATGTCACTTTCTCAGGGCTTTATGGTTTCATCTGTGTTTACAAATGCAATCCCCATCATGCGTGCATGTGTGCATGTGTGCTCAGCCATGCCCTACTCTTTGCGACTCCATAGACAGTAACCCTCCAGTCCCCTATCCATGGAACTGAGCAGGCAAGAATACTGGAGTGGGTTGCCATTTCCTTCTCCAGGGGACAATTCCAATACCCACAGCCTACCCTTCCCTTCTCTGATTCAGTTTTTCTCCCATCATTATCACTGGCGAATGGCGGTGATGATATATATGAAACAATACATATATGTAAAAAAATACATATATATGTGCTAAGTTGCTTCAGTTCTGTCTGACTCTTTGCAACCCTATGAACTGTAGCCTGCCTGGATCTTCTGTCCATGGGATTCTCCAGGCAAAATTACTGGAGTGGGTTGCTGTGCCCTCCTCCAGGGGATCTTCCTGACCCAGGGATCAAACCCATGTCTCCTAAGTCTCCTGCATTGGCAGGCAGGTTCTTTACCACTAGCACCATCTGGGAAGCCCGTATATGTATATATATTCTTTTAATTTTGTTTACTATCTGTTTTCTTTTCCCCACTAGAATATAAGAATGTAAATTGCAAAAATGTACAAATGCTTTTTTTGCTACATTTTCTTTGCTGACTAGATCTGTATTTGTCATATAGTAGGAAAAAGTAAGTGGTGATAAACATCTGAGAATTTTGTGCCACAGACTGATTGTAGCAGAAAAGAGATAGAAGTTACCTAATTCAATTAATTGATTTTTAATTATGTAAAGGGAAGTCTGCAAGTCTGTATATAAATGACAGTTTGTTTTCAGAATCATGTCAGAAAGTGACAGAAATACCAAAATATATTGTGGTATGTCCACACCACAATTCATGTCCATACCAAAATATTCCTTGCCATATCAGAGGAGCTCAAAGAAGACAATTCTGATCAGCCTAAAGATAAACCCGGAAAATTAATTATCCTATAGAAAAAGACTACAATGGCACTATAATTCAACTTTTTAAAATTGATTTAAGAATAGCAAGCTGGAAAGTCATCTGATAAAGAAGCATGTTGCAATAGATGAAGGGAAATTCTGGCTCAGAGGGGTGAAGTGGTCTGTTCACAATCTCTTGGGGTAGTCTCCACAGAACTTGAGCTAAAGTGATTTTAAAAGTTCCCGTTGTTGTTCTGTCACTAAGTCTTGTCCAACTCTTTGCAACTGCATGGACTGCAGCATGCCATATTCCCCTGTCCTTCACTATCTCCTGAAATTTGCTCAAATTCATGTCCATTGATTCGGTTATGCTATAACCATCTCATCCTCTGTTGCTCTCTTTACTGCCTGCCCTCAATCTTTCCCAGCATTAGGGTCTTTTCCAATGAGTCAGCTCTTTGCATCAGGTGGCCAAAGTATTGGAGCTTCAACTTCAGCATCAGTCCTTTGAATGAATATTCAGGGTTGATTTTCTCTAGGACTGACTGGTTTGATCTCCTTGCTGTCCAAGGGACTCTCAAGAGTCTTCTCCAGCACCACAGTTTCAAAGCATGAGTTCTTTGACATTCAGCCTTCTTTATGTTCCAACTCTCACGTCTCTCCATGACTACTGGAAGAAACTATAGCTTTGACTCTACAGACCTTTGTCAGGAAAGTGATGTCTCTGCTTTCTAATATGCTGTCTAGATTTATCATAACTTTACTTCCAAGGAGCATGTGTCTTTCAATTTCATTGCTGAAGTCACCATCCTCAGTGATTTTGGAGCCCAAGAAAATAACATGTCACTGCTTCCACTTTTCCCCCTGTTATTTTCAGATCAAATGTTTGTATTCTATTTATTTTCATTGGTTCATTCTTCTAGTCAACTAATGTTTTTGAAATCCTGTGATCAGTTGCTAAGTCATGTCCACCTCTTTGTGACCCCACGGACTGTAGCCCACCAGACTCAGACTCTGTCCATGGGCTTTCTAGGCAAGAATACTGGAGTAGGTGCCATCTCCTTCTCCAATGGATTTGAAGTCCTACTGTGTGCCAATTATCACTGTAAGCTTGGTGCATATAGCACTGAAAAGAATCCCTGGTTTCTTTCCTTCTCATGGAGGGAGACAGATACTTTTTAAAATAATTTAAATGTGCCTATGTCATGTCAATGTATGACAAAAACCACTACAATATTATAAAGTAATTAGCCTCCAACTAATAAAAATAAATGAAAAAAAAATAAATGTGCCCTAAGATAGAGATAAATGCTATGGATGAAAACAAAGGTAAACAGGTAGATTAAGAGCAACTGTGGTGGGGGTGGGACTCGGGGCAGGAAAGGTCGTCACTGGAGCTCAGAGCTGGAGAAGGAGGGGTCAGAGGGGGTCTGAGCAAAGATGGCTCTGGACGCAGGAAAGAGCCAGCGCGAGTCTCCATGGAGGGGCCCGCCTGACCTGTTTGAGGAGCACCAGGAGGTCAGCATGATCAGAGCCAGAGGAGCACGCGGTAGGGCTGCAAGGAAGAGCCAGACCTCCGCGGGCCCTTGGCTAGTCTAAGAAATGGACTTTGTGAATAAGACCAGATGCCGTGTAGGGACTCGGAGCTGTGTCAGAAGCTGCCTTGTACTTGAAATCTCAGCATGGCTCTTTGTTGAAGGTAGACGTGAAGGGACAAGGGGCGGAGGGGGACGGGGGACCGGTTAAAGGTCATTGTGGGATGTGCCGGCGAGGGGCCCAGGCTTGGACCAGAGCAGTCGTGGGCGCGGGGCGAGGAGGCCCGGATGCTGAGTAATGAGTGAAGGCGGAGCACGTGGACATCCCTGATGGGGTGCAGGAGGAGGCCGGAGAGAGGGCTTTGTCCCAGAACTGGAGCAGTGGAGCTACCACCTCCTGAAATAGGAAGACCGCAAGAGGGGCACGTTCAGGATGTTTCTCTCAACCTAAAGCTGTCTGTCTGTCTGTTTGACTCTGTCTGTGTGTGTGAGTGTCTCTCACTGTCTTCCCTTGTAAGTTATCCCTCGGTTGTTGAAAAACTGGGTTGTGTGATGTATACAGTTTTCCATGTTTGGTGTCATTTAACATCTACCCCTCCCCCTGTCTTTACTAGAAGTTGGCAGGTAGGTCCATAAACTTGGTGAAATCCATGTCTGAGTTTTATCCACACCCCCCACCTGAAGTGCTATATGCCTGCCCCCGCCTCCAGAGCTCCAGGGGCACATCTCTGGTTTCACTTGTTGGGTTTATTTGCAGCCATGAACAATCCTACATAGACCCTACTAACTTGTTAGAAGTTACCAAATGATGACACTCTTATCATTTGGCCTTTGTTTAGGGGTTGAAATATTTCCACAAAAAGAGTATTTAGTTACTTTAAGATTCATATAACTAAGGTACACTAAATTCTGGATTCTTTGCCTTTATTTACCAGTTTTCAAAATAATGAATTAGTTACCTAACACCTTCCAAAATTTGAACATTTCATTTTTGTGAATTCATGGGATTAAATATGTATTTTAATTTATTGCAGGAAATTCTTATTGATGTTAATTTAAATCTTTTTTTTAAATTTTTTTGGCCTTGGAGAATTTTTGAACCACACTTTGTCTCCAGTAGTTTGTTTCTGAAGTGGCAGCATGTTCCAGCCTCCTCTTAACTATCTCTAGTCCTGGAATCAGACATTTCTCCAGGACCCTAGTTTTCTCTTAATGGAAAACAGTATTGAGTGATGACAACTGTTGCCAGAAGTTGGTCCTTGTTTGGGGAGTTTTTTCAGTGGAAAGAACTAGGGCATATTTTTAAAAAGATAACAACATCATCATGGGTTCACAGTGATGCTTCTAATTCAAATGCATAACTTTGTAGGATTTTAATTTCATCTCATCAATCTTCTAGATGCTTCTCCTTTTCATATATTGAAAGTTTCAGGGTTCAAAACACCAAGATAATTGCTGATTTGCATCATTCCACATGTATAGAGCATTTCAATAACAGAGCAGGCAGTGTCTAATTTTACCGGAAAGGTCAGGGTGAGAAGAACATTTGTTGACAAGATGAGGATGCATATTCTGATTACAGCAAACAAAGCTCCAGAGACTAGAGAGCACGTGGCTCATTTAGGAGGGAGCCGAGATTGTTCTGCAGGAGGGATGAAGGGTTAGAGCGCTGGGAAGGCATTGGAACACAGTGCGCCTCATGTCCAGTGCTGCAGGTTTTAGAGCATCCCACCAGATACTCAGGCTGTTTGTTTTAAGATATCTTGTGTTCGTTTTTAATAAAAGAAATACTACTTTTCTACTTTGTCAATATACACAGAACTTAGGTGTGAGTAGGAGTTATTTTAATGATTGCTATCCTTAACTCAAAGATTAATCCAAAGATTGAAGGCAAGAGGAGAAGGGGACAACAGAGGATGAGGTGTTTGAATGGCATCACCAACTCAACAGACATGAGTTTGAGCAAGCTCCGGAAGTTGGTGATGGACAGGGAAGCCTGGCGTGCTGCAGTCCATGGTGGCAAAGAGTCAGACACGACTGAGCGACTGAACTGAACTGAATCCTTAACTCTGTTCTGTATCTGTTCATAGAAAACAACCAGTGAAAGTGCAGCTTTCTGACTTGTTTTCTGACTTTTGAAGATGCACTTGCATACTAATGACCCATTGTCCTGGCCTTTCTCTCCCCACAGAGGACAAAGTGTGGACCATCGTGTCTCACGATTTGCAGATGCAGACGACGGTGGTGGGCTACAACCCAGAAAAGTACTCAGTAACACAGCTCATATACAGCGCCTCCATGGACCAGATCAGCGCCATCACCAGCAGCGCCGAGTACTGTGAGCAGTATGTCTCCTATTTCTGCAAGATGTCGAGGTTGTTGAACACCCCAGGTAGGCTGAGAATGGAGTGTTACTTTTAATTACTATCTCAGCTGGTGTTTGGAATTGCCATCACAATCCAACAGGTGTGGCTTATTATTTTAACAGTCCAGTCTTCAAAGTGCAGGCAGCTGTGAAAGTAAAATAGAACCACTTGTTTTCTGGAGAAGGAACTTAAGTACATACAGTTTTTGTTAAAAAAAAAAATCCATTGTTTCTTACTTTTTCAGTTTTATATGCATGTGTGTGTGTGTGAGTGCTTCTAGTGCATAATTATCAGTATTTGCTTTGGGCAAAAGTTTGTGAGAATTCCTTGTGAACTTTCAAGTAATTCCCTCTGAGTTCTTCAGTTGTCTTTAATGTACAGATGAAAGAATTCCAAAGGCTGTCTGCAGGTAAATAGCATATAGAATAGTGATAGAATTTAGAGCTCTTCATTGTCTGTAGTCATTTAATAGTATCTGTTGGTCTCAGGAAGTCTGCCTTTTTTGTTGTTGTTTGTTTGTATTTTTTTTCATGATGCCTTATTTTAACAATGCTTAAGGATTTATATGTGTGTGTTGGGGGTACAGAAAATTGGAGAATTTATAAAGGATATATTGGAAATATCTTTACCACAAGAGACATATACTTTGGGATTCTTGGCAGTTAATTCAATACGTTGACAGCAACCTAATCTCTCCATCTATAGTATAAAATAGTGGAAATAAAGCATATGCTTTGAGTCAAAGAAACAGGTTCACACTTTTCATCCTGGCTTCTTCTTGGGTATGTGACTTTGGGGTTCACTGAACCCCTCTGCCTCAATTTCCAATGTCTTTCAGTCAAATAGGGATACTATTTCAGAGTGATTGTGAAAATTTAATGAGATAATGTACTAAGGGCTTATTACAAGTCTTAATGCACTTAAGAATTTAGTAAATAGCAAATAGTATATTGATTATTTTTAAATTATTAAACAAGTTTGGAAGTGGCATTATGTCAGAGACCAATGGGCTGTTTTGTGCCCTAAATCATTGTTGTATTGGGCCAGTGTTGCAGGGAGTTACTTACAGAGAATACTTATAAGCAGAACCATATATACTGTTTTGAAGATTACAGTGCTTTTATGTATAAAGCCTTGTACTCACAGACAAGCATAACCTAGGAACTGTAAGAAAGTAAGATATGTAAAATATGAAAAGGATTGATTCAGACAATTAGTGCTTCTGCTATTTAGAGAAAGAAGACTTGACCGTGGCTGCGATGTTGAAGTGATGCTTTATTAAAGACATTGAAAGGCAATTTGTGGTGGGTAAACAAGAGTCAGGAAGACAGAATACGAAAGATCCTTCAGGTCATGGTGAGAAGTGGTTTAGCAGAAGTAGAGTTCATGTTGAAGAGCAGTAAGAAATAAGGCTGAAAGTAAAAATGGGAGACACTATGAAGGAAACTAAATGCAATGCTGGCAATTTTTCCTGATGGCCTGGACTTCTCGGGTTTTAGCATGCATGCAGATAACCAGGAGGGATTAATAAAATGCAAATGGCAGGGCTCCATTCCCTGAAATTCTGACTCAATGGGTGTCAGGTGGGCTCCAGAATTTTCATTTGTACTAAGTGCTATGGACTGAATTATGTCACCCAAAATTCATATATTGATATCCTAATCCCTAATATGACTGTATTCGAGATAGGGCTTTTAGGAGATAATTAAGATTAAATGAGGTTTTAAGACTGGCTTCCTAATCTACTTGGACTGGTGGTTTATAAAAAGAGAAAGAGCCAAGAAGACAGCTCTCACCAGAAACCGAACTGGCAGCGCCTTGATCTTGGACTTACAGCCTCCAGAACTGCAAGAAAATAAATGTCGATTTTTTTAAGCCAACGATTTGGTAGTATTTTGTTATGGCAGCCTGAGCAGATTAGTACAGTGGATTCCCAGGTGGTGGTGAAACTGCTGACCCAGAGACCACACGTGACTGTGTGTCCTGAAATCCCTTTAAGTTCCTACAGCTGTTTTTCTATCCACCTTCACCTGTCACAATCTTTTATTCATTTATTATTATTATTATTATTTTTAACTGGATCCTGCTTCCAGTGCTGGGAAATGTCAGCCAAGGACTGAGAAAGCCCAGGGCGCTGGGTGCAATGAATGAGTCCCATCAGCTTGTCTGTGCTGCTTCATGAGGGAGAGCGCCTTGTCGAAGTTCATTCCAGAGACTCCAGTCCAGGGTAGGACAGGCCTGAGGGAAAACTGCTGACTAAGAAAAATAAATTGGTACCCTGAGCTTTATTTTCCTTATTTCTTCCATTCTTCTATTAAACTCCAAAGTCAACTTTTACTTGTTTGCATTTTGCTCTGGTGGTTAGAAAATACAAGTCAGCTTCCAAATAAGTTTATCTTACAGTTCAGTTCAGGCAGCATGAGGATTGGGCTGGAGGTAAGGGAAGAAGTGGACTTTTAGAGCCTCTGGCCTTGTATTTCCTTCCTTCCCTTCCCCCAGCCACCAAGAAGCCTTTCACACTTATTACCCTCCTTTTGAAAACACAGGATGTCGAAAACCATCAGGAAACATGGGATAAATCTATCTTTAAGCAACACTTCAGTTATGTTTTCTAATAATAAGCTAAATGCACTTCTCTTCAAACTCCAGACACCTTTTCAGGAGAAGAACTACCAAATTGAAATCAGGAATGAATTGTTAATCTGCACAGTAAGTGCACTATTTTCTTTGTGTTTCCAAACATTTGCAAATTATTATTGTACTTTATAAACTGTACCTTGAAAATAATATTACCACATGCTTCTTGCCTTAGGAGATACCTTCCATGTATCAACTTGTACTCACATAGAATTGGTAATTAATAAATGTTTGCTGACTGGAATGAAATGAAAAATGCATCGTTTTAAATATTACTTCATCCAATATTCAGACAGTTGTTTTTAAAAAAGCGTGAACATCAGAATTTTCAGATGGCTCATCACAATGGTGATTCCCATGATTTTGACTCGGTAGAACTTGGTCAGGGCACAGGAATGTCTGCTTTTAACAAACATCCATGGGTCAATCTGTGAACTCTATATTCAAAAATGCCATCTTTAATTTATGGCATGAGGATAAAATTTGGATTTTAAGGTGTTAGTCTTCTGTGTGAAAGAAGATTAAAGGGAATATTAGAACCGTCTGACCAATGGAAATAAAATGGCATACATAACTACCTGTTCCTCCAGCTAGAATAAATTGGCATAGTGGCATTTTAAAAATCCTTTTCATAGACTAAATGTTGTAAAGTGAGTTTCAGCCAACTCTTCTTAGTCATTTTTCACATCCCAATTTCTATTTTCCGGGCTAATTAATCAGTAGACAGCTGAGGCAAGGAAAAGGAGTGGTTGATACAGCAAGTTTTCCTTGTTACTATATTCTGCATATGTCCAAGTATAAAAGAACACAATTTAATACAAATTTTTAATTTGCTATTTTAAGGAGCTGATGTTTGCTGTAATTGGTTTTTTCCTTCCTTCCTGGTAACATTCCTTTTTAAGTATCCATTTACTCCTTCTTAACTAAAGCTGAATTATATTGAAACTTCTGCAGTAGTACTTGTGACATCTGTTTGAATACAAAGTATATTCATTATAGTCGAGGCAATTAAGATGAATATCAAATGGGTTTGTAATAGCTTTGCGCTTAAAATGTTATTCTTGGTTTTAAGAGCCTTTTCCTCAAGTGTTCATTTGGGGCTCTATAATTTCTAGTGATACTTATGATAAAGAGTTGATTTTGTATGTATACGGACCTCAATTTTGTTTTGATAAATGTTTGATTGTATCTAACCATTAGCTAACAAATGTAGATTTACTCATTAATGGTCTTTCACAACTTTTACAAGAATAGTAATATATGACTTGCAATGTTATCACTTCTTTTTATTACTACAAAAATTTTAAAAAGAATCAACTTTAAAATAATGCTTTTGCCATTCTTTATGGTCATACCTATTCTTGCAAAGTAGCTATTAATTCAGTTGTGCTTAATCAACTTTACGAAAGACATAGAAACAAGACAAAGTTATTTTATTTCATACCAATTTGAAATTATAAATAAACTCTACCCATACAGAGAAAAAAGAAAACAACATTCATAGCTATCCAAAACCACAAGGATGTCAATACGTTTTGTATTTATATCCCTAGAACTGCAAATATACTGATATCTGAAATTAATGAAAGGCAGAAATCTTTAAACAATGAAATCTACTTCTGAAAATAGATATCTCAGGAGTTGAATTTGATAAATTAGACACCAGTAGAAGTTTCATTAGTTACCACATGAGTTGTCTCGGTCAACAATCCTAATGCTTTTAGATGGCAAAAATATTTCTCTCTATTTGAACAAAACCTTTTAGCCTGATTTTAAATGCTTACCTGTGTATCTAAGATGCACTGTTGTCATGTATTTATTTTATAAAAGTTATACTTTCTAATATAGCATTTTCTGCTAAAGTATTCCCTACATATATAAATATTTATTTAATTATAGACATATAAAGTTGATGTGTTTTTTCTATTTTTATGACTATATTTAGTGTTGTTTTCATTGGTTCCCAGTGCTCATTTCTTTTCACTGTGTAATGTAGTTTTGTTCTCATAAGTCATAGTTCTATAGTTTATTTTTTAGAAAGAAGAAATATAAATTATTCATACTTCTGGATAGTTTACTGTTGGATTTTGTATCTATTGGAAAGGAGTTATGTTCACAATTGCCTGTAAAGTAAGCTGCATAAAATTCAGTATACTTTAATGTTACTACTCTATGATTTGGTGTCATCTGAAACACAAGAAAGGGCTTCCCTGATGCCTCAGCATAAAACAATCCACCTGCAATTTCAGAGACCCAGATATGATCCCTGGGTCAGGAATATTCCCTGGAGAAGGAAATGGCAACTCACTCCAGTATTCTTGCCTGGAGAATTCCATGGACAGAGGAGCCTAGCAAGTTGTAGTCCAAGGGGTCTCAAAGAGTCAGACATGACTGAGCAACTAACAGAGATACACATAAAAGACAAGAACTTGACTCTGGCTTTGTAACTTATAACCTATTTTTAGAAAAAATTCTAAAGTTTGGTTGCTTTTGTTCAGTTGCTAAATTGTGTCTGACTCTTTGTGACCCCATGGACTGCAGCACACCAGGCTTCCCTGTCCTTCACTATTTCCTGGAGTTTGCTCAAACTCATGTCCATTGAGTTGGTGATGCCATCCAACCATCTCATCCTCTGAAGCTCCCTTCTCCTTTTGCCTTCAGTCTTTCCCAGCATCAGTGTTTTTTCCAATGAGTTGGCTCTTTGCACCAGGTGGCCAAAGTATTGACACTGCAGCTTCACCAGTCCTTCCAAAAAATATTCAGGGTTGATTTCCTTTGGGATTGTTTAATCATCTTGACATCCAAGGGACTCTCACGAGTCTTCTCCAAAGTGAATTTTCTGTTTGTGATATGCATTATTTAACTTTTGAAACAACATAGATAAAACATCACTCAACTGCAACTAAAGATTGCTGTTTTCCATGAATGAGATTTATTGTGACTAGTCAGTATGTTAATCAAAAGATTAATCATTTTTCTAATTAATTATTGTGTTAAATAATTGTATTGAGATTGGAGGATACAATTAAATGAAACAGGCAAAGAAAATAGTAATAACTAAAAGGTAAAATAGAAAATTAAATCTAGCAATGTTCTAAACCCAGGCAACTAGCATCTTCATTACAGAATCCTGTAGTTAAAAGAGACTGAGCGACCACAGGGAAAAGTAAGAGCCTATTTCAGCAATGTGGATAGGATTTGATCAGTCTCAGCTGGAATAATGGATGAGATAATCAGTCCACAAATATGTTTTGTTTCTTGTGTATCAGGGATTATGATATGTAGACTGAGATGTGAAGGATTCATACATGCTAACTAAGAAAAAATGGCAGGGGGACTTCTTGATGTGAGATGTGAGAATGGGTACCATTCTGAGATGCAGGTCAAGGAACACAGTACTTGGAAGGAAATGATAGAGGTCAGAGTGGCTGCAGCAGAGAACCTAGGGTAAGAGAGAAAGAGAGGAAAGGAGGCTGAGATCAGTGTGTGATGGCAAGGGTTTCACTGGAAGGGCAAGGGAATCGTTACAAGTAGGAGAATTCTGGCTATGAGATGGAGGATAGTAGAATCCAAGAAGGACAGAGTTTGTGTGACAAGATCATCTTGCATAATGTCACAGGAGTACAGCTGAGACTGGCAGACTAGGAGGATCACTGGGAATTAAGAGGATTTTTTTTTTTTTAAGTTTTGATGGTAGAATGAACAGGATCTGTGATTGCATATAGGCGGAGTAACTTTAGGGGAGGGATAAATGCAGTCTTCCCATGTCCCCAGGAATAAAGCTAAAGTGAATGACTAGGAAAGTTGTAAAGCCTTCACAAGATGACTCAAAGAAGTTATGGGAGGAGCAGGAAACCAATAGAAAGAAAGAAAACCCTAGTTTGCAGAAGTGATTCAAGGAGAGGATGCTGCTAACTACAGGGACTCAAAAGTCATGATCAGAGCAGTAGAAAGAGAATCAAATTAGAAAAGCCTTAAATGGGCAAGCCAAAGAAAATGTGTATTTAGCAATCAACAAGTTGAAAACAAAAACAGGGAAACTTAGATGTGGTCAGTGGGAAAACATCGCAAAAGGAAGCCAGCCCTGGCTTTGGCTGTAGTGACGCCACTGGAGTTTCATGTCTGTGTGATCTGGTGAGTGGAGCTGCTGAAGAATAAATGGGAAAAGGAAAGAGCAAATGAAAGTTTTAAAAAATTTTCATGGTAAAGGGATGCCTAAATATAGAAGTACTGCTTAATTGGAAGGCAGAGCCTAAGCAAGGATTTGGGATTTTTAAGAATAAGGGAGTTATGAGTTAGTTTATAAATGTGGGAGGCAATGGAGAGGATGCAGCTAAAGATATAACAAAAAAGGCATGTAATAGGTCCCAGGAGAATAAGAACAGAGTACAGAATTTGCCTTGCAAAGAATGAGCACCTCCTCTGAGAAAGGAGATGAAGGAAAGGGTGGAGATTTCCATGAAATTGTATTGACCAATACTATTAGTGACATTATATCCCATTTAACTCTCAAAGTTATGCAAAGTAGGTTTTATTTTCTCTGTTTTGCAAAAAATAAGACTCGGAGAGGTGAATAAAGTCGCTGAATGTTACTACAGCTGGAAGTGCGCAAGCTGGGGTTCAAAGGCAAATCTGTTATAAACTTCTTTATTCTGACACATTAAGAAAGTGTGAACATGCAGTATTATCTGAGCCCACCCCATCTCTTCAACCACCATGAAAGAACATTTTCTCTCTCGGCCTTTACTTCTGTTTATGATTAGAAATACTCTTTGTTAAAGGGTTTTGGGTCAAGTCCAATATTTCTGATTAGGAAATTAATCTTAAGGTCAGATTTACTGAGGGTAGCTTGTCTGGCTTCCACTAAAAATGTGCTCATTTCAAGTTGCCAACGTTTTGAACTTTAAGGTGAGATTTTAAAGAACATTCTCTAACTTCATAAAGATTATTTTTATTGCTGCCATTTTTACTTTGTGAGTGCTTATGTGTGTGTAACTTCACACACACATAGCTGCATTTAACTTCATTTTTAATAAATATAATAGAAATGAACGAGAACTTTAAAATGATCCTATATCACTCTCTTAAAATTTGAGAATTATCTCATGTACTTAAATCATAAGCTTTTTCATTGTATACTGTCTTTAAAATTATCCATTTTAATAACCTACAGTGAGCATAAACCTAATTGGCTAACTTTTATAAATTATGATATTATTAATCATTTTAGCTAATGTATAGTTACTTTACAATATTTTATTAGTTTTTGGGTATATAGCAAAGTGGTTCAGTTATATACACATATATATTCTTTTTCACATTCTCTTCCATTATAGATTGTTACAAGATATTTCCCTGTGCTATACAATAGGTCTTGTTGATGGTCTATTTTATATATATATTTGTGTCTATGTGTTGATTCCAAAATTACAGTTTCTCTCTTCCATCCCTACCCCCACTATCCTCTTTGATAATGATAAACTTGTTTTCTATGTCTCTGAGTCTATTTCTGTTTTGTAAATAAGTTCATTTATATCATTTTTTAACATTCCCTATATAAATGATATTATATTTGTCTTGGTCCGATTTACTTCACTTAATATGATAATCTCTAAGTCCACTCATGGTGCTGCAAATAGCATTATTCATTGTTGTTTGTGATTAAATAATATCCCATTGTGTATATATACCACATTTTCTTTATCCATTCATTTGTCAATAGACCCTGAGGTTGCTTCCGTGTCTTGCTTATTGTAAAATAGTGATGCTATGAACTTTGTGATGCATGCATCTTTTTTTTAATTAGAGTTTTCTCCAGATATGTGTCCAGGAGTGGGATTCCAGAATCATATGGTAACTCTATTTTTAGTTTATTAAGGAACTTCCATTTTGTTCTCCATAGTTGCTGTACCAATTTACATTTCAAGCAATAATGTAGAAAGGTTTCTTTTCCTCCACATTCTCCCTATCATTTACTATTTGTAGACTTTGTAATCATGGCCATTCTGACTGGTGTGAGGTGATACCTCATTGCAGTTTTGACTTGCATTCCTCTAATAATTAGTGATGTTGAGCATCTTTTCATGTGCATGTTGTCTATCTCTATGTCTTCTTTGGAGAAATGTCTATTTAAGTCTTCTGCCTATTTTTTGATTGGGTTGTTTGGTTTCTTTACATTAAGTTGTATATGTTGCTTGTATAATTTGGAAATATATACCTTGTCAGCAGCATCATTTGCAAATTTCCTCCTAATCCACAGATTATTTCATTTTGTTCATGGTTTCTTTTGCTGTGCAAAAGTTTTAGAGTTTAATTAAGAAAGCTGAGCTCCAAAGAATTGATGCTTTTGAACTGTGGTGTTAGAGAAGACTCTTGAGAGTCCCTTGGACTGCAAGATCCAACCAGTCCATCCTAATGGAAATCAGTCCTGAATGTTCATTGGAAGGACTGATGTTGAAGCTGAAATACTTTGGCCACCTGACACGAAGAACTGACTCATTGGAAAAGACCCTGATGCTGGGAAAGATTGAAGGTGGGAGGAGAAGAGGGCAACAGAGGATGAGATGGTGGGATGGCATCACCGACTCAATGGACATGAGTTTGAGTAAACTCTGGGAGTTGGTGATGGACAGGGAGGCCTGACGGGCTGCAGTCCACGGGGTCACAAAGAGTCAGACACAGCTGACCAACTGAACTGAACTGATGTCCTGTTTGTTTATTTTTGTTTTTATTTCCATTACTCTAGGGGGCAGATCAAAAAAATACTGCTGCAGTTTATGTCAAACAGTGTTCTGCCTACATTTTTCTTCGGAGTTTTATAATATCCTGTCTTCCTTTTAGGGCTTTAATCTATTTTCTGTTAATTTTTGTATATGGTGTTAGAGAATGTCCTGATTTCATTCTTCTATATGTAGCTGTCCAGTTTTCCCAGCACCTCTTCTTAAAGTGAATGCATTTTCTCCATTGTATATTCTTGCCTCCTTTGTCATGGATTAACTGACCACAAATGCTCAGGTTTCTTTCTGGGCTTTCTGTCCTGTTCCATTGATCTATATGTCTTTTTTTGCCAGCAGTATACTGTTTTGATTACAGTGGCTTTGTCGTAGTGTCTGAGGTCAGGGAGCCCGATTCCTCCAGCTCCATTCAAAATACTTAAACAAGATATGGAAAAAAAGAGAGTTTTACTATAAAAAATATCTTGAAACTATCTAGATTATTATTGAGGGATTAGTCATGTATTCAGCAAACATTCACTTGAATACAAAATACTTTGCTGGATGCTGTGAGCACACAGGAAGACAAAGATGATAGTTTTTTAAGGTAACGTTTTCCTTAAAATATAGACTGAAATGATTTAATAATGAAAGCAAGTCATTTTGTATATGACGTAGTTGCTGAAGGGATTTTAATGGTACATCTTGGATGAAAGATTGAATACATTTAGAATTCATAATAGTTTAAAATTTTTTGACTTGTGCATTTTTCATTAGCAAATTCTCCCTCTTTTGTTTACAAAGCTTACATCTGAAGGGAAGATCAGGAATTATTCTGGGAAGCTTAAGAATAGGAGAGAGGGTTTTGAGTTCTGTTGTCCAGTGTATCAGTCCAAGATCAACCAGAGAAACAAAACCAATAGAAATACCTATTTCAGAGATTTACTGGAAGAGATGGGTTTATATAATAGTAGGACCTGGCTAGCAAATCCAAAGTTAGGCACTGTCAGGAGAGGCAGACTGGAACTCTCAACAAAGAGGTGAATCTGCTATCCATAGATAGACCATCTTCAGGGAAAACTCAGCTTTATTCTAAGCTCTTTCACCTGATAGAATCAGCCAGTCCAGATTATCAAGCAAACTTCTTTTATGTAGTCCGTTGATAACAGACTAATGATTTCTATAAAATACCTACATGGCATAACTAGGGTTTAGTTGAATGCCTGGGCACCTTCGCCTAGCTAAGCTGATACATAAATCGTCACAGCCAGCGAAGATTATTTTTTAAATGAACAAGTGAGACATTCTAGAGTATCAGTGGTCTATGCCCTCAGTTGTGCGATGTGTACCTGTCTCTGTCATCATAGACAGGTAAGATTGACCTGTTAGAGGTGTTGAGGAATATTTCATTCTCATATCTCTCCATCTTTGATGAGGGTACATTTGATCTTGGTATCAAAATGCCAAATTAAGTATCAATTTATACAATTATAGCAATAACAATTTAAAGGAATCAAATAGGTCAACTTTCGTCAGGATGATAAGTCAAAGAAACGATTTTCCTGTTCTCTGTGTAGTTTTAGGAAAAAGAACTGTAGGTACTTCTGTTTCACGTTTCAACCAAGTTGGCATGTATCCATAGGGGATATGGCATTATAAACTCATTTACCACTTAGACTTCTGCCTAGAGGAAGCATCTCCACTGACCCAAGTAAGAACATTCTATATCCATAACCTTAGAAAAGCTGCAGGATGCTTCAGTCACCCTTTCCACATTATTTTGCAGTCTTGTTTACTCATAATTGATCTAAATCCCATTACCACTTAAAGGTAATGTTGAAGAAGTTCCGAGAAATGAAATTAAAAGAACTTATTTTTCTGGAACTACATATGAATGAAATAATAAGCTTTATTTCTAAGTCTGTATGTATTTTCCCACCAGTGAGTGACAAAGCTTCTCGAAAATACTATGTCACTCAAACAGGAGCTGGTTTCTATTACCCTGTTGTGTTTGCATATTATTTACCAAAACCAGTGACTGGTAGTCTTTATGGTGGTGAATAATGTTGCAGGCTGTTAATTAATTGACTAGGACTGCCACAGCCTCTTTGACCGTAACCTGATATCTTTAATTTTCTTAAAGAAAATGATGGTTCTTTTTTCTCTTAGTATTGGATCTGGAGTTCAGGCTAAATATATTATTACCTACATAGTTGGATGAATAATACTTTAAAATAATTATCTCCAAATTAGATAATGACATAAATGGAAATGGCATGAGTATTGGCATTAGTATTAAATGGCATTTACTGTGGTCATTTACATGTATTGGCTTATTTAGTCTTCTGCCCCCAAAACTTTGTATATGTCACTATTTCCATTTTATAACTGAAGAAACTCAACTTCAGAGGGCTTAATTAACTCACCAGAGGAAAAAGGGTATATATGGTGATGAGAGTCTAAACCAAGATTAAAATCTTGGCTTACATGCCTCTAGAAATCATGTATTTTTCTACCAAAAAGTTTAAAGGTAGAGGGGAAGGGAAGGAGGGGTTGAATGGCAGGGGAAAGGGAGAAAGATAGGGGAGAGAGAAGGAAAGATAAAAATAAAATGGGGCCCCTGATATGCTAATCAATTATGAATTGTTCAATTTCTCCTAGATTGCAGAATTACTGTGTGCTTTTAGCATAATTAAAGATGAAGGCTGAAGCATTTTTGTTAAGCAGTAGGCCAAAAGAGACATTTATAAGAGCTGCAAAACCTTCATTTTGAAATTCTACCTTTTTATTTTCAATATCTCCGATTTGGACCTGACAAGTATATTTTAAAAAATGTAGTTTAGACGACAATTTGTTTGGAACTGTATTGAAAAAGGTCTTACATGAAAGAAAGAAAAACAGGGCTGTCTTTCTATAGCACACTTGACTTTCATGTTTTTAATATCAAAGTTTCAAATAGAACAGGTGAATTGTATATTGATGAAATACAAAAACATTGCAAAAGGTTATCCATATTTTTTCAGACATAAGATATGAAAACAATATGTTGACATTTCCTTTCTTTTTATCTTTGCAAAATAAACTCATATTCCTAAGCCTAAAACACACGACCTGCCTGACACTGTGTTCTTTTATTAATTTGTTGTTGACAGATTGCCCAGATACCCTATTAGAATGAGGAGAGACAGAGATAACCCAGTCTGCCAGTGGGTGGGCAGGGACCGAGGGTGGGCCCTAGGACACCGGCATGAGCAGAATAGTCAACCCTCAGAGATGTACAGATTTGTCCTCTGAAGATAGGGAATTGTTTTCTATCAAAATAATAAAATGACCCTCAGTTCAGTCTTAGTAAGAGAGGACCAGGGGAGGTGATTCCACACTAAATAATAGGAGGGAGGGTGAAGCCAGACGAAACAAGGAAAATAACTAGAGCTAACGGCCCACTTTGCGGTTACATCCAGCCGGAACCACTGATTATGGTTTTACTATCTTGTAATTTTTATAAAATCATATTAATCTAGTTAGCCCCAAGGTTAAGATCAAGGCATCTTCCTTCTTTGAAAGCAGCCATGTAAATAAAGGGATCTAGAAAGTAACAGTTTTTCGTGTCAAAACATCAAAACAGTAAGGTGATCGGGCAACAAGGTCACGGGGATTGGTGTTATGAGGTCTATCAAATGAGGCTTAGTATATAACCATGTGCAGACAGAGGTTTCAGCTCGATAAACCAGTCACGAGTTTGCACAAAGAGAATTAATAGGATAATGTATAAGGTTTTCATGTAGAAATGGAAGTATTAATGAAATAATGCTGAGCAGAGAAGAAATGTGTTCTTCCCAAGTGAGTAGTCATTGCACAAAGGTCTTGTAGACTGTCACAGAGGGTCTGAATTTGGAAATCACTGCACACCCATATGTTACACAAACTAACAAAAGGTGGAAGAAATGGCAAATGAATATAGTAGATGATTTTAAGATGAATATTTGGATTATTTTAGCATTATTCTTATTTTTATTATTTTAGCATTACTTTTTAGATATGAGTAACCAGTATCTAAAAATGTACTCTAAACATAATGTTGAAATTACAAGATAATCAATGACGTTGACGTCTTCCTCCTTCCGTCCTTTGGCGATTTATTATTCCTCTTCTTTCCAATCTTGAAATAGATACTTTTCAGATTAAGTAAACCACCCACTGCAACCATATATATATGTGTATATATATATGTATGTATATATATATACACACACGTTTTTTCATCCATTGGGTTATACCAGTGCATGTCTCTGTAATAATGTATTATATGTGTTCTAAATACATAAATATTACACTTGTGCACGCACACACACACACAGCCTCCATGTTTCTAAAATAACCTAATCAACTTGAATGCCTGCATCAAACTGTCCCTCAAATGAGAAACTGATGATTTCTGATAGGCTTCTGTACCATGTATCACAGAGTGCTTGAAAACTAACAATATATGGAACTTATTTGAAATGCAAATGAATCAAATTTCTTATATGGGATAGGAGTCTGCTATTAAAGTTGAAAACGGCACTTGTGGGGAAAATAGTCAGGCTGGAGATAGCTAAAAGATGGCTGTAATTTACTAAATTGATAACTGTAAGTGAATGTAAGATTAAAGTGACAGAGGTGGAAAAATTAAAACTAAGCATAACTTGATACCATATAGCTGAAGCTAGAGTGTTCTAGCAAAAACAGAGATGTATTCAGTGGGGAGGGGTAGGTTTTGGTCAAATATGAGAAATAAATACTTAAGTAGTATAGACCAAATATAAAATTTAAAATCATCTGGGATAAGAATAGTGTAAAAATATATAACCCCCAAATTTTAAATCAGTTTTTCTACTACCACTCAGAATAGCTATTATCCTGTCTCGTGTATTTCCACTGGAGAAGGGATGGGCTACCCACTCCAGGATTCTGACCTGGAGAATTCCACGGACTGTATAGTCCATGGTGTTGCAAAGAATCGGACATGACTGAGCAACTTTCACTTCACTATCTTCAGTATCACCTCAAGATAGGGACAGTGTAGCTCAGGCAAAATGTATAAAATATGTGTAGGCATGTTGCAGAGAAAGAAAGAAAGCACAAATGACCTGAAGAGGAGAAATATAATTGGAGTTATATATGTAGGAGAAGGGCTTTCCTGGTGGCTCAGACAGTAAAGAATCTGCCTGCAATGCAGAAGAACCTGGTGTGAAAAGTCTATAAAAAAGAAGTCCTTGAGAAAATAAAAATAATATTGAATAGTCTTGGAAATTTCATTTTTAATGAGAAAGTAGAAAAACAAAGAAACTGAGTTTCATTTATATTAGAAAGGATTCAGTAGAGATTTTATCTGAAGCAGCTTCTTAGGATACTATAGATGAAATGCTTGCCTATGCATAGAAGTTTCAGGAAGGAAAAGAAACTTAGCTTTGCTCCATCAAATTCTGGGAGCTGAAATTAGATCACGCAGAGAAGTCATGAAGCCTGTCTCTCAAGATATCTGACATTACCTTAATGAGTTTTCTGCGATTCAAAGTCAGATTCTTGTGATAGAACTTGATTTATCCGCACACTCTAGTTTGATCTCAAATATAATCAGAGTCTGTGAGATTGAGATCTGCAATCAAAATGCAATTATATTAATTTACAGCTAGAAGATTGACTGCTGATGGGGTAGGATGGACTGGCCGGCACATTCGGTGTTGGCAAGGTATGTGGAGAGCCAAGTTATAAATCAGGATGCCAGTGGATCAATTTGTAATGAAAACTGTAATGCTCAAGGTACTGGACACTTGTGTTCTCTGCCCTGCCAGACTTCCCCATGGAGAGTTACCATGTGAGGAGCCAAATTAGAATCAGACAGCTGCTTCTCGAGCATGGAACCAGAGCAGGAGGAGGAAATTCTGAATTGAGAGTTAGAGAGAATAGAGTATCTTTGTACCGTGGAGCCCTCTTCCTTACACTGTTGCTCAGCCACTCAGTTGCGTCTGAATCTTTGCGACCCCATGGACTGGACAGGCTCCTCTGTCCTTCACTATCTCCCAGAGTCTGTCCAAACTCATGTCCATTGGGTTGGTGATGTCATCCAACCATCTCATCCTCTTCTCCTGCCTTCCGTTGTTCCCAGCATCAGAGTCTTTTCCAATGAGTCAGCTCTTTGCATAGGGGGCCAAAGTATTGGAGCTTCAGCTTCAGCATCAGTCCTTCCAATGAATATTCAGGGTTGATTTCCTTTAGGATTGACTGGTTTGATCTCCTTGCAATGGAAGGGACTCTCAAGAGTCTTCTCAAGCACCACAATTCAAAAGCATCAATTCTGTGGTGCTCAGCCTTCTTTATGGTTCAACTCTCACATCCATACATGACTACTGGAAAAACTGTAGCTGTGCCCAGACAGACTTTTGTAGGCAAAGTAATGCTTCTGCTTTTTAATACACTGTCTAGGTTTGTCATAGCTTTTCTTCCAAGGAGTAAGCACCTTTTGATTTCATGACTTCAGTCACTGACTACAATGATTTTAATCTGCCACTGCTTCCACTTTCTCCCCATCTATTTGCCATGAAGTGATGGGAACTGGATGCCATGGTCTTAGTGTTTCAATGTTGAGTTTAGTAGGATATAAAGTTCTTATTTCTCACCATGCTTTTGTCTCCATACTGACCTATCTTTCCAGCTTCTTCTAACCCTATCCTTTATTACAGGGGTTCCCAACCCCTAGGATCTGAGGAGTTCCCAACCTCTAGGAGCCTGATGATCTGAGGAGGAGTAGATAATAGAAATGAAGTGCACAATTAATGTAATGCACTTGAATCATCATGAAACCATCCCTTCCCACTCCGGTCCATGGAAGAATTGTCTTCCATGAAGCCAGTCCCTGGTACCAAAAAATTGGAGACCACTGCTCTATTATTTAGCTCTGGTAATACACACAGTCAGGTTACAGTGAAGTCATGCCATCCTGTAAGCCATTTATACTCTGTAATAATTTTGTTCCAATCCTTTAAATGTTGGTATTTTATTTAAACTCAGAAGCCAATCTTATTTTCAAAATTCTTCAGGACTGCCCCCTCCAAGACCCCAATACTGACAACCTAAGACAATAGATGATTTCTTAAGTCCTTTCCAATCCTATCTTTTTGTCAGAAAAAGTGTTTCTAATGCTGTATTATTGCACATGGATAACTGAATTTCCTTTCCAAAGGATAGGAGAGACAAAGAAAAGAAAATTGGGCAGACTTAAAGATGTGTCCTACATATAACTAAATCCTTAATGATGTTTTGTTCAGTTCTGGAGTAGGAGGGAATGACATTGATCGAGGTGTCTGCATTCATTGCTAGGAAACTTGAATTTTGGCTCCCCATGGAGATCAAATGGAATATGCAGATATAGTACTTTTATAGATATTTTGATCATTTTCTTCATATTAGACTTCCAGTTTGGAATTGACTGTGAAAATGAAGAAATACTTGCTCAGCAAAAAAGAAAAAAGTCTTTTGACAAATGAAAACATGTACTCCCTGGAAGCTTCTGTGATAACAAACACTACCAAGATGGAGAAACCATTGGGGTGGATAAACCTTATTATCTATCTGTGTGTTCTCACTGAAAATACGAAAGGCAAGCCATGTGTTTGCATGGAGCTCCACTGGAAAGCTATCGTGTGATAATAAAAACAACACAAAAACTACAAATGACAATGACTAGAGACTAATACAACTAATTTGTAGCCAGATATATTACATTCAAGGCTGATAGTAGATTTACCCCTGGGAAGGAAAAGGAAAGAATGGAATGAGTTTTATTTTAAATAACTCCTGAAACCTACCAGGATGTTGCCTAATGAGGTGATGTAATATCTCTTGATGCTAAATTTGCATAATGCCTTTCTTCCCTAAAAGATGGCTTTGAAAGAATAACAAAGAAACTGAAATGAGGTAGAAAACAGAATAACAAAGCACGGATATATTCTCAGTGCTTGCAAATATTAAATATAGCTGTCTATCTTCTGATTCATTAGTTCTCCTGAGAGCCCACCTGGCTGTCCTCAGAATATAAAATAATATTTAAATTCATACATTGTAATTTAGATTTCATAATAACTATGCCACTTGTCTAAAATATAATCATATGTGCAAATCATATGTGTCATGCAAAGCAGCGGTGATCAGATGAGTTATGCCCTGTTGCTCAGGACCAGACAAGCCCCTCTGAACAGCTTTATTTTATGCACAAATTGTTGTGTGTGAGGCCAGCTCTTACAAAGATTGTTCAAAGAAGTCTGTCTTTTACAATTTATTTTTTTTCATTCTGCACCTTTTTCCTTTCAATGGAGAACTTTCTCCTCCTGTAGGTGTCTGTTTTCTGATCAACTGCTTATCCAAAGAGGAGTAAGTTTTGGTGCTCTCGTTTCTGGATTACTCTGTCATCCCAGAGTCGGTGCATCTCCTCCTCACTGTTGCTGTCTTCCCAGTCTCATATGAGACCTACTGCTTATATTGTCTGACTTTAAAATCCTCACTATAGATGCAGGAAAGTCTCTGCTGCCAAATATTTTACATTTGTTACTTAGTTAAGTTTTAGTATAAAAAGGTTTAAGTCACTTTACCACCTTGAACATACTGTTTTGCTTTTAAAAGCCTTCATGTTCAACTTTGAAATTGTTCCTCATTCCTTCATTTTTTTTTTTTTCATTCGTTCTCTGAATTAACATTTATTGATCGTCTACTCTTTTTAAGGTACTAAGCTAACTTCTCTGGGAGGTTAAAAAGTGAGTAAGACCTGATTTCTTAAGGCAGCGGTTTTCTATTAAAGGTGCTTTAAACAGCGTCTTCCCAGAGGAAAGTAGGAGGGTAGGAAGCTGGTGAGCCTTTGAATTCACATCGTACCTCACGTTAGCGCTAAAAACATCCTTCATCGAGGTCTTTGTTGAGGGAGCTTTGGAGCAGATGCAAATACGTTGCTCCCTTGTCAGCATCTTCATGCCTGCCTCCCCACAGCAAACGTGTATGTTAAGATGAGCACTCATATACGGACCTCTGCCTCAGGCGCCTGCTGCCCTGGTTGCGGTGGCTATAAACCTATCCTTAACCTACTTCCTGATGATGTCTGTGTCTCCCTGGGCCCCTTTCCTGCACTCCCCTGACCTCCTCTCCCAGCCACGTCTTAGATATAATGTATCTGTTAACCCAGCGCCAAGCTTCTGTGGTTTCAAGTGTTTTCCTTTGTCTCAAGAACTCAAATGTTTTCGTGGCATATTTGATGTAATTTTTAGAGAATATAATGCCATCTTTCTGCGACTCTTCTAAACTAACATTCTTGCTTTGTCACATTAGGCTGTATATCTTTATTTCTGGAACCAGAATTTTGGCCAAAGAAGTCTTTTGACCCAGTTCAGTAAAGTTCAGTTCCCCACTTTAAGCCATAGTCCATGCTGACGAGAGTGGCCTCACCAAGCTCTTTCATAGTAGAATCTGGTGGTAGTGTGCTTCTACCCCGCTTTGAGAACATTCCTCTACTCTGACCTTCCCAGTCCAGCTGCAGTCACTGCTTTTTGATCTGAAGCAGTTCTCCCAGCCTGCACCATTCTGATACACTCGCCTCGTGGAGGGTTTGAGTTACATGCCAGTCACCAAAGCCATCTGCCCTTCACATCTGTGTCACTAGTAAAAAATACCCAGGCTCCCTAAGTGGTCCATCATCTTAACTCTTGGGAGATGCACCTTAGTCCTGGCGCTCTTGTAGATTTGCCAAGAAAGGCCAGTCAGTCCTTTCTTAGAAAAAGTCAATACCAATTTTCAAGATATTTTTTATAATACACAGATGGCACATGTATTAGTCAAGTATACAAACCCCTAGTCTGATTTCTATAACATAAATACAATATCAGACACTTTGCACAATAAATTTAACCCTCCCCTCTTCAAGGACCCTTTGAACTTTATTAACCAGATTCAGAGTCTCTGTCTCCATCACTGCCTGAAGGATAGCATCCCACTGTTGTCAGGAGTCATTTAGCCCACCAGTGGGATGGCACAGTCCCCAGATCTGCTCCCAAACCAAGGGCTGGATTAACTGTGCATTGCAGCTCTTGGCAAGAGTTAAGAGTAGAAAATAAAATTAAGGTGTAGGGGTTAGGCAGGAGATTTAGATAAAACTACTTGGGAAATGTAGACAAGCAAGACATAATTATCTAACTTATAATTAGTCCAGAACATCAGGCCTACCATCCCTAAAGGCTGCTTTTATTTTTTTCTTTGCAAAGAGACAAGTGATACTATCAAACAGCAGATGGTCCTCTTGTATGAGTGCAAGTGAGTAATGGGCATTTCTTACCTAAGAGTAGCCTGCCCAGACTTTGGTTTAGGAATTCCTGTCGGCGATTACTTGTCAGCTTAATAGTTCATTATTTCTATGTCTCCTGTTCCTTTAGGCTAGTGCAATTATTACATTAAAAAATAAAGGAGTTCTGGAAATTTTTAATAGCATCTCTTTAGGCCTATTGGCCTCTATCATTTAATTACCTAAAACTACCTAGCGAATTAACACAATCAATTAAAGTCAATCGATCCGATCAATCTGAACATGACTACAACAATTTTTGCTACACTTCAATTTTATTCCTTAAAAATTCTATGCTATACTTCATCTTGTAGAAAAGAGGAAATTATTCAAGTCTAGAAGTGGGATTTTTGCCCCACTGAATGCTCCTGCTTCAAGGCCCTTGTATGTGGCTCTGTAAGTAGCCCGCTGACTACATTGTTTTTGTTTTGTTTTTAAGCTGAATGAAATCCCCTAGGTTCAAGAAATGCACTGTGGAGGGAAGGTGACCCAATATTACCAAGGTCTTATGGCTTCTGTTTACATAACAGGCAATATTAATATGAGGGAAATTCTAGATTGTTCTTTTCCTCAGTCTATGTGAGACTTTGTATAGGGATCTAAGTTTGCTGAAAGCTAACTGGCCAAAAACAAACATGCTGCCTGTAGGAAATGGCTTTCAGTTGTGTTTCTCTCAGGAGGTGCTGTCCTGGGATTTCTAGTTTGTATACCTTTGTATGTATAACTGTAAAGGAGTTCAGCTTTACTTCTAAATGTGAACTCATTCATTTATTTACCCATTCATTCATCGTGCAACTCGCTAATTCTTTGTACCAACATTTGCTGAATATCTATGCTACGTAAGTTACTTTCTAACTCCTGTGGAAGAATAAAAGTCCAGATTTCCGTGTAACAAAATCTGTTTAATCGCTAGCACATTGAGTATTAAATTAATATACATTTTTATTTAAGCGGTAGAAATGCATAGTAGTGAAATAAGTTTAAACAGAACAGGTTTTGTATAGTTATATATACACATATATAAAAGTGTATATTTATGTGTGCATATATATATAGTTTTAGTAGAATTTTAGAGTTAGTAAACATGACTTCTCACAATTGCTTCTTTAATGATAACAAATGTCTTAGTGCTTATAAATGACTCAGAAGATACCTACTTGTAGAGCAATACGGTAGAGTAATTGTTCGTTTTTGGACTATAAGGAGAATAGCCATAACAAGTTACCTTAAGCTTTAGATGAGGGCCTCCTAGCCTTTTTAGGATTGAGAACGTTGACTCTATAAGAACATGGCTTCTATCTTTGCAGTCCATTTCTGTGTTGCCAGCGTTTAGAACTGTGCCCAGCACGTATTAGTAAACGTTACCATAGTGAGTAGTAGATGAATGATTAATGAACAGAACTCAAAACCCTTTCAGTGATCCGCAAAGACACGTGAAGCATCCCCACAGGGAAATGGTGTGGGTCCACATACCATTCTGTGTACATTTCAGGGGAACAGTGAGCTCTCCTCATCTTCACACCCAGAGCTGCTAGGTTAAGAAAGCCAGCCTTAGCTCAAGGAAAAGAAAAAAGGCAAGACTTACACAAAAGAGCATCAGCCCAAAGCAGAGAGGGCAGCTGCTGTCGTGGGCCAGGCCATCCCTGAGTGCCCGCGTGATACTACGGGGGGGTTTTCCCTACTGTAGGTTTGATGTGATGGTGGTGCCAGTGGGAAGGATCCACCTGCCAATGCAGGAAACGTAAGACGGGGGTTCGAACCCTGATTTGGGAAGATCCCCTGGAGAAGGAAATGGCACCCCACTGTAGTATTCTTGCCTGGAAAATTCCATGGACAGAGGAGCCTGGTGGGCTACAGTCCATGGGGCTGCAAAGAGTCTGACATGACTGAGCACTCACATACACACAACTTACTTTTTGTGTCAGTTGTAAGTGATAGTCTAAGATTATCCCAAATATTCAGAGTAAAGACAATGGGGGTGGGAGGAGCTTGTGTTTTGAAGAGCTGGGAGACAGATAGTGAGTGATATTTAACAGAAACTGTTGTTCACCTTAAATAATACCATAGGGGAGAAAACTTCTCTATTAAAGTATCATTGTGTTCCTTCTTAGGATTAAAATCATCTGCTAGTACTGAAGTTTTTCCTGTACCCCACAAACACTATAATTTGTGTGCCTGTAATTTGCACCCTCCCCCCAATTCATGTGTTAAAGCCTTAAACCCCAGCACGTCAGAATGTGACTGTGTTTGCAGAAAGAAACTTTATAGAGGTAATTAAGTTGACATGAGGCTCACAGGGTGGGTTCTCATCCAACTTGATGTTGTCCTTCTAAGAAAAGGCGATTAGCACACAGAGACAGCCTGGATTGAGCAGAGGAAGGGGCGCATGAGAACACAGCAGTAAGGGGGCCATCTGCGTACCAACGAGAGGCCTTGGAAGAAGCAAACCTGCCAGCTTCTTCATCTTGGGCCTCCAGCCTTCAGAGCCGTGAGAATATGGATTTCTGTTGTGTAAGGCGCCCAATCTATGGAATTTTGCCCTAGCAAACACGTATATCATCTTTTATCTTCTAGATCAATGCACTGTCTTTAAGAAAACAAACTTAAGTTGCATTACCTTACTTTAAATCATATGGCTTTCATGTTGAGTTCACAAGACTCTACTTTGAAGAACAGCCACTTTGAGAGTGAATAAATAATACCATAATATTGTTAAAGCTCCTTTCCATATACAAGGGAAAGAAGCTAAATAATTTTCATATAGTAATATCAATTCTCTGATAGGTAGATTCACGTTATCTCATTTTTTTTTTTGGTTATCTGTTTTATTGTTCAAAAAATGTTAGGAGGTAGATGTTGCTGGTGATATTATATAGATCAGAAAAATGAGGTTCTGATGGGTTTAAAATGTGTTAGGAGTGCTCTTGAGATACTACTCACTCATAAAGCCAGCGCTTAAAGTCACGTGTGAACTCTGACAATCACAGTCTTTTGGACACCACATTGATGATTTCTCTGGGTCAACATGTTCTAAGGTGTACCCAAGATTCTTGCTGGTTAAAGAGCAGTTGGAAGTGTTAGTTGTCGCTCAGTTTTAACGTGTGAGGTGATGACGCTGGAAACGTGAGAGCAGGTTTCCTTTTCTGTCTGTGATGACACCAAAAAACTCACATTTTCGTCTTTTTTTTCCTTGCTGGGATCGACACCAAAAAACTCACATTTTCATCTTTTTTTTCCTTGCTGGGATCGTACCCAACAATTAATGTAAAAAGAAAGAAATGTGACTGTCAGGATTCATTCTTGTATTTGTATTAAAAGATCAAAGAACATGCAATCAAGACTAATTGACTAAATTGTTCATCTTGCCTCTAAGATTAAAAGATGATCTGTTCAAAAAGTCAGTTTAGCATGAGATAATGTTTAACAGTGAAAGGATATAGATTTAGCATATTTTATTAATGTTTATATTTTATATACCTAATGATTACAGCAAGAATATTATGTAATTGTTTCTCATATTCTCTTAGAACAAAAACTGCCTTTTTATATGTCTGTAGAGGTAGAACCTAATGGGTTTTATACAAGTTCTTATAATATTTTTTTATTAGCACATTTATCAAAGTTCCCAGAAATCAACATAATGATTGGTTTTCTTTTGATGTAATGCAAACACAGTTGCAATTTGATTTCTCTAGAAAACTTCTTTATATATCTGGGGAATTTTTTTTAAAGGTATAACAGTGTTAATCTGGTCGAAGAAAATTTCTTCATCCATCTTATTCATTCTCCCTCAATACGATGATTTCTCAACACATTCTAATATTTACAATTGTCAAAAAGGGATATAGTTTTTAAATTGAGTCAAATTGTATTTTTCATTTTATTCTTTCAAATTGCCATTCTCATTGTTAGTTTCAGTTATCTACTATTTTCTTAGTGCCTTTTTCTTTCAAAGTAAACTGTCTAGTAGATTGGGGGAGGTTTTGTCTCATTTTACAATGTATTTCAATCTCCATGATTATCATTATAAAATCCTATTTATTTAAAAGTGGGCATGACAAAACAAGAACTTTATGTTTCTATTAAATAGATATCTGGAAGAGGAATAATGCTAAATGATTTTAGGGTGTCTGCCAGCATAGAGAAGAGAATATTTCATTTGGATATTTGTCTATGACAGTAGTGATAGGACAGTGAGTAAGATTTTTCTTAATTTTTTTTCTCTTTTTTTTGAGGTGGAAGTGTGATACAGTAAAGGCAGGGTTCCTGATTGCCATGAGAGAAAGAAATTTTCTTTTACCCCAAAATATTTCACCTGCCTCCAAACCTACTGCTGGCCCTTGCAGGCTCTTACGTGGTGTAAAGAGTCTGTCTCAGGACTTCATGGTTCTGCTCTTTCTACATCCTTTTGGTTTTCTGCCACAGTTTTGAGGTTCATCCTCAGAATTCAGTTCAGTCTTTTTTCTCCTTCAAGATAAAGATGTGTATTGCATAGAACATGAAGCAAAGCTTCCAGAGATTTTGTTGTCTCTCTCCCAGAAGAGTACAGTTCATGTTCTGCTTTTATACCTATGAAATCTTCTTGGACTTCCCATCACACTTAGAATAAAAAGCAAAATCCTTACCTTGACTGTACAGGGGCTGTCACGGTCTGGCCCCTTACTCTATCATTGGCCTCGTCAATTACTCTTCCTGTTGCTAACATAGTTAGGAGCCACAGAACAGAGTCAAATCCAATTTTGTTTGACTGTAGACCCAGTGCCCTCAGCCAGTGTCCTACACTACCTTTCTAAGTTCCTCACCTCTAAGTTCCTACCTCAGAGTGTAGGTGCCAGGCGGTCCACAGGTTGCATCCCAAGTCCCATCTCCACCTTAAAGCAGCTCTTTTCGTGAAGTAAATTATGCTAAAGTTTAATGTCCGTTGAGGCTTCCCTGATAGTTGAGTTGGTAAAGAATCTGCCTGCAATGCGGGAGATCCTGGTTTGATTGCTGGGCTGGGAAGATCCCCTGGAGAAGGAATGGGCTACCCACTCCAGTATTCTTGGGCTTCCCTTGTGGCTTAGCCGGTAAAGAATCTGCTTGCAATGCAGGAGACCTAGGTTTGATCCCTGGATTGGGAAGATTCCCTGGAGAAGGGATGGGCTACCCACTGCAATATTCTGGCCTGGAGAATTCCATGGACTATCTGGCCCATGAGGTCACAAAGAGTTGGACATGACTGGGTGACTTTCACTCAATGTCCATTGAGGCATATGTAAAAATCATAGGCATAAAGTTTGATTACTTTTTCCCAAAGTAAATACACTGAGGTAACCAAGACCTGGACCAAGAAATGAAATATTACTGGGCCCCTGCAAAGCCCCTGACCACCCTTCTAGAGCTTACCTCCCCAAGGGCAACCACTTTCCTGAATTCTGAAACCACTGGTGTGTTTTCCTGTTACTGAGCATCACTGGTACTCTTTGCAAGTCCACTTCCTTGACTCGCAATAGCGAAAACTGGCCCTTCAGTTATAATCACACACCCGAGAGCTGCGTTTTTCAAATTATATCTCATGAAAAGTTCACATCCAATGATGAGACTTAAAAAGTTATTTGGTCAGAATAACTAGGTTGATTTACTCTCGCAAGCTTTTTGAAGTCCTAAGAATAGAATGCAATATGGAATCTTTCTATGTAAACAGCTAATAATACATAGGACACTAGTATTCATCAGGATAGGGTGGGTGAAGCTCAAGACTGGGGATTTTCTGTGGCCTCTTAAGACTTCATTCATTCATTAGCTCCTCTTGCAGTGACCCAGTCCATGCTAAAGGGAAGGACAGGCTCACTTGAGTGGGATGGCCCCAGAGTTAATGGACCACTGGGTACTTGTCATGGGCTGCGGGCTACCCCAGCCTATAGGACTAGCAATTCAACCTTGATCTCATTAACCACAGCGGATGGCATGAAGGACCACTCAAAGGAGGATGCTGTGTTTCCCCAAATTAAGGGAAGCCCTCTGGGCATTTGTGTTTCCTTTTTGTAGAGATTCATTAGAGAATCAGATATTGGTCTGAAACAAATGCTGGTTTGGATACTCAAGAGTAGTTCTTTCTTTCTTTCTTTTTCCTTTTTTTTTTTTTTTTTTTTTGCCTACTTTAAAATGCCAGGATGAAATCATTGAAGGGAATCCTTAGCATGAAGATCAGATAAATCCTGGACAAGGTGTTGTAAGTTGAAGTGATGTATCAAATCTGATTTTATTTCCATAGGAAAAAGATGTGTTATAGGGAGATATAGTCCTGACCACTTTCCTGATACTCAAAAGTTAATAGGAATTACCACAAATGATCTACTATTCAAACATAAATAACATAAATATCCTGTTAAACTTTCTACATTTGAATGGTTTAAACAGGATAACATGGTAAACAGTCAGAAAATGACATTAAATATGACCCACATATTGTATAAAACTTTTCTTTCTTATAATTTCTACCCTTTTTTCCTTTTTCTTTATTCCCCTTCTTTTTCTTTCTCTGCCCCCAATCCCCCTCCTCTTCCTCTTCTTACTCCTATTCCTCTTCCTCCTCCTTCTTTTTTGGATTAAAGATGGAATGTGGCAAAACAGCAGGAACTGTTTAGGGAACTGTTTAGGGAACTCAGAGACTATTTCTTGGAAAATTGGGCTAACTTTTCAGCATATTCTTTAGAGGGACTTACAGCTAGTAAATGACTTCAGAAAGTAATCCAGGGAGCTGCCCTTTTGGTTTCTATTCTTTTAATATGTAGTTTTCTGTTAAAATATAGGTATGAGACAGATATTTTTAGATACTCTTCAGACTTCAAAACATTACCTTCCTCCTTTTGGGAAGCTATTCCTAAAATACTCAACTTTTAATGTGTTCACAGTGGACCCTGCTATACTCTGCCAAGGCACCATCATGGCTTAAAATTCAGAAGACCATTCTTATTTACATTGTATTTTCTTTTCTTCTTCGTCTCATCTTTCTATCTCTTCTCCTCCCCTCATCTCCCTTTTCTCCCCTGTCCCTTTCTCCTCCCTTCCCCTTTTCCTCCTCATTCTTCTTCTTCTTTACTATGTTGCTGCTTCTGTTTCAAAAGATCTCATAGCTTTGGTTTGAATGTAGCTGTATTCAAAGCTACTTACCTGGAGTTTGATTCTGAATTCACAAAATCAAAAGTATTTACACAGTAGCATGTGTTCCGCCCTTGGCCATGTAATAATAGGTAGCAACTGTCTCTGGAGGTAGTGTTTTATTCTTTTTCTGATTTGTCATTTTTATGACTTGAAAATAATAGGAAAATGACTCTTATTTCAGACTAGGAGTCTATGGATTTGATTCTACTATACATTACAAAGCAACTGGCTTAAGTCTTTAAAATTTCTGTTGCTTTATAAATTCTACACAAGACATGATCGATAGAGCCATCTGATCACTCTGCTGTACTGTAGCATTTTTGCTGTTGGGATTGTCTTTTCTAGAAGGAAAAGGCAAAGTCGTGGTAGTGCAGGAGCTCACAGAAGGTCATCACCGTGTAACTGAGTATCATGTTCTAGACACTGTGCTACTGTTACATTATTTTATTTAATCCTAGCAACATTCTTATTCCCATATTGAGGCCAAATAAAAAATGGCTCAGAGAAGTGAAGACGGCAAATCTGCAATTATGAATAAGTTGGGATGAATGTGAAGTTCATCCTCTTTCAGTAGAGTATGCTGACTCCTAGCTGTATAAGTAAAAATAATCTCATTATTCTACTATCCCATTGAGAAACTACCATTGCCTCTTGTCCCGCCTCCTTCAGCCATCTGCTTCACTTGGCTCCAGTTAAATCTAAGTTAAAACCTCCTGATGAAGATGACTGCAGCCTTAGGTTGGCACTAATAACCATAGTTCCAAGGAACTGATGAGAAGAATGACTAAGACTGGAGATGGGGATGCGAAATCTCCAGGGGCAGATCAACTGAAATCAGACTATGTTTTCATATTCATATGCGCTCAGTCATGTCTGACTCTTTGCAACCCCATGGACTGTGTAGCCCACCAGGCTCCTCTGTCCATGGTATTTTCCAGGCAAGAACGTGGGAGTGAGTAGTCATTTCCTTCTCCTAGGGATCATCCCAACCCAGAAGTTGAAGCCATGTCTCTTGCATCTCCTGCATTGGCAACCAGATTCTTTAACCTGCTGAGCTGCCTGGGGAGCCCCTAGACTGTGTTTTAACATAAAAATATAAGTTTAAATGAATCGAAAAACATCAGAGAAATCTGAAGGGTTAGTAATCAAAGGTGACCTGCATTTCCTTAAGACTTTCAAATAAAAAAAATACTTCTCAATAATATTAAGTGATATAATAATCAGGTAAAGTTGTTTTTTTTTTTTTTTTTAGTTTCAAGCATTAAGAGGTAAAATAATAAAACATGTGCCAAAATATATATCTGAATACTATTAAAGATAAGTAGTGTATAGTTAAAGGCACTAGCTGTTTCAGAGGGGCTTAATAAACAAGAGAGATATTGTAGCTGTGACTATTTATTAATACTCTTTTAATTTTAAAAGGAAATTTCAAACTGTGAAATACATAAGCAGGAAGGAAATGAATAATGCATCTGGATAATTGGGCTACCATGAGATGCTAAGCCTCACGCTCATTGTGGGCAGATAATATGAGAGAAAAGATTTTG
This sequence comes from Cervus elaphus, assembly GCF_910594005.1. Classification (NCBI taxonomy): domain Eukaryota; kingdom Metazoa; phylum Chordata; class Mammalia; order Artiodactyla; family Cervidae; genus Cervus; species Cervus elaphus. The sequence continues at coordinate 116,238,216 of NC_057832.1, forward strand.
GTGGAAAGATGTAGAAACTGTTTAAATGGAGGATTTTTTGTTGTTGAAAACCTATCCAACAACATCTGAATACCAAATAAAAGACTTTACCGTTTCATCTCTCCTTAGAGATATTTTTTTTAGTTGTTGTTGCTTTGTTTGGGAGAAAATTGCAGTTTAAGATTTACAAACCACTTCATTTGTAAAGTGCTATTACAATACTTTCTGCCTCTGAAAATGTTTAAAGCTGCAGGCAATGAAAAGACATGGTAATAGAGTTTTTCCTTGTAAAGAAAGCTCTCATTCTGTTGTTTAAAAAATGAGCAGCATAACAATACACTATTATTTATAAAGAGGTATTTATATAAGTAGTATTTCAATGGGCCTTGCTGAGTTTTTGACATATTAGGCAAGGGGAATCGCAAAGAAAACATATTGTACGTGGTTGTTTAAATGTGATAGAGTTCAGGTAATTATCTTCATCATGATAAGATCCAAAGAAATTTACATGGTTAGTTGGATCTTGCACATATAATTCATATTCCACATCACAATACAAAATAAAGGTTGTCACTTTTATTTTTTTCCCATGTAAAGAAGTTTAGGGGGGCTTTCCAGGTGGCGAAGTGGCAAAGAACGCCTGCAAATGCAGGAGATGCAAGAGACGCAGGTTCAGGAAGATCCCCTGCAGGAGGACATGGCAGCCCACTCCAGTGTTCTTGCCTGGAGAATCCCATGGACAGAGGAGCCTGGCGGGCTACAGTCCACTGGGTTGCAAAGAGTCGAACACACCTGAGCACACAGCGAAAGTAAGGTTAGATTCTTCCTGTTTAATATTGAGATTTTCTAGCTGATGGTTGAAAAGTCCTTAAATATCCAATTTGTTCTCTGAAGGCTTTTCCTGGGGTCAGTGTGTCTTATTAAAAATATGAGTGATCAGCTGTTCTTTTCGACTTTCCTCTCAGCTCTTTATCTTAGATCTTTGACCTACAGAAGTTATTCCTTTTACAGAGTTACATTCATTTCCTTGGGCTGCGACAACAAATTACCGTAAAGTTGGTGGCTTAAAACAAAAGGAATTTATCCCCTCACAATTCTAGAGGCCAAAAGTTTGAAACCAAGGTGCTGGAAGGGCCAAGCTTCCTTCCAAGGCTCTTGGGGAGAATCCTTTCTGCTTCTTCCAGGTTCCGGTGGAGCTGGGTATCCCTTGGCGTGTGGTAACATCACTCCAGTCTCGCCTCCGTCTTTGCATGGTTTCTCCTCGCTGTGTCTGCGGGTCTGCAACCTCCTTTCTCTAATAAAGACACCAGTTATTGGAATTGCAATTCATCCTAAATCCAGAATGGTTTTGTTGTGAGATCCTTAACTTTATTACATCTTCAAACACACCTATTTCCAAAAGGTCACATTTATGGGAACTGGGGGTTAGGAATGGGACTTACATTTTGGGAAGATACAATTGAACCCATATCAGGGATTAAAAGCAGATTTTGGAGTTAAGCAAAGCTGGGGTAGAAGCTTGGCTGTGCCACTTGCATTAAAGACATCCCATCATCTTCATAATTCCTCAGTGCATCAGCTTCCTCCTCTGTAAAATGTGGGTGAGGATATCAGCTTCATACATATTGTGTAAGATAATAGTGTGTGCTGTGAGATTGTATGTATAGAGCAGTTAGCCAAGTGCCTTGCTAATGGCCTTTGCTACTGTTTTTGATGATAAGTTTTTTTTCTAGTGAGCAATTTCTATTAGCTTCAGAACAAAAAGAAAAAATTACATGAATCATATTTATATTGAAAATCAGAAAAATAACTTATTTTGTCCAAATGAAAGTCAGTGTGTTCAGGATTAAATGGAAATAACACATGTGAAGGGCTTAGCACTAGCTTCTGGTGTTAGCTACTCTTATTCTCAATTGCCTAAACCCTCCTAGAATAGGCAGTTACCCCAGTGCCTTGCTAATAAATGGCTGTTGCTATTGTTTTTGATGATCATTTTTTTTTCTAGTGAGTAATTTTTATTGGCTTCAGTTTCTTTAGAGTTCCTCTTTTCTCTCCATATAGAATTTACAAAAGAAAAAAAAAATTACATGAGTCATATCTGTATTGAAATTAAAAATATGACTAATTTTGTCCAATCAGAAGGATGTGATTGTGGTCAGGATTAAATGGAAGTAACATATTTGAAGGGCTCAACACTAGCTTCAGGTGTGTAGCTACTCTTATCCTCACTTCCCTAAACCCTCCTAGATTTATAAGAACTATGGCAACACAAATTTCTTTGTGAAACCTCATCATCCTTTTGGGTATAAAGTACTATTAATAATTTCTCAGATATAGTTTTTTGTTTTTCCAAATAAGCCATATATTCTCCAAACATTGATAACTAATCATGATTTTATCCACCAAATGGTGGTTGCTTTCTAACTTGCCCTCAATTGTGTTATTTTATAACATACCTTCACAGGATTGATGCATGAGTCTTCAGTTAAGCTTCTCAAAACTCAGCTCTGAAAGTTTTTCTCTCTTCCAGCTGTCTTATACCTGTGTGTGCTCAGTCACTCAGTTGTGTATAACTCTTTGTGATCCTGTGGACTGTAGCCCACCAGGCTCCTTTGTCCATGGGATTCTCCAGGCAGGAATACTGGAGTGGGGTGCTATTTCCTTCTCCAGGGAATCTTCCCGACCCAGGGAACAAACCTGCATCTCTTGGGTCTCCCTCATTAGCAGGTGGATTCTTTACCACTTATACCAACTTATGCCTATGCCTAACACCAACCAGTCCATCCTAAAGGAGATCAGTCCTGGGTGTTCATTGGAAGGACTGATGCTGAAGCTGAAACTCCAATACTTTGGCCACCTCATGCGAAGAGTTGACTCACTGGAAAAGACCCTGATGCTGGAAGGGATTGGGGGCAGGAGGAGAAGGGGACAACAGAGGATGAGATGGTTGGATGGCATCACCAACTCGATGGACATGAGTTTGAGTAAACTCCGGGAGTTGGTGATGGACAGGGAGGCCTGGCATGCTGCGATTCATGGGGTCACAAAGAGTCAGACACGACTGAGCAACTGAACGGAACTGAACACCAAGCTATGGTTTTGGTGACTTTGACAATGTTCTGAAGATGTATCTTCTCCAGAAAACCATTTTGGACCCTTCTCCCTACATACTCATTGTACTAGAACTATTTTGCTAGGAATTGAACTTTCTTCTTCTCTAATGATTTTTCTCTTTGTAATTGGCTTATGACATGAATCAAAAGATATTGGAGTTGAGTCTTTGCTATATTAATAATATGTATCTAAAGGCCTTAGCTTTGTTAATACAGAATAAGGCACTACATAATGAAGACTTCTCGCTTGTAGATAGAGGCTGTACCTTCTTTGTTCAGACTTCCCAGATGGTACAGTGGTGGTAAAGAATCTGCCTGCCAATGCATGAGACATGAGACTCTCAGACTTGATCCCTGAGTTGGGATCCCTTGGAGGAAGAAATGGGAACCTGCTCCAGTATTCTCCCCTTGAAAATTCCATGGATAGAGGAGCCTGGCAGGCTACAGTCCATGGGACTGCAAAGAGTAGGACATAACCAAGCATGTATACACAGTACACAACACTTCTTTTTTCAGGGCAGGATCCAAAATGATGACAAGCTAAGAGCACGCAGGGAATCGTATGCCTGCAGGCAGTATGGTTAAAGTTGTTCTCCCTTAGTTTTCGTATACAAATTATAATTTGCATTTAAATTTTAATGCCTCTAGAACCATGAAAACATATTTAGGTAAATGTGCTAATTAGATCCTTGTAAACAACCATATGTTATTTTGGTTTATGAAGTTTAAAGAGCAATTAAAAACACATGCATTTTACTACTTATAAGTGGGGGTGGGGATGGATTCAGTCTGCAAAGCATAAGTGAATAAGTAAAGAGCTAAATTAGAGATGTGCTCAATGATCTAAAGGGAGAAACTCAAAGAAGTTTGAAACTTTTCTTTGTAAAACCATAGGACCAAGCAGTGCTTCACTTTGAGACTTGCCATAATTAAAGAGAAATGTTTGAAAATTACATTTCAAATTTCTTTTCAACTTGAGTACCTACCTTAGAAGAATTTTCAAAAGAAGTCTGTGGCATGCCTATTTTTTAATGAGAGCATGTCATTCCTTCTCTGGTGACTTATCCATTTTTATCAGTTTCACTGTGATGAGCAGAGTGATGTATGAGTGTGTTAACTTGAGGTGACATCTTACAGTATGATCCATTATGTGAAAGATCTAGGGAAAGACCTCTCTGAAAAACATAATTAAGAAAACAAGTGTTTTCAGAAATATAATAAAGATCTTCTATGGTTTTTCTTCAGGAACATCCATTCCTATAATATCATATACTTAGGAAATAGCCTGCCAATCATGCAAAATAACACTAGTATTTTGATTTTTCTTGGGTTTAATTTCCCCACAGAGAAACTAACAAGCCATAAACACAGAGTACGAGGGAAAAAAGTGTCTGAAGTTTGCTTAAAAGTTCCTCCTTAAAAGAATTCATTGGGAAATAGACTGAAGAAATATATTAAAAGTGGACCCCAAAAAGTACAGTGATGCTATAAAGGTGTATTTATTTCTCAATGCTATAAAGATGCATTTATTTTCTCATCAATAAAAATAAGCAACGGATGGCTAATTGTCATGGTGTTTCAGTTCAGTTCAGTCGCTCAGTGTTGTCCAACTTTTTGCAACCCCAAGAATTGCAGCACGCCAGGCCTCCCTGTCCATCACCAACTCCCAGAGCTTACTCAAACCCATGCCCATCGAGTCAGTGATGCCGTCCAGCCATCTCATCCTCTGTCGTCCCCTTCTCCTGCCCCCAATCCCTCCCAGCATCAGGGTCATGGTGTTTAGTCCCCTGTTTTTGGCCTCTGACTCTTGGTCCGGGTCTATGGAACTTACAAATATGTTTTTAATCTGGCTCGTAATTACCCCCTGATTGACCCCGTTTAGGGAATCAAAGATTTCCCTTTTTCAGCAAATGCTCTTGTGCCTTGCTTTGGAATGATGTGATTTCCTTAACATTTACTTTGCTTGATTTAAGAAGTCTCTAGTTTCTAGGCTATATTTGAAGATACAAAACTCATTAAAAATGAACACAAAATCTCAAATCAGCGTTGCAAAAATGACGTCAGTTAAACCAATAAAGGTGAAATATTACAAGATCTATTAATTTGGACTGAGAGTTCAGCCTGTGGCATCACAGAACCAGTGGCCTCATCTGATCAAGGAGCTCAGTGCACACTCTGGCCTGATTTGGGTCCCCAGACAATGAGTTGTATAGACTCTGGGTCCCATCCTGCTGTCCTGCCAAGGCAGGGAAGCTAATTCATGGTTCTCTTTAATACTGAACATGGTACCCAGTCCTGAACATCTATCTGGTAAGCCTGACTAGAGGATATAGGCAACCTCAAACCCTATCTTACAGGCTCATTTGGGTAGGAAACCAAGCCAGTAGCCCTATCCAACTGTTCTAATCCAGGGTAACAAACCACATTCCCCAGTCCTTAGAGCTAAAAGTGTTGCCTCATCCAAAAATAAGCCATTACAGCAGGCCCCCTTGTCCAAGGAGATTATCAAAGTATATACCCAGAAATCCAAACTGAGCTGATTGGTGAGAACAATTTCTGCCTAAACAAACCTGTAAAGTAAGAAAGAGGAGTCCAGTTACTCAAATGTGCAGATACCAATGTAAGGATCATGAAATGTCAGATAGCTCTGACACCAGTAAAGGAAAATAATACAGACTCAATAACTGACCATAAAGAAATGTAGATCTGTGAATTGTCAGATAAAGAATTCAAAATAATCCTGTTATGATATTGAACTACAGGAAAACTGAGACAAACAACTAAACCATATAAGAAAACAGTGCATAAAATGAGAATCTCAATAAGGAAATAGCAATCACAAAAGGAAAAATAAAAGACATTCTACTGTTGCAAAATGTAGTAACTGAACTGAAAAATTCAGTAGAAATTTTTGAAAGTAAACTCAGCAATGCAGAAGAAAGAAGCAGTAACCTGGAGGACAATACATTGAAAATTAGCCATCAGAGTGAAAAAAAAGAATGAGGAAAGTCTAAGGGAATTAGAGGACACAATGAAGAAAGCAACGTTTCTATTATGGAAATTCTAGAAGGAGATGGAAAAGAGAAGGGATGGAAAGTATGCCTAAAGCAATAGTGACTGTAAACTTCTCAAAGCTGGAAAGAGAAATGGACATTCGAATCACTGAGGCCCAAAAGACCCCAGGTGTGTTGAACCCAAATAAGGTACACCAAGATACATTATAAGTAAATTGTTGAAAGTCAAAGACAAAGGATTTTAAGAACAGAAAGAGATAAGAGAGAAGTTACATACAAGGGCTTACCTGATAACTCAGTTGGTAAAGAATCCACTTGCAATGCCGGAGACCCCGGTTTAATTCCTGGATCAGGAAGATCCCCTGGAGAAGAGAAAGCTACCTACCCCAGTGTTCTGGCCTGGAGAATTCCATGGACTGTATAGTCCATGGAGTCGCAAAGAGTTGGGCGTGACTGAGCAACTTTCACTTCACTACATACAAGGGCCCCCCAGTAAGATGATTGGCAGATTTCTCAACAGAAAATTTTCAGGCCAGGAGACAATGGGGTAACAAATTCAAAACTATTGAAAGAAAATAACTATAAACCAAAAATCCTATACTCAATGAAACTGTTCCTTAGAAATGAAGGAGAATAAAGACATTCCTGAACAAACAAAAGCTGAGGGCATTCATTATTATCAGATTTGCTTTACAAGAAATGCTGAAGAGAGTTCTTTGTGTGAAAGTAAAAGAACACTTAGTAACATCATAAAAACATAAAGAGATGATGGAAATTCCACTGGTAAAGGTAAATATATAGTCATATTTAGATTCTACAATACAATAATAGTGTTGCATCATCACATTGCAGAACCTAAATTGAAAATTAAAAAGAAGTAATTATAAATTTAAAAAGAGAATGTAGAAAAAATAACTATACAATAATTTGTTATTCTCCTTCATGGTCTCCTGAGAAACCTGTATGCAGGTCAATAAGCAACATTTAGAACCAGAATATGAAACAACTGACTGGTTTAAAATTGAGAAAGGAGTACAAGGCTGTATGTTGTCACCCTGCCTATTTAACTTATATGTAGAGTAAATCATGTGAAATGCCAGGCTGGATGAAGCACAAGCTGGAATCAAAATTGCCAGGAGAAATATCAACAACTTCACGTATGCAGATGATACCACTTTAATGGCAGAAAGTGAAGAACTTAAGAGCCTCTCTGTGAGGGTAAGAGAGGAGAGTGAAAAAGTTGGCTTAAAACTCAACATTCAAAAAACTAAGATCATGGCAAAGAATCTAGTTCCATCACTTCATGGCAAATAGACGGGCAAGCAGTGGAAACAGTCACAAATTTTCTTTTCTTGGGCTCCAAAATCACTGGAGATGTTGACTGAAGCCATGAAATTAAAAGATGCTTGCTCCTTGGAAGGAAAGCTATGACAAACCTGGACAGTATATTAAAAGGCAGAGACATCACTTTGCTGACAATGGTCCATATCATCAAAGCTATGGTTTTTCCAGTAGTCATGTACAGATGTAAGAATTGGACCATAATGAAGGCTGACTGCCAAAGAATTGATGCCTTTGAACTGTGGTGTTGGAGGAGACTCTTGAGAGTCTCTTGGACTGCATGGAGATCAAACAGTCCTAAAGGAAATCAGTCCTGAATATCCATTGGAAAGACTGAAGTTCCAATACTTTGGCCACCTGATGCAAAGAGCCAACTCATTGGAAAAGACCCTGATGCTGGGAAAGACTGAAGGCAAAAGGAGAAGAGGGTCACAGAGACACGTGTCATGGGTATGGACCATTTAGAAATGACACAAGCAGAGTGCTAAAGTAACAGTAAAACCGCATCTTGAGGCCCCCAAATTTCTGAGATGTGAGGACACTGAGGAGGGATTTTGTGGAGAGAGTCCAGGACAGTTGGTACACTGCATATTGGGACTAGATTCAGGGACCTTATTCAGCAGCTCTTTACCAGTTGAACAAAGATAGTCTATGTTTTATCCATACATCTCACCCTCTCCTCCCCTCTCCCCATGTCCATACTCAAACAGGGGGCTCTATATTAACCTAGAGGGGTGGGATGGGGAGGGAGATGGGAGGGAGGTTTAAAAGGGAGCAGATATATGTATACCTGTGGCTGATTCATGTTGAGGTTTAACAGAAGGCAACAAAGTTCTGTAATGCAATTATCCTTCAATTAAAATTAAACATATATATACCCCAATGTAAAATAAAGATCAAATTTTTAAAAGTTAAAAAATAAAAAAGATGTTCTTTATTTTAACAAGTGTTAGGGCCAAGCTAGTGCTTCCCTGGTAGCTCAGCTTATAAAGAATCCACCTGCAATGCAGGAAACCCTGGCGGTTTGACTCCTGGGTCAGGAAGTTCCCCTGGAGAAGGGATAGGCTACCCACTCCAGTATTCTAAAGTTTCCCTGGTGGCTCAGTCAATAAAGAATCCACCTGCAATGTGGGAATCCTGGGCTCGATTCCTGGGTTGGGAAGATCCCCTGGAAGAGGGCATGGCAACCCACTCCAGTATTCTTGCCTGGAGAATCCCATGGACAGAGGAGCCTGGTGGGCTGCAGTCCATGGTGTTTCAAAGCATCGGACACGAATGAGCGACTAGGCGGAGAACAGCACAGGGCCAAGCTAGGGCGTATTTACTAAATCCCAGTCGTGTGTCATGTCAGTCAAAGTAAGTAGATACCCTAAGGATGTCACTCTGAGAAAGCAATTTCTTTATTGCCATAAATAGTAAATAATATGTACAAAGTCTAGGATACCATAAATGCATAGTAGAAAAAATTGTTTTTACCCAGTTAAGAATTTTGATTTAATAGAATAAGGATACTCATAGGTTAGAGTAAAATTACCATAGAATTATATATATATATATAATTACTGTATATTATATATAGTATTATTTATTATTATATGCTATATGTATGTATATTTGTCAGTGTTTAGTCACTAATATGTGTCTGACTCTTTTGCAACCCCGTGGACTATAGCACACCAGGCTTCTCTGTCCATGGGATTTCCCAGGCAAGAGTAGGTTTTCATTTCCTTCTCCAGGTATCTTTCTGAACCAAGGATTCAACCCATATCTCCTGCATTGGCAGGTAGATTCTTTACCACAGGGCCACCTGGGAAACCCACATCCCCTGCATTGGCAGGTGGAATCTTTCCTGCTGGGCCACCTTGGGGGAGAGAGAGAGAGAAATGACAACAGTATTTGAACATAATATTGTTATATTCTGGTTTGTAATTGTTTTCAAAATCCACAAAGTCGTATCAGATTTTCATAATCCTACCTCACATCTATAAAAGGGCAAGTTTTATGAGTATGAGATGAAAGTCTGAGGAGCATAGTCTTTATTGTCATTAGTAGTTTGTGTTTGTGTTTTTTTTTTTTTTTTATAGGAATAGATTGGATTTGGAAGCTCAGTACAAACACTGTGAAACAGTAAAGACTTAAGAAGCTTTTCTCAAATTTCTAAACCACTTAGTGGTTCCTGATATGGCTAAGTGATTCCCTCTTTTAATGTCTAAGTGAATGCAATTCTTCAATGAAGCAGTGCAGAAATGTCAATGGGCTACATTTACATTCTGGGGAGTAAAGCCCCTAAGTATGAAATCCAAGGACTTAACACGTAGCAGCACTTCCTGAAGGCTAAGTCCCAGTACCAGGTGGGGTTTGAACCAGGAGAAGTTATACTTCTCTCTGGATAGGATCATTTTAGGACTCTCCAGGGCAGGCGCTTCTCAAGTTCATCTTATTCTCTGAGTATTATAGCTAGTGTATGATGTGTAGAAGTGACTGAATACCTTTTTCCTGAACTGATTCTATTTGTTTTATGAACATCATTACCTGATGATCTGAATAAAACTATTCTTTCAACAGAAATTTATTCTTATATCTGCTTTTTGAGAGAAAGATAGGATACTAAAAAGATTCTCTGAAAGAGGAAACTGGAGAGGTTTTTAGAGAACAAAAAATTAAAATAATTCATTGAAAGTAAAGGTTATTCAGAATTATAAACATTTTAGTATATTGTAGTAAGTGTGGAAGTGGACAAAGACTGTAGTTGAAATAAAGAGATGAATTTATTTTAATCTTCTAGCCATTAATATATAAACTGCTTAAAAAATACATATCAAAGCAATGTAATGAAGGATTACAGTAATAAATTTTATGATGTTAGCTGCAGTTAATTTCCTTATGCATTTAAGATTAATAAACTGCTAATTAGAATATGCAAATAAAGGTTTCTGAAGCCTTAAAAATATTTTCTAGCACCTTAATCATAAATCTTGTTCAGTAACTATTTTGTTATATAATTGGGGAATAACAGATTGATGGGCCAATCTAATTAGGTGAAATTTACATGTATACAGTATTTTATAGTAAAGGACATGAAACTAATGATGAAATAGGGGAAAGTAGTTTAACATTTGTTATAGATATTAGCTGCAAACTTAGCTTAGTTTGAAAGTACTTTGTGCCATACAAAATATTAGCCACACCACGTAATCTGTACTGCACATCTGGTACACGGCTATAAGGGGAACACATCAGCTGTTTTAATGTTTATTAAGACTGTCACATTTGCATTTCACGCACGTCATCCTCAAGCACATATTTCGGGAATACTACTGATCATTCAGAGACCTGGATAATAATCAATTGCCTCATTATGCTAAGTGAGCAAAGGTATTAATATTTGCATTTTTTGAATTGTCAGTGCTTCAATATATAGATAGAGAGGTGTGCTAAGGCAAGTATCATATAAAAGCGAAGTAGATTTATTCTTCTCTCCAGTTAAGGTTTGTTTGTCCTTAATAGGGTAGGTACTCTCGTGGGGCTGGGGGACAGAAAGCAACTTTGAAACTATCATGGTTAAAAAACTTCTAAAGGGCTTATATATGCACACATATACATACATACAACATTGTTAAGTTAGAATGGACTCCAGTGATCATGGGGGCTTTCCTGGTGGCTCAGACGGTAAAGAATCTGCCTTCGATGTGGGAGACCCAGGTTTGATCCCTGAGTCAGGAAGATGCCCTGAAGAAGGCAGTGTTCTTGACTAGAGAATCCCATGGATAGAGGAGCCTGGTGGGCTACAGCCCACGGGGTCGCAAAGAGTTGGACATGCTGAGTGACTAGCCCTTTCACTTTCCAACGATCATATTATTTACTGCTTGGCAAGATCCCAAATGGAATTAGAACAAGAACCCTCTTGAAAATTAACTGAATTTCCAGAACACCAGAAGCATTTTGGACATTCTATTTGAGTTAACAGCTAACATATCCTAACATATTCAAATAACATAAACCACTTTTATACAATGTATCTATATTCTATATATTTGTCCAACATTCCCATGAAGAACAAACATAAGTGATTTAATCTCAAATTATACAAGTAAAATTATGAAATTTGAGATATGCAGACTCTGATTCATAATTAGTAGTTGAGAAAGGGGAAACTGAAAGTTTTGTGATTCAGGTCCTGTGGTCTTTTTATGGGTATACTGACTGAAGTATGTATGTAAACAAAATTCAACAAAGAAATATCCAAGGAGAGTAGCTGTGGTTTTATAGCACACAATAGAATTATGAGCCCATCAAGTCTTCCACATAGGGCTACTTTCTTTCTGATTTTCCGTACGTTCTTCAGTATTTCACTAAATTTAGTTTAATTTTGCCTTTTTTCATGTATGAAGACACTGGTAACAATAGCAGCGACTACCTGGTCAACATTTTCTCTTCCCAGTGTTTTCAGAGTAATTTAAACAAATGAATAAGGACTTGAGAAGCATAAAGGATGCCTGAGAAGTAAATCATGTATATGCATGGTAATTTTAAAAAGGATCAATCCCAGCCAGGACATGGAAGCAACACAGATATCCATCGGCAGATGAATGAATAAGAAAGTCGTGATACATATACACAATGGAATATTACTCAGCCATTAAAAAGAATGCATTTGAATCAGTTCTAATGAGGTGGATGAAACTGGAGCCTATTATACAGAGTGAAGTAAGTCAGAAAGAAAAACACCAAAACAGTATATTAACATGTATATTAGAAAGATGGTAACGATGACCCTATATGCGAGACAGCAAAAGAGACACAAATGTAAAGAACAGACTTTTGGACACTGTGGGAGAAGGCAAAGGTGGGATGATTTGAGAGAATAGCATTGAAACATGTATATTATCATATGTGAAATAGATCGCCAGCCCAGGTTCGATGCATGAGACAGGGTGCTCAGGGCTGGCTCACTGGGATGACCCTGAGGGATGGGGTGGGGAGGGAGGCGGGAGGGGGGTTCAGGATGGGGGACACATGTATACCCATGGCTGATTCATGTCAATGTAGGGCAAAACCAATACAATATTGTAAAGTAATTAGCCTCCAATTAAAATAAATAAATTAATTTTTTAAAAAGGATCAACTCCCACTTTCTGTGTACACATTCAAGCTTCTTTTGAACATTCAATTAGCACAATAATCCTACATAGTCCCCCACTATCCCTTACCCTGAACAGAACAGTGAATGGGGCTTCTTTTCACTTCTTTCTTGTTCTTCATGACACCAAAATCTGTATGTTTAGTAGGCACTCATTTCAGTTCAGTTCAGTTCAGTCGCTCAATCGTGTCCAACTCTTTGCGACCCCATGAGTGGGCATGCCAGGCCTCCCTGTCCATCACCAACTCCCGGGCCTGCTCAGACTCATGTCCTTCAAGTCCGTGATGCCATCCAACCATCTCATCCTCTGTCATGCCCTTCTCTGCCGTCCTTCAATCTTTCCCAGGATCAGGGTCTTTTCAAACGAGTCAGTTCTTTGCATCAGGTGGCCAAAGTGTTGGAGCTTCAGCTTCAGCATCAGTCCTTCCAATGAATATTCAGGGCTGATTTCCTTTAGGATGGACTGGTTTGATCTCCTTGCAGTCCAGGGGACTCTCAAGAGTCTTCTGCAACACCACAGTTCAAAAGCATCAATTCTTTGGTGCTCAGCTTTCTTTATACTCCAACTCTCACATCCATACATGACTACTGGAAAAACCATAGCTTTGACTATACAGACTTTGGTGGAAAAGTAATGTCTCTGCTTTTTAATATGCTGTCTAGTTTTGTCATAGCTTTTTTCCCCAAGGAGCAAGTATCTTTTAATTTCATGGCTGCAGTCACCATCTGCAGTGATTTTGGAGCCCAAGAAAATAAAGTCTGTCACTGTTTTCATTGTTTCCCCATCTATTTGCCTTGAAGTGATGGGACCGGATTCCAGGGTCTTAGTTTTTTGATCGTTGAGTTTTGAGCCAGCTTTTTCACTCTCCTCTTTCACTTTCACTTTCATGTAGCTCTTAAGTTCCTCTTCACTTTCTGCCATAAAGGTGATGTCATCTGCATATCTGAGATTATTGATATTTGTCTCAGCAATCTTGATTCCAGCTTCTGCTTCTTGCAGCCCAGCATTTCTCATGATGTACTCTGATATAAGTTAAATAAACAGGGTGACAGTATACAGCCTTGACGTACTCCTTTCCCAATTTGAAATCAGTTAGTTGTTCCATGTTCCAGTTCTATTTCTTCTTGACCTGCATACAGATTTCTCAGGAGGTAGGCAAGGTGGTCTGGTAATCCCAACTCTTCAAGAATTTTTCAGTTTGTTGTGATCCACGTAGTCAAAAGCTTTAGCTTAGTCAATGAAGCTGAAGTAGAGATTTTTCTGAAATTCTCTTTCTTTTTCTAAGATCTAATGGATCTTGGTAATTTGATCTCTAGTTCCTCTGCCTTTTCTAAATCCTGCTTGGACATCTGAAAGTTCTCAGTTCACATAGTGTTGAAGCCTAGCTTGGGGAATTTTGAGTATTACTTTTTGCTAGTGTGTGAAATGAGTGCAATTGTGCAGTAGTTTGAACATTCTTTGGCATTGCCTTTCTTTGGGATTGAAATGAAAACTGACCTTTTCCAGTCCTGTGGCCACTTGAGTTTTTCAGATTTGCTGGCATATTGAGTGCAGCACTTTACAGCACCTTAACAGCATCATCTCTTAGGATGTGAAATAGCTCAGCTGGCATTTCATCACCTCTGCTTGCTTTGTTCACAGCTAGTGCTCACACACTAGTAAAGTAATGCTCAAAATTCTCCAAGCCAGTCTTCAGCAATACATGAACCATGAACATCCAGATGTTCAAGGTGGTTTTAGAAAAGGCAGAGGAACCAGAGATCAAGTTGCCAACATCCCTGGATCATTGAAAAAGCAAGAGAGTTCCAGAAAAACATCTATTTCTGCTTTATTGACCATGCCAAAGCCTTCGACTGTGTGGATCACAATAAACTATGGAAAATTCTGAAAGAGATGGGAATACCAGACCACCTGACCTGCCTCTTGAGAAACCGATATGCAGGTCAGGAAGCAACAGTTAGAACTGGACATGGAACAACAGACTGGTTCCAAATAGGAAAAGGAGAACATCAAGGCTGTATATTGTCACCTTGCTTATTTAACTTATATGCAGAGTACATCATGAGAAACACTGGGCTGGAGGAAGCACAAGCTGGAATCAAGATTGCTGGGAGAAATATCAATAACCTCAGATATGCAGATGACACCACCCTTATGGCAGAAAGTGAAGAGGAACTAAAGAGCCTCTTGATGAAAGTGAAAGAGGAGAGTGAAAGAGTTGGCTTAAAGCTCAACATTCAGAAAACTAAGATCATGGCATCTGGTCCCATCACTTCATGGGAAATAGATGGAGAAACAGTGGAAACAGTGTCAGACTTTATTTTTGGGCTCCAAAATCACTGCACATGGTGATTGCAGCCATGAAATTAAAAGACGCTTACTCCTTGGAAGGAAAGTTATGACCAATCTAGAGAGCATATTAAAAAGTAGAGACGTTACTCTGCCAACAAAGGTCTATCTGGTCAAGGCTATGATTTTTCCAGTGGTCATGTATAGTTGTGAGAGCTGGACTGTGAATAAAGCTGAGCGCCGAAGAATTGATGCTTTTGAACTGTGGTGTTGGCGAAGACTCTTGAGAGTCCCTTGGACTGCAGGGAGATCCAACCAGTCCATCCTAAAGGAGATCAGTCCTGGGTGTTCATTGGAAAGACTGATGCTGAAGCTGAAACTCCAATACTTTGGCCACCTCATGCGAAGAGTTGACTCATTGGAAAAGACCCTGATGCTGGGAGGGATTGGGGGCAGGAGGAGAAGGGGATGACAGAGGATGAGATGGCTGGATGGCATCACCGACTCGATAGACATGGGTTTGAGTAAACTCCAAGAGTTGGTGATGGACAGGGAGGCCTGGTGTGCTGTGATTCATGGGGTCGCAAAGAGTTGGACACGACTGAGCGACTGAACTGAACTGAGCTGAGTGCTTAGTAGTAACTTCACAGAGTAAGTCAGATTCAAATTTTAAAAGGCACAAATGATTTAAAAGTATATTTTTTCATTCTTTAATTTCTCTAGGAATTGATGAGATCATGCAGATTTGAAATTTTTGAGCAAAATTTAAAACTGCTTTTACTCTGCATGTTATATTATTCTTTTATCTTAAATGTGAGTAAAGCAGTGATAAGATCATCCTATTTCAACTACCAGATCTTTAAGGAAAAAGTAACAGATGAAATTTTGTACAAATCAGGTTGTTTTCTAAAAGACCCACCAAGTTTTCCATTTTGGAATAAAACGTTCCAAGAGTTGCAGTGAACCCCTAATGAGCTTTATCAGCATATTGTTTTTAATGTGTTAGGGTTTAACTTTTACTCCTGCTTTACCTAGAGATTCTCAGTATGGTTGACTGCCATGAATTTTAAACACATTGAAACAAACTATCTCTTATCTTAAAATTATTTAAGTTCCCAAAAGGAACTTTAAACTTTCATAGAAGTGTCACTTTAAAATATAGACATTCTTTTGTGTCTTGACTTTCAGTTCCCTATAAAAGTCAATCATGCAACTTTGATCCAATAAGGATTCTTTAGTATTAGCAAACATAATACATGCATATATATATATATGTATATGTGTATATATATACACCTATTCATTTTTTGAACTCATACTTATTAATGGAAAATTAATGTGAATAATTAATGTATTATTACACATTAGGCACTTGTTTTCTAAGATTATGCTATCACTTTTGCAAGTTCTAATAGCTTGACCATTGATGGCCCCCAAGAGACTACATTATCCTGAATTACTTTCTGCATGTAAGACATGTTCAGGAAAATTGTAGTGTTAGTTGCATCATGCACTATCCTAAGTTTTAAGAAATAAGTAATAGAAATATGGTATAGAACATAATGTTCTATTAAACAAATATTTAATTATTTATGAAGGAGCAATGTTAAATAAGAGCTTACCATACTTACTTTTTATAAAAGAAAAAATATAGGTTAGTTAGCTATTGGTGGGAGCTATATCATAACTTACAAGTTAAGCACTTACACCAAGCTTTTGAATAAGTACCATGTTAATTCACCTTCATAGTCTATTACTCATTAAGAATTCTGGATTTTTTATGTGTGGGTAGATTGTTTCCTTTTCATGAAGCTTTTAAAAACAAAACCAGCAGTATGAATTGGTTGGAAGACATCTTTGAAATACGGCTCATTTTATACTGTGGACATATGAGAATCTAAAATATCATTTTTTCACATCTTATTTCACCTGTCGTTTCCATCACAAAAATCTACTTCCTCTTGCATAAAACCACAGTGTTTAAAACTATAAAAGCAAACACAGCAGTGAACAAATTCTCCCCTGGGTCTGTTTGCCATATGCTTTAAAACAGAACTGTTTGAATACCACAAATTAGCATTCCCAAATTTGAAGACAGAGACTGTTGTTTTGTTCTGTTTTACCACCTGCATAAGGGAAACCGATCTGAGGAATATTCTTCAAATTCTAATGGCTTGCTGAAAAATCATTTTTATATTGCAGAGGGATGATTCTTGCCACATTTTTATTTTTTTTTCCAGCTACATTTTTATTTTTGAAAGTTTCCAAGAGAAGCAGAATGAACTTGACTTTCTTTGAAAATGTAATTCTAAAACGTTGGAGAGATTTGGAAGCATGTTCTCATTCTGTATCTTTCCAAGTGCTCATTATTAATCATAAGTAAAATATGTTTCAGATAATAATGCTGAGCTTCACGCTGGTCTTTCAGTCATTCGATGAATTTTCATTAAGTGCTTATTCTGTGGCAGGTATGTTCTCTGTATATCAGATACAGCAATGAACAAAACGGAAAAAATCATTACCCTATGAAGCTTATATTCTACAAAGGGAGGCAAACAAATGGATGGGAAAACAAACAAATGCATACATAGATACATAAATTATATTGCATGATAGATGGTAATATTGCTGTAGAAAGAAATGAAGTAAGGAAGAGGACTAGTGAGTACAGGATTTGATTTAGAGTGTTAGAGTTTCAACAAAGGTCTGAAAGAGACAAGAGGGCAAAATACATAGATCCCTAGTGGAAATTTGCTCTAGGCCCTGAGAGCAGGAGATATGAGAGTCCTTCACTGGAACACAGCTAGGAGGGCTGTAGGCAGACTTATTGGCCCTTGTGAGTAGTTATAAGGGGACTGGCTTTAATTTATGTGAAAAGAAATACCATTGGTAGCATTTGAGCAGATTAGTACAGTTTTCTACTTTTCAAAGATAACTTCTTAAAAGTAAATAAAGAATAACATTGGGGTATCAGGAGACTATTGAGCTGCAAATATTGGAATGATGGTGTCTGGGATCTGGATAATTGTGATATATGTGGTGAGAACTTGTAAGATTTTATATAATTCTGAGCCAATTGGCTTGTTGTGTTGTTTAGACATGAAAGGTGAAAGAAAGACTGGGTTGAGGATAACTTCAAGACATTTGACTTGAGCAAGTATGGGATGGCTATTTACAGAAAAATATAGGAGAAGAAGATTTGAGGCAAAATATGAGAAATTAGAGCTGGACTCATTAAGTTTGAGACTCAAAATCCAAGTAGGGATGTTGAGTGGATAACTGCATATCTATCTGGATTTCTGAGAACTCCAGACTAGAGACACATACTTGAGTGTTGTTAGTGTGGCATTGGTTGTGAATGCATATGTCCAAAAGAATCACCAAGAGGGTTATAGACACAGAGAAAGAGAGATGTTTGAAGACTGAGCCCTGGGTTCTTCACGATTTATAGTTTGTAGAGATGAGAAAAAAGATAAGACTTTAACCAAATGAAGTAGGAGGAAAACCAGGAGAGTAGATTGTCCTGGAAGGAGAATGGATATTTCTGTTGGAGTTATGCAATGAAATTGTGGGTGTAATGGATTTGCAAGACTATAGGAGAATAATTGCATGCAGTGAAGTATTAATGGTAAAGCAGGGGAAAGGGACAATAGCTAGAAGTGGGATAAATTTTTTAAAGTTCTGTGATTTTTAAAATTGGGTGAAATAGACTACTATTGGAATAAATCAGTAAAGAGAAAAAATTATATATGAGAAAGAAAGAAGAACTTCTGGATAATTGACCTTGACTGTGCAGGAAATTATGAAATACAGGATTCAGTGGATTCACTGCCTTATATAGAAGCAAGGACAGCTGATCTAAGTGAGAGGAGAGGAGGCGGAGTCCACAGGCTCATTTGCAGGTCGGTTAAAGGATACTGTGACGAAAGCTTTGGAGTATTTCTTCTGATTCCTTTTATTTTCTCAATGAAGTAAGAAGCTAAGACTAGGATGTGCAAAGGCTTGAGAAGGAAAAGCTATGCAACAGGCACCAAGAAGAGAGGAGAATAAGTGGACTCGATGTGTATGGTAGGATTACCAGATGGCAGCGGTGGTGGCTCACGTGAGTTTGGTGTTCATGGAATTAAACTGAGACCCTTCTTCATGTTATGGTCAATGGCCACGTAAGACCATTCTTCATGTTTATAGAGTCGTGTTTGGCATAGGCAGAATGAGTAAGTCAGCCATTGTTTGGAGACTGTGCAGCTGTATACAGCACATGAGAGGGGCAGGGGAGTTGTATTAACACACAAGTAAAGGGATGCAGTGACTAAGTATGGGACAGGAAGGAAGCGAGGGCATGAGGAATAGAGAGAGCTCAAAGGTGGTAGAGGGGTTTTCCTGGTAGCTCAGCCAGTAAAAAACCTGCCTGCAATGCAGGAGATCCGAGTTTGATCCCTAGGTCAGGAAGATCCCCTGGAGAAGGAAATGTCTACCCACTCCAGAATTGCCTGGAGAATCCCACGGACAGAGGAACCTAGGGGGCTACAGTCCTTGCAGTCACAAAAGAGTCAGACATGACTAACACTTGAGCTCCTCTTCCCGAGGATAAATTCCATGTTTAAAAGAAAAGATCTGAGTTCGCACGTTATAATACAGGAGAGCATTTTCCGTTCTCCATTGAGAATAATTCTCATCCATTTGTGCTCTGCCTCATTTTGCAAGGAGAACATTCCTATGCGAGGAAAATGTTAATGAGTATAAAAGCTCTGCACATAGTTCATGCTGATAGAAGATATATTTCACTGAAGGAAGAAGGTGTTCAATGTCACAGGGAAGAGGGCTGTATGAACCCTCTTCAACATTTTCCTTGAGTATCTCTTTCCCTTTTAAGATTTTGCCTTTAAAAAACATCTTTTTGCCACGTATCCTATGAAAATTCCTGGGAGGCAGTTTTTATCAGTAGATGTTGCCAGAGGATGAGAATTACAGAAGAGAGATTTTTATGAGGAATAAAGTGTCTGTACCCCAAAAGGGAGATCAAACTTTTAAAAAACAAAACTGAAAAAAATAAAGGAAAAAACAGACACCAAAAGCCGTAAAAGCACATAAATGAGTAGATTAGTTTATTTAATGGAAGAATTCATGCCAACTTCACAGCACCATCCCAACCGCTCTCACCCCCACCACAGCCTCACAGCTCATACCGTCCCCTGTCCCCGAGTCAGAGCTCAATTCCCAGCCCCATTTATCAGGTCACAAGCCATAACTGGTCATTTTCCTGTGCTTCTTCAATTCTGTTTGCCTGGCAACAGTTTCTCTTTTAACATAGTTTTTCCCCTAAGGACAGGAGTCAAAGAGAAGGAGACAAAAATGTTAGCCTAAAAGAGACAGGTCGAAGATACCAATGAGCGTATCTCCAGATAAAGGCGTGAATCTTTGGGAAATGACAGAGACCTCTGCTCTGACAGAGAGCTGCTGTGGTGATCCTCAGTTTCAGACAAGAGGGTAAATTAAACAGGAGGCAATCTCATAGAATTTTGTGAGTGGCTCTAGGTTCTAATAGTTGCTCTAGCACAGTTATAGCAATTGTGATGATTATTATAAATATCTAAGTTACCTAGCTTTACCCAAACAATAGGGCTTCCCTGAAAGCTCAGTTGGCAAATAATCTCTTGCCTGCAATGCGAGAGACCCCAGTTTAATTCCTGGGTCGGGAAGATCCCCTGGAGAAGGGATAGGCTACCCACTCCAGTATTCTTGGGCTTCCCTTATGGCTCGACTGGTAAAGAATCCACTTGCAATGTGGGAGACCTAGGTTTGATCCCTGGGTTGGACAGATCCCCTGGAGAAGAGAAAGGCTATCCACTCCAGTATTCTGGCCTGGAGAATTCCATGGGCTGTATAGTCCATGGGGTCACAAGAGTCAGGAACGACTGAGCGACTTTCACTCACTCACCCAAACAAAACTCTTGAATTCTCTATCATAAACATAATATATTGAGGTTTTAGTGATTTTCTTAAACAACAAAATAGCATCAAATAATCACTGAAAATTCACAGTATTGGGAGTGTTGAAAGAAATAATTATGCCCTTGTTTAATCAAATTTTCCATTACAAGCTGTATAGTTCCAAGTTTCTGAATCTTATTACACCTTTGGGGGAAAAACAGAATTTGAATCAAAGAGGCTATCATTCCTCAAGTTTTAAAGGATATTCTTTTTTTATTATTTAAAGGATACTCATTTTATTATTTTATAATATGAAGCAGTTTTTATTCTTTATTCCTTTGATCTAACTCTAATATAATTAAGGGAAGGATCCTGTTGTCTTTTTTATCTTCCATGCTTTACTTTTCATACATCTCTCCTGTTTCTTTCTGCTCTTCTATAGTAACTTATTTTAATCCTCATATTTCACCATTGTTATAAATGGTGATCAGAAACATTTAGCAAAAGATCTACTCTGTGCTAAACATCTTATTGTGTACTATGAGTGATTACAAAATAAATCAAAAGTACACTTTAATTCTGAAGGTGTGAAAATCTAGAAGGAGGTCATAGACACACATAAAGGAGTATGACTTTTTGAAATTCCTGTGTTTATAGAATTCATGTGATTAAATTTGGATACGATTATTGAAGGAAACAAGCTTTCATAAAGGAATCAGGATTTGAATAAGTGGATTTTTTTGGAAAGAATGAATTTCAAGAGAGGATAATATGAGCAGAAGCTGCATTTGGTCACAACAACTTGCTGCCCTTTCTATTTGAGCAACAGTTTCCCCTTAAACCAAAAGAGGTGCTCAGACAAACCTCCTGACTGATGCAATGTTGCCATGTCTTCCTCTCTCTGGATCACTTGGCACTGGGAGCTAAAGTGTAGGCGCCATGTAATCAGAGAATGTCTCACCATATTCACCTTCCAGCCGTCCTGCCTCCCCTGCTTCCTCACCATCTCCAGAGATTCAACTAAGAATCTCTTCTCAGTTCTTCTCAATGAATACTCAGAAGTGGAATTGCTAGATCATTTGGTAATTCTATTTTTCATTGTTTAGGAACCTCCATATTGTTTTCTTTAATAGCTACACCATCTTATATTCCCACTCACAGTGCACAAGTGTACACAGTTTCTCCATATCCTCACCAACATTTATCTTTTTAAATAGGTAATAGCTATTCTAACAGATACGAAGAATGCACTGTTTATTGCAGCATTTTATCCCAGTGACTAAGGTATGAAAGCAATCTGAATGTCTATCAGCAGATGAATAGACAAAGAAAATATGGTATATACATATAAAGGAATATTACTCAGCCTTCAAAAAGAAGGAAATCCTGTCATTTGCAACAACATGGATGAATCATGAGGGATATTGAGCGAAATACGTCGGTCATAGAAGGGCACATACTGCATGATCCTATTTATATGTGACATGTAAAGTAGTCAAACTCACGGAAGCAGAAAGTAGAATGGTGGTTTCCAGCCATGGGCGGAGGGAGAATGGGGGAGTTGTGTAGATAGGTATAAAGATTCAGTCATGCAAGGTGACTTAGAGGTATGCTACACAGCGTCATGCCTACGGTTAACAGTACTACACTGTGCCCTTAAAAGTCTGCTGAGAGGGCACATCTCATGGTAAATATTCTTACTATAAGAATAATATGAGAAGAATCTGATCTCACTGTTTTCTCACGGCTTACCAGATGAATTCCATGTCCTTAGTACAGTCTACAGTCATCTCCAGGATGTGGACCCTACTTCATTAAAGTGAAAGTGTTAGTTGTTCAGTTGTGTCCGACTCTTCAAGATCCTAGGGACTATAGCCCTCCAGGCTCCTCTTTCCATGGAATTCTCCAGTTAAAAATACTGGAGTAGGTAGGCATTCTCTTCTCGAGGGGATCTTTCAGACCTAGGGATCTAACCCAGGTCTCCTGTGTTACAGGCAGATTCTTTTCTGTCCAAGGCACCAGGGAAGCCCAAGTCCAATTCTTTTTTTTTCTTAAACTTTGTATTTGGTATTGAAGTATAGCCTGTTAACAATGTCGTGATAGTTTCCAGTGGACAGTAAAGGGACTCAGCCATACATACGCATGTATCCATTCTCCCCCAGGTTCCCTCCTTTCCAGGCTGCCACATAGCATTGAGCAGAGTTCCCTGTGATATACAGTAGGACCTTGTTGGTTATCCATTTTAAATATAGCAGTGTGTTCATGTCCATCTCAAATTCCCTAACATCCTCCCATCCTTCCCCAGCAACAGCAGTCATAAATTTTTTCTCTAAGTCTCTGAGTCTGTTTTGTAAATAAGTTCATCTGTACCATGTCCTTTTAGATTCTACTTCACTAACCTTCTCTATATTTCTGTTGGCCATTTCTTTTCTCCAAAATGACTTTCTTCCACATAGCCCCAAATGCCTAATTTTCCAAGGTTCAACTCAGATGCCACCTTTGTTAATGAAGCTTTCTCCTAAGTAGAATACATTCATCTTTTTGCACATCGTTAAACCTTAGCAGATTCCCTTTAGTTTACTGCATTTGGATGTAGACGTGCCTATACTTCTGAAAGGTCGCTCATCAGTATTGAGCAAGGAACTGTGTCTCAGGCATCATGCCTGGTGTCTGTCACAGAGGTCATATCTGTTGAAAACTGTTGATTCATCAAAAAATAAGTGTTTATCATGTGATCATGCAACTAATTATTTTAAACCTTTCATAAAAGAAAATTATAGAACAATATGAGAACACAGAGCAAGGAAATTGAATGGAATCTGGGCTCTTGGGGTAGAAGGCAACACTGGGAGTCAGGAGAGGCCCCTTTGATATGTATAAATAGGCTTCCCTGGTGTCTCAGGCAGTAAAGAATCCACCTGCAATATAGGAGACCTGGGTTTGATCCCTGAGTCAGGAAGATCCCTTGGAGAAGGGAATGGCAACCCACCCCAGTTTTCTTGCCTGGAGAATTCAATGGACAGAGGAGCCTGGCAGGCTACAGTCCATGGGGTCACAGAGACTTGGATATGTTTTTCTTTTGATAAACTGAAGTTGTTTTCAAAACATCTTAATTTTTCTACTGGTTACCACTACACATTTTAATAATATAATTAATCATATATTTCTAGTTGTATTAACCTTAAACCATATCAACTGACTCTTTCCTATGGAAGATAAGTTGATTAAATTATATTTGCATTTGTATAATTTGTACAATTTGTATATTGTATAATTTTTATAACTGATATTTTGTCTTTGTAATGTAATTATTGCTTACTCTGTTTCTTTCCCCTTTGCCTCGATATTTTGATTATATTGTCAATTCAGTTTTTCTAGTGTTATCTTTATGCAAGTGCTATGATGCCAACTGGCTCTCTGAATGTAGTTCCAACATGCATGCTGGTTGATATTTTATTTGTTATTGCTCAGTCACTCAATCATGTCTAACTGTTTGTGACCCCATGGACTGCAGCATGCCAGGCTTCCCTGTCCTTCACCATCTTCTGGAGATTACTCAAACTCATGTCCATTGAGTCGGTGATACCATCCAACCGTCTTGTCCCCTGTTGTCCTCATATATTTTGTGAAAATATATAAAAGAAAGGGATAACAGTGAAGGAAGGTGAATGTCAGGATAGCTCTCATTTGTCTGTGATTTGAGAGAATCATTCACTAAATTAGATGATAGTATTCAAAATCTGGAAAAATGCTTTCTGAATGTTTTGTTCTATTCAAAGTACAGACACAACACGAGTTAAGTCTGCATGATTAACATTTTATTACTTTCATAAGTTTGACAGTCAAAAAAGCTATAAGTCAAACCCTGGTTTGTAGCATTTGTCAATTTCTATCATGATATTTACTCCCACCTTGGCTAATTTCAAGCTGCCAATCTATTCTTACAGAATGTAGAAGAGATAGTAAGCAGCTACCATTATTAGAAATTCTGTTCTGCAGTTGCAATAACATTAACAGCCTTAAGAGCATAGATAATGGCAAAATATAGTATAAAGTTTAAAAATTATATATGATCTTTGTCCAACACATTTGCTTTATAATCATACATTTATGTAATTTTATTTTGGTTAATAGCTTTAACAACCAGCTCACAAATTTCCTGAATAGTTAACAGTTATCTCTTGTGAGCCAGTTTGGAGATGAAGGGAGAGTAGAACTCCAACACACCACCACCTTCATACCATTACATAACATACTTAAGCATCTTTAATTGATTGGTTTGATTTTAGATAGTGTCCAATGCCAGAGCTTCCCTGTGGCTCAGTGGTAAAGAATCCGCGTGCAGTGCAGGAGGCACAGGTTCGATCCCTGGGTTGGGAAGATCCCCTGGAGAAGGAAATAGCAACCCTCCCCAGTATTTTTGCCCTGGAAATCCCGTGGACATAGGAGCCTACAGGCTACAGTCCACAGGGTCACAAGAGGTAGACATGACTCAGTGGCTAAACCACCAATACCAGATTTCTATTAAAAATGAGAAAATTAGTGCATGTGCTGTTTTTTTATACCTTCTCCATTTATCCATAAGTTTCTCAGCTCACTGTCATGCTTGACTACATAGCTCCCTATAAAACCAATCTCATGTCATTGATACACATTATCACATATCATCAGAGATGCTAGCCTGTATAATTAGAAAAGAGAAATTAATAATAAGAATTAATACCTTAGGAGAAAAGAATAATCAATAATGACAAACTTAACAAATGATGGAGCAAGGAAGATCTTTCTAGGCAGAAAGCAGATCCCAGACATTATAAGCAAATGATAACCAATCAAGTGAAAGCAAGATAACTTTGACTGATAACTTTGACTCTATTATAAACTTTAACGCATGTGAGAGGAGAGGGGCTAGTGGCCTTAATAATTGCTTATAACTAAATTTTAAAAGCTATAACTTGATAAAGAAGAGGAAAAGTTATTTGGAGTGTTTTCCATAGTACCTTAAAACAAGAGTCAAAGTTCATGTCTCTTTCCCACTAATTCTGTTTTTTAAAAGTACATACTTTCTTAGAATAACTTTAGTATTATAGAAAACCTACAAAAATAGTTTTCCTTTGATTTTTTTAGAACTTTTTTTCTTTTAATCAAGGTGAAATTTTCAGGGCAAAATTAGACATTTTCATGGGAACAGTTCAGTGGCATTTAGTGCATTCATAATATTGTGCAACAGGAAGCTCTTTGCAATTCCAAAACATTTTTATCCCCCCAAAATCAGACTTTGCCAACAAAGGTCTATCTAGTCGAAGCTATGATTTTTCCAGTAGTCATGTACAGATGTGAGAGTTGAACCATAAAAAAGTCTGAGCGTGGAAGAACTGATGCCTTCAAATTGTGGTGCTGTACAAGGTTCTTGAGAGTCCCTTGGGCAGCGGGGAGATCAAACCAGTCAATTCTAAAGGAAATCAACCCTGAATATTCATTGGAAGGACTGATGCTGAAGCTGAAGCTCCAATACTTTGGCCACCTGATGCAAACAGCTGACTTATTAGAAAAGACCCTGATGCTGGGAAAAATTGAAGGCAAAAGGAGGAGTCAGCAGAGGATAAGATGGTTAGATAGCATCACTCACTCAATGGACATAAATTTGAGCAAACTCCAAGAGATAGTGAAGGGCAGGGAAGCCTGGCGTGTTGCGGTCTGTGAGGTCTCAAAGAGTCAAACACAACTTAGCAACTAAAAAACAAAAGGTGTTCATCACCCCATACCCACTTAGTCCACTGAGCTCTTACTCCCCATGACCACCTCCCCCAGCTCCTGGCAACCACCAATCCACACTCCATCTCTGTGGATTTACCTATGCTGAATATTTCATATGTGTGGAATGATACAATATGAGACTTTTTGTCTCAGTTTTTTTCACTTAACATAATGTTTTCGAGGTTCATTCACCCACTCATTCTTAATGGCTTTGCAAGTTCTAACACAAATTGGGGACTTCATTATTTTCCTGCTTTATTTACAACTTTTCTTTGCTTCTCACTCTGTGTTGTTAATGGTCTGAATCATCTCTAGTCCTCAGTAGGCTGAAGTTTTTCCCTTCAAATACATATTTCTTTCAATTCTCTAGTTGTATCAAAAAGTAAATGTTGATGTATAGAGTAGGTAATGTATCAGCAAGAATATGATGGTAAAATATATCACAGGTTAGAATTGTTTAGAAATGTGCGTGTGTGCATGCTAAGTCACTTCAGTTGTGTCCGACTCTTTGCAACCAATGGATTGTAGCCCACCAGGCTCCTCTGTCCATGGGATTCTCCAGGCAAGAATACTGGAGTGGGCTGCCATGCCATCCTCCAGGGGTATATCCCAACCCTAGGATCGAACCCACATCTGTTATATCTCCTACATTGGCAGGCGGGTTTTTGTTTTTGTTTTTGTTTTTGCCACTAGCTACCCCTGGGAAGTCCTGTTTAGAAACCTACCCAGAGATAACTGTAAATTACTAACATCTAGCAATATATCAATATAACCTAGGGCCACCATTGTGCTACTCCAGGGAAGGCCATTCACATCGAGGTCCAATTCCCACAAGATGATGCAAGAAATATAACCATACCGATCCATTACCCTCATGGTTGCAGCTATTTTTCTTTATTCCACTGAATTTTACACCTGTACACTTCAAATTCAACCCAGGAATAATTCTCACCAACTTCCACATTTATTCTCAGAGGCCTAGAACTTTAAAAGTCACAAGGCATATGCCTAAATGATTAAAGAAGTGAGTCATTGTATTAGTGCTTAACTGAAGGAAGACCAGAAGGAAGAAATGAAGGCAGAAGTAAAGCGATGGAAACTTGGAAACTTACTGGTGTTTTCTGAGGGGACTCAATTGTTCCCCCTGCTCTGTCTTGGACAAAGTGCCAGCCTCAAAATGAGAAGCTGAAATGGGAACAGTGTGAAGCCTGTGTTAAGCGTTCTGCTTGAGAGAAATTGGTTGAAACAAGAGTGGTCCCTAAACTCCTACTATCCTTTAACATGTTTACTCATAACTATTACTCATCATCTGGCCCACCGGGTCTCCTTTTTTCCCAGAATGGTTCTGCCAACTGGCTTCATTGTGGACTCATTCTGGAAGGAGAGGCACTACAGGGTCTTAATGTCTGCTCTGAAATCTGAAGCTCAGAGGATGGATGGCATTTAGTTCACCGTATTCCTCTGGGATCTTCATGTAGGGAAATAATTTAACTGTTAAAAAAAAAAAAGTCTCTGAATTGCCATAAAGTGTTCTTCACGGAGCACCTCTCATTCACGCATTTAACTCTTTGGAGATGTGTTTTTGTTTTGCTAGTGATGTCTTTCGATATGTCAGGCTCTTTCCACTGAAGCTTAGATGTTTTGGATATTGGACCATTGTAGCTGAAAATTTTTCTTTCTTTGCCTTCATGGAAAAATGACCCTTGTGTAAAGTATAAATGAGGTTTGTTTGTGAGGAAAATGCACTCTTCCGTTACATGTTTCTGGGTGAAGGGATCTGTCAAGTTCTGCCTTTAGTTAATAATTGTAACTGCAGCAAAATCGACTTATTTTACTGTAATATTAATTTATCATGTGACTTAGTGAGTATGGGAATACAGTCTGTAAAAAGTCATAGAAATAAATTATCAGCTGGAAGGTTTTTCAGTTTTTTAGCAATTTACTAAGTAACCTGCCCATAAGATACATTTTTATTAAATTACATATCCAAACAGAGTACTGCAAAATTCAGGTTGGAAATTTTTTGTAGTGGTTTTTTTTTTAGCAATTCCCATTAATCTGTACTCAAGTGGGCTTATTTTCTGAGATCATTTTAATTCTTTTAACAGAATCAGAGATTATATACTAATTCTGCCTTTTAATTACAAACACATAGACTTTTCATTAACAAGAATTCTAAGTTTCTCAACTAAACAAACATGATATATTAAGTTATATACCAAACACATTTCAAGAAACTTCATTCTGGTCGTGAGGCATTGAGCGTTTTCTTATATGTCTTAAATATGTTCTATATGTTATACCTAAAATCACTTGGCCCTCCAACTAAGATAATCAGAGACTTTGCTGTTTTTCAATCATTCAGTCATATCTGACTCTTTGTGACCCCATGAACTGCAGCACGCCAGCCTTCCCCATCCTTCACTGTCTTCCAGAGTTTCCTCAAACTCATGTCCATTGAGTCAGTGATGCCATCTGACCATCTCATCCTCTTTCTTTGTCTTTTCCTTTTGCTTTCAATCTTTCCCAGCATCAAGTTCTTTTCCAATTTGTCGGCTCTTCACATCAGGTGTCCAAAGTATTGGAGCTGCGGCTTCAGCATTCAGAGACCAGCATTTGTAATGTGCTTTCATTAATGCATTTACATGTATAACCCAGAATTAACACTCTAACAAATGTTGTTTCATTACTATGAACATCTAAATTGTCTTCTATTTGTTATATTTTCCCTTGAATTAATAAATATAGAAGCAGTTTGAAAGCTCTGATACATGCAAAAAGCTCAGTTCAGGACACATCATATACCTGGGTTTTGGATCCTGCTTTTTCTAACTACCTGTGTGAATGTGAGCTTGTTACTACACACGTCTGTGCCCCAATCTGTCATCTGGGAGGAGTATAGAAGGATTTGAAATAGAGCATAATTCTTAACCAGGAGACCATCAGATCACCTTGGGAATTTTTTTCTTTCTTTTTTCCGAATAATCCTGTCCACACCTCCCTGCTTCCCTCAGCACTGTTCTGATTCAGTAGATTGAGTGTTTCATTTCCAGCTAAGTTCCTCTGGGAGGTGACATCCCTTCTTCAGTCCCTTCTTTAGTCCAGCACTAAAAGCTCTGACTCTGCGGGCCCCATAATTGCAGCCATTTGATGGAGAGTTGCATCAAATACCACTTGATGGTATTATCAAGTGTTGATATCCAGTTCTAGCAAAGCAAGGCTTGATCCCATGACAATTCCTGATGAGAAGTGCCTGAGCTCCTCTCGATCTGTCATGACAACAAATCCATTTCTGAGCCAAAAATCTTGATGTATAGTATAAGGTATGGCCCAAATGTGCATTTCAGCCTGGGAAGGAAATAGTTAAAAGTAGAATGGTGCTGTTAAAATAGTTAAAAGTAGGCTGGTGAGAAGTTGGGATGAATGGAGATTTTTGTAGCCACTGCATTCATTGGCAGCCTTCCCTCCCCAGACCCCAAAGGGCAAACCGGCATGAGCAGCTAAGATCAAAGCAGTAGGAGTGAACCTTCCCAGGTTTGCAGTTGAGGTGTTAATCAATGATCTGAGGAAAAAGCATTTCATATTTCCTTTTTTTAACTTTTATATTGGAATATAGCCAATTAACAATATAATATAGCTTCAGGTAGACAGCAAAGGGACTCAGCCATACGTATACATATAGCCTTTCTCCCCCAGACTCCGCTCCCATCCAGGCTGCCACATAACATTGAGCAGAGTTCCCTGTGCTATCCAGTGGGTCTATGCAGGTTATCCATTTTAAATATAGCAGTGCACACATGTCGACCCCAAACTCCCTACGTGTCCATTCCTCTCCTCCTTTCCTCGGCCCCCAACAACTGTAAGCTTGTTCTCTGAGTCTGCTTCTGTTTTGTGAATAAGTTCACATGTATCATTATTTTTTTGTGGTTCCGAATGTAAGGGATGTCGTATGATATTTGTCCTTCTCTGTCTGACTTATTTCACTCAGTATGACAATCTCTAGGTCTGTCCGTGTTGCTGCAAATGGTATTATTTCATTCTTTTTTAATGGATATCACTTTGTATCTCTTCTAGTTACCTTCTGAGTCCATAACCAGGGCCAACCTCGTGGACAGAAGACCTGGGCAGTCCCAAAGGGACCCAAGCCCCGTGTGACTTGGCCCCATGCTTGTTCTAATGTGCTGCTGTCATTGTCTTGAAATTCTTAACAATTTTTGGACAGCTGTCCTGCATTTTCATTTTGTGCGTTGCCTGCAAATTATGTATACAGGCCTGCTTGTAGCAATAAAACCAGGCACTCCATATCATCTTCTTTGGCTCTTTTCTTTTTCCTTTGAGGATTTCTCTTTTAAGTCCATAGTATAGGCCCTATCAGGAATCATCCCCTCCCTTGGACAGCATCACACTTCAGCCACAGAGCAAGTTCATCCTCTTGGGTTCTGCTGACTGGCCGAATCTGGCCAGTACAGTTTTGTTCTGGAGGGCAGCCCTCTATACCGCTTGTCCATACATAGACCTCATTACAAGCCGCTTTCTCATCGCAGGAGGAAAAATCGCTTTCCTAATGCCCAGATCACGATAATTATGACACTCCAAAAACTGACAGCTAAGGCAAGTGACTGTCACCTACTCTTTATATACAGGTCTCTCCAGGTGAGGCTCGCAGTAAAAACCCACCTGCCAGTGCAGGAGACATAAGAGACATGGGTTCGATCACTGGGTCGGGAAGACCCCCTGGAAAAGGAAATGGCACCCCACTTTAGTAATCTTGCTGGAAAAATTCCATGGAAAGAGGATACTGAGGGCTACAGTCCGCGAGGTTGCAAAGAGTCAAACTCAACTGAGCATCTGAGCAGCACTCTCCAGCAGAAGTGAATTTCAGAGCAGTCATCTCCTTGTTACTAGTAAAGTACTAGCAGGAAAAAGGGGAAAGTGAGGAGCCCCTAGAAGTTTATTTCTTGTTTATGTTTTTAATAGCCAAATAGAGGGCCCTAGGCATTTACTAAAAGGCACTTTCACATGTGTTAGTAGACAACTATTTCGGATAACAGATCAATAATACTCCACAAATGATTAAATTTATAATTTAGGTATTTATAGAGTAGGGACAAAAAAAGATACATTGAATACATTGATGTTTTTGCATTCATTAATGATACTCTCTCACTTTTGGATTGGATCCAGTGAGCCTCCAGCTAAGATTCAATATGGTCCATTTTGTAATATGATTCATGATGGAATCCCACAAGTCACTTTATGGAAAGGTAGTTCTACTTCAAGATCTAATCTTTGGCCAAAGTAATTTATGTGTATTCTAAATAAAAAGGAAATAGGAGAAATGGATAATGCAGCAGATATGGTATTAGGATGGGACTTCCCAGATGGCTCAGTGAGAAAGAATCCATGCGCCAATGTTGGAGACGGAGGAGATACAGGTTTTGACTCATGGGTCAGGAAGATCTCCTAGAGGAGGAAATGGCAACCCACTCCAGTATTCTTGCCAGGATAATCCCATGGACAGAGGAGCCTGGCGGGCTATAGTCCATGGTGTCGCAAAGAGTTGGACACAACTGAGTGACTGGTGGTGGTTTAGTTGCTGAGTCGTGTCTGACTCTTGCGACCCCATGGACTGTGGCCTCCCAGGCTCCTCTGTCCATGGGATTCTCCAGGCAAGAATACTGGAGTGGGTTGCCATTTCCTTCTCCAGGGGAATCTTCCCAACCCAGGAATCAAACCCAGATTTCCTGCATTGCAGGCAGATTCTGTACCGACTGAGCCATGAGGGAAGCCTGAGCGACTGCTGAGCAACTGAGCATGATGGTTCAGTTCAGTTCAGTTCAGTCGCTCAGTCGTGTCCGACTCTTGGCGACCCCATGAATCGCAGCACACCAGGCCTCCCTGTCCCTCACCAACTCCGGGAGCATGATGGTATTTGTATTCAAAATATATTTTGTGAAATTATATATGCTGTCTATAAGTTTAGCTCTG
Source organism: Cervus elaphus (assembly GCF_910594005.1). NCBI lineage: Eukaryota > Metazoa > Chordata > Mammalia > Artiodactyla > Cervidae > Cervus > Cervus elaphus. The sequence continues at coordinate 116,270,769 of NC_057832.1, forward strand.
AGCTTCACAGCAGCCAATACATTGGAGAAAAACCTGACTAGCAAGGTGGATACCAGTGTCCAGAAGAAAGGATATCCCAGCTAGCTTTGTAGCAATTTTCTGTAAGCACAGTTCCCCTGGACTGTGATACATACTGGGAAGCCTTAAGCTCAAGGTTAGAGTCCCTGGAAAGTAGATAATGTCCAGAGATAAGCACCATGGGGTACTAGAACACTTTGACTTGAAGTCTCATTGTCATTTTAAACTGAACATGTTTATGGATTTGTTTTTACCATCTAAGTACTCTTTCTTATTTTATTTTATTGTCTTTACAAATCACTGAAGAACTTAAAAAAAACCTGGTGACTTAGAATCAAAATTTCAGTCACTCATTTTTTTTTAACCCCTTATATCCAACTTATCACGAGTCCCATTTGTGTTTCCTTTGCAATCTCTTCTCTTCTCTTGATCATACCATGCCTGATGGACCACTCCTTTGGCCAGACTCCATGGCAGAGCTGAGCTAGTTGTGTGCCAACTTTGTTTTCGTTTCCTCCTGGGCAACATAACCAACTGGCATCTTATAAAGCCTGAATCGTAAATAGGAGTTTGTGAGCAGGTATTGTTTCTGCCTATTCAAGTTCCTATAAATTACATTTACAACTCTTTGTTGATGTCATGATGTTGATGGAGCTGTGGGTCTTCTGTGAATATGTGCACTGGCCATTGAACTGTTCCCTCGGCGAGCATGTGGTACACATTTTAAGCTCCTTAGTTTAGCACCTATGTCACGTTCTAATTTATGGCTGCTTCCTCCTGGCACTACCCCCGCAACACCACTGCACCAGCTAGTACCCCAGCTACTGGCAGTTACAAGCTTCATGCTTTGTCTGTGCTGGTGGTTTTGTGTAGAATCCTTCTTGCTTTCTGCTTAAGGATACCTCCTCCAAGCCTTCAAAGCTTAGCTTAAGTATCACTTCCTTTGTGAATTTTTCTCTGATCCCCTAGTTTGATTCTTTTCTTCCCATGCTATTGTTGTTGTTCAGTAACTAAGTCTTGTCCAACTCTCTGCAGCCCCGTGGACTGCAGCCTGTCTGGCTTCCTTGTCCTTCACTATCTCCCAGAGCCTGGTCAAACTCCTGTCCATTGAGTTGATGATCCCACCCAACCATCTCATTTTCTGTTGTACCCTTTTGCGCTCAATCTTTCCCAGCATCAGGTCTTTTCCAGTGAGTCAGCTCTGTGCATCAGGTGGCCAAGGTATTGGAGCTTCAGCTTCAGCATCAGTCCTTCCAGTGTATATTCAGGGTTGATTTCCTGATTAGGATTGACTGGTTTTATCTCCTTGCTATCCAAGAGACTCTGAAGAGTCTTCTCCAGCCCACAATTTGAAAACATCCATTCTTCAATGCCCAGACTTCTTTATGGTCCAACTCTCCCATCCACACCTGACTCCTGGAAAAACCGTAGCTTTGACTATATAGATCTTTGTTGGCAAAGTGATATCTCTGCTTTTTAATATACTGTTTAGGCTTGTCATGTGTCTCCATCATATTCAATCATATTTTTATCCTGGCATTTGCTGTACTGTTCCCTAAGTGTTGTTCTACTCCAAATATAATGTGAACACCTTGAGGACTGTAACCTTATATTATTTGACTTCATACCTAAATAACCCTAAAATGTTGAATGAATATGGTTTGTTTTCCATTTTGACATCTTCATGTTCTCTCTCTTTTACTCCAGGGCCTAAAATTAGCTCTCAGAACAGATGGCTGAAAGGAACTAGCCTTAACTAGGCTAAGATGTAGGTTTAATTGTGATCATGGACATGCTTCTTTCTCGGGGGTTCCATTTCTGAAATGGAAATTAATTTGATGCTTCTCTGGAGTGATGTTCAAATTAATGTTATGCCATTTGTAAAGGCCTTTAGGACTCTCAGATGAAGGGCATTTGATATTAACCTCATTGTTACTTGTAGCGGTTTGCCAGGTTCATCTATTTGCTACTCAGCAAGACATTTGACATTCTCTCCTCACACATCCCAGGATTCGTTAAGAGATTTCTAGAAGACTTTCAGGGATATACCTACTTCAATATCAACGTTCTTAGAATGTTGATCTTGACATCTGTACTTGGAATAGCTATGGGGTATTTAAATGCTCACCTAACATGCACTCAAGACTCTCTCATCCCTGTAAGGATTCTAAGTAGAATTTTACAACAATAGATGATAAATACACTCGGGCTTTCCTGGTGACTCACTGGTAAAGAATCTGCCTACCAATGCAGGAGATGCAAGTCTGATCCCTGGGTCAGGAAGATATCCTGGAGGAGGAAATAGCAACCCACTCCAATATTCATGTGTCGGGAATCCCATGGACAGAGGAGTCTAGAGGGCTACAGTCCATAGGGTCACAAAGAGTCGAACGTGACTTAGCAACTAAACAGCAACAACACAATGAATATATTCTCTAGGATTGTATGCTAAATTTACAAAGATATCCAAGTTCTTGAGATTTCATCACTTTACTATGTGTGCATGCTAAGTCAATTCAGTCATGTCTGACTCTTTGTGACCCGGTGGACTATAGCCCACCGGCTCCTCTGTCCATAAGATTTTCCAGGCGAAAATGCTGGAGTGGGTTGCCGTGCTCTCCTCCAGGGGATCTTCCTGACCCAGGGATTGGACCCATGTCTCTACATCTCCTGCACTGGGAGGCGGGTTCTTTACCTCTAGTGCTACCTGGGAAACCCCACGTTACTATGTGCTATACATAGTCGCTCAGTCGTGTCCAATTCTTTGCGACCCCATGGACTGCAGCCTGCCAGGCTCCTCTGCCCAAGGGAATTCTCTAGCCAAGAATACTGGAGTGGGCTGCCATGCCATCCTCCAGGGGATCTTCCCAACCCAGGGATCAAAGCCAGGTATCCCACATTGCAGGCAGATTCTTTACCGTCTGAGCCACCGGGGAAACCCCAACATTATTATAGTGTCTTGCTAAATAAAGACTTAGCTAAAACCACAGATGAGAGAGCTGAGGCTTTTGTGAGCACAATGACCAAAGCAAGGATTGTACTCCTTGTACTCCTGGTTCAATGCCAGGGTCAGGAAGATCCACTAGAGAAGGGATAGGCTACCCACTCCAGTATTCTGGTCTGGAGAATTCCATGGACTGTATAGCCCGTGAGGTCGCAACATGACTGAGCGATTTGCACTTTCACTTTGAAACTTACTCTGAAGCTTCCAGCGTAGCAATGGGTGCCCTTTCTCAATGACTTCACATAGGGGTCAGAATGTATTTGAATTCTGGAGTGGAAAAGGACTGTTAGGTAGGATTTCCAACTGTTCCTTACTTACGAGATCAGGAATGAATTGAGCATGTGGAAATCCAGGCAGCTGCGGTCCCCACGGCATAAAAGAAAGCAGCCACCCAAGCAGCCATTCCTGTAGAAGATGCCTGTGCCCAGCAGCTAAAGAAACACCCTGCTGGAGGCGGCTGTGCTCTCCTTCTGCTAAACATTCAAAGATTCCATTTTTTTTTTTTTTGGTAAATTAATTTATTTATTTTAATTGGAGGCTAATTACTTGACAGTACTGTAGTGGTTTTTGCCCTACATTGACATGAATCAGCCATGGCTGTACATTTTTAAGGCAGGGTATCTATTATTAAGACAATCAGCTAAGATGTCAATTCACAAGCCACAAAGGAATCTTAAGTCTGCAGCATAAATAACACACTGATTCCCCTTTCCTTTTGTGCCAGAGCATCACTTCTCTCCTTCTTCCATAGGAAATGCTACTTCCAGAACAATCGCTGATTCCTGCGGTTTCTCACAACTCTCATTCAAGAACTTACTACAGTTGTATTATGAAAAAACTTTAATCCTATCATGGGCTGTATTTAAAATTTAAAACCCTCTGCATTCTAGCTCCATCATCTTCATCAAATCAATTTCTCAGTTACTCTCAATACCATCATCTCTGCTCCAGCCAGCTAAGACTCCTCATTCCTGCCCCATTTTCACTCACATTTCTTCAGGCAAAAATGCCCTTTCAGTTCTCCCTGCCCAACCAGGTTCTTCCCAACCAGATTCTTCCCATCCTTTTGATGGGTTTGACACTGAAGCCTAGTCTTTTCTCTTCCCACATAAATCAGTGACCTCTTTCATTTCAGTGTATACTTATGCTGAAACCTTATCATTCAGCAACAAATTGTACATAAGCACATGTAATTCTCATGTGTTAGTTAGATGAGAATTATAATTAGTTAGATGTTAGTCTCATCTCTTACATTGTATCTGAAGGTGTACAGTGGCAAAATCTGTGTCCTTAAATTTTAGGCTATAATTCTTTTTTTTTTTCTTTTCTTTTTTTTAGATTGAGGAGAAAGTTGCATAAGGTAAAATTCACCCTTCTTAGTGTACATTTCTATGTATGAGTTTTGACAAATGCCTACAATTGTGTAACTGCCACTGCAGTCAAGGTAGACAGTTCCATTGTCCCAAATACTTCCCTCTTGACCTTTTGCAGTCAACCCCCCTCCTACCTGCACACCTTGATGACCAGTTATCTGTTTCCTGTCTCAAGAGTTTTGCTTGTATGGAATCACACCATATGTAGACTTTTGTATGTAGATTTTTCAACTGAGCATAATGTGTTTGCAGTTTATTCATGCGTTGCGTGTCAGCAGTACATTCCTTGGTGTTTCTGAGTAGTACTCCATTGTATGGACATGTCCGTCTGTTTATGCACTTACCAGTTGTGTGGGGAATGTTTGGGAATGTTTGGGTAATTTCCAATGTGGGACAATAAAGCAGCTATAAACATTTTCATACAGATTTTTATTTGAACATAGTTTTCATTTCACTTGGATAAACGCCTAGAAGTAGAGTTGCATGGTAAATGAATGTTAAACTTTCTGAGAAACTTGCAGACTTTTCCATAGAGGCTATAGGATTTTGCATTTGCAACAGCAGTGAATGAGAACCAGTTGCCAGAATCTTAGTCATGCTTATAGGTGTGGTATCATATTATGGTTTTATGATTTTCCTAATGTCTAATGACAGTGCTTTTTCATGTTCTCATTTATGCTCTTTGCATTTTTTCTTTGGTTGTTTCATAGTACTGACAAAGCACTAAGAGTATATTAGATGCTTAATGAATATTAGTTTGTGGATTGTTAAATTGCAGAACTCTAACACCACTCTCTTTCGTGTGCCACTTGCTTCCCGTTACTAGCTGCTACCATTTATTGAGCACCTACTGTGTACCAAGCACTTACTAAGTGCTTTATATATGCTATCTTGCTTAATATTCGTAACAAGATAGAGTTAGTATCATCGTTTGATAATGAAAAAGGCAACCTATGACCCTATCAATATGCAAATCCTCCTCATTCCCCAAAGAGGTTTTTTTGTATTTGTTTATTCAAGTTCTGAAGCTTTTTTGTACTGCTGCTTATGATAGATGAAGAGGCAGTTAAAATAATCCAAAATAGGCTAAAGTTATCTAGGTAATAAAGAGATAATGTGGAGATTGGTGGGACCATGGAGAGGAACAGGACCTGTACTTTGGAGTAGCAAGGGGAAGTGAAGTTACAGGTATCAAGAAAGGGGTGGGGGACTGTTTGTGTGGTTATTTGCTTTCTGTTTTACTTAGTTTGAGTTAAGAGGAAGGACAGAGCAGGGAGCTACAACCATGACTTTGGGAAGCTGGACAGAGGAAAGTATGCTTAGAATGCTGGCTGTTTCATTATGAGGCACAGTTCTTTCTCTGGAGGTTGTTCAGTGAATTAAGCAAAACAAGGGGCTCCCCTGGGGCCCAGCAGTAAAGAATCCACCTGCAATGCAGGAGACCCAGGAGACGTGGGTTCAATCCGTGGGTTGAGAAGATCCCCTAGAGGAGAGCATGGCAACCCACTCCAGTATTCTTGCCTAGAGAATCCCATGGAGAGAGAAACCTGGGAGGTTATAGTCCATGGGCTTGCAAAGAGTCTGACATGACTGAAGTGACTTAGAATGCACGCAAAGAAAAGCTAGGTTTTAGGGGGAGAGGATTAGATTTTTTTTGTTGTTGTGTTTTGATAATAGTGCAAATCATAGAGCTTATTCAGATTACGCCATTACAGAGGACCGTGTGTGTGTGCACAATTTTATCAATTGTGTAGCTTTGTTTCACCACCATTATCAAGATTCTTAATTGTACCATCACAGCAAAGCTCCCATGTGCTCCAAATAACATGTTTTATCTTTCTACTCCTTAACTCTTCTTACCTTGAGCCATATCCACTCTCCTCATCTCGACTCACAGAAACCACCAATGTGTTCTCCACTTCTCTGGTCATGTTTCACAAATATTATATTTACGGAAGCATGCAGTGTGTATCCTTTAGAGATTGGTGTTTTCATTCGTCATAATTCCCTATAAGATTTGTGAAAGTTGTTGCCTGTGTCAACAGCGCTTCCATTTTACTACTGAACAGTATCCAGGGGATGAATGTAACTAGTGTAGTATCACCAGATATAAAATCTCCATCACTGATAGTTAACCATAGCAGAAAAGTGGCATAGGGTGGCTTGATTTACTGACAGCATCCACCCTAATTTCGCCTGTGTTTTCGAAATTGACTTTGAGTTAAGTAATATCCCATTTAATGGATCCAGAAACCACATTCATGGGAGAAAAGTCAAATTGAAATGGCAAATCTGTATCTTGACTCCATTGCTAATGCTGCCCCTTGGAATTTTATTTTTTTTCCCATTTAGAACATATAGTGATCTTCCCTAAAACCTAAATTAGTATCAAACCACAGAATGTTTATCCTGGAAGCAACCCCAGGGTCTCACTGCAGAGATTTCATGTTACAATACACTTCCATGTTATGGATGAAGAAATTTTTATATAGAATCTTAAAAGATAATGAAAGGTAACATCAGCAGCATAATTCTCTTTGGTCTCTCTGAATTCATTCATATTTCTATAACAGTACCAGATACACTTTATTACAATACATTGTTTACCTATGCATTCCTTAACTGAATGATAAGCTCCAAGAATAAATTTGTGGTCATCTTGGAATCCATTTAGCCTGTTTATGTTCTGAGCCTGGTTTATGAATGCTAATATCAACATGATTAGTTGTAATTAAATATGTCTAGCCAGATTAACTTATTTATTTCACTTTGACTATTTAAGGACAGTTGTATTAACCATGAAGTAACTGTCTCAGATAGTTTTCATATGTGAGTAGTAAAAAAAAAAACCACTACACAGATAATTATCAAACTCCAACTTTCATGGCAATTTGTATGAGCACACACCTTGCTTCCCAGGTGATGCTAGTGGTAAAGAGCCCACCTGCCAATGTGCCAATGCAGGGGACATAAGACACCTGGGTTCGATCCCTGGGTTGGGAAGATCCCCTGGAGAAGGGAATGGCTACCCATGCCAGTATTCTTGCCTGGAGAATCCATGGACAGAGGAGCCTCGCGGGCTACATCCATAGGGTCACAAAAAGTTGGACACAGCTGAAGCAACTTAGCTTGCAGCATGCACATCATGCAGGCAATCGATAAAACTTTGGCTCTTTTAATAAATGAAAGTGCTCTTTTAAAAGATTATTAGCGTCCTAATTACCTTGTGATGCAGTGTTTGATGATGTCAGAAAATATGTATTCTGCATGCTGTTTACTGACTCTAGAACATCATTTTATTGTCTGTATTTTCATATAAGAATCAGAGCACTAATATTTTTTAAAGTGATACAAAAAATATGCAAAACACAATACATTTCCATCTTCAGAGTTAATAATTCGACACTGCAAGGACAAAAGGCAGAATCTGAGATCAAGTTTGGTGAGATCCGTGCCGCTGACTCTTCCCGTGTCTAGAAGATGCTTTCCTATTTCCTGTCCTGAGTACCTTATAGATGGATAAAGAATGATGAGGGCTGTTCACTGAACTCCTCTGGAACAACCACTGCGGGTTCTTTTAAAATGTAATTACTAAGAAAAAGTCACATAGCCATTTACGAATATAAATGCTAAGTTTCCCACTGCAAAGCATCTCTTCTGGAGCCCAATGTAACAGTGTCATAATATAACAAGTATATGCTTGTAAACATGTGTAAGTTTCCAATCAGCAGTAATAAGACTCTGGGTCTATCTCAAGAGTTGTTGTATCACCACTGCATTGAGACATAAATGTTTTTAATAACCTTCCCTTAAAGGTTTCTAAAGAAAAACTATGAAAAACTCCCCAATATAGAGCTTTCCTTAGAAGGGAAGTAAGGAATAATGAGCATAGAGAGATGCTGATATTTTAAGATTGTCCTCCAGAAAAAGTTTTATTAAAAGATATTTAAGTGAAAGTGAAGTCACTCAGTCATGTCCTACTCTTTGTGACCCCATGGACTGTAGCCCACCAGGCTCCTCTGTCCATGGGATTCTCCAGACAAGAAATTTAAAGAGGTTATTATTTCATATTTGCAAATATAAATGCATGTTTCTGCCATCCATAAGAATTTCAAGGGGGGTGGTTTATCAAGGCAATTCAGGGTGCCTAGGTACCTCCAAGAATCATAGCCCCGACTATAAACAAGCTTAGCAAAGAATGTCTTTCTTGTCTCTCACATTTGATGTAACTACTGAGTCCATTCTCCCTGGTAGACACAGCTTCAGAAAATAGTGATTCCTGTAGCAACTTGAAAGCAAAACCTGCTACTAGATTAATTAAAATTGTTCTAACTTGGCTGGTATTCTTATTCATTATAATTTTACATGACTACAGCAGAGTCTAGGTGAATTTGCTAGCTGCTATATACAGCCTCCTGGTGGCTCAGATGGTGAAGAATCGACCTGCAATGCAGGAGACTCGGGTTGGATCCTTGGGTAGGGAAGATCCCCTGGAGAAGGGAATGGCAACCCAGACCAGTATTCTTGCCTGGGAAATCCCATGGACAGAGAAGCCCGGTGGGCTGCAGTCACGGGGTCGCAAAGAGTCAGACACAACTGAGAAACTCACATACACACACACACACACACACAAGCAAACACAGACACACCTTGCTGTCTCTAAATTATTTACCTAAATACCGGTGGTCATAAAATAATAAAAACAGCAACAACAGGGCTGAATTGAAATGTTTGACACCTAATAATATTTTAGTTTGACTAAGACCGTCACTTAAAGTCACAAATTATCTCACAAGGAGTGTGAAAGTTCAGCTTCAAGTGTGCAGTGAGTCTAAGCTACTTCACATCTGAATAATAGCAAAAGTCAGAGGGAAGCACTTAAGCATCTTTTGATTTCCCACCGTTCCCCTAGTCACCACCCACACCGTGGCTTGTGCATCTCTATTTCTGAACTCCATCACCGCCTCTGTAATCGAAACACCCACATCTTTAGGTTTCCCTCACCAGACAAGATTTTATTTTCATGTACTTGTTACTGCTAATGTAATTGAAAATTTCCCACTATCTACATTGCCATCATCCACATTGAAATTCATATGTTCCCACCTCCTAACACACCCACCATGTGCATTTTAATGAAGACAGATACCCCTGTATTCTTTACGTTCATCACCTAAGCTTAACCCATGCTTTCTTTTTCTTTCAGGTTTTTTTTTTTCCTTTATACTCAATCTCTATTAATCATTCCTCCCTGAGATGTGCACATTTTATGAATTCCAATTTTCCAAATATCAAATGACAAAGATGTTCCTTCCAGTGTAAATACTGACCTGAATACTAGTGGTTCTCAATTGTATGCTAAGAATAAAAAAGAAAACAAAAGCCTCTGTGTTATATTAACTACATAAGCATGTTAGCTAGATATAATACTACTACATTTGTGGGAGAGAAGTTGCTCTAAAGATAACTTCTTGAAAGCAAGTAGCAGATGCTGAAGAAGGTCATTTCAATCTGCTTTCTTCTCCTGCCGACAAGCCCCAAGCAGGCTAATAAGCCTGAAGTATGGGACCATGTTAAACAAAAAGAGGACAGTTTGATCCTGGATGTGCCAGGTGACAAAGCTCATCCTCTCAAACTGAATGCTGGGCTCCAAGGTCTCTGTGGCACTCCTGAGGCTCCTGGGCCCTGGCCCACAGCCAATGGGGTACAGTGTAGCTTGGTGACTCGATTTTGATGGCAAATCTCAGCAGCTGCCAGATCTCCTGAATTTGTCAACTAGCACATCAATTCAACACGAACTTCTCCAGTGCTTTCTCCTGATACTCAGGTTAGATACTGTCTAGTAAACAAAATTAATTTAGGGCATAATTTCTTTTCAAATAATTTTGTCTCTGCATGATTTAAAAAAAAAAAAAAAACATTTATTGTTTATTCATCTGCTGTGTCTGGGCTTAGTCATGGCACGTGGAATCTTTCCTTGTGGAACACAGGCATGAGAGCTAGGGCTCAGGAGTGGTGGCACGTGGGCTTGGTTGCCTCATGGAGTGTGGGATCCTAGTTTCCCCACCAGGGATCAAACCTAGGTCCTCTGCATCTCAAGGTGGATTCTTAACCATTGGACCACCCCTTTGTCCCTGTGACAGTTTCTTGACTTAACGCAGAATCCTACGAAGTTCGGAAGGCAGTTATACCTAACCTGTGATTGTGGGAACAGTAGGATTATGATTATTATTATTATTTATTTTTGCCTATGTATTTCGGCTTGAGTCAGTCCTGTTTAGCAATTTTTATGTTTTGTTTCCTTTGTACTTGGTTTTTGAGTCAGTTGACAAAATCAAAACACATGTGTTCAGGGTTTGTGGTTTTCAGTCATTTTTTTAACCCTGTTAACTTTACTTCCAAGTGAAAAAACAAATCGCTGGATGTCTGTTAATCTAAATAGAATTGACATCAAGAAAATTGTCAGGTTGTGATGTTTGCCTTTTCTGCTTCCCTTTGCCCTGGTATGTGGTCCTTTCCTGAGTTTCTCCAGGCTAACATTGGTCCCCATGGAAACGAGACTTGTAAGGAGCTTTCCTCTCTCTTGTTCATCAAAGTTTGCCTTAACTTTGTGCCATTTCTTCAGGGATTTCCCTCTAATTTAGGATCTAAAAACTTATCAATTTCTCTTTGATTTTATGTCCTCCTTGTTCCTTTGCCCCAAGGAATCCTGGAGGAAAATGTCTGTAGGAAATCAAGCCTGAAACTCAGATATTCATTAGAATAAAGGCTCAGAGTGTTCTGTTAAGCTGGCTGCATTTTTAGAGAGCCATTAGATCACAAGAGACTTCTGACTGTAGTCATCAACTTATTTCTGTGATTTCTATGGGACAGTCGAGCTCTGAAGCAGACTATAAACTCATAGGCAACTGTCTACCTCCAATGCTTCAGTTTATTACTAACCTTTGGAAATTATACCAGACATATTGGTTCCGAGTGGGGCATGCATTTCTGACCTGCAAATCTGTTCAGTTATAGAGCAAAAGGCCATGGGGTGCAAGGAAAATAAAGACAAAGGTGGAGGTATTTTAAAGAGATTTTCTGCCAAGTCCAATCTTCAGTTGTTTCCCACCCATTCCAATATTCTTACCTGGGAAATTACATGGGCAGAAAAGCCTGGCAGGCTATAGTCCATGGCGTCATGAAGAATTGGACACGACTTAGCAACTAAACAGCAACAAATTGGCTATTTCCGTTTAAGGAATTGGGGCCAGTTTACACCACCAGTGAGTACTTTCCCCATAGACAGTGAAGGAGAGACACAGAATGGTCCTTCCCTCAACTCTGGATTTCAAGCAGATCACCACACTTCTAATTTCATGTGTCAGTAACTTGTTCCAGTGTCTGAGATAACAATTTTACGGGCTTCCCTGGGGGCTCAGACAGTAAAGAATCTGCCTACAATGCAGGAGACCTGGGTTCGATCCCTGGGTCAGGAAGATTCGCTAGAGACTGGAATGGCTACCCACTCCAGTATTCTTGCCTGGAGAATTCCATGGACAGAGGACTCTGGTGGTCTACAGTCTATGGGGTCACTAATCTTACATTAATTGTATTTCACATTAACCACAATATGTTTTTACAGCAGCACTTCAAATGTCATGAGCAAGACATTGCATATATCATTGTTGAGGGTGGTTTTCTTTTGAGGAGATTTATGGAAACAGGAATCAAGACCATCCCCAATGAAAAGAAGTGCAAAAAAGCAAAATGGCTGTCTGATGAGGCCTTACAAATAGCTATGAAAAAAAGGGAAGCGAAAAGCAAAGGAGAAAAGGAAAGATATACCCATTTGAATACAGAGTTCCAAAGAATAGCAAGGAGAGACAAGAAAGCCTTCCTCAGCCATCAATGCAAAGAAATAGAGGAGAACAATAGAATGGGAAAGACTAGAGATCTCTTCAAGAAAATTAGAAATACCGAGGGAGCATTTCGTGCAAATATGGGCACAATGAAGGACAGAAATGATAGGGACCTAAAAGAAGCAGAAGATATTAAGAAGAGGTGGCAAGAATACACAGAAGAACTGTACAAAAAAAGATCTTCACAATCCAGATAATCACAATGGTGTGATCACTCACCTAGAGCCAGATGTCCTGGAATGTGAAGTCAAGTGGGCCTTAGGAAGCATCAATATGAACAAAGCTAGTGGAGGTGATGGAATTCCAGTTGAGCTATTTCAAATCCTGAAGATGATGCTGTGAAAGTGCTGCACTCAATATGACAGCAAATTTGGAAAACAGCAGTGGCCACAGGACTGGAAAAGGTCAGTTTTCATTCCAGTCCCAAAGAAAGGCAGTGCCAAAGAATGTTCAAACTACCGCACAATTGCACTCATCTCACATGCTAGTAAAGTAATGCTCAAAATTCTCCAAACCAGGCTTCAGCAATATGTGAACCATGAACTTCTAGATGTTCAAGCTGGTTTTAGAAAAGGCAGAGGAACCAGAGATCAAATTGCCAACATCCCTGGATCATTGAAAAAGCAAGAGAGTTCCAGAAAAGCATCTACTTCTGCTTTATTGACTATGCCAAAACCATTGACTGTGTGGATCAAAACAAACTGTGGAAAATTCTGAAAGAGATGGGAATACCAAACCACCTGACCTGCCTCTTGAGAAACCTGTATGCAGGTCAGGAAGCAACAGTTAGAACTGGACATGGAACAACAGACTGATTCCAAATAGGAAAAGGAGAACATCAAGGCTGTATATTGTCACCCTGCTTATTTAACTTACATGCAGAGTACATCATGAGAAATGCTGGGCTGGAAGAGGCACAGGCTGGAATCACAATTGCTGGGAGAATAATCAATAACCTCAGATATGCAGATGACACCACCCTTATGGCAGAAAGTGAAGAAGAACTAAAGAGCCTCTTGATGAAGGTGAAGGAGGAGAGTGAAAAAGTTGGCTTAAAACTCAAGATTCAGGAAACTAAGATCTTGGCATCCAGTCCCATCACTTCATGGCAAGTAGATGGGGAAACATTGGAAACAGTGGCTGACTTTATTATTCTGGGCTCCACAATCACTGCAGATGATGATTGCAGCCATGAAATTAAAAGACACTTTCTCCTTGGAAGGAAAGTTATGACCAATCTAGAGAGCACATTGAAAAGCAGAGACGTTACTTTGTTAACAAAGGTCTGTTTAGTCAAAGCTATGGTTTTTCCAGTAGTCATATATGGATGTGAGAGTTGGACTATAAAGAAAGCTGAGCGCCGAAGAATTGAGCTGAACTGTGGTGTTGGAGAAGACTCTTGAGAGTCCCTTGGACTGCAAGGAGATCCAACCAGTCCATCCTAAAGGAAATCAGTCCTGAATGTTCATTGGAAGGACTGATGCTGAAGCTGAAACTCCATTATTTTGGCCACCTGATCAAAGAGCTGACTCATTTGAAAAGACCCTGATGCTGGGAAAGATTGAGGGCAGGAAGAGAAGGGGACGACAGAGGATGAGATGGTTGGATGGCATCACTGACTCAGTGGACCTGGGTTTGGGTGAACTCTGGGAGTTGGTGATAGACAGGGAGACCTGGTGTGCTGCGGTTCATGGTGTCACAAAGAGTTGGACACGACTGAACGACTGAACTAAACTGAACTGATGTGACTGATAATTCCTTCAAAAGCACATAGACCCTTAAAACCCTTTTTTTAAGTATAAAAAAGACATTTTGTACATTCCTTCATCTAATTATACCGTGAAGCACATGGGGAAGATTTATTTTCTTCTTTCATTGTCCTTTGGTGTTCTGTGCATTTCCATAACCTGACTTCCAGATTTATAAACCTTATTCGTCACAGTTATGTGAGACTATGATGGTCAGTTGTAGGTATCAACTTGACTGGGACCCAGGGACCCAGTTAGGATGTTTCAGATGAGAGTAGCATTTGAATCAGTAAACTCCATAAAGCAGATTGTCTTTCCAAGTAGGGGTGGGTATCACTGGTCCCATCAAGGGCCTGAATAGAACAGAAAGTGGAGGGAGGAAGCATCTGGTCCCTTCCTGCCTGTATGAGCTGGTTTGTCAGTCTTCTGCCTGTGGATGAGGATTTATGGCCTTAGCTCCTCTGACTCCCAGGCCTTTGGGCTTAGACTGGAATTTGACTACCAGCTTCGCTGGGTCTCAGACTGGCCCTTGGCAGACTGTGGGATTCCTCAACATAACCGTGTGAGTCACCTCCTCATAATAAATAAACATCTAAGTGTGCCATTGGTTCTGTTTCTCTGGAGAATGGTGACTAACACAGGCCTTCTTAGTGCGTTGAATCCCCTAGTGACCCAATTATGATCTTTCTCAAATAGGGTGATCACTTAAACCATTAAAGTCTCCAAAAGCTCTTACCATTATTTACAAATATGTAATGAATATTAAATTGCTAACCTGCTCACATGTAGCACTGTCACAGGCCATTTCATCTCTCTGGGCGTCTGTTTCCTCAAATGTCAACCTAAGGGAGAGGTTTTTCCAGTAGTCATATATGGATGTGAGAGTTGGAGTGTAAAGAAAGCTGAGCACCGAAGAATTGATGCTTTTGAACTGTGGTGTTGCAGAAGACTTTTGAGAGTCCCTTGGACTGCAAGGAGATCCAACCAGTCCATCCTAAAGGAAATCAGTCTGAATATTCATTGGAAGGACTGATGCTGAAGCTGAAACTCCAATACTTTGACCACCTGATACGAAGAACTGAATCATTTGAAAAGACCCTGATGCTGGGACAGATTGAAGGCAGGGGGAGAAGGGGACGACAGAGGATGAGATGGTTGGATGGCATCACCGACTCAATGGACATGAATTTGAGTAAACTCTGGGAGTTGGTGGTGGACAGGGCGGTCTAGAGTGCTGCAGTCCATGGGGTTGCAGAGTCAAACACAACAGAGTGACTGAACTGAACTGAACGGAAGGGAGAGGTAGGAGTACAATAAGATCCCTTTTGGGTCTAAAGTTCTGTGAATAGTGCTGTAGATATTCTACTTTTTGCTTTACTCATATCACACTGACTGATGTTGATTTTTATCTCAAAAAAAAAAAAAAAAAGATTGTTAGCTCTGGAGGGACCTTCAAGATTATCAACTCTAACACCTTCATTTTGCTGATAAGGAAATTGAGGATTTGAGAGATGAAGTTACTTCTCAAACTTTCCATAGTCAGCGAGTGGCTGATACTCAATGTCAACTCTCCTGCCGAGGTAGTTCTCTCTCTCCTCTGTGCCTTCAGATTTTTTTCCTGTATTTTCATTTAAATCATAGATATTTTAAAGTAAATCTGATCAGTGAGATGCAACTCCTATGCACAGATATTTCAGAATATTAAAGTCAGAAAACAGGGAAAGGGAGATGAAAAACAGCGTGTGTAATAGCACCCAGACAGCCAAATTAGCATTGATTCAGAGTACCAGGGACTGAAATGAAATAAGGACAAGCCTAAAGAAATTCAAAGGTTTGGGGCAAGGAAGGAATTTAATAAAAATGGAAATCAGGCCTGGAGAAGCTCGGCTCTGCTTTCTTCTTTGACATTCAGTGCCATTAAGTTCATCTTTACTGGACATTGGTGAAGAAAGGGGTGGGTCTCTCTGTAGACTGAAAGGCTCTTTCACCCCAGAATGACAGACTTTATATTTCTCTTTTGAACTGTAGTTTCTAAACTCTACTTATAATATACACGAAAAAGGAACAATCCACGTCTGTCACTGTTGCCAGTAGTAACCATTTTTCATCCACTGCTGCCTTTCTTCGCAGGTAAACAGTTTGCTCCGTTTCACCTCACTCCATTCAGTCTTCAGTGCTCACTTCATTTCTTTCTACATTTTCAAGTGTTTTCCTGACCTCCAGGAATGCTTTTTGAGTTCTCTCTCTGGTCTATGTGATGCTCTTATTCTTTCTTTTTCTTTTTCTTTTTTTTCTATTTAATCTCCTGCTTGTCCTGCTCCTTCATTTCTTCACAGCCATCCTGATGTATTTCAAGATCTTTAAAAGCATTAGTGCAGGGAAAGAATGGAGCTGTCACACTGACCAGCTGTTCCACAGGCCTATAAATTCACTCATTTATCGCACTCAGGGATTTTCATACATGGAGGCCTATCAAAACTCAACTGCCATGAAATGTTAAATTGCATAAATAATATGTTTTTTTAACTGCCTGCAGGCACTAGTTCAAAGGCTGAACACACCAGTTTGGTGCTCATAAAGTCATTCTAGCTCTGCGTGCAGTGTGTGTGTTCTCAGTTGCTCAGTCATGTCCAACTCTTTGTGACCCCATGGACTGTAGCCCACCAGGCTCCTCTGTCCATGGAATTTTCCAGGCAAGAATACTAGAGTGGGTTGCCATTTCCTCCTCCAGGGGATCTTCCCAACCCAGGGATCAAACCCGCATCTCTTGTGTCTACTGCATTGGAGGCAGATTATTTACCACTGCGCCACCTGGGAATCCTGTATACAGCACAGCCTTTCTTTTCCAAGTTTTCAATGGAATCTTAGAGGAATCATAACAACCCTGAGCATGAATTGTTGTTGTTCAGTCACCCAGTCGTGTCCGACTCTGCGACCCCGTGGACTGCAGCACACCAGGCCTGCCTGTCCCTCACCATCTCCCGAAGATTGCCCAAGTTTGTGTCCATTGCATCAGTGATACTCTCTAGCCATCTCCTCCTCTGATGCCCTCTTCTCCTGCCCTCAATGTTTTCCAACATTGGGGACTTTTCCAATGAGTTGGCTGTTTGCATCAAATGACCACCTTCAGCCTCAGCATCACTCCTTCCAATGAATATTCAGGGTTGACTTCCCTTAAGATTGACTGATTTGATCTCCTCGCTATCCAAGAGACTTTCAGGAGTCTTCTCCAACACCATAGTTCGAAGGCATCAATTCTTTGGCATTTTGCCTTCTTTATGGTCCAGCTCTCACAACCATATGTGACCACTGGGAAGACAATAGCCTCGACTGTATGGACCTTAATTGGCAGAGTGATGTCTGTGCTTTTCAACACACTATCTAGGTTTGGGCTTCCCTTGTAGCTCAGTTGGTGAAGAGTCTGCCTGCAAAGCAGGAGACACAGTAGGCAAGAGTTCGATCCCTGGGTCAGGAAGATCTCCTGGAGAAGGAAATGGCAACCCACTCCAGTGTTCTTACCTGGAGAATCCCATGGACAGAGGAGCCTGGCAGGTTACAGTCCATGGGGTCGCAAAGAGTCAGACATGACTGAACGACCTTCACTTTCACTTTCTTTCCTGCCAAGAAGCAATCATCTTCTGATTTCATGGCTGCAGTCACCATCCTCAATGATTTTAGAGCCCAAGGAGAGGAAATCTGTCACTACTTCCACCTTTTCTCTTCTATTTGCCATGAAGTAATGGGACCGGATGCCATGATCTTGGCTTTTTTTAATATTTAGCTTTGATATTTGCTCTTTCACTCCCCCTCATCACCCTCATCAAGAGGCTCTTTAGTTCCTCTTGGCTTTCTGCCATTAGAGTGATATCATCTACATGTCTGAGATTGTTGATGTTTCTCCTCCCTATCTTGAATCTAGCTTGTAACTCATCCAGCCTGGCACTTCTCATGATGTGCTCAGAGTATAGATTAAACAAACAGGTGACAGCAAACAGCCCTGTCATTCTCTTTTCTTTATCTTAAACTGGTCATTTGTTCCATACAGGGTTCTTGGCCCACATACAGGTTTCTCAGGAGACAGGTAAGATGGCCGGGTATTCCCGTTTCTTTAAGAACTTTCCACAGTTTGTTATGATCCACACAGATTAATTTCAAAGGATAAACTTTATGAATTTCAAAGGATAATCTAGAAACTTCATGTAAGTGTTATGACCACCTGGTTGTATAGGTTGTTCTTCAATCTCATGTCCTAGTTCTGCCTCCTTGCATTCCTTTGCAAACCAATGCACCCAACCTCTTGAAATCACAGCCAGGTTCAATCCCTGTTGAGGGTGTTGACTTGGTCAAGCTCTCTTAGAGAACCTATTTCTTAAAAGTCACCACAGAAATCCCCTATGATCCATGCATAATATATATATAAGTTAGAGCATTATAGTGATTCCTAATCCTTCTAGATAAATGTACTGAATGTAATTTCTACTTCCAACATCATAGTTCAAAAGCTAGAATTCAAAAGTATAATTCTTGTTACTTTTTAAGGCAATACAACTTCAAGACAGTATTGTGGAAAACTGTCAAACTAGATGCCACTATTATAAAATTGTTGAAAAGGTTAAATGTCAGAAACTAACATAATTAGATGACTTAGAAATCATCTAAGTCTTTTCTCCCCTAGTAATCACTTCTTCCTTGTCTCATAAGCACAAGCAACACATTTACCCCAGACTCTTCAAATTGGGGTTAATTTAATCAAAGGAATTGCTATTCCATTTTATCTTCCCTTTTCTCAAATAAGGATATAAGAAACAGAAAAAAACATGAAGTTGGGTTGTAATCCCTACAGGGACAGTAGTTTTAAAACTTTCCTACTCCAACATGGAGAGAAGGCACTCACACATTCCCCTATTTTCTGCTCCCTACTAGAAATCTAAAGGGGAAGCTATTACACAATATTCAGCTTTTACACAGTCATTTTCCCATGGTTTAAAAGAAAGGATCTTTTTGAACCTTTAAACTCATTATTTAGTATGATTTTCAGACAAGGATGTACAGTGATTGCGCTAAAATCTAAACCAAAGATATCATTAAAATCTAATCATTTATTTGGAGGAATTTCTTCTAAGGAACCAAAAATAGAAAGTATAGATGTCTTAAATGCAAGTCTTAAAGTAATCCTGTCCTCTTCATGCTTCTGAAATTAAAATCAAAGTGGCTTCCTGCCTTTTCAGATTAAAGCCCTATATTGGGCAGGAAGCAAAGAAGATGCCTCAGTTGATAGGAAGCTCGGTGGGAGCAAAGGGACCCCCTACTCTCTCTTTCTCTCTCTGGAGTCCAACTTCAGTGATGACCTTGGCTCTGAAAATTGAACAAAGAAGAAGGAGAGCTGGTCCACACCAGGATGTCAAATGTGTACAGCCTCCATTTCCCACAAATAGGAGCCACCCCAAAGCAGAGTGCACGCTCTGATTTATTTTTTGGGTAAAGTTCATAGGTTTCCAATGAGCCAGTAACCTATAATTGTAGACCCAAACCAGGACTGGATAGGAGCCTTTCTACATTCCTGTCCTCTTTCTGCAAAACAGCATTTTATGAACTTCAGAAGCTCACATACCTACTCTAGGCCCCTTTTCTCCTCTCTCTCAAGTTAGGGATGTAGAGCGTGTGGCTTTTAGTTTTGTTCCAATCTGTGAGTATATGAAAAATGCCTTGTTCCTGACTGAGGACAGCTTAACGTATCATCCCTCACAGATAACATTTTCCTTCTAAAGAGAGGACAACAGAAGATAGGGAGCATCATGGAGGAGGTCTCCCACCTACATAACCCCCAGTAGACTGAGCTCTCCAAGTGTCAGTGGGACCTGGGTCTTCCATCTCAGTCTTCCTGATGTCTAGCACCCTGATACTTTGTGGATGTTATGTAAATGTGAGTTACTGCTCTATATTTGAGTTGAAAAACTCTCAAGAATTGACTATGAGACCTCAGTGGTAGGTGCAAGCACAGAGACCCTACCCTATGTCTCTACACATACCACATAACCTTGCCTTGGCCATGCTAATTCCCCTCATTAACTGTCTAGTCTAGTAAATTAGTCAGACGTTGTATGATTTTTATCCTATTATCCCAGATCACCATATTTAATTATGTTATTGTGTCTACTTTCCATTAGTGAGGAAGAGACAACATTTGCTGAGAATTTTATGTAGTAAAAATGTAGTAAGCTCTTTACATACTCCATCTTACATATAATTTAATATCATTCTCAAAAACATGGAGATAAGAACTATGACACATGTTTTATAGGTGAGGATACAGACTGAGGAGAGTAGGTAGCAGGCCCAGATTCTCATCACTGAACAGCTGCAGAGCTGGGACTGGAAATAAGTCTGTCTCAAAACCTATATTCTTTCCATGACACTGCACTAGCTTTTCTTCCCCTATCAAATAATTCAACATTATTTCTGAGATCACATAATGGGATTGTGGGGGGCTTTGGCGGGAAGCAGAGAGGGGCTGTCTGAAATGAATTTTTCTAATAGTTGTGATAGATTACATTGATCCAGTGAAAAGAACATCTCACTAACATCCTCAACATGATTTTTGCTATATGTTTTGCTGCAGGTCATAATACAAATAAAACCACAGATAATATCCCCTGTGTAAAGCAGTATGTTGTTTTAGATACACCATCCATGTCTTTTGTCTCATTAGGTCCATATTCTACCCAATCCAGAGAGCAAACATTAATAGATGTCTTTTCAAATAATAATGTTTAATGATTTTTTTTTTAATATAAGTTGCTGGTGGCTCAGACAGTAAAGAATCTGCCTGCAATGCCAGAGACCTGAGTTTGATCCCTGAGTCAGGAAGATCCCCTGGAGAAGGGAATGGCTACCCACTCCAATATTCTTGCCTTGGAGAATTCTACGGACAGAGGAGCCTGGCAGGCTATAGTCCATGGGGTCTCAAAGAGTCGGACATGACTGACCGACTAACACACTGCTTCAATCAGTTCTTCCTGTTGTTGTTGTTTTTTTTTTTTTTAAGAGTTATTTGATATTTGAATTGTTGCACTTAAGATTTTTGATGGTTATAGTGGTAAATAAATAGCTCTAGTTCTTTTTCTCAGATGAAGCCAAATATAAAAGTGGTCAGGTACTGATCACTGACTGAATGGTTTAGTCTATCATTTTGGAGAAAGAGAATCTTTAGCCTGGATTCTTAGAGTTATAAAAAGAGAAACTGAGATTCATTTTCTCTTTTGAATTATTACTGTACCAGAACATAAATCACTTAGTTTCGATAAATATAAGTTGAGGATCATCGTGGCCCCCAAAAATGATGCTATAATACACTTTGCAGGTTCTGCCGTCATGAAATTAGTGAGGCCAATGACACAGCTTTTCTCATCTTTCCAGGCAGTCCCTTTATTGCTTGATTAATAAGGGCAAAAGGAGGAAAATTGAGGAACTCAGTGGGCAATATATGCTATAATACCCGATCAATTTCCTTCCGAAAGTTTTATTACATTGAGACTTCTGGAGAAGAAAATTGATTGGGCTTATTCGCCCAGGAAACTTTAAAGAAACAAAGTAGGTTCTTTTCATCTTCTATTGCAGCCTATTTTATAGATCTAGAGCTAGGGAAAAATGGATGACCCTGCTCTAATCAGTTACTTTATTAGGGTTTTTATGCCAAGAGTTTAGAGGACTCTCAGAGAATTGAATAGGAGGGAAATTTTAAAGAGAAAATAGTACAAAAAAGGACAGATCAAATTTAATATAAACTAAGTTGAGAGGAAAATAAGAAAAAATATTTTAAAGGAGATACTTTAACCCCATCTTGCCTCACATCTCTGAACATTTATTGAGCACCTACTGTTTATTTGGGGCTTCCCAGATGGCACTAATTGTAAGGAATATGCCTGCCAGTGCTGGAGATGCAAGATATATGGGTTTGATCCCTGGGCTAGGAAGATTCCCTGGAGTAGGAAATGGCAGCCCATTCCAGTGTTCTTGCCTGGGAAATCCCATGGACAATGGAGCCTGGTGGGATATAGTCCATGGGGTTGCAAAGAGTTGGACACAAATGAGTGAATGAGCACATACTATGTATCTAGACATAACCTCAATGCTGGAAATCCAAAGATGATAAATAAATCATTCGTGCCTCCCATTCCAGCGTCTCATAGGAGACAAAGAATCTCAGGAAATCAGTTTGGGGAATAAATAAACCCATTACAGAAACCCACAATTGCCATGTTAGGTGAAATAAGTCAGACTAGGCAACAGAAGACCAGAGTGCTTTTAGACAGAGGATGATACGGTCAGATTTGCATTTGGGTGGGAGACTCTGGGATGATTATAGAACATGGATTTTAATAGGAAAAGACAGGAAACCAATGGAGATATCAGGATTTACACTCTGTGAATGGAATGCCTCTGACCACTTCATTTTGAGGAGATCTGTACTGGTTTAATTAGTCAGTGAATTAAACAACAAATGAGTGAGAAGAATTTATATATATAGCCAGCCATTTGCATCCGTGGGTATGAAGGTAGAGTTTGAGTTCATTTAGCATACCAGAACATACTTGAGTATTTGGGCTATTGAGTTACCATATCTGACCATTTATAATTCAGTATGTACACAGAAGGTCTTTTCCAAGGGTGCTGTTTTATCTGCTCTCATTGTAGTTAAAGTATTTGCAAAGAATTGATCCACTTCAAATGTGCAAAGATATTGAACAATACAGTGATCAGGAAAGGCAGATGAAATCTAATTAACTTCCCAGGTTCAGACTTCCTTTCAGTCACAACTGTATTCTTTAGGCAAGTCACTTCATCACTTTGAGTCTTATTTTTGAAAAAGTGTACCAGTGTACTTCCTACCCTATTGATTTTATGGGGCCATTTTGACAGGGAAATGAAAAAGTTTCAAGGAAACCCACATACCTTTACAAATCTAAGTTTGTTTGTTTGTTTGTTTTATCATTTTTTGAGACAGAAGAAAGAGAGAGGGTTTACTGTTAATATCAACTTTCCCCTCCTGGGGCAACCCCATCCATTCTCACTTTCCTTTCAGGTATCAAGTTTTCCAAAACCTCAGTACTTGGTCTGAGTACTGCATACCGGTACCTCAGTTGCTTCAGTCATGTCTGACTCTTCATGACCCTACGGACTGTAGCCCACCAGGCTCCTCCTTCCTTGGAATTCTTGGCAAGAATCCTAGAGAGGGTTGCCGTGCCCTATTCCAGGGGATCTTCCCAACCCAGGAATCGAACTCTTGTCTCCTGTGTCTCCTGCATTGCAGGCAGATTGTTCACCCACTGAGTTGCCTGGGAAGCTCTTTCCAACACCTATTCCTCATCAAACGCTGAGCTCAAAAAGATAATACAAGTTATTAACATGTGGAATAAAACCAGTAAGTTTCCCCTGATAGGAATTGCAGAGCTTATCTCAGCCCATCAGCCATGAAACTAAAACAAAAACTTTTAGTGTTCTTGTGGAGAGGTGAAGCTAATGGTTTGAGAGAGGGTCCAATATATGTGCATGACATCATGATTGTTAATTATATTCTTCAGATCTTCAAAATACTTTTTGTGTGGAAGCAGTTTTTACATTATGTTTAATCTTGGACTTCTGGCAGAAAGTGGGCAGTAGTAATTTTGTGGTCCCTACACAGCAAGATGCATATTTAGGGGCCCAACATGGAGATCCAGGCCAGAGAAGGAAAGATGGGCTGGTGGGCAGAGATTTGTCCATCCAGACAAGATAGACCTTTACGGTTAAAGTGCTTTGCAGCTGTCTCAGTCTCTTTCTGTACTGGGCGGCTATCAGAGCCAATTCCATCCAGTTGCCCTGGTCTCACATCCCAAGGTCATTGCTGTGTTAGCTCAGTTCTCCATGCTGTGAAAGGTTGGCCATCCTTCACACGGTCTTAGGATTCTCCGCCGCGTGACTCTGGGTCCTGTGTGTCTGTGACTGGTGTTTCTGCAGAGCCGCGCTGCTCCAGGTGATGTAGATGGAGAGGCACAGTGGGAATTCTCTCTTCCTCCAGCCTTCCGCAGAGAGCTGGCTTCAAGTTTATTTTAGTCCCACTGTCCACCTGTGGGTCAGAGAAATAGATTAACTAGGTTAGCTCCTATGTGAGACACTGCTTTGCAGGTTAAAGCAGTTCTGATTCTATTCTGGTTATAAGGAAGGGTTTTCAAAATTTTTTGTAAGATGATAATGTGTGCAGCAAGCTTTCCTTTATTTAGACTTGAAAGAGATTTAGTTTAAATTACATTTCAACTTCAGAGGTGAGTTTTTAATATTATCATTTAGAATAGACCAGAACATAGTAAAAAAAAAAAAATTTAATGGAGGAAAACATTTATGTAACCATACCTCACCCCTGTCATACCCAGTTCCCTACCCCTACCCCACAAAGCCACTGAGGCTTGCTGCTAGAAATAGCCTTTTTAAATAGGTTTATTAGAGATCTGGAAGAGGTAATATAGTGTGGACTCTGAGATTTTCTATGTAAAGAATAAATTGTTAACCTTATAAGGATAAGTTTCTGACAGCCCAAGGTAGGTTTTATTCTTTCCTGCTTTGTTATGATGTAATTGATATAAGTACAATTACATCTTGATGAAAATGAGAGCCTCTTGATGAAAGTGAAAGAGGAGAGTGAAAAAGTTGGCTTAAAACTCAACATTAAGAAAACTAAGATCATGGCATCCAGTCCCATCACTTCATGACAAATAGATGGGGAAACAATGAAAACAGTGAGAGACTTTATTTTGGAGGGGCTCCAAAATCACTGCAGATGGTGACTGCAGCCATGAAATTAAAAGGCACTTGCTCCTTGGAAGAAAAGTTATGACCAACCTAGATAGCAGAGACATTACTTTGCCAACAAAGGTCCATCTAGTCAAGGCTATGGTTTTTCCAGTAGCCATGTATGGATGTGAGAGTTGGACTGTGAAGAAAGCTGAGCGCCGAAGAATTGATGTTTTTGAACTGTGGTGTTGGAGAAGACTCTTGAGAGTCCCTTGGACTGCAAGGAGATCCAACCAGTCCATCCTAAAGGAGATCAGTTCTGGGTGTTCATTGGAAGGACTGATGCTGAAGCTGAAACTCCAATACTTTGGCCACCTGATGCGAAGAACTGACTCATTTGAAAAGACCCTGATGCTGGGAAAGATTGAAGGCAGGAGGAAAAGGGGATGACAGAGGATGAGATGGTTGGATGGCATCACCGACTCAATGGACATGAGTTTGAGCAAGCTCCAGGAGATGGGGAAGGACAGGGAAGCCTGATGTGCAGCAGTCCATGGGACTGCAAAGAGTAGGACATGACTGAGTAACTGAACTGAGCTGAATTGATATAATAACACTGTGTACATTTGTTTATTAAAATATAATATATATTACTAATGTGAAATGTTTACCACAATAAGGTTAATTAACACATCCTTCACTTAACATAATTACCATTTTGTTAGTGTTGTTGTAATGAGAACATTAAATTTTTACTTCATAGCAACTTTCAAGTATATGAAACAGTATTGTTAACAATAGCACTAGGCTTCCCTGATAGCTCAGTCAGTAAAGAATCCACCTTCAATGCAGGAGACCCCGGTTTGATTACTGGGTCGGGAAGATCCCGTAGAGAAGGAATAGGCTACCCACTCCAGTATTCTTGGGCTTCCCTTGTGGCTCAGCTGGTAAAGAATCTGCCTGCAATGTGGGAGACCTGGGTTCAATCCCAGGGTTGGGAAGATCCCCTGGAGAAGAGAAAGGCTACCCACTCCAGTATTCTGGCCTGGAGAATTCCATGAACTACAATCTGTGGGGTCACAAAGGGTGGTACACGACTGAGTGACTTTCATTTTCACTTTCATGCTGTTCGTGGGATCCCTGGAACTTATTTGTGTTATATATGAATGTTTGTTCCCTTTGACTAACGTCTCCCCATTTCACCCACCTCTCAGCCCTGGCCACCACCATTCCACTCTCTGTTTCCATGAGTAGATGTTTTTAGACTCCACGTGTACGTAAGATCATACAGTGTTTCTCTGACCCATTACTACACTTAGCATATTGTCCTCAACTTCTGTTCATGATGTTGCAAATGACAAGATTTCTTTCTCTCTCATAGCTGACTAATATTCTCATGTATATCATATACACACACATAGCATTTTCTTTATCCATTCATTCACTGATGGACACTTAGGCTGTTTCTATATTTTAGCTATTGTGAACAGTGCTGCAATGAACATGGCAGGGCAGACATCTGTTCAAGGTAGTGATTTCATCTCCTTTGTGTATATACCCTCAAGTGGGATTGCTAGATCATGTGGTAGTTCTATCTTTAGCTTTTTGCGGAATCTTTATGCTGTTTTCCATAGGGGTTGTGCCAGGATGGGTTTTATGAATAGAAAGAAACTTGTAGTTCACTGTTTGTGTAGACAAGTTAAATATATGAATTTAAGGGGAATATCTTAAGTAACTCTTTCAGATTATTTTTAGAAGTAGTCAAAGGTCAACCATATTATTAAATAACGAAACTGTCTTATGTAACTTACCCCAGAAGCAAATGCTGAGATGGGAATTTGTGTGCAAGAGATTTATTAAGGAGAGATAGATGAGAAAACAGGGAAGCAAGACACAGAAGACAGAGAAGCCAAGCGAAGGGGAGCTCTTGGGCAAAAGTCCTTGAGGTCAATATGTGGACTACAGCCAATTCGACCAGGAGCCTCTGGAGTGAGTTGGGGTTGTCCCAACCAGAGATAAAAGAGAACTTGACTCTCATTCTCCCACACCCAGCAGCCATTGATTACCAAGCACCTGGGCACTTCTGACTCTTGGAAGCTCCAGGAGGCAAAGGACAAGTCAGCCAAATGGTAGCACAGGTGATGGTGATGAAAGTGTTCCATTGTGCTAACGACTGAATGCTTGTGTCTCCCCAAATTCATATGCTGAAACCTAATTCCCAGTGTGCATTTGGGAGGTGGTTTGGTCATAAGAATGGGGCCCTTATGATGGAATTAGTACGCTAATAGAAGTTGCCAGAGAGCTTCCTCATCCCTTCCTTCACATGAGGACACGGGGAGAAGAAGCTGTGTGTGAACAAGGGAGCAGCGGTCACAGACACTGAATCTGCTCCCACCTTGATCTTGGATCTCCAGGGTCCAGAACTGTGAGAAGACATTTTCTATCATTTATAAGCACTCAGTCTGTTGATGGCAGCCTACACTGACTGAGACACATGAGTTCAGATTTTCAGACCAAATCCAAAGAAGGGCTTTGGTAGCCACAGCAGTGACCATGTTATCTTCTGTTATGATGACACTGAGCCATTCTTTATGTCCTGACAAGGAACCTAAGTTTCATCTTACATATTGGTTCACATACCTTCCTGACCACAAAGCCAAATCATCAGAAGTATAATGGCAAATAAAACAGGTCCTACATGAGACAAGTTGCTGGTTGGTCACAGTTTTTTAACCTGTGACCCACTACTTTCACTTACGTGAAATCTTGAAGGAATGTTAAATTGAGCATTATATTCTAATTTGAAATGAGGAACACATATTTTTCCATAATATAGAAATAGAGCATTTTTAACTCACTAAATCTGTCAAAGAGGTTAACCAGAAATCAATATATAATCCTTTCTTCA
Organism: Cervus elaphus; assembly: GCF_910594005.1. Taxonomy (NCBI): domain Eukaryota; kingdom Metazoa; phylum Chordata; class Mammalia; order Artiodactyla; family Cervidae; genus Cervus; species Cervus elaphus. The sequence goes on from NC_057832.1 coordinate 116,298,488, forward strand.
TGAAGTTCTTAACTCATGGTTTATACATGCTTTTGCATTAGGATGTAAATCATAGCAATGAAATAAAACTATAGGCATGGCACAGTTCCAAAGGATAATTCCTAATGGCAGATATTTGACTCTTTTTCAAGTAATGTGAGGTAGTATAGTAAAGCTATTGGTCCACCAAACCAGTCTTGTATTATTAGAACTGACTGACGTTAATTTCAGTTAATCTCTCCATCCTTTTGTGCTCAGCATAGCGCTTTGTTGAAATCCTCCTGCAGTACCTATGCCATTCTAATCCATGTTATTATCTTAAAAGCAAAACAGTGTGTATCATCTTTAGATGATCTAAGACACTTATCACTGAACCAGCTCATAGTAGGTGTTTGGAAACATTCAAATGAGAAAATTGGCCTACAATTCCCCTTCTTTGAAACATCTTGCCATTTATTTTAATAGCCAAGTACCTTTGCTCTATGAATAATAATTCACCAGAGTCTCCTGGCTGCTTGTTAATTCTTGACTTCCTCTCTCTTGCTCATTTGGAATCTGTCAGCCATGTTTCTGCAGAATGTGTCAAGCATCAGAGCATATGTTATCTGCATATGCATCAAAGAAGACCTATCTTTCTCTCCTCTTCTCTCCAATGTTTTTTTCTTTAACATAACTATAAATTCCCAGAATGTACATCCTATTTTGAAACAGAATTAGGCTTTGAATAAGAGTTTGCACAAGCAGAGGAGAATACTAGGTGTTCAACTTGGATACAGAAGATAAGAATTTTGTGTAGCTTTTCCTGCTGTCTATGAAAATACATTTTAAACTAGTCCTTGGCTCTGACTTTGCTCATTCTCAGAAATAGTATATTGATAAAAAACAAATGCACAGCTTTTTCAAAGATAGAGTGAGAGAAAGAAGAGGACTCTCTAATAGGCTTTAATACACCAGTGAATTTCATGGATTTGTTTCAGAGCAAATCATCCCAGATATAGTCCCAACACAGCCAGAAGCCTTGAGATGCTGAAAATTGGGAGGAAAACGTGGACAGTATGTGTTCCTATGAGAATTCTATTTTCACCACACACTAAAAGTTAATGCTGCCTGTCAGATGTTTCTATAATAAAATTCATCATCAGAATTTACTAAAGGAATTGAAAGCTTCATGTGCTCTCAGCCAGATATATTTTTAAGCAAACATTAAGGTCCAAGTCCACAGTACAGTCAACTCCTGCAATGTGGAAGTAACACGAAGGCCAGCCAGCCCCTAATACCTCTTTCCTGACCCGGTCATAACAAGATCTCGACTATGATAGTTACTCTTAAAAAAATAAAAGAAAAAGAAAAAAAAAAGCAAATGTCCATCGTAAATCCCCTTCTAAAAAGTGAATATCAGCTGGCAGAGGGAAATTAGCAGGAATTAGTTTCTCAGACCATCACTGAGTAGAATAAAAGATGCCTAAGTAAATGAGTTAGAGAAGAGGTTTAACTTTGAGCAGGTAATCAGAACTATAAAAAAAATCTCAATCTAAAAAAAAAAAAAAGTCTCATGCTGGTTGGAAGGGATTAGGAGAGGCTGAAAGACTGGATGCCCCCAAACAAACCTGTTTTTCCTTTTTTTTTTTTCCCCTCCCACCCGTGCCTTCCTTTCTGAGTTAACACTATCACCATTCTCCCTGGCCCCAAAGCTAATAGCTAAAGGTCACTCACAGGACTACGCTCCCACCTTACTTATCAGAATGGTCACAAACTCCAGTGGTTTCTTTTCTGCTTTATTCCCACTGCCTTGGCTCAGGCTTTTGTTTTCCCTCATTCAGCCCAATGCCGTCCTTCCTGACCTCTGATACGTTCCCACGGTGCTTTTCAGTACCGATCACTTCTTCAGTCCCAGGCCTCTTCACACCTCTGCCTGCTTCATCAGCCCTGCAGAGTCCCCCACTCTCTCCGCCTGCCGTTACCCTGATGGCGGCTGCTGTTGAGGGCTGTATCGGTGAGGCCATGGTGTCTAAATGAGGGGTCTTCAAAGCCCATGTCTGCCTCTTACTTCTAGTGTGATCTTGACGGTTGAGTAGTCTCATCAAGTCTTTCTTTCCTTGCTTGTGAAAAAGCATACTAAGAGTTTCTAACTCAAAAAAAACCTTTTGTGAATACTAAATAAGACAATACCTGTAAAGAGCTTAGCACAGCACCTGTTATAGGATTATATTCTCTGTTTACAAAGTGGTAATATTAATGTTTAGCGTTTGATACCACTGAGACTAGAAGATATTGTAAAGCTTGGTGGGTGTGGGAAAACTTTAGGTAAATGATCAATATTTGCAAAGAGAGTTGAGATACCTGTCATCTGCCCTTTTTATAACCTAAAGACGTTTATAAAGATTAATACAATAAGCAGAATCCCTTACTATAATTATTAGATATCAGGTTTTCAGGTGGCTTAACCATAAGTCTTCTATTTGTTGTATAGAAACATACCCTAAACTTCCAGAAATAATAGTCATTGTACTTTATCTTGGCAGCTCACTTTTTAAAAACATACATGGTGCTTTCCTACATGCTCTGTGGGATGTCGGAGGATAATGCATGTTAATTTCCTTCCCTGGGAAAATTTACTGTATGATAGAAAGATCAGAAAATTAAAAGATCAATAATACTTTACTGTGATAAAGGCACACTTAGCTTAAGTCTTTAGATGAACTATCGTCCGTTATGAATTAACATGAAAGCATTCCTGAAAGAAAGAAAAGAAGCCTTATATTTGGCACTATAACTTATGGATCCTGAACTGAGAATTGAAATGTTTGGTTCTAATATTCCTTTCACAATGAGGTTGCAATTCACACGAATCAATTGCTCCTGTCACTGTCTCTCTGTGACTGAGTCTGTTGAAACCTAGTGATGTTTAGGAGAGTGTTGTGAGACATAAGAAAGCTCTTTCAGGGCAAGACTGTGATTTTCATCAGTGGCCTCCAGCTAAAACCTGAAGCAAATATATTTCTGCCATTTCAGAAAAGGCAGTCTTCATCACCAGTTTCATTATATAACATAATTTCAAATATTGATGTTAAAATATGAACTTCACTATTAAAACATTGATTAGACATGATTTTGAATATGTTAGAGGAGAAATCTTTCACCTACAAGTCACTGTTACCTATCAACAAACCCCAATCAAGAACATCTTTAGTAGAAGACTGAATTCTCCTTTGTTGAAATTCCATAGCGTATGTTGCTTTATTCCAATTACAAGATGTCTGAATATGAAAATGTAAAGTAATTTTCATTCTGGTCTTAATTTCAGACAGTCACAGTGTATTTCTTTATTACTAATGGAGAAGTGTGACTATGATGAAGTCAGTGCAACTTGATAAAAAGAAAAAAGGAAGCTTTTATCCTAATGTCCTAACACTAGTCAAATTAATACTCTTATAAATAGTTAGAGGATAGCTTTAATGTAAAGCAGGTCAAGGATATGCAGGGAATAAATTCAAGAGTCTTCATCAACACAGCCGTTCTTTTCTACTGAACTGGATTTACTAAAATCATCTGCAGTCTTTGGATGTATCTGTTTTTCAGTTTCCAAGTGCAGGAATCTTTAAAATCTATAGCAATAGATGTGTAAATAAGAGTGACATGTTATTCAAAAGATTTCCCTTTCATGGGATGTAATCCATACAAGTTGTTTTATACAAAGAAAACCATAGTAAAGAAATTACCCCTATTCCCTGGGGATAGAGAATACTAGTACATAGGGTCCTCCAGCAATCCCATTTCTGGGCATATATCTGGGGAAAACTCTAGCTGGAAAAGATACCTGCATTCCAGTATTGATAGCAGCACTGTTCATATAACCAGGGTATGGAAGCAACCTAAATGTCCATTGACAGACAAAAAGATGTGGTATATATACATAGTGGAATACTACTCAGCATAAAAAGAATGAATTAGTGTCATTGGCAGCAACATGGATGGACATAGAGATTATCACACTAAGTGAAGTCAGAGAAAGGCAAATATCATATGATATCACTTATATGTGGAATCTAAAATATGACACAAATGAGCATATTTATAAAACAGAAACAGACTCAGACATAGAGACCAAATTTATGGTTACCAAAGGGGAAAGACAATGAGGGAGGTATAAATCAGGAGTTTGGGATTAAGAGATATTTACTATTATATATAAAATAGATAATCAACAAGGTCCTACTGTATGGGACAGGGGACTGTGTTCAATATCTTATAATAATGAATAGTGAAACAGAATCTGAAATACATGTGTGTGTGTGTGTGTATATATATATATAGCTGAATCACTTTTCTGTACACCAGAAACTAACAAAATATTGTAAACCAACTGTACAAAAATTTTAAAAAAACACACAAGGTCAAATGTTCAAGCTTACATGTGTAAGTAACATCGGTGAGATGTGTGTCTTACTTTGATGTGATCTTTCTATAACAGAATAACAAACTCCCTGCTAATCTCTAGTCATGACAATGATTAGAATTTGGTACAGTGCAGAAGATAATCTGAAATTTCTAACTAAAATTCTTTGGTTTCCATTCTGTTTGCTCTCCTGCATGCTGCTGCTGCTGCTAAATTGCTTCAGTCATGTCCGACTCTGTGCGACCCCATAGACGGCAGCCCACCAGGCTCCCCCATCCCTGGGATTCTCCTGCATAAAATATACCCAATTTGACAACTTTTGAAACAATGCCAGACTTAGAATAATCAAGCAGCAAAACTCAACTGTTAATTTCTTGTGCCTTTTATATTATAGTCAGTCAGTAAGTTACTTCCTAAAGGAACACATGATTCACACAGATAAAGCCCCATTGGGCAGGCTAATCACATATAGTTTCTGCTGGGACAGGGAGAAATATTTATTTAAAAGTTGTAAAAAATGAAACCTTCCCAACTCACTACCCTTCTTCCTTTTTCCGCGATCATAATGCAAAAACTCACTTCCAATCCCTCCACTTTCTCCACATGCAAGGTTGTTCTAATCATTTCAAGGTTTTTCTAATTCCCTGGTGGCTCAGCTGGTGAAGAACCTGCCTGCCAATGCAGGAGATGCAAGAGACGGGAGTTTGGTCCCTGGAGAAGGGCATGGCCACCCACTCCAGTATTCTTGCCTGGAAAATTCCCTGGACAGATGAGCCTAGTGAGCTACAGTCCATGGATTACAAAGAGTTGAACATGACTAAATGTGTGCACGCACATACATGTTACTTTAAAAAAAAAAAAACAAAAAAACTTTTTTTGCCACAGAGGGAAAGAATATAGGCAGGAGTTCTCCCCTGACACCAGGGGGACCAACTGTTTCCTTCCCGTCTCTGGTGGCCACTCAGCCCTCACTGCTGCCTTAAAATAGACGTACTCTATTAAGGATGGTGGAATCTCAGTTTCACAAACTATTTATGGACCAGACACATCTCAAGAACACAAGTTTATCATACTCAGTGAAAATAATACAACATAATATTAAGATGTTTTGAAGCCCATACTAGTATATTCTCCTTAGACTTAGTGATGGTTTGGGCTTTTAGAGTCCCTATTTCATATGATTCATATTTATATTTGTATTTTATATATATTATGTGTGTGTGTGTATATATGTATATATATATATATATATTTGCCAGTTTCCCGTCATGGGTGTATATATGTTTGTGTGTGTGTATATATATATGTATATATATTTGCCAGTTTGCCATCATGGATGTATATATGCTTGTGTGTGTGTGTATATATATATTTGCCAGTTTGCCATTATGGACGTATATATGTTTGTGTGTGTGTATAATTTATTTTTGGCCAGTTCTTAACTTCAAATCCAAGTTCTAGCTGATCATATAAAGGGATATGAGCAGAGTTGTGTAGAAATGGTCCTTTGTATGTTCCACGAGAGAAGTACTTTTGACTTTTGGTATAAAGGTGCTATTTACTTCCAACCCAAACTCAATTAAGATAGCATCTTACAGATTCTACCCACAGTAATTCACTGCAAACCTCTTCTCTGAACCTGAAATGCAGTCTTCCTCAGCTCCTCTGAGATGATCTTTACATCTTGGTTCACACCTCTGTGACCGTCCCTACTTCTCATCACATCCTCCTGGCTTCTTAATTCGAGTCATTTTTCCAAACACCTGGTCAGTCCTTTTCTTTCATTCTCAATTACATCAGACTGACAGTTCCCACATCCTCTTTTTCCTGATTTCTTTCTATATTTGAAACCAGAAATCTTTTCAAGATCCTGAGTTTCATCAACTGTGCCTCAAAAATACTGCAAAGTTTTCTTGCAAAATTGAATCTCCATACACATATATTTCTTTTGTGATTGACAATTTAATTACAGAATTATGTTCCTTTTCTAATCAGTCTGGAGACAGCTTTAAATCCACAGTGGCTTTAAGGCAATTTCTTCAAAAGCAATTAATTACTTGTTGACCCACCCTGCCCATTCTGAGATAAAGCTTATCTTATGTGGTGGGGCCCTGGGCTGACCATTGCATTTCCAGAATGGAAGAACCCCCAAATGGAGCTTAAGCAGATTCAAGTCACTTTTATAACAGGTACCTCTGCTGAGTCCTTTTCCATTTGAGAGCAATAATCAAATAAAATGGTTTGCATGATAGAAAAGAAGAGCATTCTCATTAATTTTGCAGATTGAATCAAAGTATGTGGGAAGGATGGAGATGTAAATGTAAATGATCTTGACAATAAGCTAAGGAAAAACTAGTCAGAGCTTTGAACTGAATGGTGTTTAATAGAGACATGGGTTAAGGTGCACATTAAAACATCTTTTAAAGTAAGGATGTTTAGAGTCTAAGTCACCACACCATAAAAACTCATGTGAGAAACTTACAGAATATGAAATGCAATTGTTCTCCTTCTGAACATATGCACTGAAATAAGATGAATGAAAAGAATGCTTCACAGGAGAGTTAGAAGTTCCTGCCATTTGGTTGGATCTTTTATTAGCACTCTTGAGAACTGATAGAATCACATTCAAATTTGGTTAAAGAAGAAAGGTAATTTGGGGACCCATATAATTAAGAAGTCTTTGAATTGGCAGTAGCTTCTGGCCTGGGTGAATCTTAGGATTCCGGAGATACCATCAGGAACCAGTTTCTGTCTCTTGTCGCTCAGTTCCGCTTGTCTTTCTTGGCTTTGTGGCAAGTTTGTTACTGGAACACCTCCCTGGACTTTTTGAGCACACGACGCAAAGCATCTCTCCACCCAAAAGGCTCTGACAGATTCAACTTCAGTCACATGCCTCTTCTTGGTCTAATTACTATGCCTAAGAAATGGGATATCCTGTGGCGTGGCAAGCAGGCTCACTGACTGAAAATTCCACAGGGTTATGTGAAGTAGGGGAATGGTCTTTGCAAAAGAAAATGGTGTTGGACAGACTGACACTACAAGGAAGGGAGCAAAACAGATGATTTCCGAGATCCTCATTAAGGGATCTTGAGTATTCATGGCATTTGGTTGAGAAGAATTTGGGGAAAGCTATATGTCACCTAAGTGTATGTAGGACTGACAACGAGTGAGGACTTTTAGATTCTGAGCTATGTATCATTGATAGGACAAAGACGAGTTTTGAAGTAGGCTTTCTATTTGTTTGTTTTTGTGTAAAACAAATGTAACTGACTGTGGAACATTTAGGAGGAAAAAAAAAACACAAAAATCAGAAGGAGAAAATTTTACAAAGCATCTAATAATCACGATTAACATGTTTGGCAAATTTCCCTTGTGTCTTATACAAATAGCACATGTGTTTACTAATTAGAGTAATTCAGTATAAATACTGCATTTTTGCTTAAAATATTCAGAACATTTTGGCACATGACTAAACTAGTCTTCAGAGATCACAAAGGTTTAATGGCTAAATACTAACACACTTAATGGATTTATCATACTCAATAATCAATGTCTGTTTTCCATAGTTTCCATTTTTACTTTCAAAGATGATATTATGATAAACTTGTTGGGACTATATCTCTTGTCATTTTTCTAAGACTGAATCCTTCAAGTAGAATTACTGAGTCATAGAATATGAGCATATAAATATTCTTGGTATGTGTTGTGACATTTCTATGTAGATTACTACTATTTTCACCAGCAATGTGGTAGAATGATCCTTACTACTGCCCCCAAATAATGACTTTTCGGGAATGACATTATGAGATTTATGAAGCAAGTATTCTTATTTGTTTCCCCACAGTGTCCACTATTAAAGTTAATAAGTGAATTTTAAAGACTGAACCTGTAATTCACAGAAAGTGTGTGCTTTTAATTCTGAGTTACAACCCCAAAGGAGAGAGTTTGTCTTCGTGAGTCAGTATCTGCTCATTTTAATACTGACAGCACGATTGTTGAGGATACAGGAAAATGATTATTCTATAAAATTGTGGTATTCAGTCTGGAAATGTGTATCAACATTGAAGCTTATACTTTTAATGCAGGAATTCTATATTTGGAAATATATCTAAAGAAGTGTTTGATCAAATACATAATACTTTATGATCATCATTGAGGTTTTAATAACATCAGAAGTCATATATACATCTATCTAAGCATACGTCAGGATTTATTTAAAATAAACCCTGGACATTCATTCAGTGAATAAAATGCAGCCATTATAAAAGGAGTGTCTGAAGTCAGAATTTCCTGCATTGAAATCTTGTTGCACCCCAATGGGAATAAGTAACAACTTTGTGTCCTTGAACAAATATTTATGACTCATATTTGTAAAATTTGAGTATTAAGTTAGATTTTACATAGAAAGAGCTTATGAAGTCCTAGTTATTATCATTTTTATAACTGTATTAAATGGAAATTTAATGATTTCGCATTTAAGCTTACTAAATGGAAAAGGTTTTAAATCGTTGATAAGAACAAGTGATTAAATAGTATGGATGAGAATATCATATTTGTATAAAAGTTTATATGTGTGGGTCTGCATAAGGAGCCAAGGTGACATTAACCAAAATATACACTGTGATTATCTCTTGGTTGGAGAACATTGGCCGATTTTTGCTTTGCTTTCTTCTTTATATTTTTCTCTAGTGCTGGATTTTCTTTGAGTATTTGTTATCTTTATGATCAAAAACAATTAGCAGACCATCCACATCTTTTAAAAATCTGACTATATAAGAGATTTTCTTTAGTAGATTCTGGAATTCCTAGGTGACTTGCCCAAAGCTACATAGCCAACTGGTTGCAAGACAGCAGGAGAACAGTTTTCTAATCCCCAGTACACAGACCAGATGAGTGCTGTCAGGTAGAATGATCAAGAGGAAAAGAAACCATCAGTGAGATTAGACTAAAACAGCTAAAAGATTCCAGACTGTAATGACAAAAGCTCAACATTCTGCCCTATCTCACTATGTGACAAGGACAAGACTCTTGATCTCTCAAATGCTGTTTTATTTCCCATTTTTATTTTTTTTCCATTTATTTTTATTGGTTGGCTAATTACTTTACAATATTGTAGTGATTTTTGCCATACATTGACATGAATCAGCCATGGATTTACATGTATTCCCCATCCCGATCTCCCCTCTCACCACCCTCCCCACCCCATCCCTCTGGGTCTTCCCAGTGCACCAGCCCCGAGCACTTGTCTCATGCATCCAACCTGGGCTGGTGATCTGTTTCCCATTTATAAAGTTATTACCCAAAAGTTCCTGTCAACCTAAATAAAGAGATAAACTGAGGCAAACTCAAATGACCAGAAATTGGGTTTATTTGGGAATAGAGAGGAATTGCAGTTCTGGACATGCAGGCTTTCAGGCCAGTCTGTTGACAATTTGGGGCAAGAAATGTGGGCAAGAAATGCAAAGAGAAAGAAGACCAGTCAGAGTGCGAGCAATAAGTTCATGGGCTTGAGAATGGGGGGATTTCCTGTAGATGTTTACTGATCAGGAGATAAGTCTCAGAAACTTCTGTAAATCAAGCATTCACGGGAAATCAGCCTCTAGGTTCCTAAGTTCCCTTCTTCTGAGGTTGCATGCATGAGATTTTCCATTTTGTATCCTGCAGTTCCACTTATATTGAAATCCTTTCACATTTCTGGTTCCTATATCTTTAAGAACATAAAGGAATGCAGCTTAAGACACAGGGGAAGCTGATGTATTTATTTAGTTAATTACTAGTTAGTTCCTTTTAGCCAAATCTCAAAATACTAGTACTGGAGTAAATATTTATTCACAGTCAGGGTAGAGGAGTGAGGTGGTTGATATTTGCACGTAAAATCTGAAAAAAAAAAAATTAGTAAAAATTCAATAAAATTCTCCCTTAAATTTATATAGAATATATGGCCTTGAAATTTTGTTCATGCTCATAAGGGTAAATAGATTTCTTGAGATTCTTGAGTAAATGTGTGATTACAGATTTATCATATGTTAACTGGAAATTTATGGCCACAGCTGTTGAGTTTGAACCATGACAAGCAATCATGGTCCCTTAGCTCCACTGTCATAAGCCAGAATAAAATGTGTAGAATCTGTGTAAACACAGGCTTTCTGTCTTGTGCTGTGTGATCACTGGGTGTTGATTCCTTTATAAATCAGAACGAAGATATCAACAATATACATAGCCTATAATAATCACAGGCTGAAACTCAGATATCTCTCTAATTCATTTTCCTTCTCTTAGTGCACCATGAAAGTACTGAGAAAAGAAGGTCTCTTAAGGCCTGTATTGTGCCTGTGGATTACTGTATTACCACATTTAATCCTTAACATGTGGCTGCTCGGGTGAGTTCCCAGTAACTCAGGAGAAAAACCAAGTCTGAGAGGTGAGGAACACCCAGGGGTCTGGGAGCAATAGAGCTGAATCTATTTCCAGGTTATTCTCATGAGCAGCATGTTGTCTCCAGCCCCCTGTGTGCTGAACCGTTGCCGCCTAATGAGATTCATGGTGGATGATGTTGTTGTTCAGTCGCTAAGGCATGCCCAACTTTGCGACCCCATGGACTGCAGCATGCCAGGTTTCCCTGTCCTTCACCATCTCCCGGAGTTTGCTCAAACTCATGACCATTAAGTCAGCGGTGCCATCCAACCATCTCATCCTCTGCCGTCCCCTTCTCCTCCTGCCTTCAGTCTTTCTCACCATCACAGTGGGTACGGAGAGAAAATATGAAATTACTTGCCTGACTCGAGGAACCTGATGAACACCAGAAGATGTTCTTTAGAATATGTTTTTGACCCAGATTGGACTCCTTTCTTCCCTTTTTAACTTTCCCTCCCTTTTATTTATTTATTTTTTTTATTGTGGTAAAAGTCACGTAAGACACACTATTTTAACCATACTTAACTGCACAGTTCAGTGACAGACATTCACAATGTCATGAAACTCTCACCATTATCCGTCTCCCCAAATTTTCACTTCCTAAACTGAAACTCTGTCCCCGTTAAACACTAACGCTCCATCCCCCCTCCCCACCCTCCCTAGCCCCCTGTCCCTGGCATCTCAGTGTACTTTCTGACTCCATGAATTTGACTATTCCAGGTACCTCATCTAGGTGGAATTAAGCAGTATTTGCACTTAAATAAGCTTCCCCGGTGGCTCTGAGGCTAAAGCGTCTGCCAGCAATGCGGGAGACCAGGGTTCAATCCCTGGGTCGGGAAGATCCCCTGGAGAAGGAAATGGCCATCCACTCCAGTACTCTTGCCTGGAGAATCCCATGGATGGAGGAGCCTGGTAGGCTACAGTCCACGGGGTCACAAAGTGTCGGACACGACTAAGCGACTTCACTTCCACTTTCAATATATTGGAATGTGTTTTTAAGGTTAACTTGATATATATCCGGGGAAGCAACACATTACTGACCTAAAATGAAGTTTTCAGAATGTGTAGTAATTTGCTTGTACAAAGAAAACCTGTTTGGGAGTTGTGTTTTGTTTTGTATTTTTTTCCTGGAAGGTAATCTTCAAGGCATTTTCCTTGAACCCCCTTTCCTCTGCAGGTTGTGTGTAGAGGATATGAAAAGACTGCCATGAAGCGCTGCCACTAGAAGCGACAGTGACAGATGAGCAAGCTTGATTGTGACAGGCAGTGTTGGTCCCTTTCCTATTTCTTCTGTGAAAAAGGAACCGTCCTTCACTCTGCTGGGTCAGGAGGGTGTGCCTGGTGCATGATGTGTAGGGAAGGGGCCTTCCATAATTGCAAGAGGCAGACAATTCATCTGGAAGCTCTAGAAAATGAGAGAAGGAAAAAAAAACCTGAGCTCTAAATGTCCATCTGGGTTTTGAAAAGTCGATATTTGAAGTTGCGGCAGGCTGCTTTGTAATTAAATCGGCCACCAAGGTCCATTTTCATAGCAGTCCAATTCCAGATGTGATCATAGCATAATGAACCATGCCTTTATAAATGTTAACGTTTCCTGGGATCAAAATATCTGCCAGAATTTTCCTCCCAATTTAAAGAGTTTAAATGCCACATTATTTTTGAAAAGTGTTTTGCTCTACTGGTGTTTCTGTGTCACAGAAAACAGTTGGAGGGCATGGCATGGAATGACAGATAAAGGAAAACCTCCCTCCTGTTTTAATAAAAACAGAATTCACTGTACTTGCGTCCTGCTGTCCAGCCTTGATTCACATGGACCAATTTCTCTTCTGGCTACTAAGATAAATGTAGTATTTACTGAATAAAGGTGATCATGTTTCCTACTCTGCTATATATCAATCTTGAAGGGTCAGAATGCACTTGTTATCTAGATACACAATCCAGTATATGTACAGGTATCTTACTCTTCTGTGGTTTGAAGCTCATCTTCCATTTATTTCTATTTCAAACTGAGTTTAAAAGTTGGTTACCCATCAGAGAAGGAGAATTGAATGATTGAGTTAGACAGGGGCAAGCTCCTTAGAGTGCTTCTTGGGTAATTTCTCTGATAGACTCAAACTAATTCTGATACTCTGCCTGTCTCTAGGACAGTGTTTAATTCCCATGCAATTATGTGAGTTTGTGTGAAATCTCTTTCTGAAACCCCTGGACAGAACTTATTTCAGTTCTGAAGCAATGACTCCTAATACCTTGAATAATTATAGAGACAATCCCCCATACTGGGGCTTCCCTCGTGGCTCAGACAGTAAAGAATCTGCTTGTAATGCAGGAGTTCAGTTCAGTCACTCAGTTGTGTCTGACTCTTTGTGACCCCATGGACTGCAGCACTCCAGGCCTCCCTATCCATCACCAGCTCCCAGAGTTTACTCAAACTCATGTCCATCGACTCAGTGATGCCATTTAACCGTCTCATCCTCTGTTGTCCCCTTCCCCTCCTGCCTTCAATCTTTCCCAGCATCAGGATCTTTTCCAATGAGTCAGTTCTTCACATCAGGTGGCTAAGGTATTGGAGTTTCAGCTTCAACCTCAGTCCTTCCAATGAATATTCAGGACTGATCTCCTTTAGTATAGACACCACAGTTCAAAAGCATCAGTTCTTCATGCTCACCTTTCTTTATAGTTCAACTCTCACATCCATACATGACTACTGGAAAAATCATAACTTTGACTAGACGGTCCTTAGTTGGCAAAGTAATGTTCTACTTTTTAATATGCTGTCTAGGCTGGTCATAACTTTTCTTCCAAGGAGTAAGCGTCTTTTAATTTCATGGCTGCAGTCACCATCTGCAGTGATTTTGAAGCCCCCCAAAATAAAGTCTGTCATTGTTTCTGGTGTTTCCCCATCTATTTGCCATGAAGTGATGGGACCAGATGCCATGATTTTAGTTTTCTGAATGTTGAGTTTTAAGCAATGCAGGAGACTCAGGTTCAATCCCTGGGTTGGGAAGATCTCCTGGAGAAAGAAATGACAACCCAATACAGTATTCTTGCCTGGAGAATTCCATGGATAGAGGAGCCTGGCAGGCTACAGTCCTTGGGGTCACAAAGAGAAAAGACTGAGCTACTAACACTTTCAGTTTTCCCCATACTAAAGTTTGCATCCAGACTGAGTCATGTCAATCCAGTAGTGGTAGGTGGTAGGTGCAATTAGAGTAAATTATATAAATGAACTACGAGACATCGTGATTCCATAATGATGCTCAAAAAAGGGTTAAAAAAAAGGAAAGGGAAATAAAAGAACTGGATAAACAAAACAAAGTGTACTGATATTATTGGAAGCTAAGGTACCAACTTCTATCTTGAAATTGATAGCTGTTTGTAAATCATCTACACTTTAATAAAAATAATTCTGGGAGAAAAAAAATTAGGTCTTTAAGCATTGATTAATTAATTAAAGGGAAGAAATAGGCATTTTTCTTGCCTCTCTAGTAGGAATTCTACTTCAGACTAACTAGAAGCCTTAGGAAATGAGTAAAACTTTCTAAACAGGAGGATTTATAGGAATAGAAAAGCATCATGTTGCAATCTCTAGTAAAATCATTGGTTTAGGTCATCAACAAATAGTAAAACATTAGTGAAGATTTGATGGGAAATTTTAGAGTGATGGGATTAGGCCAGTGCCATCCAAACTACATTAGTGTATCTTAGCCTTACTGAAGTACATCACTCAGGCTTAATGTTGCCCCCAAGATTAAGCAAATGTGATGTGCAGAGTACCACTTCTGAAGTAGCATGAAGGAAAACAACTTAGATATAATCAAACCATTAAAGGCCAGTTTACAGGAATGTAGGGGAGAGAGAGCCAAGCTAAGCATCAAGAAGCAGTCAAATGCAAAACATCAAAGACTTAGGATAATTTTTGTAGTTCCTTCAATAAATCAAAGAAAATAAATGAGAAGGATAAAGATGGAGTACCTCTACTTCTTTAAAGAAACAAATAAGGTGTAACAGCTAAATACAATATATAGAACATTTTTGTACCCTGATTCAAACAAACCATAAATTATATTTTTAGACAACAGGAGAAATTTGAGTATGGACTAGATATTGTTATTGTTCAGTCACTGAATCATGTCTAATTCTTTACAATTCCATGAATTATACACACCAGGCTCCTCTATCCTCCACTGTCTCCTGGAGTTTGCTTGAGTTCATGTCCATTGAGTCACTGATACTATCCAACCATCTCATCCTCTGTCACTCCCTTCTCCTTTTGCCTTCAATCTTTCCCAGCATCAGGGTCTTATCCAAAGAGTTGGTTCTTTGCATCAGGTGGCTAAAGTATTGGAGCTTCAGCTTTAGCATCAGTCCTTCCAATGAATAATCAGAGTTGATTTCCTTTAGGGTTGGCTGGGTTGATCTCCTTGCAGTACAGGGGACTCTCAAGAGTCTTCTCCAGCAACACAATTTGAAAGCATGAATTCTTTGGTGCTCAGCCTTCTTTATGGTCCAGCTCTCACATATGTACATGACTACTGGAAAAATAATAGCTTTGACTATCCAGAGCTTTGTTGGCAAAGTGATGTCTCTGCTAGATACTAGATGAAAGTACATAATTATCTTGTACTAATTTTGTAGGAACACTGCCTCATGTAAGAAAAAATTGAATGTATATTGAAACATTTATTGGTAAATGACTTCAGATTTGGAATTTGGTTGAAAGTAACCCATCCCAGTAAAAAGGAATAGGGCACAGAGAAAAAATGGGTATAACTAAAACTAAGATGGTAAAGTAATAGTTGTTGAGGCTTAGTGATGGATCCAGGTGGACTATATTTTCTACTTTTGCCATGCCTAGAAATTTTCCTAATAAATTAGAAATAAAGTGAAAGAAGTCTTAAAGCACACACCAAAAACAGAAAATTGTGAATTTAAGGTAGATGCTTACATACCAGTGAAGTGAGGTGAAAGTCGCTCAGTCGTGTCTGACTGTCTGCGACCCCATATAGTCCATGGAGTTCTCCAGGCCAGAATACTGGAGAGGGTATATGGTATTTAAAGAGAGACATGCTGGTGTGTTGTGACCTCAGGCAGAAAAATTAACCCTGGTAACTGGGATGGTGACAACTTAAATTTATCTGAGTCATTAGAATTTTCAGGCATACTTGTGTTTTTTGATTGTTGAAACAGTGATCTTGCCAAGCCTTATCTTCATAAGTGAGTCAGACATGAGATAGATTTAAAGAACAAAATTTTGAAATGTGGTTTGTCGCATTTCAGATGTCTTTTGTTGTACTTTGGCTTTGCTTTTAAAAGGTCACCTTTGTTAGTTTAGTAGCAAACAAAAGCATTACAGTTAACTCCAGGACCAGCGTCCTGGCTGTGTAACCATGTATTTGCACAGGGCCCTATGCTGAGATGGGCCCTGCAATTGGTTCAATGATCTGTGATCATCTTGAAATTCTTCACAGTTTTTGAACAAGGAACTTCAAATTTTCATTTTGCCTGGGGTCTGCAAATAGGCAGCCGGTCCTGGTTAAAGTGTATGGTACATAAAGTGTGTGTGTTGGGAGAAAGGAGATCTAATGGGCTTGATTGTTTATAATTCATTCTCCTGAAGGAGGCACATCATTCTCTTCAGGGTCACTTTATAGCCTCTCTGTTTTTTAACTTTCGAACTCTTTGGGGGACAATGAAGTAAACAGCCTCTAGCTCTGTATTATTGTGATTCTATTAACTTCATGAAAATGACACTCAAAATCAAAATCCAATTTCAAGACGTGCTTGCTATCTAGATCAAGAATTTTCTTTTGCAATACAATTTTCAGATACAGGTGTGCTTCCGGAGTTCTAAAATATTGAGTTTAATAAAAGGTGAATCTGTCTGAACATTTGGAACTCTTCTGGCGCTCTTTGTTATGCACACATACATGTTTACTGAGTTTAGTTTTTTTTTTTCTTTTCCCCTGTACTAGAAGAATGGTTTCATTAAGGAAGTAATAGCAGGACTTGCAAGGTTACTATGTATGGTATGGTGGTGGTGGTTTAGTTCCTAAGTCATGTTTGACTCTTTATGACCCCATGGACTGTAGCCTGTGTTTCGTTTGTCCATGGGATTTCCCAGGCAAGAATACTAGAGTGGGTTACCATTTCCTTCTCCAGAGGATCTCCCTGATCCAGGGATCAAATCCACGGACCCTCGTCTCCTATATTGCAAGCACATTCTTTACTCCTGAGCCCCCAGGGAAGCCCTATTTGTTGCATACATAGTTTAAATAGCAATGCGATATCCAGTTAATAGCAATGGATCAACAATCCCAGTTATAGAAATCTTCACTGAAGTCACCATACAGCCCGCTCTCTGACATGCCGGGGATTAGAATGGCTGAAGTCTTGTCACGGTGCCAAAGTTAACCGTGGTCTAAGAACAGTGAAGAGAGGCTGAGCTGTGCATGAATTAACTGCCACTAAAACAGATTTAAAAAGTAATCCTGAAAGGCAACTTTTAAGAAGAAACAGTGCTTTGAATAAATCGTAATTCTTTCCCAGTATGTAAAAGATACTTCTAGAAGGGAACGCTTTTAATAAAAAGTCTGTATTATAGCATTAGACAGGAAATCGCTTTTTAGAAATTAACCTTTCATGGTAACAGCATCAGGTTGATAGTTTTTATTCCTCCAAAGCCACAGACTTTCCCTCAGATTTCAATGTGCCTTTTTGTGTTACCTTTGACATTTGAGAATGGAACTAGAAAAGAAATTATACCCTAAACCACAGCTTCTTAAGTTGATGTCACAAATATTTCTCTCTCTTCCAGCCTTCATTCCCTCTCTGCCTCCCTCTATCTTTCCCTCTCCCTCTCTTTTGCTCCAAATAATATTGTCGGGCTAGTACCTACATATTTATTTCTTCTTTTACAGATGTACCACAATCTATGTGGGCATCCCTCAGATAGTTTTATTGTTTCTAAATATTTAATGTTTCAAATACCAATCTATTATGTATCCTTAGAGACATTTCCATATGTGCCTTCTTATTTGTATAGGATTCCCAGAGGTGAACTGCTGGGTCATGGGGAATGAATTTAACATTTTGAGAGAGAATCACCCCAAAGATTGGGCCAGCACACACGTCTACCAACAGTGGTTTTAGACCATTGTTTCCTAACCATTATCAATGCTGCATATACTCATATTTTAAGAGTGCCAGTTTGATGAGCAAAAATAATTGTTGCTTTGCTTTGTGTTGCTTTTTCAGCTTTCTTAAGGAATGTGTGCATGCGTGCTAAGTCGCTTCAGTCATGTCAAACTTTTTGTGACCCCATGGACTGTAGCCCGCCAGGCTTCTCTGTCCATGGGATTCTCTAGGCAAGAATACTGGAGTGGGTTGCCATTTCCTCCTCCAGGATCTTCCTGACACAGGGATCGAACCTACATCTCTTAAGTCCCCTGCATTGGCAGGTGGGTTTATTACCACTAGCACCACCTGGGAAGGAATAATTGACAAAACTGTAAGACATTTAAAGTGTCCATGATGATTCTACACATACACACACACACACACACACACACACACACACACACAGTGAAGGGATTCCCCCCACTGAGTTTATTAATACTTCTGTCACTTCACATATTTACCATTTTAGTGTGCGTGAGAACATTTATGCTTTACTGTCTTATGAAGTTTCAATTATACAGTACAGTGTTACCCACTGTAGTCATATTATGCATTAGATCCTCAGAGCATACTCGTCTTAGAACTGAAAGTTTGAACCTTTTTACCAAATTCTCTGTTCCCTCTACCCAGCACCTGACTATGACTTTTCTATTCTTCTATGAGTTCATTTTGTTTTCTTCTTCTTTGTAAGATCTCACATTTAAGTGATACCATGCAGTAGTTGTCTTTCTCTGTCTGATTTATTTCATTCAGCATAATATCTTCTATGTCCATCCATGTGGTTTCAGGATTTCCTTCTTTTTTAAGGCTAAATACTATTCTATATTTTTAGAAAATATCACATTTTCTTTATCCATTTATCGTTTTTGTTGTTCAGTTGCTCAGTCATGTCCAACTCTGCAACTACATGGATTGCAGCACAGCAGGCTTCCCTGTCCTTCACTATCAATAGACAATTGTTCTCATATCTTGACTATTATAAATAATGCTTAATGAATATGAGAGTACATTAACTCTTCAAGATAATGATTTCATTTTCGATCAATATACACCAGAAGTGGGATTGCTGGATCATATGGTAGAGCTATTTTTAACTTCTTGAGGACTTTCTATAGTGTTTTCCATGATAATTATACCGAGTTTACATTCTGACCAACTATGAACAAGCCATGTCTTTAAATGAAATGGAAAGAAACTATTTTAACAGGTTACATTTATTGAGTATCAGTTATGTTCCAGGTACTGTTCTTTTTATTCCCTTAAAAAATTCCTTCATTTAATTACCGTAGCACACCTGTTAATTAGCTAATGCTTTCCCCTGTTTTACTGACAATGAAGCTGAGGTTCAAAGAAGTCATTATCACATCCAAGGTCATAAAGTTATAAGTGACAGAGCCAGAGTTGAAACCTGCATCTTATTCAAAAGCCCAGCTCCTTGTACTAATCTCACTCACAATTAATGACCTTGAGAGGTCAAATGTTATGTATGTTTTCACTGCAGTGCAAAGTGTTATAAAAGAGAGATGTTATAAACAAAGGAAGGTGGAATTTCATAGAGAAGTTGGTACTTCTGACTTTGAAGAGAGTGGGCAAATGTTGCCAGCAGACTGACATATCTTAAGGAGTCTTTGCAGACTACGTGTGTTGTGATTTCAAGCTGTCTTGTTATTAGGTCTTCTGTTTTCCCCCTTCTTGAGAACAGTATGAGCAGTTTGGTTTTAGTAGTAATTTTCCTGCTACTGGGGTATCTCAGGCCTGTCACTGAGGTTTATAAGGAGTCAGCTTCTGCCTAAGAACTGAGTAAAAAGGCGAATTGGAATCTGGATGCAAGTCTCTTTGGCATCATCCCTTTAGTGGATTCATCAGAATTAACCAGGAAACTTTAAAGTTCAGGAATACTTAAATGAGTGTTTCTATTAGATGTGAAGGGGTGGGGAGGTGGGCTATCTAAGTAGTCAGATGGTCATGATATGAAAATAAGTTATTAAACACCCTGGTTGAATAACCTCAGCATTCACTTACATAATAGGCTTTGATGTTAATGTCAGTCGCTCAGTCGTGTCCAACTCTTTGTGACCCCATGGACTTGTAGCCTGCCAGGCTCCTCTGTCCACGGAATTCTCCAGGCAAAAACACTGGAGTGGAATGCCATTCCCTTCTCCAGGGGATCTTCCCTATCCAGGGATCGAACTTGGGTCTCCTGCATTGCAGGCAGATTCTTTACCATCTGAGCCACCAAGGAAGCCCCATAAGCTTTGATACCGATGGAGTAATCTGTTAACATGCCTTTTATGTTAATATTTGGAAATGGGTATAAGAATGGGAACATTAGAGACCTGCCTCTCCCTGCTGCCAGCTGCCAAGTGACTTGTAATTAGGGCATTTTGGGGGACGTTCCATCATCAGTCTTTAGTCCAAATACTTCTTGCTTTTCCAGCCCTGACTCATGGCTGGGCTGACTTCCCTTTCCTTTCTTCCCTGTCCTTTTTCCTCATTTAGAGAGGGCTTGTTTCTGCATGAGCCATTTCTTTGAAATATTCAAGGAAGCAGATTTCCAGCAGAAGGACATTTGCATTCTGAAGTTGTTTAGAGTTCCAGAGATTGATGGCTCACCTCCTCCATGTCTCTTCAGGCCTACATGGTGTTTCATGGCCTATCCTAAGAAGAGTAATTTGAAGCCTCTTAAGTTTCATTTGTCCCTTAATTTTTACCTCTCTCAATATGAATAGAACAGAAAACTGATGAATAAATGAGCACAAAATAATAATGCATCATTGCTTCTGTTCTTTATTTCAATGTTTTACAATTTAAATTTTATCCTCTTATTTTTCTCTTAATTGGCCCATGTGTTTCTAGATTCCCTCATACTAGTTTCTTTACACTTGCAAAACACCTGAGCCTGGAGTTTAATAATTATACGCCTACAAACCAAGAGCTGATTTTGGTCACATAAACATTGTAAATAAGTAAAGATCAACTCATTAACATGTGACAATTGCAATACATTTATAAGAAATCAAAGTTAGCAAGTTGCATAGATGAAATATGCTCATTGTCTTCTAGCTACCAATTTTTGGAGGGCATATTTAACTCTTTTTAAGAAAGTTTTATATAAAAAATGGAAACTTTGGAAAGATAGCTAAACATAAAATAATTAGGAAAGAGAAAAATTGTCATTAAAAAATAGAAAATGTATATAGATATCTCTCATAGTCTCTTAACATGCAAGAGAATAAAACTTTAAAAAAATGAATCATAGGGACTTCCCTTGTGGTCCAGTGGTTAAGACTCTGTGCTTCCGAGGCAAGGGGTGTGGTTTCGGTCCCTGGTGGGGAAGCTAAGATCTCACATGCTGAGCAGTGCAGCCAGAAACAAACAAACAGCAAGCCAAGAAGGCAAACAGAATCAAACATAGACAGGGAGCAAAATTCTTCTTCATAAGATTTAAGAAACACATAGTTTTAAGGTTCACCAATCTGATTTGTAACAAAACTAGCTGCAAATGCAAAATATAGTTTTAATACAAAAGCATGATTCTCCTTGGATCAATTGAAGGTCTTTCTTGAAAAAATTGGGACTTCTGATAACTGTTCTATTTATCTCACTGAAAAAGTTACCTTCCAGACGATTACTGATAATGCTACTCTCTCTTTTTTAGTTCTAAGAAGCCCTCAGGAGCACACATGCCAGGCAGTGTGAGGCAGTTCTTACTGAATTCTCTTCCCTAAGCCCTAGCTTAGGTTTGTTCTGATGCCCCAAATTCAAGGAAGAGCCGTATATCCTGTTCAAGGCTAATTCAGCTTTGGCATTGGGGTGGGCAGAGATCCTACAGCAAGGGCCCCTGAACTTGACTTTCAGTAGGTTAATTAAATATTAATATTTAACTCTCAACAGCCACAAGCATTTGTGTTGGGTTACTTTGGAGAAAAGCTGTTCTTTTCCTTTAGATATCCTTCCACTGAAAGAAATTCTTCTTAGTTTCTGAAGAATTCCACTTATCAATGTAGTAAGATATTTTTACCTCATTCATTGAGTTTTCCTTATAATAAATTATGTATAAAACCTTGAAGAAAAATTATTATTTCCTTTTACACTATATGGCTGACCTAGTTTCCCTGGTGGCTCCGTGGTAAAGAACCTGCCTGCTGATGCAGGAGACACGGGTTCAATCCCTGGTTCAGGAAGATCCTTTGTAGAAGCAAACGGTAACCCACTCCAGTGTTCTTGTCTGGGAAATCCCATGGACAGAGGAGCCTGGCTGGCCACAGTCCATGGAGTTGCAAAAGGGTTGGACACAACTTAGCGCCTAAACAACGAGAAGAACATAACTGACCTAACACTTTCCAATAGACCATAACCCACAAATCCATAAGTTGCTCATTTGCTACAAACAACTAAACAGACTGGATGTAGCCTGCTAGAGAGATTCCATAGAAAACACTCTCCTATCTCTCTGCTAGTAAGTATCATCAGGGAGTCTGATTAGTATGTTTATAAAGGAGTCTTTACTGGGTTATCTATTTCTGTTTTCCTTTTTTCTCTTCTTATGCGTCACCCAGGGGAGAGAAGATGGGTTACAAGCAAGGCACAAATGCTTTACTTTATTTTTTTAGATATTTATTATTATTATTTTATTTATTTATTTTAATTGGAGTCTAATTACTTTACAATATTGTGGTGGTATTTGCCATACAAATGTATGAATCAGCCACCAGTGTACATGTGTCCCACCATCCTGAACCCCCCTCCCAAGATATTTATTATCATTTTATTATTATATTTTGGCCATGCCGTGTGGCTTGTGGGATCCCAACCATGGATCAGACTACAGCCCCTTCTCTGGAAGCATGAACTGGTGTGCCAGAGAAGTCCCTACACATGCTTTCTTTTCCAAGACCCATTTCTATACCAAATGCTACTATATTGTGTGTTTTTAGATGTATGCTGTTTACCATGTGATAATTTATTGTTTATCACATATACAGCACATACAAAAGCCTTCAGAATCACTATCCAATGCTTTACATCACAATTGACAATGATAAAATTTGGGCTTCACTAAGGAAAAATGTTCTAGAGGAACTTCCAAATGTTTTTTTCCCAGTCTTTGTTACTGGTCACTCTCACTATCCCAGGAATTGAACATGTCTCTTTCCTTTTACACCTGACTTGGGATTATTGTTGGGTCTTCTATTAATCTCAGCATCTTCTCTCTATCCTAAATCTTCAACACTTTTACATAATCTCAGCCATTTAGAGTACAAGAAGATACATCATTCAGGCATGGGAAATGATTGGAAACAAGTTATGTACATTTAGGAAAATTATGCATTTGCACCACAGTTATAAAATCTTGTTTCAAACCGATGAGCAAACTGGGTTTTTGGTTTTTTTTTTTTGGCTGATTTTTACAGCCTTTCATATTTCATATCAAGCCATCTAGCTAATGTTCCTAGTCCTTTCATTCTTAGGACGACAAAGTCATTTGAGCCTGAATCTCCGGGAAAACCTCTTAGTTGACATCAACCCAGCTGGCCAGGGTAATTCTGGTCTATTAATCCATTAATTGAACAAATTGCTATTGGACCCCTACCCTGTAGAGAGTTATCATCCTAGACGCTGAGGATACAGCAGGGAACAAGACTCTCATGGTCCTTGCCCTCATGGCCTGACCTATTTATAACAATCTATAGACATATTTGAGGGAACAAATTCAACTAAAACAATTAGAAATTGTGATAAACCAAAGGATCTTTGAATTGGGATTCCTGTGGCAGTTGTATTCATAGGAGGTGATTCAACTAAGGTAACTAGCAAATGAAAGGAGATTGCATTATGGATTCCAGCTGCTGACACTATGCTATGTAGCTTAGATTAACTCTTTACCAGACTCAAGAATGAAATTAATCATCCAGCATCATGGAAAATCAATAAACTTCAAGCTGCTTTGAAAATACCGACATAAGGATGTTAATGCTTTGGTTATAAAGTTATCTCAAATGACAGATAATAACAAATGTCTGTCTCTTTTCAATACATAGTGGAAGCTTGCTGAATTCACACTGAAACAGATATGATATTTTTCCTTCACATAATTTAATCTTTTGATAGCCATTTCAAATTAAAGATTTTCTATTCCATACAGAAGGTATGTATATTTCTTTCTGAAGCCTAATCACCTCTTCCTTCCCTGCTCTCCTCTTCCAAACCAGGCACGTGGAGTTTCCTGTCCTTTTGTATTTTTATAAATAAAAATGTCATTCAAATTCTGTTTTAAACATGCTGAGGCTTTAGAAGCTTCCTTCAAACTGAAACCATATGAAGGGGTGAAGGACATTTGTTTCTTCTAGGCCCTTAAACACCCCTTTCTGGACTTATTCCTGTTCTTTGACAGTCAGCGTTTTCAGTTATTGCCATTCTTCATCCAACCACCAGCACCAGGTTTCAACCCCAGCCCTGTATTGATAAAAGATCCACGAGGAATTTTTACTATAGATCCTGTACACAGGAGGTTATAACCTCATTTGGGAGATAATAGTAATCACAGCCTCATGGGTTTGTATTTTACTGATACCAGACGTTTGGTTCTAAAATCAGAGAAGAAGGTAAAAGTTGTGTATATTCAAAGTAACACAAAATTTTTAAAAATTCACCCACAAAATACAAAATATATAGTCATGCTCATAGGACAGATTAGAAACAATCTATTGTAGCCAACATAGACAGATTTTCCTCTAGGATCAGAACAGATAGCAGATTCCTCAACTGAGTGTCAAGTAAAGAGATGGCCATATTGCATGAAAATACATGCAGGTTAGACTCAGGCTTGGCCCAGCGTTATGCTCACACTATGAGAGAGACATAGAAAACTATAAAAAATAAGGCAAATGTACATTTGGAACTTCCATTCCACACTCATTGACACTTGAGGCAGTAATCACAGAGTGGTTGCTGGGCAGAGCTATCTGCTTTACCTAAATCTCTGTCACACACACACACACACACACACACACACACATGCTATTCTGGTCAATAGTAGCAACATGAGCTGAGCTTCAGAAAGCTTAGATTATGTGATAGCAATGGAGTGAAGAATATGTGCAATTTTATTAGAAAATAGTAACAGAATGATGTGGCTGGGAATTCTTTACAGAATATCTTAAATATTAGACAAAGAAGCTAGGCTATAGTCAGTAAGTTATATTAAGCCACTGAAGGTTTTTGAGACAGATAGTTAACATTACTATTTTGCTGGAAGGCAGACATAATGGGTTCAGTTTTGAACCTACTGAATGGGAATTGTTTAGGGTCGTTCAGAACCAGCTGGACACTCACATCTAGTATCTGGAAAGGAAGTCATAACTGGAGATAGAGTCGACTGAGTCATTTCCAGACATGTCTGTTTTATTGCTGTATCTTCAGCACCTAAAATGGTTTCAGGAAATGGTATACTCAATAAATAATTAATGGATTAATCAGTTTAGTCACTCAGTCGTGTCCGACTCTTTGTGACCCCATGCGCTGCAGCATGCCAGGCTTCCTGTAATAGTGTTTGATTATATTGAGGTGATAATATATAACTATCAAATATTATATGGATAAATGGATGGATAGGTGGATGTGGGGGTGGAAGGAAGGAAAGAAGGAAGATCACTTTGTTTTTCTAGCTAAGTTGTCCCTTGAACTTTTCTAGTCTGAAAATTTCCAGTAAAGATATACTGTGTTCACAGATGGTTATTTGTAGATGTAAGGTCAGATTCTGGGTAACTTCCCAAGTCCCAGCAGTATTTTTTAAGTGCTTTTGAGAGTAAAGTGGCAGCACCTTTGGAGTAGCCAGTGAAGAAGAAAACAACTGAGAAGAAATGGGCACACCTGAGGGTTTCTACTGTGATCGGTGAGCTTACTCACCAGATGAATAGAGCATCTTACTGAAGAACTGTAGCTTTGAGATGCAGACCACTTGGGGATGAAAGCTATGGGGTTGGGAGAAATAAGGAGAGGAGAAGGCAGTAATCTACTTGCTTGTTCTCTTTTCTGAGACCAAAGTATCAGTAGGGATTAGAGGAGCATCATAGTAGGCAGGCACCCTAACCACAGAGAAGAGAGGCAGCTGGAAGGAGACGGACGATAGCACAGCTCTCCTGTCTGGAGAGGCAAAGAGCCATTAAAGGCGCCGGGAACTTGTAAGGTTAGCATTGTGTTGCTCTAAAGACACCACATATGGCAAGTTCTGCCGAGTGGAGAGAGGTCGGAAAGGCATTTTCTAAAAGGGCGAGCCAGGCCCTTCTCGCTTCAATAGTTTCCTGGGGCCCAGCTGCATTGAGACAGCTGAATACTTCACAGTCCAGCCTCACTGCCCGACGCAGAGCAGCAGGGTGGAGAGCAAAGCCTGGTTCAAGAGAGTGTGCATTCTTGCTTGAAGGGCTATGAGCACAAGTCCTCAAATACACCCTGGAGGGGGTTAGCCAGTGTTTGTCCTCCCTGCTTCCTGTCCTTCCAGGTGATTGATGAAGAATTGATGAAGAATTGATGAAGTCTCAGCAATTCTAAGATATCTCAGCAATTCTAAGATGTTCTAGTCTCATCAATTCTAAGATATTCTAGCCTCCATGACTATCGGGTTACACCCTGCAGGTCTGCAGCCCTGTTTTGCCCAACCTAGAGTCTAAAGAAAGAGCTCAGAGTCAGCAACAGAGGCACCAATAGTCTAATGAATGGGGGACCTCTCACATCTGAAGCAAGGTCCTGGAGCAAGAGCTCCCCTTGTGGGCCAGCAGGCAGGCAGGGTAGCCATCTTTGCCCCACCAAGGGAGAAGGAGGTTGCCACTTTTAGGAATTGACCTCTGGTTGGCTCCCTGGTTCCACCTAAACTAGCAGAGGCACACACCCCTCAGTGCCCATTTTATAAGCTCTGTGGTGGAAAAATTTGGAAATACCAAGGGAACATTTCATGCAAGGATGGGCATGATCAAGGACAGAAGCAGTAAGGACCTAACAGAAGCAGAAGAAATTAAGAAGCGGTGGCAATATTCCATGGTGCATATGTACCACAGCTTCCTTATCCATTCACCTGCTGATGGGCATCTAGGTAGCTTCCATGTCCTGGCTATTATAAACAGTGCTGCGATGAACATTGGGGTGCACGTGACTCTTTCAGATCTGGTTTCCTCAGTGTGTATGCCGCAAGAATACACAGAAGAACTATACAAAAAAGGTCTTAATGACCCGGACAACCACGATGATGTGATCGCTCACCTAGAGCCAAACATCCTGGAGTATGAAGCTAAGTGGGCCTTATCAAGAACTACTATGAACAAAGCTTGTGGAGCTGACAGAATTCCAGATTTAAATCAAATCCTAAAAGATGATGCTGTTAAAGTGCTGCACTCAATATGTCCGCAAATTAGGAAAGCCCAGCAGTGGCCACTGGGCTGGAAAAAATCAGTTTTCATTCCAATTTAAAAAAGGGCAATGCCAAAGAATGTTCAAATCACCATACAATCGCACTCATTTTACAAGCTAGCAAGATTATGACTGGGGCTTCCCTGGTGGTTCGGCAGTAAAGAATCTGCCTGCAGTGTAGTTATTGCAGGAGATGTGGGTTCGATCCCTGGGGAGGGAATATCCCCTGGAGGAGGGCATGGCAACCCACTCCAGTATTCTTGCCAGGAGAATCCCCATGGACGGAGGAGCCTGGCGGACTGTGCTTCATGGGGTCACAGAGTCCGACACGACGGAAGCAACGAAGCACAAGATTATGCTCCAAACCCTTAAACCAGGCTTCAACAGTAAAGAACCAAGAACTTCCGGATGTACAGGCTGGGTTCCAAAGAGGCAGAAGGACTGGAGATCAAATTGCCAACATCTGTTGGGTCATAGGAAAAGCAAGGAATTCCATAAAAACATCTATTTCTGCTACATTGACTATGTTAAAGCCTTTTACTCTATGAATCACAACAAATTGTGGAAAATTCTTAAACAAATGGGATTACCAGACCACCTTACCTGTCTCCTGAGAAACCTGTATGTAGGTCAAAAAGCAACAGTTAGAACCTGATATGAAACAACTGACTGGTTCAAAATTGGGAAAGGAGTATGTCAAGACTGTATATTGTCACCCTGGTTATTTAACTTCTGTGCAGAATACATCATGTGAAATGCCAGGCTGGATGAATCACAGCTGGAATCCAGATTACTAGGAGAGATATCAACAACCTCAGATATGCAGGTGATACCAGTCAAATGGCAGAAGAGGAACTAAAGAGCTTCTTGATGAAGGTGAAAGAGGAGAGTGAACCTGGTTTAAAACTCAACATGAAAAAAAATCTAAAATCATGGCATCCAGTCCCATCACTTCATGGCAAATAGAAAGGGAAAAAGTGAAGGCAGTGACAGATTTTATTTTCTTGGCTCCAAATTCACTGCAGACAGTGATTGCAACCATGAAATTCAAAGACACTTGCTCCTTGGAAGAAAAACTATGACAAACCTAGACATTATATTAAAAAGCAGAGACATTACTTTGATGACAGAGATCCATATAGTCAAAGCTATGTTTTATCCAGTAGTCATGTGTGGATGTAACAGTTGGACCATAAAGAAAGCTAATCACTGAAGAATTGATGCTTTCGAGTTGTGGTGCTGGAGAAGACTCTTGAGAGTTCCTTGAACAGCAAGGAGATCAAACCAGTCAATCATAAAGCAAATCTACCCTGACTATTCCTTGGAAAGACTTTGCTAAGGCTGAAGCTCCAATACTTTGGCCACCTGATGCAAAAATCTGACTCACTGGAAAACACTCTGGAGCTGGGAAAGATTAAAAGCAAAAGAAGAAGGGAGTAGCAGAGGATGAGATGGTTAGATGGCATCACAAAGTCAATGGATATGAATTTGAGCAAGCTCCAAGAGATAGTGGAAGACAGATGAGGCTGACATGCTGCAGTCCATTGGGGTTGCAAAGAGACACACTTGGGGTTGCAAAGAGACAGACAAGACTTGGCAACTAAATAACAAATGGTGAAGTTGTTCTGATCTAAAGATAGGAAAATCACTAGATGGGGCCAGGCACTGTGGTGGGACAAATATGTAGGAAAATTGATCAAGTGAGTAGGTATAGGTGAAACAGGGACTGGTTGAATGGGGGATATACAAAGAACGAGAGAAGGACCATTGTGGGTGGCCTGACCGTATAGGGATCAATTCACTGCTTAACCACAATAAAAGGATTCCAAGTGGGTTCTTCCTTTCTTAAATTTTTAAAGTGATTTATGTGTGTTGAAAAAAATAATAGACAAGGATAAAGCAAAAGAAAGCAACATAGTTCTATTACCTGGAGATAATCACTGTTCATGTTTTGGTTTATATACTTGGTGGTGGTGGTGGTGCTCAGTCATGTCTGACTGTTTGCAACCCCGTGGATTGTAGCCTGCTAAGCTCCTCTGTCCGTGGGATTTCCAGGTAAGAATACTGGAGTGAGGTGCCATTTCCTCCTCCAGGGGATCTTCCTGACCCAGGGATAGAAACCCCATCTCTTGTATCTCCTGCCCTTGTAGGCAGATTCTTTACCACTGTGCCATCTGGGCATTTAAATGATTTTATTTATTCAGAGTTTTTCCTATCTTTGTTGAAGTATAATTTACCCCCTACAATGTATAAATTTAAGGTATACAGTTTGACGATTGAGATATATATATATATGTATGCACATTGTGGAGTAATCATCACAATCAAGTAATTAGCATATGCACCACCTCACATAGTTATCATTTTCTTCCTTCCTCATTCCTTTAGTTTTCTTTTACATTTTATTTCCTTCCTTCCTCTTTTTCTTTCTTTCCTGATGTGCCATCTTTCTGAGACCTTTCCTTATACCTTGGCTTCTTCAGAAACTGTGTTCTTAGCTTTCACCCTGCTTCTGGTTGCTCTGCCTCATTTACCCCAACAGCAGAACCACGCCTTGCTACAGATCACATTCACAGGTCCTCGCCTGACCATGCACCACCGCTCACCGCTGCCGGGGCCCCCGGCCTCTGCTCTGTGGGGCTCCTGCGCGGCTGTGAGTTGGTCTCCCCAGCCATCTGGGTACCCCTCTGGCCTTTTAGTCTGATCATTCCTGCTGAAAGTCTCCAGCCCTCCAGGACTGCATGCCTCTGTTGCTCCCAACTCTTATAGGAGAGCGCATCCAAACATCTAATTTTACTCCTTCAGGCCTTTCTAATCTTCTCTACTTTTATCCTCCCCTGCAATCACCTGGATTCACAGATTGACAGAGACACTGTGATACAGCTCACTCTTATTCCAGGGAAAGGCAAAGAGCGCTTGAGTCAGAAGGCTGTGTTGACCTTAAGAGTGCACTCAGAAATGTTTACATAAATTCAAAAGGTCAAGTGTAGGAAAATATCGATGGATCAATGTATTTAATATTGGTTTATCTTTGTAATATGCATAAAAACTCACTGAGAAAGGTCACCTAGTTAAATATATTGGAGGTTCTAGAAATTAACCTGCTGGTTTTGCTGAATATAGCCTGTGAGTAAATAGGAACACCTGAGGATGTGTTTTATGACTAACTTTTAATTTAAGAAAATCAGTGGTCACCCCATCTCTGCTCAGTGCCAACAGAAAGCCAAAAGGTTAGTCAGAACAAATGTAGTTCACGGACCCCCTTGGTTTGGTTACTCAGAGTGAATCACTGCATTAGACTCTAGAATAATAAGCATAGAGGCTATATTGTGTGGCTCTTTTTAAAAAACTTATTTTAATAACTGCTCAATGCTGTTAACTCTGGTCGGATTTAATTATGTAAAGTATACCCTTTTATATACTAGTGAGTCAATTACTATGGTTGTAAACAGAATAGGAATGGTTTTCTAAAAATATTAATATATATCTGATCACATCATGCCTCTGGCTATACCACTGTTATTTTTGGGCATGCTATCTGAGCTTCCATGAAATGAAACATTTGGCAACTATTACATTTTATCATTTCCAGCATTTCAAAAGTGTTATCCATATATTTAGACTTTACATTATAAGTGGCAGGGTAAGAAAGTTTCATACACAGTCCCTCTGGCATTTGCATGGAGTCCACACAGTCACATAAATGAATGGATGAAAATTAGTGAACACATCAAGTAACCATTGGACAGAGTAGTATTTTCTGGTTGATACAATCATTTAAGTATCTTTACCATAAAATAATTTCACAGCTCTAAGATTATTGCAATAAAATTAGGAAACCCACTATGAGGAATTTAAAAGTGAAAAATTAAGGAAAGACATGTGAAAACATGCTCCGCATCACTCCTCAGCTGGGTAATGTTTACCACAACTACAAAGTCCTACCAAGATGCACCAGCAATGACAAAAATGAGAATGCCAATAGCACCAAATATTGGCAAAGATAGGGAGTAGTGGAACTTCTACATGGTGATGTCTGTAATGTAAATTTTACAGATACTTCGGAAAACAATTTTCAAGTTTTTATACAGTGACACCTGTAATTAACATATGAAGAATTGATGCTTTCCAACTATGGTGCTGGAGAAGTCTCTTGAGAGTCCCTTGGAAAGCAAGGAGATCAAACCAGTCAATCCTAAAGGAAATCAACCCTGAATATTTATTGGAAGGACAGTTGCTGAAGCTGCAGCACCAATACTTTGGCCACCTGATGAGAGGAGCCTTCTTTTTGGAAAAGACCCTGCTGCTGGGAAAGACTGAAGGCAGAAGGAGAAGAGGGCAGCAAAGGAGACAGCTAGATAGTGTCTCTAACTCAATGGACATGAATTTGAGCAAACTTGGAGTGACAGTGAAAGACAGAGAAAGCTGGCCTGCTGCAGCCCATGGGATCTCAGAGTCAAACACAGCTTAGTGACTGGACAGCAACCACCTTCAGTTTTACTCCCAGGTATTTATCCAAGAGAAATGAAGACATATCTACATAATGTCTCTCTTAATTTAAAATACCCCCAATTTAGAAACAATCTAAATGTCGATTTAAGTCAACAGATAAATTGATAAGCAAATTATAATATATCCATGCAGTGGACGGCTACTCAGCCAAAAAAAGTGCACTAAGCTACTGATAGTAACATGGGTGGATCTCGGAAACATCCTGAGTGAAATACGTCAAAAAAGTAAGTGAAAGTTGCTCAGTTGTATCAGACTCATTGTGACCCCATGGACTGTAGCCTGCCAGGCTCCTCTGTCCATGAGATTCTCCAGGCAAGAATACTGGAGTGGGTTGTCCTTCCCTTCTCCAGGGGATCTTCCTGACCCAGGGATGGAACCCAGGTCTCCTGCATTGCAGGAAGATATCATCTGAGTCACCAGGAAAGAGTAAGAATAGATACTAAATTTCCTTTATATGAAGTTCTAGGTGGCGCTAGTGATAAAGAATCCACCTGCCAATGCAGGGATTGTAAGAGACGCAGGCTTCATCCCCTCAAGTAGGGCATGGCAACCCACTCCAGTATTCTTGCCTGGAGAATCCCATGGACAGAGGAGACTTGGGGGGCTACAGTCCATGGGGTCGCAAAGAGTCAGACATGACTGAAGCGACTTAGCACACACGCACTCAGAACAGGTCAGCCTATATTGATAGAAAGGAGAGAAGCAGTTGTCTGGGGCCAGGAGTAGACAGAGAATTGACCACGAAAGAGCACAGGGAACTTTTGCAGTGATGGCAATGTTATATTTCTTGATAGAGGTGGTGGTCACACAGGTGTGTGGATTTGTCAAAACTTGCTGAACTATCCAATGAAGCTTGGTGCATATTTATTATATGTAACTTACATTTAAATAAAGTTGGTTACCTATTAAAATTAGGGAAATTGTTAAAAATTGGTGCCTGTTGCTATAATTACAGAAACTTATTTAATATTTCATTAATCATCAGTAGTATTTTTAGCCTACTGAATCAGTTCCTCATGAAATCTTGCCACATAGTTGTCTAATATTGCTAGGGATATCGCTCCTTCATTGCCTGCTGCATAATAACTGTGTAGACAAAATAGAAGGGAGATTATAGTTTCACAAAATGTTGCCCAGGTTCCAATGTATTAATGATGTGTTCAGTATTTTGTATGATAGTAAGGGTACAGCAGAAATTCTTTCAAAGGTCAAAATTATCACTTAGGAGAAGGCTATGCTTTCAACCTTTAACTCTGCAAGTTACTTTGCATAGAACTGGTTTTGTTATGTTATCTCAGACATGAAGCCATCAAATATTTATTCATCACCTTAGGAAAAAAAAATAGAAAGTTACCCAAAAGAAACCTCATCCTTGATACTTTTTAAAGAGAGCAAGCTCTAGGGCCAAAGGTGAGACCGACAGCCGCTCAGTTCTATGCCTCATCCCATCTGTATTATGTATCTGTGGCTCAGTTAGTGCCTGAGGCTGCTGAATGATCCAGAAAAGGTTAGGTTATTCTTAGGGTGCCCTCTTAAGGCAGAGGAATATACAATCATTTTTAAAAGATTGTCATGAAAAGCAGTTGAAATACTGTAAGTGTTTGGCCTTAGGACATTGCCCTCAAGTTACCTGGCAAATTTACTATCCAGGACAGAATGTTCCTAATGATGCAAAATAAGATGTCATAGTCCCTGGGAGGTGGTTTCCCAGGCAAACTGCTCGAATTAAGGGTGACCACTTGATTTATCACCCAAATCAGGACATTTTTAAAAAGGAGGCACTCTTAATAATTCTGCTGAGACAGCAGACGTAAACCAGAGGTGTCCCAGCCAAACCAGAACCGTGGTCATCCTAGTAAAATATAGTTTCTGAAGACTGTCTTTAATGTAGTGACGCCCAGGGCTCAACTAGAGCAAACTGTCCAAAAAACGTGCACAGTCACTCCGTTGTGGCCAACTTTTTTGAGACCCCATGGACTACAGCACACCAGGCTCCTCTGTCCATGGGATTTCCCAGGCAAGAACACTGGA
This sequence comes from Cervus elaphus, assembly GCF_910594005.1. Classification (NCBI taxonomy): domain Eukaryota; kingdom Metazoa; phylum Chordata; class Mammalia; order Artiodactyla; family Cervidae; genus Cervus; species Cervus elaphus. The sequence goes on from NC_057832.1 coordinate 116,332,398, forward strand.
GTGGGTAGCCATTCCCTTCTCCAGGGCATCTTCCCAACCCAGGGAGCCAACCCATATCTCTTGTGTCTCCTGCATTGGGCAGGCCTATTCTTTACCACTAGCACCAGCTGGGAGGAACACAGATGGATGTTTTCAATGCAGTAGCATTCATTTTAACTAGTTTTTTTTGTTTGTTTGTTTTTACCAAAAACAGGACAGAATGTGGTTTTTGATATGTTTACTCCAAAGAAATGTAAAAGACATTCACTCTTTCAGTCTGCCACAATTATTTTCTTCCTTTTAAGGGAAAGAAAGAAAACATTCCACCTGGAGAGACATTGTGTCTCATAGCTTTGAGTCCCCCAACACTCAGCCAAGAGCCACGTGTGTGAAGTGGCCTGCCTTTAAAAATGGAAAAGAAAAAGGTCATTTAAGAGATGAACATGGGACCCAAAGGGTCGGGAGGGAGATGCAGTCAGTTTTCCCAAGGATTTTTGCTGGAGCCAAGGCGAAGGGGCTATTGGATCACAAATCCTAAAGATGATTTGTGCTTCGTGCTGCTGGTAGTCAATTATTTCAACAAGGGGAAAGTGCATTTAAGAATGAAACGCCACAATCAGAGCAAGATCAAAGGGAGGAAAAGAGGGAAAGAGAAGGGGAGAGAGAGAGAGAGAGAGAGACTTATTTGCTGAGCCCCTGGTTTATCTCATGTTTATTGTCACTCTTATTCCTGCTCCTAACCCTGAACTTTTCAAGCACTTGAACCAATAATAAGTTCTGTTTTTCCTTAAACTAATTTGTACTGATTGTCTGTTTCTTGGATTGATTCTGCTGTATAAATTCAAAAGGAGCAGAAAGTTTAATTCATTAAAATACATAGAGTTTGTCCATTTCATCCAAGTTGTCCATTTTATTGGCATAGAGCTGCTGGTAGTAGTCTCTTATGATCCTTTGTATTTCAGTGTTGTCTGTTGTGATCTCTCCATTTTCATTTCTAATTTTGTTGATTTGGTTCTTCTCCCTTTGTTTCTTAATGAGTCTTGCTAATGGTTTGTCAATTTTGTTTATTTTTTCAAAAAACCAGCTTTTAGCTTTGTTGATTTTTGCTATGGTCTCTTTAGTTTCTTTTGCATTTATTTCTGCCCTGATTTTTAAGATTTCTTTCCTTCTGCTAACTCTGGGGTTCTTCATTTCTTCCTTCTCTAATTGCTTTAGGTGTAGAGTTAGGTTATTTATTTGGTTTTTTTCTTGTTTCTTGATGTAAGCCTGTAATGCTATGAACCTTCCCCTTAGCACTGCTTTTACAGTGTCCCATAGGTTTTGGGTTGTTGTGTTTACATTTCTCCAAAGAAGACATACAGATGGCTAACAAACACATGAAAAGATGCTCAACATCACTCATTATTAGAGAAATGCAAATCAAAACCACAATGAGGTACCATTACACGCCAGTCAGGATGGCTGCTATCCAAAAGTCTACAAGCAATAAATGCTGGAGAGGGTGTGGAGAAAAGGGAACCCTCTTACACTGTTGGTGGGAATGCAAACTAGTACAGCCGCTATGGAAAACAGTGTGGAGATTTCTTAAAAAACTGGAAATAGAACTGCCATATGACCCAGCAATCCCACTGCTGGGCATACACACTGAGGAAACCAGATCTGAAAGAGACACGTGCACCCCAATGTTCATCGCAGCACTGTTTATAATAGCCAGGACATGGAAGCAACCTAGATGCCCATCAGCAGATGAATGGATAAGGAAGTTGTGGTACATATACACCATGGAATATTACTCAGCCATTAAAAAGAATTCATTTGAACCAGTCCTAATGAGATGGATGAAGCTGGAGCCCATTATACAGAGTGAAGTAAGCCAGAAAGATAAAGAACATTACAGCATACTAACACATATATATGGAATTTAGAAAGGTGATAACGATAACCCTATATGCAAAACAGAAAAAGAGACACAGAAATACAGAACAGACTTTTGAACTTTGTGGGAGAATGTGAGGGTGGGATATTTCAAAAGAACAGCATGTATACTATCTATGGTGAAACAGATCACCAGCCCAGGTGGGATGCATGAGACAAGTGCTCGGGCCTGGTGCACTGGGAAGACCCAGAGGAATCGGGTGGAGAGGGAGGTGGGAGGGGGGATCGGGATTGGGAATACATGTAAATCCATGGCTGATTCATATCAATGTATGACAAACCCACTGGAAAAAAAAAATAATAATAATAATAATAAAAAAAAGAAAAAAAAATACATAGAGTTTGGTAGATTTATTCTCAAAAATGATGTAGCTTATCCTTTCTCTTGTATTAGTCATCTTTTCAGGTAATCAACAGGTAGATTTCTTTTAATGAATAAGAATTGTTTCCAGTCTTTATTGAAAGGTGTCAGGTTATTGAAAAATTGATAAAGAATTTCAAAAATATGCATAAATTTTTATTCTGTGAAGTGTGCCAAAATGTATCAGTGAATACTAACTAGTTATCTGTTGGTAAATCATCAACATACTATAACATATCATTATGTATTCCTTCATGAGTTGTTGAAGTTTAACTAAGTTAAGCTACACTGAAGAAGAAAAAGCCAATATTTGAAATGATATTATTCACAGTAGAACTACAATAGATATCAGATACATTTTTTCAATGGGATAATGTGGTGGGACTGCCCTAGTAGTAAATAACCCTCCTGCCAATGCAGGAGACCCGAGCTCAGTCCCTGGGTTGTAGAGATACACTGGAGAAGGGAATGGCTACCCACCCCAGTATTCTTGCCTGGAGAATTCCATAGACAGAGGAGCCTGGCAGTCTACAATTCATGGGGTCGCAAAGAGTTGGACACGACTGAGCAACTAACAGTTTCGCTTTTCACTTTTAATGTGTTTGGGAGGAACATTCTTTGCTACTGAAAGGATGGACAAGTGAGAGTACACCCTTGAATGTAAAGGTATATAGTGTTCGAAAGTGGTCACTGATCACATTTCTCGGTGAAGAGGTCATGTGTGACTAGTTGTGGGTTTTGCCCCATAGGATATCTGTAAGTAATATGATTTGGCCTGATTAACATTTTGTTTACACAATCTGGGCTTTGGAAAGACTTAAGACATAAAGAAATACTTAGACATGAAACAGTAGACAACCACTGGAAACCTGGAGAAGGGAATGGCAACCCACTCCAGTATTCTTGCCTGGAGAATCCCATGGACAGAGGAGCCTGGCAGGCTACAGTTCATAGGGTCATAAGAGTTGGACGCGACTTAGCGACTAAACCACCACCACCTGAAGGGTTTTGCTGGGTAGACAAGGCATCACATGTGAAAGACAATGGTTATCTCCAGACAGGCAGTTATCTGGGTTTGGAAGTTTCTGCCTGAGCACCCCATCTGTGGGCAGAATACTGTAAACCCAATAAGCATGCCATTTTCACCAGGGTCTTGACCCCAGGGTCACTACCAGTCTAGGCCCAGAGAACGTGCTTAATTTCTGCTTCAAGGAACTAGTATGAATGAAGCAGGAAACATTTGCCTGTGTAGAACTTATTGATATGTAGATCTTAGAATAACAGTTAAGGATACATTCAGATTCTTGAGCTTGAACCACTAAAAGCAAAACATAGGAAAGAGGGCCACTAAACCCATGAGCAAAAGAGGAGCATGATGTGAAAAGGCTGTGACTTAGGGGATACAATCTGCTATGGTTGCAAAGCAAGTTATGTTGGCCAGAGCTGGTATCAGTCTGGGAATATCCAAGCGGCGAGTGTGGTCATGTGAACCCTCAGAACAGGCATGGGGACGGAGGAGAAGGTTGCTACACATCTGCTACTTTGAACCCAAGTTGAATCAGGCAACAGAACCCTACCTATCCTCCTATAAATGAACCACAATCTTTTATTTTTTCACACCTTTGTACAGATTGTTTCCTCTGCCTGGAGTGCCCCGCCCTCCATAATTTGTCCTCATGGTGAACTTCCTCCAGACTTAAGTCAAGAGTTATCTGTTCTGTGAAATCTTCTGCACCTCCTCCAAAGGGAGTTAAATGTTTATTCCCCTGTTAAATGTTTATTCCGCTTAACATAGCACACACATAACTGGGTTGTCTATAAGCCTGACTTCGTAAATAAATGATGAATAACTCCAGCTCCAGGGCTGCAGGAGGAGATCTATTCATCCATAATCCCCACAGAGCCCAATTCCATTTCCTGGCATAAGTGGTTAATAATGTTTGAATGAATGAATGAGAGTTGAATACAGAGTGAAGGCAAGGAAGTCAGGAAGGGAAGAAGTTCATTCTGCTCACTTATTCACGTGGAAAGAAGTCATTTTAAAAAGCAAGAGAAAAGACGGTAACAGAAAGGAGAGAAAGCAGAAGTAAAAGGAAAAATGGAGAAGAAAAAAAAGCAGCAGCAGCAATACCTGGACTATGTCTTCAGGGTCCGGAAATTCTGAAGGAGCAGAAGATAGAGGCAGAATGTTATCTTTGTGTCTTACTCAAGGTCATGAGTTTGAAAATCAAAGCAGAGTATTTGGGGAATAACAGTTGGGCCTCCCAAGTTGCCAGAGCATTGGGTTCCCATAACACAACCAAGATCCCCTCTGAAGATGAAAAGAAATGGCTTCAGAAGGAGACTCGCCAAGTTGCTAAGGATGGCTGTGGTTGATATGTGAGGAATGGAAGAAAAAGGAACACATAAAACTGTGAACCTCCATGCTGCAGATGAAAACAGCAGTCACACAGAAAGAAAGGCAACGATGTTGTGAATATCTTGATGTTTCAAGGAGAAATAACTAGAAAAATAATTTAGAATAACTCTTGGGACTCAGATTTAGATTTTTAAGTGTTGAGAACATGAGAAATAGAAAAAATATTTTAAAATCTATGTATTGCAGAAGCAACCTTTGAAGTGCTAACAACAGAAATAAGGGACATCATTATAACCATCTTGGTCTAACAAATCACCTATTATCCTTTATAAATGATGGTTAATGACTTAACTGTATACTATTGGAAAGGGGAATGGCAATGCACTCCAGCATTCTTGCCTGGAGAATTCCATGCACAGAGGAGCCTGGTAGGCTTAAGTCCACCGGGTCGCTTAGAGTCGGACATGACTGAGTAACTAAAACACACAACTGTATACTATATGTATAAAATTTGGGGGGAAAAAACCCCTGTAATCTCCAGAGTAATCTTTTAGATAGGCATACTTATGCACACCTCTCTCTCTCTTTCTCTCTCTCACACACATACACAAACAGAGACACACTATAGTCACACTAAAGATATGATGGTTTTCATCCTGCTCCTTTATTTAACATTATGGTGGTAACTTCTTTGGATAAGTATTTTTTGGAAACATATGTTTTTACATCAATAAAATATTCTGCCATAAAAATAGACCACAAAATACTTAAACATTCCTCTATTTTTGGATCTTTGGAATTTTTCCAGTTTATTTTTTAGAAACACATTGCTTATATCCATATAAATTTCTCTTTGAAATATCCCCTTATAATATGTTCAGAGAAATAGAATTACCGGGGGAAAAGAGTGTGGGAAATGTTTGACATTTTAGTATTTTCTGGTTATAGTAGAAATATATGTATGTTATAGAAAATTTGGAAAATATAAAAAGTTACAAAACAAAAATATAAACTTCTAGCTCTACTGTTTGTTGCCTCGGATGCATATTTTAATTCTGTGCTGATATTTTTAGTCTCTTTAAAACCACCTATGCCCTTCTCTCTCTCTTCCATCTCATCCTGCTCTCTTGCTTTATGGGCATTGAGTCTGTTTCACTGGGGCCCCCATGTTCTCTTAGAAGTGTTTCCTTTAGGTTGATGTTCTTTTTCTTTTGTTCTCCAGCATGTTTTCCTTTGGGCAGAGAGACATAAGAACGCAGAGGTCGAACTTTGCCTGTCTGATTTGAATCCCATCTCTGCCATTTCTGAGCAGTGTGAACTTGGCTGCATTCTTTAAAATATCTCTAGGTTGTGGTTTTATCAACTTCAAAATGGAAATAATCTTAGTCCATCTTTAAGGTCATCGAGGAGATTTAATCAGTTGGTACTTGTAAGTCATTTAGTACACATGTAGGAAATGTTAAATCTCATTATTTTGACTCTGTATTGAATATTTTCTATTTACTTTTCCTTAAAGGAGAAAAACCTGTAAAGATTTATTGATTGTCAGCATGTGTTTGTAAGGCACTGTATACACCTGTTATTTTGGGCAGTCAGTCCTCACTGAGGTCAAATTGATGGGTGTAATCCCTGGCTCAGTTCCCCATCCACAGTCACCTTCTGCGGCTCCATCACCCCAAGGTGACCTTGTTTGCTGCTTCCATCGTGTGATGGGGTCACAGGACGATCACAGGTGACCCGTGACAGTCCACAGTCTGTACCATTACTGCTACCAGTGTGGCCTCCATCATCTCCCTGCCCAATAGCTTCGTTCCAAAGTCACAGCACAGGACCCTCAGCCCCCCCTACTTCCTGTCTAACAGGATGAGATGGAGAAGTAACAGGGAAGAGGTGGGAGGGCGGATCAGACCAACAAGGATTCCAGAGAGACTAGAAGTGTCACTGCAGAGTTAAAATATGCACTCGAGATCATAGAGAGCAAGACTGACACTGTTTACATTTTTGCTTTTGTAGCTTCTGTATTTTTCAGATTCTCTGATTTTCTTTCTCAGAACAGATTCAGAAAGAGATGTAATAAAAGCAGCAAACAGAAAATGAGATCCTTAAAAATACCTTTTATCAAAACAGTAGTGTCAGAATATCAAGTAATTCTATATTGGGTTGCTTTTTAGTCACTGAGTCATGTTCAACTCTTTGTGACTCCATGGACTGTAGCCTTCCGAGCTCCTTCAAATGGGTATGTTAATATTCTAGAGGAAAAGGCTATAAAACTTTATGAGAGATGTAAAAGATCTGAATAAATGGAGAGATACAATATGCTCATGGATTAAAAGCCTGAATATTTTAATGATGTTATGCTGGTCAAGTTGATCTGTAGGTGAGATAGCAATCTAGACTCCAATAGGCTTCTTTTTAGTAAAAACAGAACGATAGATAATTATAAAGTAGAAACACATGATTGAAGGACCAGAAGCAGCCAAAACCTACTGAAAGAAGGAAGGAGAAGGTCTTGCTGTACCATCCATAAAGACTATTTGTATATATTAAAAAAAAAATGTTGTAAGGTGAGTGTACCTTTGGCATAAGAATAAATAATCAGTTAATGGAATGGAATAGGGAACCCAAAAAATCAACATCTATAGTTATGGATATAGATTTATAGCAAGGGTAATGAGAGAAAGAGAGTTGATACACTAATACTGTGTTTTTAAGGAATGATTCTGAGATTATTAGGTATTAGGGTATATATAGTTAAAAATTGGGATTTTACTTCTGTAATACATCACACTAAACACAAAAAGCAGTTCCTAATTGATCACCAAACTAAATGTGAAAGGTGAAACTATAAAGCTTTCAGAAGATAATATGGGAAAATACCTTCATAACCACCAGAGAGAATCTGTTTTTAGACAAGGAAGCACAAACCATAAAGAAAAAAATTTAAGAACTATGTGTATGAATAGATGCTATAAATAAAGTGGAAGCAAAAGTCACAGAAATAAAGATAGGAACCTTGTATAACTCTGACAAAATACTCTCATCTGGCAGGGGGCTGAATGAGCACCTTGCGTCTGTGTCAGGGCTCTCATTCCAAGGTAGGGAGGCCACAGGTAAAGAGCGTGTTTAGAGTGAGCATGCTCCCTCAGTCGTGCTAGACTCTTTGCAGCCCCATAGACTGTAGCCCACCAGGCTCCTCTGCCCATGGGATTTTCCAGACAAGAATACCGGAGGGTTTTTCCCTGACCCAGGGATCGAACCTGGGTCTCCTGTGTTGCATGTGGATGCTCTATCGCTGAGCCACCCAACTAAAGAACGGGTGAATTTCTGTTTTGTTTGGCCGTTGGGTTTGCTTTGTTTCTAGTTCACATCAGCATAGAGGCCAGGTAGGCATCAGACTTAGTAGAAATTCTGTTCATATTCTGACATGACATAGGGGTCATTTCTCCTTTCCAATGCTATCTATAGTTTTCATTTTTCTTTCTGTCTTTACAAGTATTTTAGCGGGAATTTGAAGTTGTCTGGCCCAAACTGCAGGCCAGGTGCCATCTGAACCCTGTTTTCATGTGCCTAAGATCTTTTATCAGCTTTACTGTATGATTTTTAGTATTGGCATAAATTTATGATTTAGGTGTATTTTGTCTCCTTTCTCTCTTCCCTTAAAATTACAGCAGTACTTTTCCATGTTGAAATATTGCCCTGCATAATATTTATAATGGGATAATTACACTGCGTACAGGTTGTAAATCTAATTAATCTTCCATTCCCCCACTATAGGGAATTTGAAATTGCTTTTACTTTTTCATAATGACAAAAAATTCAATGAGAGACCTCTTAGATGGAATTTATAAACTATAAGATTGTATTTTTAGATAAATTCTCAGGAGCAAGATAACTAGGTCAATGTGTGATGTTGTTTCATGCTTTTAAAAAGTATTACAGCACTTTTTATTGCTACCAACAATATTAAAAATTACATGATCTTGACATTTTCAAGTTAGAAGAGATATTTGACCTCCCGATTAGGAGTGGGATTTAGTAGTGCAGGACTCTGGCCTGAATGTCTCTAACTAGACATGATTCATCCCCAGATTGAAATAAAACAAGTTTTGCTCTTTTGTCTTCTCTTTCTCAGCTTAGAGAGTTGCCCACCTGCACAGTTCAGGAGTCTGAATTGACTCCCACCTTAATCTAAGTCCTCGTATCTGATTCAGCTCTGATTCTGTCCACCTCGCTCTCAGAAGTCTCTAACACCAGCCCCTTCTTTCATCCCTGTCATAGCCTGACTAACTCTCAGCTGAGCAGGAGTGACTATAACCTACCTGGCCCCTAGCCTTTCAAACTCTTCCTCGAGCTGCCTCCAGAGATGCATTAACATCACAGATGCAGCCGCGATGCTCCACCGCCTGTCACTCTGGCAGCTGTCACTCTGCACGCTGAACAGAGCCAGTCCTTAGCGTGTCAGCCGGAATTTTCACACCTGACCCCAACCACAGCACCAGCATCACGGCCATGCCATCCTTGAACTATGGTCACGCATCCTAATTAGTCCGGTCCCCTAAAATGCCTTCATTATGTTACAAACCATATCCCTCTATCTTTGTGATTGTGCCCATCACCTACCAGATTTTCAGCATCTTTTGAGGAGAATTATAGCTGAATGTCCTCAGCTCTACCACCACCCCTATGCCTCACACAGGGCCTGGTACATGTGGGAGGTGTTTAGCAGTGAGAAACTAAAATGAAGAGAACCGAGTTGAACTCAGTGCAACTGATGGGTGTAAAATTGTTACTCAAAGGATATTGAATTATTAGCATTCAAAAATGGAGGGAATCTGTGCTGGGGCAATGGTCTAGTCATGATTTGAGCCCATTTGAGATTTTGTAAAGAACCTTTAGATAAAGATAGAAATCATGTTTTTTTTTTTACAGATGCTGAAAACACAAAGTAGAGAGCTATAACTAATATGTTAGAAAAAAAAAAAGTAATCAGAATCCAAAGTAAATTTGCTAGGTATGTTCAGAAGTACACAGAATCTAAAACAATAGCAATTTCAGCTCTCTCTATTTTCAAACCGTTTGGAGAATTTGGCTACCTCCCAACACCCAGGACTGATTTCCTTTAGGATGGATCCTAAAGGATATCAGTCCTGGGTGTTCATTGGAAGGACTGATGTTGAAGCTGAAACTCCAGTACTTTGGCCACCTGATGTGAAGAGCTGACTCATTGGAAAAGACCCTGATGCTGGGAGGGATTGAGGGCAGGAGGAGAAGGATGATAGAGGATGCGATGGTTAGATGGTATCGCCGACTCAATGGACGTGAGTTTGGGTGGATTCTGGGGGTTGGTGATGGACAGGCAGGCCTGGCGTGCTGCGGTTCATGGGGTCGCAAAGAGTCGGACACGACTGAGCAACTGAACTGACTGAACAGCACCTTCACTGCTGCCGCACTGGTCCAAGTCCTTGTCTCTCAGCTGGACCATGATGGCAGCCTCCTCGTGGGTCCTCCTCCTTCTTCTTTGTTCCCTTTGCACTATTCCCAATGCCCCACTCAGAGTGAACTAGTTAAAGGCCAGAGTGACATGAGTCAGATCCTGCCCCTCATCCAATATAAACGTTCTAATGTTTTCCTATATTTCTCAGTAAAAACAAGTCTCTGTGTGCATGCTTAGTCCTCAGTCGTGTCCGACTCTTGCAACCCCACAGACTGTAGCCCACCAGGCTCCTCTGTCCATGGGATTCTCCAGGCCAGAATACTGGAGTGGGCTGCCATTTCCTTCTCCAAAACCAAGCCTATTTTATGATAAACCAGCATCTCATAGGGACTCCCCTGGTGGTCCATTGTTAAGACTTCACCTTCCAATGCAGGGAGTTCTAGTTCAGTCTGAGAGCCTATAAGCCTTGTGGCCAAGAAAACCAAATGCATAAAACAGAAGCACCATTTTAACAAATTCAGTAAAGACTTGCAAAGGAGCTCATGACTTGGTGCCTATAACCTCTTGAACATCTCCGCTCCTAAGTATCATTCAGTCTATTCCAGGCACATAGACCTGCTTCTGTTGCCTGACTCGTCACCCATACTCCTACCTCAGAGGCTTTGATACCTCCTATTCCTTCTATCAGAATATTCTCCTCTCAGGTATCAACATGGCACCTTCTCTCATTCCTTCTACCATCTAAAGTTCCAACTCCCCCATCCCAATATGTAATCATTCCTTTCAGCTTTACGTGGTGCCTTGACTCTTAATCCTATCTAGCATATTATATATTTTATTTTTGCTTATTATTTTCCTTCCTAGTAGAGTATGAGCTCCATGTGGAAATGGAATTTTATTATCTTTTTTGTTTATTAATAATTTCCCAAACCTAGGACAGTGTCTGATGGATAGCAGATACTCAGTTATGAGCACAATTAGGATCAAGTAAGAAATTCCAGGAAGAAAAGTAAAGTAATAATTCACTTTTTGGTTCAATACATAACTTTGATAAGACAGACCCAACTTAACATGGCCTTTATGGAGGTCATTAAGGTTAAATGAGGTCATAAGGGTAGGACCCTGATCAACTGGATTAATGTCCTTATAAGAAGAGACACGGGAGAATTAGCTCTTCCTCCTGTCTCACTGTGTAAGAAGACAGCCACCTGCAAGCCAGGGAAGGAGCCTTCTACAGGAGCCACATCAGTTGGCACCTTGATTCTGGACTTCCAGCCTCCAGGACTGGGGGAAACACATGTCTATGTTTAGGCACAGTCTTGGAAATCTACTGTGGCAGCCCAGGCAAATTAAAATAGAAACAGCCTGACAATCATCTAATCTGACTTCCTTCCTTGACAGGTAAGGAAACTGAAGCTGAGAGTTAAGTGGCTTTCCCTAGGTTGCAAAGTCAGTATATAGCAGAATTAAGCTCAACATCGAGGTTACAACTCAGTGCTTTTCCCACTTACTATGCTGACTCTTCAGTCCTGAAATCAGTCTTGAATAGTTATTGGAAGGACTGATGCTGAAGTTGAAGTTCCAATACTTGGCCACCTGATGTGAAGAACTGACTCACTGGAAAAGACCCTGATGCTAGGAAAAATAGAAGGCAGGAGGAGAAGGGAATGACAGAAGTTGAGATGGTTGGATTACCGACATTACTGACATTACCAGATAGCATTACCGACTCAATGGGCATGAGTTTGAGCAAGCTTTGAGAGTTGCTGATGGACAGGGAAGCCTGGCATGCTGCAGATCATGGGGTTGCAAAGAGTCGGACACAACCAAGCTACTGAACTGACTGACTGACTGACTGATGCTGACTCTTAACCACTCCGTGTAATACATTTTCAGTGTAAGGCAGGGGTTCTCAAACCTGATTCTCAAGGAACTCATTTTTCCAAAGTCTGGTCCAGGAGTTTTACCATTGGAAATTAATGATGTTGATATTTTCACAATATTTTAAGAGAGTAAGCAGTTATTTCGGTGATTTTATTCCACAATTTTATACTTTTTGACAATTTTCTTACCTCCATACAAAGATATGAAAGGGGAAAACTTACTGGAAAACTCTGAACCATAATCTTCTGAATGTAATTCTGCCCTTGGGAAATGTCTGTGTGTGTGGGGGAGGGGGCAGATATATTTAATATGGGCATGTTTTCAGCCAGTACAATTGATCTTGATTCAAAAGATAGAATGAATGCTACCCAGAATTTCTCTGTATTCCAGAAAGGGTCACCTGACCTCAGAGTCCTGCTTCCTGAACACATTTAAAAAGCACCAATAGAACAGCATGACATAGTAGCTCAGAAAGCTATTATGAGCCTAGACTGAATCAACAGAATTGTTTGAACTGAAGAGTCTCAGTTCCTCTGTACTCAACACTTTAGAACATATATGTGGTATCATGTACATTGCCTATTCTTGGATCCTTTCTTTGAAGTATTATTGACTAGCATTCAGAGGATGTTAAAAGAATGGGGAATGGTTTCAGGGGTGAACTTTGGGGAACGGAAAGTTGTTTTCAGAATTTTGGTGGGCTGAAATAAAGATGAGGGAGTAGATTTATGTGGTATTGTTCCCTGTGCAAAAATAAGTGTTCTCTGTGCACACTGCCCAGAAGCTGGACTTGACTCCGTTTAGGAAAAGTTAGAGTTGTTATCCCTGAAAGTGTTTCCTAGTAAAAGTATAAAAGTGTATTAAGAAGTACTGGAAATGTTCCAGACATCATCCCAGAATATGCACAAGAAATCCTGTTTAGGAAGTGATTGAAGACAGATGACCTCAAAAGGTCATTCCAACACAAAGATTTTGCCATTGTATGAGTGTGAAAAACTGGATCATTATTTATCATAATGAGTATGTCACAATCTGGTGCCAATGGCTGGTTCCTTTCTTGCCTTGTAAAGAGGAAGGGGGTGAAGCAGAAAGGCCTTGGATAACTAAATAAGTGTGGGTGTGGGGGGAGGAAAGAAACTTCAAATAGTGCTTTATAAATGGCTTAAGCCCTGGCCTGTTTTCCACAGAGGAACTGCACTGAGATAAATTTTATTTGTGGTCCTTTCCACTCAAGTCTGTGGCCTGATGCCTTTGCTCTGTGAGAAAGTCAGTAACAGTCTTTGAGACCCTCAGTTTTCCCTTGACAGCTGAGGTATTCAAGAATGCTATAAAACAGGAAAGAAAACCACCAGGAAAAATAACTTTAGGAATGGTATTTCGAATTAATGCTTATTGAAATAAATATTTGCTGGTAGCTCACTCAGATGGTAAAGAATCTGCCGGCAATTCAGGAGACCTGGGTTTCATCTCTGGAGAAGGGATTGGCTCCCCACTCCACTATTCTTGCCTGGAGAATTCCATGGACAGAGGAGCCTAGCAGGTTACATGGGTTACAAAGGGTGGGACACTACTGAGCAACTAACACTTCCACTTTCACCTTAAATTCAAGAGATGGTGAAACTAAAAGTGTGAAAAGTTCCTTTGATTCTAAGATCAGGTAGAATCAACATATCCTTAATTACTGCTCTTTTTCTTTTAATATCCATCATCTAACCAATATGACTTTTGCCTTGATTTTTTTCTCTTCTTTAATCATATTTTTTTATTCCTCCAATGAGTCTTCCTCGTGATGTTTTATTTCTAATCTAAATGTTGAGTTTTTTTATTTTTATTGATACTTATTTCTTATGATATACTTATGATAGTCATTTCTCTTTTTGTAAAATCTTTTATTCTTTCTTTGAAAGGATATATCTGAATAAAACACATATCCTTTAAAAAGACAGAAAAAAAAAAAAAGACAGGGCACTTTGTGCATTTCATATTTGATTCCTTCACATCCTAAACTTCTCAGGTTAAGAGTAATTCTGTTATACTCTTAACTATACTTTATAGTGAACTACACTTAAGTTGTTGGTATATGTTAAAATATAGAAAGTCAAACCCAAATGCAAATTTTCTCTCTATACTTTGGGGAATTTATGAAGGAGGAGAAGAGAAAAACTTAACTTTCTTGAGGTCTGAAAAACCATCCCATCTGAAACACACAAACTCCCATAACACAGCGTATTATTTTCAACACTGGAGTATAAATGTCTAAAGAGAAAAGAAAGTTATCTTTTTCTTTATATGGAAATGAAAGATGGAAGAATCATTTAGAATGGCAAATCTTTATAAATTGACAAAGAGCGCCCCCACCGCCCCTTCCAGTGATTGCAGCAAAATAGCATCCCAAAGGAATAGCCAGGCACACAGTGATCCTGGGACTGGCTTCCTGCAGCCTTGCCAGGCCAGCCTCTCATGTGCCCCACCTGGGGCTGCACTGGACCTCCATCATCTCCAGCTTACTCCATTCAATTCCTTTATTTTCCCAAGGGTTTTTAAGTGAGAGTAATAAAACTGATAATCTAATTCATACCAAAGCATTAATGATTAATATTGACCTAATATATTTTCCCTCACAGTTAATATTTGCATTATAATGATTTTTATGACTTAATCTAAAGCGGTGATGAAATGTTAGGCCCATATACATATAAACAATATGCACATAAGCCATCTTTTTCTCACATCATTAATATACATTGGCGTTTTATTTACTTGCTACAGTTTTCTGCGAGTGCATCACTTTGTTCTGTATTCAGTGTTTTAAACAGTGTATCTTAGTAGCTTTCAAATATTTGTAGATGTAACCTCATCTATGTTCTAGAGCCTCCTTATACATACACATGTATCTTTTTCTTTCTACCTAATCCCTTTCATTTATTCTTTCTTTGTTCCAATTTACTTTTATGGAGACCTTTTGCTATTTGTTGAGAATAAATATTTTAAAGAAATTTGAAGATAATTGAGCTTCAGAAATGCTTTCACCTGACTCATACATCAGCGTAGAGGTCCCATCCTCTCCTCAAACTCAAGTACATATTTAGTTTTCAGAATTATGTCCTCACCTTTTGATTACTATGCCACTAAAAATGTATATCCATCCCTTTATCCAATGATTTCTAAATAGAGACAAGTGGCACTATAATATTTTTCTGTGAGAGTCACAATTTGGAATAAAGAGAAGATAGATTATTTGTTGAGGAAATAAATATTGAAACAATTTATTGTCATCAAGCCACATTCTTTGTGTACTTGAAATACTCAATAATTGGGGGTAGATATAGTTAAAACCAAGAAACATATAAAATTATTTCTTGGAATTTGTATGCTGGAAAATTATGTGATATCAATGCCCTGCTAGAGAACCTGGGACTATTGTTGCAGAACTGAAACGGGAGAAAATAAGTGACTTTCAGTCTCCTCATCCTTGACAGGGTAAAGGTGATATCTTTAATTTCAAAGAGAGACACCCTCTGGTTATGGGAGAATCAGCTTTGATCTGCAAATGTTCCCAAAAGGGATACATATATTATGAAATGAAAGCAGCCATCATATTTTTCTCTTTTGTAAAACACATGAGAATTCCTTGCTGGAACAGACTTGTGGTTTGCCTCTCATACTACTCTATGTGTAGAAAGGAGAAGTCATTTGTACAAGATTCCAACTCTGCACACTGATTGCAGAAACATAAAGATACACCGCCAAAGCACCTTTGCTTTCTTTAACACCTATTATAAATAAGGCATCCAATTAAATTTCTTAAAACTTCATTTTCTGTGGGTTGTGCTATCTTTTATAATCAAAGCTTAAAAAAAGGCTAGGGGGAGAATTACCAAAATTATTCTTTCCCTATTATGAAATTAGCATGCAATCATTTTTTCCCATAAATAATGCAGCCATCTCAAAGAGAATGCACCCTCCAGATAACAGTGATTAAAAACTTCAGTGAGGGAAATTTAGCTTATAGCCACTGTAATTTCCCAGAACCATTATGTATCCTGCTGCACTGGTTTTGTTGGTGCTGCCAAGCCTTTCCTCTTGGGTCCATCCTTCCAGTATTTATGTGCATAAACTAAGGGTTGAAGGAAGGAGCTAAGAGTGAAAATAAATAAATTGCATATAAGATTTTGATAACATTAATATTGCATGAATGTCACAGACAATTTAGACTAACAGTAATTTTCATGTCAGTCACATATGTTTACAAGTTTGGGTATTTAAATGAAGGAAAAATCTGGAGTAAGAGGAAGAATCTCTATCTCTGTGAATAACAGAACTAAAACCAATAATAGTCCCTTATACTATGTCTGATGGTTTGTATTATGATTAATGTTAAATATGATTTTCAAGTCTTCTTTGAAAACAGTCTGCAAATGGTACTCTTAAATATCTGTTAAATGAATGAATTAAGACTCCTTAACCAAAGCCTATGGTTAAGTTTTCTACTTTGAAAATTCCAGACTCAGGGAATTTAATGTATTTAATTGAAGTTAAGCTAAGAACATTTTGGCCAAACAGCAAATGTTTTAGCAGAGTCGTAGGTTTTGACGTATCTGTCTGGGAGACTACCTTAAAGCTTGCAACTCATAAATTTTCCAGAAATCTGCCCTTCTCAACTGGTTTCCTTACCTGGGAATTTTACAAAGTGAACAGAAAAACATCACACTTTACATTTGAGAAAGTTTATGGGTCCTTGAAAACATAATTTGTCCTCTTTTAACAAGTACATATCTCACTATAAGGCAGTGTGAAACTACATAGAGTGGTTTCAGGTGTAGTTATTTTTCCCATTTCCTTATGCCACAAAATCATTTTTCTACAGACCTTGTGTAATTCCTACAAAAGATTTTCAAGCGGTCTTTTGGCATATGCACTTATTTATCATCAAATATTTGTAAGTGAAAGTGCTAGGGGATGAGATGCAGTATAAACAGCTAATCTTAACGCTGTTCTGAATGGCGGGCACAGAGGCAATGTGGACAATTCCAAAGTGGCAAAGTGTCACTCTAGAAAATTGCATTTTCTGGCTTTATATGGGTCCACGCTGTTCAGAAATGAAGATGGAAATCGTTTGTAAGGAGTCCTAATAGAAATGGCAGCAGCTGCTTCACTTTGTACAATTAATTAATTAATATATGCATGCATGCTTAAACAAAGAAACAAATTATTTGAGGATTAACATGTTTATTGAAAAGTTTTAATATTATAAGAGTATTTCTGAAGTCAATCTTGAAATCTATACAAATCTATATCTGGCCACTGAAAATCCAAATACAGTTTACTTTAAAAACACAGTTTCTTCTAGTTCTTAAAAGTAATTGCTGGTTTCAGTTTGTATTATTGAATGATATCCAGGACAAAAAATAAGATGCATGAGAATGCATTCATTGCTGCTCTCAGCACGTGAATGATTCCGTTTTCATTTGCCTCAAGTTGTCATGGAGAACTTACCTGTCCAAGCTCATTGCAAATGTCCCTTTGATGTTTTACTCTGATCTTCTAGTGAGCAAATAAGATTTCTAAGTCCAGCTCACACAAAAAAAGTATAAGAAGTGGAATAGCTAAATAATAAAAATTTGGGACCCATAGCCCAGGATGTGTGTTTTATAGTCTTTTTTGTTTTCAGGTGTGAAAAGCTTAGTCTAGGAAGAGGGAAGATAATTTAATGAGTATCTGTAATTTCATAGTAATAAGAAGTTATTATTTTCTCCAGCTTTAAAATGAAGAAACAGAGACCCAGAGAAGCCCTGTGCTCATATAATATAACTTTCTGGGACGAACTCTATATGTGTATCTCCCCAAATGGTTACAGAACGTCCCAAACAACAAGGACTCCTTAGCTTCAGTGACTAAGGCGTTAACTTCATCTTCTCTTTCACCAAGACATCAGAGTGAAAATAATGAAAAATACATTTTTTTAATATTTCTGTACAACAGTGTTGATATTTTCTTTCTTTGGGTCATTTTTATAATATTAAAGGATCTTTTTAGGTTATCTCCATAACTGCTGAAATTGCATTCACTTAATTAAATCAATTTGTTACTACCACACTGCTGTCAAAAGATAACTAGAGACTAAGTGGAATATCTGAACTTGAGACTCAGATCTGCCAAATGTGCTTGTGGTAACAGCAAACAAATCACTTAACTTCTCTGGTTCATCCTCAAGAAAAGAGATCGGCCTTCCGGCTCCTCTAGCAGCAGTGAATACAGTGGCTTTGGGAAATGCTAGGGAGGATGAATCTTTGTAGATAACAAAGTTATCTATGCAGTCCTTGATGATGGGAGTGCCCTGAAGAAAGTGCTTCCATCATCTCCAGTCCCTGTCCTTAATAAAGGGCTTCCAAGAGGAGGAATTCTACCAGAAGAATAGACCCTTATATGTATTATTCAGAATCACGTATGGATGTGGAAGTCGGACCATAGAGAAAGCTGAGCACTGAAGAATTGATGCTTTCCAATTGTGGCATTGGAAAAGACTCTTGAAAGTTCCTTGGACAGAAAGGAGATCAAACCAGTCCATCCTAAAGGAAATCAACCCTGAACGTTCATTGGAAGGACTGATGCTGAAGCTGAAGCTTCAAAACTTCGGCCACATGATGCGAAGAGCCACCTTACTAGAAAAGACCCTGATACTGGGAAAGATTGAGTGTGGAGAATAGGGCAATAGAGGGTGAGATGGCTGGATGGCATACCAGCTCAATGGACATGAGTTTGAGCAAACTCTGGGAGATGGTGAAGGAAGCCTGGCATGCTGCTGTCCATGGGTTTGCAGAGTCAGACATGGCTTAGTGACTGAACAACAGAATAAGACCAGATCGGAGATTAAATCACAAGGGAATCCTTAGAGTCTTCACAGTTGGTTCAGGCTGTGTGTACCTGATAGAATCTCCGCCCAATTCTGGATGACTGTGAATTACAGTATCTAACTGGGGCCAAGATATTGATTTTATAACAGTGTATATCCAACACCTACTTGGAAAAATATGAGCATCTGTCTCACCATGAGCATGAAATTAAAGTGAAAATATATCATAATAGAAAATTGAGAATTAAATGAAGAGTTTGGATTCTGTGAGCTCTAATGCCTTTTGGAAGATCCAGAAAAAAGTGAGAGTCACTAACCCCATTTTGCAAAATGTTGCTTTGCAGCTAGAACATTCTTTTTATTTTGTCTCTTTCTGTCACTACTTTGATTCCTAACCATTGCCCCACCTACTGCCTTTAGTCTCTCTCTCCCATGCCCTCCCAGAAACCTACTGTCTGATTGTTTAGTAACTATATATGTGCTAAACCTCTTTGGTTTTCACTTAAACAATCCTTCAGGCATAATCAAGAAAATAATACATAATGCTATAAATCAATACAGAAATCTAAATTATATTCACATTATATTTTCTAGGCGAAGTGGCATAGTGTTACCATGTAAGTAGAAGGAACATCTTCTCTCTTTCTGAATATTCAAGGTACATACAGAGTCAACTACATTAATCACTGTTGTTTAGTCATTGCTGTGTCCTACTCTTATGACCCTGTGGACTGTAGCCTGCCAGGCTCCTCTGTCCATGGAATTTCACAGGCAAGAATATTGGAGTAGGTCACCATTTCCTTCTCCAGGGGATCTTCCTCACCCAGGAACTGAACTTGAGTATCCTGCTTGGCTGGCAGATTCTGTACCACTTAGCCACCTGAGATGCCCCTAACTACATTAATAGCCACCCTAATATTTGCCAAATACACACATGAAACAAGCAAACATCAAAGCAGAGACTTTAGTTTTCATTTGAACAATCCTTAGGGCATAATCAGGAAAAGAATGCATAATATTATACATTAATACTGAATCTAAATGATGTCCACATTATTATTATCTGTAATTAGCAATGAGTTTAACTACACTTTAATTCCTTTTCCTTCAAATTACAGATTTTTCAGAGACTTTAGGTGCTATTATTATTTTGTTTTGGTATGATTTGTTTATTGTTTTTGAGTTTGAAGGCGTAGTTTAAGATTTTAGTACAGGAATAAGTTTCAAAGATTTACCACGACCTGAGCCTCTGAGTGGTTCAGTTCCCTCCAAACAAAGTATTGTGGTCACAGTCCTTATTGGTACTTATGCTTGTTTCCCAGGTAATTTAAACAACGGAGACTTATTCTCGCAGAGCTTCCAGCCTAGAAGTCTGAAATCACGATGTTGGCAGTGTTAGTCTCCTCTGAGGCCAAGAAGGAGAATCTGTTTTGGCCTTTCTCCTGCTTCTGGTGGTGCCTGGCGTTCTCTGCCAGTCCTTGGCTTGCAGACACGTCACCCTGAGGTCCACCTCCATCTCCACATGGCCATCTCCCTGTGTGAGGCTTTGTCTCCATATCCGCATTTCCCCCTTTTGTAACAACACCGGTTGTATTGGATTAGAGCCCACCCTAATGGCCTCTTCTTAATGGAACTAGTTATATTGGACCCATTTCCCCCCAAAAAAATCACATTCTGAGGTATTAGAAGTTGAGATTTCAACACATCAATTTTGGGGAAGCACAGTTCAACTCGTAGCAGTGGTCATTTATCACAATAAAACCAAACAGAAAGACAAGGTGCAAAGGAAAATTTTATCCGTGTCTCTCTAAGTTGAAACAATGTTTAAAGTTATGACCTCTGACAATATTATGGGTTATGGAGAGAAGGTGACCTTTGAATTTTCGTACAAGGAAGATGGTTTGGTATCACTGCCGTGTTTATGCAAGCGTCTATATCTTTTTCAAAAAGCTCAGGTTTGTCCTTTTTTTTTTCTTCTTCTTCTTTTGTAGGAGGATAATTGCTTTACATATTGTGTTGGCTTCTGCCGTACATCAGCATGAATCAGCCACAAGTACACATACGTCCCCTCCTTCCTGAATCCCCCTCCCACCTCCCACCCCGCTCCACCCCTCTCGGTTGTCACAGAGCACAGAGTTGAGCTCCCTTGACACACAGCAAATTCCCACTTGCTATCATGTATATGTCTCCATGCTTCTCTCTCAACTTGTCCCTCCCTCTCCTTCCCCTGCTGTGTCCACAGGTCTGTTCTCTTACGTCTGTGTTTCCATTGCTGCCCTGCCAATAGGTTCATCAGTACCATCTCTCTAGATTCCATATGCATGTGTTAATATACAGTATATAAGCTGATACAGTCACTATGGGAATTCCTTAAAAAAACTAGGAACAGATCTATTATATGACCCAAAAATCCCACTACTGGGCATATACCCTGAGGAAACCATAATTG